>NC_087343.1:19305000-19930000 GCF_030014295.1 Loxodonta africana
TTCAGTAAAGCTTGAGCCCCTTCCTTCAGTACCATTGGTTCTTCATCGTATGCTACCTCCTGAACTAGTTGAAAATTGACAAATTCTTTTTGGTACAGCGACTCTGTGTGTTCCTTACATCTTCTTTTGATGCTTCCTGTGTCGTTCAATATTTTTGCCCATAGAATCCTTCAATATTGCAACTCGAGGCTTGAATTTTTTCTTCAGTTCTTTCAGCTTAAGAAATGCTAAGCTTGTTCTTCCCTTTTGGTTTTATAGCTCCAGGTCTTTGCACATGTCATTATAATACTTGGTCTTCTCGAGTCACCCTTTGAAATCTTCTGTTCAGCTCTCCTACTTCATTACTTCTTCCTTTAGCTACTCTGTGCTTAAGAGAAAGCTGTCAGTTTGTCATACTATGGTGCTTTGTGTGTTGCTGTGGTGCTGGAAGCTGTGCCACCATTATTTCAAATACCAGCAGGGCCGCCCATGGTAGACAGCTATTAGCAGAGCTTCCAGACTAAGACAGGCTTGGTATAAGGACCTGGCGATCTACTTCTGAAAAAAATTGGCCATTGAAAACCTTATGGATAGCAGCAGAACATTTGGAGGCTATAAGTGTGAATTTAGGGCACTGGCACTAGGAGAAGGCTTTCTGTCTCTTTTGGCTCAGAGGAAAGGTCCTTGCTTCTTCACCTTTGGTTTCCTGACTCCTTGGAGATCTTCATGGGGCTCTGCATCTCTCCTACCCCATCTTGGCTTGCTCATTTACTTGTTTAATCTCTTTTATATCTCAATAGAAATTGGCTCATGGCACACCTTACTCTAATCCTGTCTCATTAACATAACAAAGTCAACCCATTCCCAAATGAGATTATAATCACAGGCATAGAGGTTAGGATTTACAGCACATATTTTGGAGGGACACAATTCAATCCATAACATCCACAAAAAAAAACCCACTGCTGTTGAGTTGATTCAGGCCCACAGCCACCCTATAGGACTGAGTAGAACTGTCCCATAGGATTTCCAAGGCTATAATCTTTACTTAAGTAGACTGCCTCATCTTTCCCTGGTGTAGTGACTGGTGGGTTCAAACTGCTGACCTTTCAGTTAGCAGCCAAGCACTTTAACCACTGCACCACCAGGACTCTTCCCATAATAGCCTGTCATGGATTGAATTGTGCCCCCCCAAAACATGTGTCAACTTGGTTAGGCCATGATTCCCAGTATTGTGTGACTGTCCTTCATTTTGTGATTGTAATTTTATGTTAAAGAAGATTAGGAAGGGATTGTAAAACCCTTACCCAGGTCACATCCCTGATCCAGTGTAAAGGAAGTTTCCCTGGAGTGTGGCCTGCAATAGATTAATGGAAAGGGAAGCAAGCAGAGAGTGGGGATCTCATACAACCAAGAAACAGTGCCACAAGTGGAGCATGTCCTTTGGACTCAGGGTTCCTGTGCAGAGAAGCTCCTAGTCCAAGGGAATATTGACAAGAAGGACCTTCCTCCAGAGCCAACAGAAAGAGAAAGCCTTCCACTGGAGCTAATGCCCTGAATTTGTACTTCTAGCCTTCTACACACTGCCGTCAAGTGGATTCCGATTCATAGCGACCCTATAAGACACAGTAGAACTGCCCCATTAGAGTTTCTAAGGAGCACCTGGTGGATTCGAACTGCCGACCTTTTGGTAGCTCTTAACCACTACACCACCAGGGTTTCCTCTAGTCTACTAGACTGTGAGAAAATAATTTTCTCTTTGTTAAAGCCATCTACTTATGGCATTTCTGTTATAGCAGCCCTAGATAACTAAGCCATAGCCATTATCATGTAAACATGACTTCCTAGAGTATGAACAGCAGTGGTTTGAAAATAAAAACTTGCATGAACAGGCAGCTATCCAGTTAGAAGAAAACACATATAACAAGCATGTATGTATCAGATGCCTTGAGTCTATACTATAATTACTGAAGATGTAAAATTTCCAGGAGTTCTGAAACCATGAGAAAAAAAGGGTTTATAGGGTGCTCCCCATGCCCCCAGGAAAGGATAACTACACTTTTTGGTATTCTTTACTTAAATAACTTAAGAAGAGAAAACATATTATTCCCACAAAAATTACATACTCTGAAATATTTAAATTACTAGTGGAGCCCCAAGTTCTTAAACTTTAAATGATCTACTGTCTCTTAGTTTAGTCAACAGATAACAAGAGCAATGTAAAAAAAAAAAAAAAACAAACCATTATTTTTATTAGACTTACAATCTTCCATTGTTGTTGTTAGGTGCCATCAAGTCAAAAACCCTAGGGTTATCTGAGCTGTAATGGTTCTAACCCACCAGCAGCTCTGCAGGTGAAGAGACTTCGTGACCTGCTCCTATAAAGTTTACAGCCTAGGAAACCCTACAGCAAGGTTCTGCTTGATCCTATAGGGTCGTTATGAGTGAGAATCGACTCAATGCTGCACAAAGGCATTGGAGCGGAGAGCCAAGTCTTCCTTCCACAGAGCTGCTGGGGGGGCTCAAACTGCCAGTCTTCTGGTCAGCAGCTGAGCACTTAAATGTAGTGCCACCAGAGCTCCTTCAGTCTTCCATAGCGTTAAATACAGATTACACTTATTTTGAGAAAACCCAAAAGCTCACTAAAAGCACTGTTTTATTTAGCATGTTTTCCACTCCTGGGAGATTCTATCCATTCCTCATTGACGCCACCTCAGACCTGTGAGAAATTACTTTTCTCCAAGACTGAGGCAAGCTTTTGTATCTTTTCCCAGGTTGGCTTTTGCATGATTTGGGAGCATTCTCAGCACAGGGCCGTTTTCCCTTTCCGTAAAGGAGTATAATGCTTTTCGGTTTCTTATCAAGGTTGCTATGTGGGTGACAGCTGCCTCGTATGGCAATGCAAATACCACAGAAACAGCAGAGAAGAAAGGCTGAAGCTTGTGACCTGCCATCGAGTCTGCCCCGACTCGTGGCAACCCCATGTACAATGGTACGAAACACTTCCTGGTCTTGCACCATCCCCATGATCGGCTGTAGATCTGACCATTGTGATCCATAAGGTTTTCATTGGCTGATTTTCTGAGGCAGATCACCAGGCCCGTCTTCTTAATCCGTCTTAGTCTGGAAGCTCCACTGAAGCCTGTTCAGCATCATAGCAACACGTAAGCCTCCACTGACAGACGGGTGGTAGCTACACACTGGGAATTGAACCTGGTTCTCCTGCGTGGAAGGTGAGAATTCTACCCCCGGACCACCACTGCCCCTTCTTCAGAGGAGCTACACTGTGCTTTTTCTTCCTGGTTCCCACATCCAACCACAAAAAGGATTATTCAGATTTTAAGGCCACTTGATGTATCCAGCAATGAATTTGATTTATTATTATTATTGTCATAAAACATTTGCTGTTTCAAGAATCTTCACATTGAATATGATTGTTGGCACTTTTGGAAATGTACATGTCATTTGGCACTTTTTATGAATCATATTTTCCCTGCTCAAAATTATCAGTGTGGGGTTCTTCCATATGCCAGCCACAGATCACACTATGTCACCTATAGGAAAGGTAAAGAAAGCTGTGGTATGTGGCTCATTTTTATAGAAATGTAGACAAAAATGTACAGTCTATAGAATTAGGAATATCATCTCAGATGTGTCTTAGCCCAACACATATCATCTTACTGCTAAGATGAAGAGACTGGTTTTGCCCCCAAGACATCAGATAGGTTGAAATTCACTTGGAAGGGGCACTAAGGTAGGAAAATAAGTTAGCGCCTACCAGTATTCTAATTCCGTAGTCTGATACTAAATAGTGTATCTTCTAATAATCAGTCATCTTTCTTTCTGCTTCTGTTTGGATTGCAGTGTCCTGAGACCAGGAGGAAGGTTCCAGCTTTCTTCTATCACCTTAATATTTGCTTTCGATCCTCTTGCCTCTGACTGTGTGTCTCGGTATCAGGGTCCTTGTTTCTAAACTGTCAGAAAACTGACAGCTATTGCCACTGTCCATTTAGCTGTCAGTACACATGGGGTCACCATGAGTCGGAATTCACTCAACAGCAAATACCAACAACTCTGAAAGGGACGTAAGAGAAAAAAAAGGCTATGTATAAAGAGTAAAAAAAGAAAAAATTTTTATAAAGAGTACACTGGGTCCTTCTGCATTCTCCTGGGTAGTTGAAATGCACTCCTCTGGAAGTACAAACAGTCCTGGTGTTTAATTTGAAGCCACGTTCCATTTTCCTGACATACAGACATGTATATTCTGATACTCCTTATAATTCTATATGAATTTTTTTTTAGATATAAATGATATCTAGTGGCAATTAATGGCTCCTAGGTGGTACAGTGCTTAAGAACTCGGCTGCTAACCAAAAGGTCAGCATTTAGAATCTACCAGCTACTTCTTGGAAACCCTATGAGGCAGTTCTACTCTGTCCTATAGGGTTGCTATCAGTCACAATCGACTCAACGGCAACAGGTTTTTTTGAGTTGTTATTTTTTTTTGTTTTTTTAGTATCAAAGGGCAAGACGCACTGTGTGGCACTCATGCATATTTTATCCATAATAAATTTATAGATAGATAGAGTAGGTTAGATTAGATTTGGGAAAAGTATCAGGAAAAGTTTTGTTCTGACAATTTCTGTGTACACATATCTACTCATTACTCTTCACTTTTTTTTTATATTATTGTTGTCATGTGCCATTGAGTCAATTTATAGGACAGAGCAGAACTGCCCCGTAGCATTTCCTAGGCTGTAAACCTGTATGGAAGCAGATCGCCAGGCCTTTCTCCCTCAGAGCAGCTGGTAGGTTCAAACCATGGGCCTTTTCGGTTAACAACCAAGTGCTTAATCATTGCACCACCAGGGTTCCTTTTTTGATTATAGGGTGCTACTTATTCAAGTGGAGCCCTGGTGGTGCAACTGTTAAGCACTTGGCTGCTAACTGGAAAGGTCAGCATTTTGAACCCACCAGCCACTAAGCGGGAGAAAGATGTTTAACAGTCTGCTTCTGTAAAGATTCAAACCAAACCCATTGCCGTCGAGTTGATTCCAACTCATAGGGACCCTACAGGACAGAGTAGAGCTGCCCCAGAGGATTCCCAAGGCTGTAATCTTTACAGAAACAGACTACCACATCTTCTCCTGCAGAGTGGCTCGTGGGTTCAAACCGTTGACCTTTCTTTCAGTTAGCAGCCCGGTGCTTTAACAACTATACCACCAGGCCTCCTCTGTAAAGTTTACATCCTTGGAAACCCTATGGGGCAGTTCTGTTCTGTCCTATAGGGTCACTATGAGTCAGAATTGAGTCCAAGGCAATGGGTCTTTAAATTTATTCAAGTAAAACAAATTGTATCCTTTCAAAAGTCCTCTGAGGGCTCTTGACCTGCTGTAGAATAAGTAGCAAGGAACCATAGAATCCTGGAATGTGGTCTGGTAAAAGAGGTACTCAGCTCTCTGGGAAGAAGTCTCCCAGGTTTACCTGCTTCGGTCCCCCACATCCCTGATACACTGACAGACACACGCACACAGGCACACAGACACACACACACACTTGGATGAGCTGTGAAGAACCATCTTGAATTACTGCTGAGACTCCCGAAACTGCCGCTGGAAGAACTCCAGCGTAGGGGATAGGAGAGCAATTATTTTGCTCCCGAACCCTCCTCAGCTCAGAATGTTCCTACGGATGTGCGAGATATGCTCTGAGTGTGACCCAGGTGTACATGCTGGCCAGGAAAGACAAAGAAAGAATGAAAACATTACCAAAGGCACAGCAGGCTGGGCAATCTGGACGCAGCCGAGTTTTCCCCACCAAGGCTGGGAGTGTGGAGGAAGGAAGAAAAGCAGATCAGATGTAGACATACAGACACAAGTTGTAGAAATCCAAGCCCCCATGCAGCAAGCATGCTTCCTTCCTCAGGGACCCAGGTCTCTGCAGGGCATTGCACAGTGTTTGCTCCTTTCCAACATGAATGGAACCTAGGCTGGTAGAAGAGAGATGTCAGAGCCCTCGCAGCTGCTAAAATGTCAGAGCTGAGAGTCTGCGATTGCCATTCCCTCCTGGCCCAAAATTAGTCCTTCCACCTGCTGAAAGTAAAACACTGACTTCAGTGGCAGTTCTCGGAGCGCATGTAATGGTACGGGTTGGTGAGTGGTAGCTTGGATGGCGATTTGAAATCACAATTGGTTTACATTTAACATTGTCCTGAATGATTAATTTTAGCTGATTGCAAAAGAGATGAATGTAAATTTCTCTACATATGAATGATTTTTTTTATTAACTTTTATTGAACTTCAAGTGAACGTTTACAAATCAAGTCAAACTGTCACAGATAAGTTTATATACACCTTACTCCATACTCCCACTTGCTCTCCCCTAATGAGTCAGCCCTTCCAGTCTCTCCTGCCAATTTTGCCAGCTTCCAACTCTCTCTATCCTCCCATCCCCCCTCCAGACAGGAGATGCCAACACAGTCTCAAGGGTCCACCTGATACAAGTAGCTCACTCTTCATCGGCATCTCTCTCCTACCCACTGTCCAGTCCCTTCCATGTCTGATGAGTTGTCTTCGGGAATGATTCCTGTCCTGGGCCAACAGAAGGTTTGGGGACCATGACCACAGAGATTCCTCTAGTCTCAGTCAGACCATTAAGTATGGTCTTTTTGTGAGAATTTGGGGTCTGCATCCCACTGATCTCCTGCTCCCTCAGGGGTTCTCGGTTGTGCTCCCTGTCAGGGCAGTCATCTGTTGTGGCCGGGCACCATCTAGTTCTTCTGGTCTCAGGATGATGTAAGTCTCTGGTTTATGTGGCCCTTTCTGTCTCTTGGGCTCTTAGTTATCCTGTGACCTTGGTGTTCTTCATTCTCCTTTGATCCAGGTGGGTTGAGACCAATTGATGCATCTTAGATGGCCGCTTGTTAGCATTTAAGACTCCAGACGCCACATTTCAAAGTGGGATGCAGAATGTTTTCATAATAGAATTATTTTGCCAATTGACTTAGAAGTCCCCTTAAACCATGGTCCCCAAACCCCTGCCCTTGCTCCGGTGACCTTTGAAGCATTCAGTTTATCCCAGAAACTTCTTTGCTTTTGGTCCAGTCCAGTTGAGCTGACCTTCCATGTACTGAGTATTGTCCTTCCCTTCACCTAAAGCAGTTCTTATCTACTAACTAATCAGTAAAAAACCCTCTCCCACCCTCCCTCCCTCCCCCACTCATAACCACAAAAGAATGTGTTCTTCTCAGTTTATACTATTTCTGAAGGTCTTATAATAGTGATCTTATACAATATTTGTCCTTTTGCCTCTGACTAATTTCACTGAGCATAATGCCTTCCAGGTTCCTCCATGTTATGAAATGTTTCATAGATTCATCACTGTTCTTTATCGATGCGTAGTATTCCATTGTGTGAATATACCACAATTTATTTAACCATTCATCCATTGATGGACATCTTGGTTGCTTCCAGCTTTTTGCTATTGTAAACAGAGCTGCAATAAACATGGGTGTGCATATATCTGTTTGTATGAAGGCTCTTATTTCTCTAGGGTATATTCCGAGGAGTGGGATTTCTGGGTTGTATGGTAGTTCTATTTCTAACTTTTTAAGAAAATGCCAGATAGATTTCCAAAGTGGTTGTACCATTTTACATTCCCACCAGCAGTGTATAAGAGTTCCAATCTCTCCGCAGCCTCTCCAACATTTATTTTTTTGTGCTTTTTGGATTAATGCCAGCCTTGTTGGAGTGAGATGGAATCTCATCGTGGTTTTAATTTGCATTTTTCTAATGGCTAATTATCAAGAGCATTTTCTCATGTATCTGTTAGCTGCCTGAATATCTTCTTTAGTGAAGTGCGTGTTCATATCCTTTGCCCACTTCTTCATTGGGTTGTTTGTCTTTTTGTGGTTGAGTTTTGACAGAATCATATAGATTTTAGAGATCAGGCACTGGTCGGAGATGTCATAGCTGAAAATTCTTTCCCAGTCTGTAGGTGGTCTTTTTACTCTTTTGGTGAAGTCTTTAGATGAGCATAGGTGTTTGATTTTTAGGAGCTCCCAGTTATCTGGTTTCTCTTCGTCATTTTTGGTAATGTTTTGTATTCTGTTTATGCCTTGTATTAGGGCTCCTAAGGTTGTCCCTATTTTTTCTTCCATGATCTTTATCGTTTTAGTCTTTATGTTTAGGTCTTTGATCCACTTGGAGTTAGTTTTTGTGCTTGGTGTGAGGTATGGGTCCTGTTTCATTTTTTTGCAGATGGATATCCAGTTATGCCAGCACCATTTGTTAAAAAGACTATCTTTTCCCCAATTAACTGACACTGGTCCTTTGTCAAATATCAGCTGCTCATATGTGGATGGATTTATATCTGGGTTCTCAATTCTGTTCCATTGGTCTATGTGCCTGTTGTTGTACCAGTACCAGGCTGTTTTGACTACTGTGGCTGTATAATAGGTTCTAAAATCAGGTAGAGTGAGGCCTCCCACTTTCGTCTTCTTTTTCAGTAATGCTTTGCTTATCCGAGGCTTCTCTCCCTTCCGTATGAAGTTGATGATTTGTTTCTCCATCACATTAAAAAATGACATTGGAATTTGGATCGGAAGTACATTGTATGTATAGATGGCTTTTGGTAGAATAGACATTTTTACTATATTAAGTCTTCCTATCCATAAGCAAGGTATGTTTTTCCACTTACGTAGGTCCTTTTTAGTTTCTTGTAGTAGTACTTTGTAGTTTTCTTTGTATAGGTCTTTTACATCTTTGGTAAGATTTATTCCTAAGTATTTGATCTTCTTGGGGGCTACTATGAATGGTATTGATTTGGTTATTTCCTCTTCGATGTTCTTTTTGTTGATGTAGAGGAATCCAAGTGATTTTTGTATGTTTATCTTATAACCTGAGACTCTGCCAAACTCTTCTATTAGTTTCAGTAGTTTTCTGGAGGATTCCTTAGGGTTTTCTGTGTATAAGATCATGTCATCTGCAAATAGAGATACTTTTACTTCCTCCTTGCCAATCCGGATGCCCTTTATTTCTTTGTCTAGCCTAATTGCTCTGGCTAGGACCTCTAGCACAATGTTGAATAAGAGCGGTGATAAAGGGCATCCTTGTCTGGTTCCCGTTCTCAAGGGAAATGCTTTCAGGCTCTCTCCATTTAGAGTGATGCTGGCTGTTGGCTTTGTATAGATGCCCTTTATTATGTTGAGGAATTTTCCTTCAATTCCTATTTTGGTGAGAGTTTTTATCATAAATGGGTGTTGGACTTTGTCAAATGCCTTTTCTGCATCAATTGATAAGATCATGTGGTTTTTGTCTTTTGTTTTATTTATTGGTGGATTACATTAATGGTTTTTCTAATATTAAACCACCCCTACATAACATACCTGGTATAAATCCCACTTGGTCATGGTGGATTAATTTTTTGATATGTTGTTGAATTCTATTGGCTAGAATTTTGTTGAGGATTTTTGCATCTATGTTCATGAGGGATATAGGTCTGTAATTTTCTTTTTTTGTGATGTCTTTACCTGGTTTTGGTATCAGGGAAATGGTGGCTTCATAGACTGAGTTAAGTAGTATTCTGTCATTCTCTATGCTTTGAAATACCTTTAGTAGTAGTGGTGTTAACTCTTCTCTGAAAGTTTGGTAGAACTCTGCAGTAAAGCCATCCGGGCCAGGGCTTTTTTTTTGGTGGGAGTTTTTTGATTACCGTTTCAATCTCTTTTTTTGTTATGGGTCTATTTAGTTGTTCTACTTCTGATTGTGTTAGTTTAGGTAGGTAGTGTTTTTCTAGGAATTCATCCATTTCTTCTAGGTTTGCAAATTTGTTAGAGTACAATTTTTCGTAATAATCTGATATGATTCTTTTAAGTTCAGTTGGGTCTGTTGTGATGTGGCCCATCTCTTTTCTTATTCGGGTTATTTGTTTCCTTTCCTGTATTTCTTTAGTCAGTCTAGCCAATGGTTTATCAATTTTGTTAATTTTTTCGAAGAACCAGCTTTTGGCTTTGTTAATTCTTTCAATTGTTTTTCTGTTCTCTAATTCATTTAGTCCAGCTCTAATTTTTATTATTTGTTTTCTTCTGGTGCCTGATGGATTCTTTTGTTGTTCACTTTCTATTTGTTCAAGTTGTAGGGACAGTTCTCTGATTTTGGTTCTTTCTTCTTTTTGTATATGTGCATTTATCGATATAAATTGGCCTCTGAGCGCTACTTTTGCTGTGTCCCAGAGGTTTTGATAGGAAGTATTTTCATTCTCGTTGCATTCTACGAATTTCCTTATTCCCTCCTTAATGTCTTCTATAACCCAGTCTTTTTTCAGGAGGGTGTTGTTCAGTTTCCAAGTATTTGATTTCTTTTCCCTAATTTTTCTGTTATTGATTTCCACTTTTATGGCCTTGTGGTCTGAGAAGATGCTTTGTAATATTTCGATGTTTTGGATTCTGCAAAGGTTTGTTTTATGACCTAATATGTGGTCTATTCTAGAGAATGTTCCATGTGTGCTAGAAAAAAAAGTATACTTTGCAGCAGTTGGGTGGAGAGTTCTGTATAAGTCAATGAGGTCAAGTTGGTTGATTGTCGTAATTAGGTCTTCCGTGTCTCTATTGAGCTTCTTACTGGATGTCCTGTCCTTCTCCGAAAGTGGTGTGTTGAAGTCTCCTACTATAATTGTGGAGGTGTCTATCTCACTTTTCAGTTCTGTTAAAATTTGATTTATGTATCTTGCAGACCTGTCACTGGGTGCATAAATATTTAATATGTTATATCTTCCTGGTCAATTGTCCCTTTTATCATTATGTAGTGTCCTTCTTTATCCGTTGCAGTGGATTTAAGTTTAAAGACTATTTTGTCAGAAATTAATATTGTTACTCCTGCTCTTTTTTGCTTATTGTTTGCTTGATATATTTTTTTCCATCCTTTGAGTTTTATTTTGTTTGTGTCTCTAAGTCTAAGGTGTGTCTCTTGTAGGCAGCATATAGACGGATCGTGTTTCTTTATCCAGTCTGAGACTCTCTGTCTCTTTATTGGTGCATTTAGTCCACTTACATTCAGCGTAATTATAGATAAGTATGTGTTTAGTGTTGTCATTTTGATGCCTTTTTATGTGTGTTGTTGACAATTTCATTTTTCCACTTACTTTTTTGTGCTGAGACTTTTTTCTTTGTAAATTGTGTGTTCCTCATTTTCATAGTATTTGACTTTATGTTTCCTGAGTCGTTACATTTTTCTTGGTTTTTATTTTGAGTTATGGAGTTGTTATACCTCTTTGTGGTTGCCTTAATATTTACCCCTATTTTTCTAAGTAAAAACCTAACTTGTATTGTCCTATATCACCTTGTATCCCTCTCCATATGGCAGTTCTATGCCACCTGTATTTAGTCCCTCTTTTTGATTATTGTGATCTTTTACATATTGACTTCAATGATTCCCTGTTTTGAGCATTTTTTTTTTAATTAATCTTATTTGGTTTTGTGATTTCCCTGTTTGAGTTGATATCAGGATGTTCTGTTCTGGGACCTTGTGTTGTGCTGGTATCTGATATTATTGGTTTTCTGACCAAACAATTTCCTTTAGTATTTCTTGTAGCTTTGATTTGGTTTTTGCAAATTCTCTAAGCTTGTGTTTATCTGTAAATATCTTAATTTCACCTTCATATTTCAGAGAGAGTTTTGCTGGATATATGATCCTTGGCTGGCAGTTTTTCTCCTTCAGTGCTCTGTATATGTCATCCCATTGCCTTCTTGCCTGCATGGTTTCTGCTGAGTAGTCTGAACTTATTCTTATTGATTCTCCCTTGTAGGAGACCTTTCTTTTATTCCTGGCTGCTTTAAAATTTTCTCTTTATCTTTGGTTTTGGCAAGTTTGATGATAATATGTCTTGGTGTTTTTCTTTTTGTATCAATCTTAAATGGGGTTCGATGAGCATCTTGGATAGATATCCTTTCATCTTTCATGATGTCAGGGAAGTTTTCTGTCAGCAGATCTTCAACTATTCTCTCTGTGTTTTCTGTGCTCCCTCCCTGTTCTGGGACTCCAATCACACGCAAGTTATCCTTCTCGATAGAGTCCCACATGATTCTTAAGGTTTCTTCATTTTTTTGATTCTTTTATCTGATTTTTTTTCAGCTATGTTGGTATTAATTCCCTGGTCCTCCAGATTTCCCACTCTGCATTCTAATTGCTCGAGTCTGCTCCTCTGACTTCCTATTGTGTTGTCTAATTCTGTAATTTTTATTGTTAATCTTTTGGATTTCTACATGCTGTCTCTCTATGGATTCTTGCAACTTATTAATTTTTCCACTATGTTCTTGAATAATCTTTTTGAGTTCTTCAACTGTTTTATCAGTGTGTTCCTTGGCATTTTCTGCAGATTGCCTTATTTCATTTCTGAGGTCATCCCTGATATCTTGAAGCATTCTGTAAATTAGTTTTTTATATTCTGTATCTGATAATTCCAGGATTGTATCTTCATTTGGGAAAGATTTTGATTCTTTTGTTTGGGGGGTTGTAGAAGCAGTCATGGTCTGCTGCTTTATGTGGTTTGATATCGACTGCTGTCTCTGAGCCATCACTAAGATATTGTAGTGATTTATTCTATATTTGCTCACTGAGTCTTATCTAGTTTTGTTTTCTTTCAATATACGTGGATGGGTTACTAGATTGTGCTATCTTGATTGTTGTAGCCCTTGACTTACTTATGACCTATTACCAGCTGGTTTGGCCTTTACCAGATATATATGCCTGAGTCCATTCACTGTTCTTGAGTAGAATCTGATTTTGGGTCATCAAGTGTGTGATGCACCCTATCACCTATCCACCTTGAGAAGTAGTGGTGATAGTTGTGTGCACCAGATTCCAGTAGCAGCTGGGGTTCACACTCCAGAGGGGGCAGGATGCTGACAGGCTTCCCCCAAGTGTCAGTGAGGTAGGTGTGTCTCTATTCCTAAAGCACCTTGGTGGGTGGGCTCTGCAGCTGTACCTTAGTCCCCCAATGCAAGTACCTCTACAGATTGGTAGGTGTCACCCTCCTTAGACCCCTAAGGCGGGAGGCTAGGTGGTCTGGGGGGAGCTTCATCCCTCAGTTCCCTGTTGTGGGTCAGTGAGGGCTCTGTTGAATACGCAGAGATATCAGACCTGGGAAACTTGTCTTTCCAGTAAATCCACTAAAAAAAATGCAGTCAGATCCCTATTAGAAATGCCTTTGCATTATAATAGCCACCTTGTTCCCTGTAGGGATGAAAGTCCGAGACTGTGGATCACATATGCTTGGCTGAAGCTGGTTCTGTGTTTTTAGTCCCATTAGGGAAGGATTTTTGGTCCCTGAGCTTTTTGTGGTTGCTTCTCTCAGGCCAGAAGAATGGGTTAGAAAAAGACCAAAAAAAAAGGGAAAAGAAGAACCACAGAGCAGTTCTCCCTCTGGCTCAGGAAATTCCAATGTTAATGAAGCTGCCTGGGAAGGGGAGGGGAGGGTTCAGAAAAACAGGAGAGAGTAACACCCCAGAATATAGACAAAGTTATTTATCTTGCTTGAGATGACTATTTTATCTGAGATTCTCGAGGGGCTTGTTGCCTATGTGTTCTGGCTGGGTAGAGATTGCCCCCAAGGGTCAGATCAGCAGAAGCCGCGGTCAGTTCCTCCGCTGCCAGTCCAAAGCCCAGCGTCAAGGTTCCCCAGCTGGGACGCTGCACTCCCGGCTCCAAAACCAGTCGCTGCCTCCCGGGGACTTCTCCTCCCGACAGCCGCGTCGCCGCACTGCCTATGCGGACCGGCTGGGCCCCCTCCCGGGGTCAGTTCAGGGGGGTAGGGCTGCGCCCCGTGTTTGTGCCGTCACAGGATGTTGTGTTCAGCTCCCCTGCACCCAGTCCTAAGTCCGGCACCAAGGTTACCTGACTGGGATGCTGGCTCCAGGCTCCGAAAACAGTCTCTGCTTCCCCGTAGTTGTTCGTTCTCTGTCTCTGTCACTCAGGTCAACTCTTTAAATCTGTGTTTGTTGGTCAGAGTTCATAGATTGTCATGTATGTAATCGATTCACTTGTTTTTCCGAGTCTTTGTTGCAAGAGGGATCCGAGGTAGCGTCTACCTGGTCAGCCGTCTTGGCCCCCCTCTCTCTACATATGAATGATTTTAAATGCAGTATGTATACCACTTCGAATAGAAAATCACATACCCCAAAAAGGCCACTGCTGTTCAGTCAATTTTGACTCTTAGCAACCCTGTAGGACAGAGTAGAACTGCCCCGTAGGGTTTCCAAGGAGCACCTGGTGGATTCAAACTGCCAACCTTTTGGATAGCAGTCGAGTGCTTAACCACTGTGCCACCAGGCTCCAAAAATCACATACCAAGCTTAAATGATGTTTGTAATTATGTGTTTCCAATCAAGTCAAGACATTGATTGTATACCTGCTATGCACCATGAACTGTGCCAGGTGCTGCCAGGACAGAAATACAGTCTTAGTTTACAAGGAATTTTAGCCTCAATATTAGGCATATCACTCATCTGTTGCCACAGTAATGCTGTCTAACAATTAATCCCCAAACTTGATGGCTTAAAGAATTAGTGCATCTATGGTTCATCAAAACAAAGATGTCACCTTGAGGACTAAGGCACGCCTGACCTAAGCCGTGGTATTTTCAATCTCCTCATGTGCATGCTAAAGCTGGACAATGAATAAGGAAGGCCAAAGAATCAATGCCTTTGAATTAGGATGTTAGTGAAGAATATTGAATACACCATGGACTGCCAGAAGAACGAACAAATCTGTCTTGAAAGAAGTACAGCCAGGATGCTCCTTAGAAGCAAGGATGGGTAGCTTATGTCTCACGTATTTTGGACATGTTATCAAGAGGGACCAGTACCTGGAGAAGGACTTCATGTTTGGTAAAGTGGAAGGTCACTGAAAAAGAGGAAGACCCACAACAAGATGGACTGGTGCAATGGCTACAATGGGCTCAAATATAGCAACGATTGTGAGGATGGTGCAGGATGGCACAGCGTTTCTTTCTGTTGTACCTGAGGTTATTATGAGTTGGAACTGACTCAAGGGCACCTACCAGCAACAACAACATGGTTCATGTAAAGAGTCTTGGTGGTGCAACAGTTAAGTGACTGACTACTTATGGCAAGGTTAGGGGTTGGACCCTCCTAGCAGCTCCATGAGAGAAAAGACCTGGCAACCTGCTGTCATAAAGATTACACCCTAGGAAGCCACAGGGGGCAGTTCTACTCTATCACACATGGTCTCTATGAGTCAAAACCACCTCGACAGTACACAACAACAACATGGTTCATCTGGAGTCCCTGGATGGTGCAGAAGGTTAATGCGCTCAGCTGCTAACCAAAAAGTTGGAGGTTCAAGTCCACCCAGAGATGTCAGAAGAAAGTTCTGACGATATATTTCTGAAAGATCAGCCATTGACAACTGTGTGGAGTGTGTTCTATTCTTACACACATGGGGTTGGCGTGAGTTGTGATCGACCCAATGGCAGCTGGAATGGTTCATCTAGGTGTTAGCTGTTCCAAGCTGGACTTGGTTGAACTTGGCTCTAAGTTTCAGATTGGGGCCAGGTAGGCTACAATTATCACCCATTATCCTCTAACCAGTGGGCTAGCCACGTATTTTCTCCTCATTCCGATGGTAGAAGCACAACAGCTTTGCTCACGTCATGCAGCCTAACATCCCAGTGGACAAATGAAGTGAAATGGCTGAGTCCTACATCACTGGGGTGAGGAAATATACTCTGCCTCTAGAAGGAACTGCAAAGTGACATGGCAAAGGATGAGGGGATACAGGAGGGATGCAAAATTGAAACAAATAATGTAATTAACCACGTTAAAAAATAAAAATTGTTGTTGTTGAGTCAATTTCAACTCTCTGCAACCCCATGCGGAAGCCCTGTGAGGCAGTTCTACTCTGTCCTATAGGGTCACTATGAGTCAGAATAGAATACACATAGTATAATATATAATCTTGTTATACTATATATTATACACTATAATTGTTGTTGTTGTTGTTGTTAGGCTCCGTTGAGTCAGTTCCGACTCACAGCAACCCTTCGTACAACAGAACAAAACACTGCCCGGTCCTGTACCATCCTCACAATCATTGCTACCCTTGAGCCCCTTGTTGCAGCCACTGTGTCAATCCATCTCCATGAGGGTCTTCCTCTTTTTGCTGACCTTCTGCTTTACCAAGCATGATGTCCTTCTCCAGGGACTGGTCCCTCCTGATAACTTGTCCAAAGTATGTGAGACATATACTATAACAACTAAAAAAAAAAAAATTATAATATATACAGTTAAACCTGCAAAAGTCTGAACTTGTGGAAGACAGAAACCTGTAAAAGAAGGAAAAAGCAAATATTTTCCACTAAGAAAGAGCAATAGAAAAGCGGTAAGACGACAACCTGTAAAAAGGCAGAAAGCTTGCAAGACACGGGAAAACAAGGCAGTCCTGTCATTCCTACTCTCACAGTTTTCACTGTATAATATAGAGAGAGAAACCAAACAGAGAGAGAGCCATTTGAGACAAACACACTTCTTGAAGTGGTATTCTAAAGAATTCTTAATTCCTCATAAGGTGAAAAACCCCTTGTGTCCTCCTCAGCAAGGGATCTTTTTGTTCAGAGGAATAAACTATGACTCAAATTATGCAAATGCAAAGCAGGGAGGTGTGTTGTTAATAAGAAGGAAAAATAAGTACTCCCCCCCCCGCCCCCCAGAGAGCTAAGGACTGGAAATACCATCTGAAGTGCCAGGGAGGTTCTGGGGTACTGTTATCAAAAGAGAGGGGGCCAGATGCTGGGCAGGAGAGGACAAGTAACAGCAGATGTTCCCTGCACCCACTTACTGTCTTCCTCTCTTCTGATACTTGTCCCCTTCACCTTCAGATGAAACATAATCATCTGCCTAATGAAAATGTAATTGCTGTTGTTGCAAGGTCCCATCGAGTCGGTTGCAACTCAGAGCAACCTTGTGCACAACAGAACGAAACACTGCCCAGTCCTGTACCATCCACACGATCGTAGCTGTGTTTGAGCTCATTGTTGCAGCCACTGTGTTAATCCATCTCCTTGAGGGTCTTCCTCTTTTCCTCTGACCTTCTACTTTACCAAGCATGATGTGCTCCTCCAAAGGACTGGTCCCTCTTGATAACATGTCCAAAGATTGTGAGACGAAGTCTGGCCATCCTCGCTTATAAGGAGCATTCTGGTTGTACTTCTTCCAAGGCAGATTTGTTCATTCTTCTGGCTGTCCCTGGTATACTCAATATTCTTCACCAACACCATAATTCTAAGGCATCGATTTTTCTGCGGTCTCCCTTATTCATTGTCCAGCTTTCACATGCATATGAAGCGATTGAAAACACTATGGCTTGGGTCAAGCGCAACTTAGTCCTTAAAGTGACACCTATGTTTAACATTTTAAGGAGTGTTTTTTGCAGGAGATTTGCCTAATGTAATTAGGAAGTTACATCCGTTTGTGTATATATTAGGTTACTTGCCCAAAATAGAAATAAGAAACTTTGAAGTCGTGCTCTTTGGATGATCCACCATTAATGTAGGTTAGAGCTCCACCTGGCCCAGTTTTAGAAACCAAGCCACACCCATTTGTTTGTATATTGTTTGTGACTGCTTTTGCACATGGAGATACTGTAACAGCCTGAGACTTCCAGTCCCCTCAGTTTGGGGCAACAGGTTTTGGGTTGCACCACAATGGCTGGGGGGTCCTGGTGGTGCAGTTGTTAAGAGCTCGGCTGCTAACCGAAAGGCTGGTGATTCCAACCCACCAGCCACCCTGAGGAAGAAAGATGTGGCAGTCTGCCTCTGTGAAGATTACGGCCTCAGAAACCCTATGAGGCAGTTCTACTCTGTCTTACACGGTCGCTATGAGTCGGAATGGACTCGAGGGCAGCGGGTTTGGTTTTTGGTTTGGTGTAGATGAAGGAGTTCCTGGGGAGTGCAAATGGGTAAGTGCTGGGCTACTAACCGAAAGGTTGGCAGCTCAAATCCACCCAGAGGTACTTCAGAAGAAAGGGCTGGCAATCTGCTTCCAAAAGGTCACAGCCATGAAAACTCAATGGAAGGCAGCTCTATTCTGCAACACATTGGGTCTCTGAGTCAGAATGGACCTGATGGCAATGGGTTTGGGTTTGGGGAGATTTGGTGTAGACAAGAGGGCTACTGGGATGGGTAAAATTTGCGTTGGGCTTCTGCCTCTGATGATGTGTTCAGCAGGAGCCTGCCTGGATGAGTTTCGGTGGGAAGGGAGTGCTACCCCCTATGGACCTCTCCTCTGGGAAACCCCTGCCTCCTGGCTCCCAGGACTCTGATAAGGCCTGCGTTAACCCTTCTTCTCTGTCCTTTGCCAGACTCCGACCTGAGCATGCGCACACTGAGCACGCCCAGCCCCGCCCTGATATGTCCTCCGAATCTGCCCGGCTTTCAGAATGGAAGGGGCTCGTCCACCTCCTCGTCCTCCATCACTGGGGAGACCGTGGCCATGGTCCACTCCCCGCCCCCGACCCGCCTCACCCACCCGCTCATCCGGCTGGCCTCCAGGCCGCAGAAGGAGCAGGCCAGCATAGACCGGCTCCCGGACCACTCCATGGTCCACGTCTTCTCCTTCCTGCCCACCAACCAGCTGTGCCGCTGCGCCCGCGTGTGCCGCCGCTGGTACAACCTGGCCTGGGACCCCCGGCTCTGGAGGACTATCCGCCTGACGGGCGAGACCATCCACGTGGACCGCGCCCTCAAGGTGCTGACCCGCAGGCTCTGCCAGGACACCCCCAACGTCTGTCTCATGCTGGAAACGGTGATCGTCAGTGGCTGCAGGCGGCTCACAGACCGAGGGCTTTACACCATTGCCCAGTGCTGCCCCGAACTGAGGCGACTGGAGGTCTCAGGCTGTTACAATATCTCCAATGAGGCGGTCTTTGATGTGGTGTCGCTCTGCCCCAA
This sequence comes from Loxodonta africana, assembly GCF_030014295.1. Taxonomy (NCBI): domain Eukaryota; kingdom Metazoa; phylum Chordata; class Mammalia; order Proboscidea; family Elephantidae; genus Loxodonta; species Loxodonta africana. The sequence goes on from NC_087343.1 coordinate 19,323,940, forward strand.
CCTGGAGCACCTGGATGTATCAGGTAAATGGAATGGTACCGTCAGTGGCCTTCCCAATGCGCCACCCCAAAGCGGTGGTCGGCCGTGGCCAGCACCTGCGAGTCCCCTTCAGGCACAGCCATTAGGGATGGAGGGTGGGGGCGGGGGGAGGCTGAGTCTTCCAGACAAACTGTCCCTATGCAGTCATGACGTTGGAAGGCAGATGTATCTTGTCATGAAATAACGTCAACTTCCTGGAGGAACTACGGCCACCATTTGCTGGTAGTTCACACTGGTATGATTTTTAAATGTATATTTCCTTTCCAGGAGCCCCTGTGCACAATGGTTAAGTGCTGGGCTGCTAATGGAAAGGTTGGTGGTCGGAACCCACCTAACAAGACCTGACAATCTGCTCCTATAAAGATTGCAGCCTAGAAAACCCTACGGGGAGTTCTGCTCTGTCACACGGGGTCGCTATGAGTCGGAATCGACTCCGAGACATCCAACTACAACACTAACGTTTCCTTCCATGACCTTCACAGTTATTTGGGAGCAATCAGAGATAACAAGGACCAAATATTTAATCACAGATAGCTGGATGCAAACCTCCAACCCACACCTGGTTTACAAACTGCACTTATTTATGGCCAGTCATTATTGTTCTATGCAGCCCGCCCCAGAGCTATATCTAAGCTGTAATGACTACCTGTGTGTTCTGCACTGAGGGTCTCACTCTGCCCACTGTGGTTGCTAAAACATCAGATGTGGGCTATGTCTTTTTTTTTTTTTTTTTTTTTTTGGTAGGGGGGCATTGTTTTTGTTCATGCCTTTGTGTGTGTGCGCACCATTTTTTGTTTGCCATTTTGGTAATACTGATACAGTCCATCATGGTGAAGTGTCTCTTTATATTTCACGCCACCCTCTCCACCCTGAGTTAATGTAGTATCTTAAGCACAAATATCAATTACATAGTGCAAGGGCAGCTCTTGGAGTTGAACCATATCCTCTTAAAAATTGAAGGCAATCTCAGCATGGCTGCTGTGCTTGAAAACCTCGCCGAGGCAGGAAGAGTTAAAGCCCAGACTCGTAGTTTGGCGCCAGACAGGGATCTGTAAGGACTAACAGCCTTTCTTTATCTCATCCGCTGCCCAATCAAAGGACGAACACTTGAGAGGTAAACTGTGTGAGATGCATCAGAGAGTTAAAGAAATGAACAGCGTGAGCGCAGCTTGGGGACTGTTGGGGAGGGTTCCAGAAGTAAGAGCCACTCTGACAGGCAAATAAACAGAATTCGGGATTTGCAAGCGTCTGAGGTAAATGATACCCTCCAACAAAATCTGAGGTAAGGTAAAGCTCAAGCTCTCAGCTTGCTCTCGCTTTCAAAAGCCAACATCTGAAAATATTTCAGATGACAGTCCATCGTTTTTGGCAGATCTTTTTTCTTGCTGAAAAGCAGCTCTTTGCTCCCCTAACTTCAGCTGGCTTCCTGACAAAACCATACTCACTGTATGTTCAGTGAGTCATGAGCAGCCGCTGGCATAAAGAAGCAGAAAACCAGGAGGTTTTCTTAACATTTTTTCCTACAGGGAATTCTGGAACAAGAAAGTGTGAGGTGGTGGAAGCTAGTTCCAAAACTTTGTGATGTGGGACCATTCACAGCTTTTCTAGATGTGTTTCCTCTCAGGCAAAAGGAAAAAAAAAAGATTCTGAGCATCACAGGCCTATGTTACAAACACCGTATTTCATTTTCTCTACTCAGATACAGAAAATGATTTCTTCTGGAACCCCGTCTTTGCTAAAGGGGCTTTCCATGCACCTTTATTACTGACTGCACAGAAATTATGTCCTGTCTTTCGGGGTCTTCTGAAATTCAGAAATACAAACACCTCGTTGGCTGGCTGGGTATAGAAATTCTTGGGCTTCTACCCTGAGTAAGGGGATCCTCGTTGGCCCCTGAACTGTTACTTAAGCCTTCGTGACCTTCCTCTATGTCAACCTGACTAATTTCCAGGTTCAGATACATTAGTGCTGCTTCCTCACGTGCCCAAGGGCCCCTGCAATCTGATGTACATAGAGACGCAGGTAGCTCAGCAAGTAAAAGCACGGTACCCCAGACACTGCGGAGATTTTTAGCTACATGAACTTGAAAGACTCAACACAACATGAAAAAAAAAAAAAAGGCTGCCATCAAGTTGATTCCAACTCATGGCGACCCCGTGTATGCCAGAGTAGAACTGGGCTCCATTGGGTTGCCAATGGCTGATTTTTCAAGAGTAGATGGACAGGTCTTTCTTTTGAGGTACCTCTTAGTAGACTTGAACCTCCAGCCTTTCATTTAGCAGCCAAGCACTTAACCACTTATTTGCACCTCCCAGGGGACTCCCAAGAGGACATTATCACCACCTCTGCAAGGTGGTCACCAGTCTCTAGAAAATCTGAAAATTGTTGTATTGATACAGAGTGAGGCCAGAGGGCTGCCAGAATGGTATTACCAAAGCCTTGTTCACCATGGTTTTTCCAGCTGGCCATTGATAGTGCCCATTTTCTCAATGACAGTAAACCTGGCTTGGAAATCTCATCTGCTGGTCTAGGGCTTAATTCCCCTGGAGGATTTGACAGTCCCTGTCCCATGAAACTCCCTGTCCCATCCCAATGATGCAGAAAACTGCCTGTCTTGAGCACTATCTTTTCAAGACATTGAAAATGACTGGAACTAGCAGTTGTGTTTGATCATTGTCACATATTATTACTCTCTAATAGTGTATTTAAACATCAGTGGAATACATTGAATTCATCCAACTTCAGAATATAAAATATAATTATTGTCCGTTTTTTATTCCAAGCAAATTACAAATGAAATTGCTTCAAAGGGGTCCCCCAAAACTGGAAACCCAGGATTCACCCTTGCCTCTCTTCCTAATCTCCAGTTTCAGAGCAGCAGGACTCCCTCAGTAACCAGAGTTAATCCCCTATCCTCTACCTGCCTGCCTAAATTCACACCTTCACTAACCAGTCTCCTTCACCCATCCCTTTAAACCCACCCTCCACACAGCTAATCTCCCAGGGATACTTTACAACTACAAGTCTGACCATTGACTCTCCTACATAAAATCTCCAGTGGCTCCCATTGCCTACAGGAAAAATTCAAGTTCCTCAAAAGAGCACGTGAGACCCTTCCTGAGCTGCCCTTCCCAGGTTCAAATCTCACCCTCTCCTATATACACTTCCAGTAGACCACTTGTATTTCCCCAAAGGCATCCTGCCTGTACCCGCTGTGATGTGTGGGGACCTCCCTGGCTTGGTGTACCCTTCCCTCCTCCTTCCCCCTCCCAGCTTCTTAACAAATATCTCGTTGCTCAAGCCCCAGTCCAAGCATCACCCAAGTAAGCCTTCCCAGCTTCACCCCAACAAGCTGTTTCTTCCTGGGTGTTGGCCTTTTGAGCACAGACAAGTAGCGTATGGCTGGGTTTTGCATCGAGTACATGTATTACATGTATATTTCCAGGTTCTTTTCTCTCAATTCATTATGAGCTTTGTAAGGAAAAAAATGAGGCATATTTTATCTTTGCACTTTATGATACTGTAATTATAAACAGAGGTGTTTTAGAGCCCTAAATAGTCATCTTGCACTCTAAAAGATTCAGTGTTGCCATTGTTTAATGCCCTAAGCAAGCATTTAGGAAGCTAAAGTACAGTGATTAAAATGTCCTCATTAGTAAAAATGGGGTGGTTGGAAGATTTAATACACGTTACGTCTTCTCTCGTGTGCTCTGCTGAGAAACACATAGTAAGCACACAATAAATCATAGTTGCTGTGGTCATTGTGAAATTCTCATTGTTATTAACAAGTTTGGAAGTCATTAGTTGGTCTTTGTTCACTTAACCCAAAGACAGTAGAGCTATCAGTCCAATAATGAGAGGAAGTGAGGGGCAGTGATAGTTCAGTGATAGGATTGCCGCCTTCCACGCAGGAGACTCAGGTTTGATTCCCAGCCAATGCATGTCACGCACAGCCACCTCCCGTCTGTCAGTGGAGACTTGTGTGTTGCTGTGATGCGAACAGGTTTCACTGGAGAGCCCTGTGGATTACAGCAGTCTAGCCCAGTGTGAATGGGGTCACCGTGTGCCTGGGCTGACCCAATAGCAGCTAACAACAAGAAGAAGAAGTGGTGATGAAAAGTACCTTTGTGGAATCTGAACCAAATCTCGAATTAAAGAAACCCAACAAGTTTCATTAACCCACATTGTCCACTCCCTACTGAGTAATATTCATAGTCCTTACCCGGTTGTTAAGACAGGCCACCCATTATCTTACCCCAACAGACCATTCCTGTCAGTCAGCCCTGACTCATAGCAACCCCATGCACAACAGAATGAAACACTGTCCAAGCCTGCAGCGTCCTCACAACTGTTGTTATGCTCGAGCCCATTGTTGCAGCCACTGTCAGTCCATCTCACTGAGGGTCTTCCTCTTTTTTGCTGACCCTCTACTTTACCAAGCATGATGTCCTTCTTCAGGGACTGATCCCTCCTGAAGACACGTCCAAAGTACGTGAAACATGGTCTCACCATCCTTGCTTCCAAGGAGCATTCTGTTTGTACTTCTTCCAAGACAGATTTGTTCATTCTTTTGGCAGCCCATGGTATATCCAGTATTCAAAATCAAGTTATATATTTCCCTGGACCAAATATAGCATCCTTCCTACAGTGCAGCAGAGCAATATTTTGCTAGATATTAAAAAAAAAAAAAAAAGGAATCTTGAACTAAAGGTTGAGAAAGAGAAGCTGGCACGAGATCTTGGAAAACAAAATGCCTTCCCAGGCGTCACCGATGGAGAGCCACTAATGTAGATATATAAATTCAGGAATCGCCTTTGTAAGATACACGGGATTATAGTCAGGCTAAAGAAAGAAAGTCAACACAAAGCTCAGGTGGAAGGGTACTAACCACCTTCCAAGGAGCCTAGTGGCACAGTGGTTAAGTGCTGGGCTGCTTACTGAAAGGTTGACAATTCGAAACCAACACCTGCTCTGCAGGAGAGAGATGTGTCAGTCCTCTTCTATAAAGATTACAGCCTTGGAAGCCGTGTGGGGCAGTTCTACTCTGTGCTATAGGGTCGCTATGAGTCAGAGTCAACTCAACGGATTTGGGGTTTTAACCACCTCCCACAAATGCAGTATCACAGAGCTCATTGGAGCTGTGTGGGTGTCCTCTAAGAAGTCGCATCTTTGTTCTCCAGCATTGAATTATAAGTTGTACTCCTTCATTTCCTACTTATTTATTTCTTACTTTAATTCTTTGACTTGGTAGCACCTGGGCTTTTTAACCTCATTATTCCCAGGGCCTGAATTTTATAAGAGTTTCCTGGGCAGCCTGCCAAGAAGTGAGAGGAAAGGCCTCGTTAGCACTATTGTGAGGCTGCTTAGAAGCCATGGATCCTGTGTTGAACAGCCAGGGTGCAGGGGGCCTGAAGTGAGGCACCTGCTTTAGAACTGCCAGAGAGATCTGAGAAGAGCAGCAAGAAGGATGAAGGCATAGCCAAGCCATGTAGTGGAATGAAATACATACAAATATACATTTATTTCTATAATACATATTGACACAGGTATATTTAGTATTTATTTATATTTACATCTTATAAATGTACTGTTGTTGTTAGCTGCCTGTCAAGTTGGCCACCAACTCATGGTGACCCCGTGCACAACAGAACAAAACACTTTCGAGTCCTGTACCATCCTCATGATCAGTTGAGGATCAAACTATTAGCTGATTTTCAGAAGTAGATTGCCAGGCCTTTCTTCCTAAAATATACTATAACTATTTGTATATTATAGCATACCAAAAACCAAACCGAGTGCCGTCAAGTCAATTTCGACTCATAGCGACCCTATAGGATAGAGTAGAACTGCCCTATAGAGTTTCCAAGGAACACCTGGCGGATTTGAACTGCCAACCCTTTGCTTAGCAGCCATAGCACTTAACCACTACACCACCAGGGTTTCCTATAGCATACCATTAAATGAAATACACCATGAAATTAATTTTGCATATATTATATTTATGCCCACACTATACTTCTAGTGAAATAAAGGTTAGAGACAGTGTTTAACTGGCTTCTAAAGATGTCTGCCTGGGCATTAATTTCCATGTCTATAAAATGGGTTAAGAATAAGATAAGAAAATATTTATAAAAGCCCTCTGAAAACTGCATAACCAAACTAAATCCATTGCTGTAGTCGATTCCGACTCATAGCAACCCTATAAGACAAAGCAGAACTGCCCCATAGACTTTCCAAGGCTGTGATCTTCATGGAAACATACTGCCACATCTTTCTCCCATGGAGAGGCTGGTAGGTTCCAACCGCCAACCTTTTGGTTAGCAGCTGAGTGCTTTAACCACTGTGCTACCAGGGCTCCTGGTAAACTGCATGGTTCAACAAAAATATAATACATTTTAATTAACTATAAAATATGACAATGGTTTTCAATGTACGCATAGTAACCCCGTTGCCATCGAGTCAACTCGGACTCAGCGATCCTCTAAGACAGAGTAGAACTGCCCCACAGGGTTTCCAAGAAGTGGCTGGTAGATTCAAACTGCTGATCTTTTGGTTAGCAGCTGAGCTCTCAACCACTGCACCACCAGGACTGCTCACGTAGTGCAGCCAGGGTCAACATCCTGAAGGCAGTCGTATGGTGGAAGTTGGATTGTCCCACCTGGTCCTCCTCTAATCAGTTGCCATAGAGCCGATTGTAACTCATGGCAACCCTGATTGTGTCACAGTAGAACTGTGCTCCGTAGGGTTTTCAATGACCGATTTTTTTTTTCAGAGGCACATCACTAGGCCTTTCTTTCAACGTGCCTCTAGATGGACTCTAACCTTTCAGTTAGCGGACAACCACATTGACCGTTAGCACCACCCAGCAACCCCCAGGTCCTAGAGAAGACACTGTACCTGCCATAAATCATTCATTCACTCTCTCAACAAATACTTAGTAAGCGCCAGCTGTGAACGAGGCCTGAGGGATATAGCTGTGAATGGTCCAGCATCTCTTTTCTCGGAAGCGTACATTCTAGAGTGAAGAGGCGGCAAATACCTGAGTGAAAAAACACGTGTGTAATATCAGAGTGCTGAGGAGTGATGGAACATGGGGGAGTAAGGGTCAGGATGTTAACTTATATAGGGTGCTCAGGGAAGAACTGTGCTGTAAACTGCCACTTGCTCAGAGACCCACAGAAAGTGACCGAGGATGCCATGTGATGACTGTGGACGCCTTTTCAATGCTGGAGTGTTTGAGAAACAGCCAGAAAGCCAGTGTGGCCAGAGCAGAAGGATTCAGAGGTGAGGTCAGAGAGGATGGATGTGGGCAAATCCTGACGGTCTTTGGAGGCCCCACTGTTGTTGAGTGCTGTGGAGTCAATTTGGACTCCTGGCGACCCCATGTGGGCAGAGGAGAACTACCCCATAGGGTTTCCTAGGCTTTACTAGACTTTAGAACTTACACTTGGAGTGAAATGGGAGCCACTGGAAGGCCTTGAGCAGTGAAATGACCTGATACCAGTTACCGTTTCCGGGTTCCTCTAGCATCTGTGTGGGGGCAAGGGCAGGGCCGGAAGACTGGTTGAGGGCCTATCACAGATCCAGTGAGGGTTGAACTGAGTCCCAGATGATCACTTTGTTAGAGCGATAACACACGTCTTTCCCATAGAGCTTGCAAAGCTCATATCCGCGATCTCCCTGCATCTCCAGTACGTCCCATCTTCATTGTATGTTGTTATTAGGTGCCACCGAGTCGATTTCAACTCATAGCAACCGCATGCAACAGAGTAGAACCAACTGCCCCAGAGGGTTTTCTTGGCTGTAATATTTACGGGAGCAAATTGTCAGGTCTTTCTCCTGCAGTGCCATTGGGTAGGTTCCAACCACCAACCTTTCAGTTAGCAGCCAAGCGCTTAAGCTTTTGCGTCCCCAGGGCTTCTTTTTTTCACTTTTGTAAAACAAACAAACCCGTTGCTGTCCAGTCGATTCTGACTCATAGCGACCCTGGAGGACAGAGTAGAACCACCCCATAGAGTTTCCAAGGAGTGCTTGGTGGATTTGAACTGCTGAACTTTTGGTTAGCAGCCACAGCTCTTAACCACTACGCCACCAGGGTTTCCTTTCATTATATAGGCATGCCAAAAAAACAAAGGAAACAGAACCCACTGCCATCAATTTCGACTCATGGGGACCCCATGTGCTACAAAGTAGAACTGCTCCACAGAGGGTTTTTTTAGCTGTAATTTACGAAAGAAGATTGCCAGGCCTGTCTTTCGAGGCTCCCCCGGATTGAGTTCAAACTGCCAACCTTGGTTAGTAGTCAGTGTGAAAACCATTTGCACCACGAGGAACCTCAAAGGCATGCCAGCTATTTCCATTTCATGGAGGAGAACCTTGAGACTCAGAGAAGTTGAGCTCCTGCCTAAGGCAATAAAAATTAGACCTGAGCCAGGTGTGACTCCCAACCCAGTGTTCTTTCTGCCACATCAAACTCATGTCCCTAGACTTCTCTTTGCCATCTCACTTGTCTGGACTAGGGAGTGTCAGAACTAATCTTTACTGAGTTTATGGAACTTCCCAGCCTCAGGGCTAGATAGTACACACATTGGCTCATTTTCATCTTCACACCTACCTTTTTGGGGAATGTGATCATACCCATTTTAAGACAAAGGCAATACTCAGAAAGTATGAATTTGCCCAGTGTCAGGCAACTAGTAATAGACAGGAATTGGCGCCACAGTCTTTCTGATTGGAATACCCATGAAATTCCTTCAACCCAGATAAGCAAACTCTTTAACCAATCGCATGAACATGGAGAACCCATTCCTGCCTTCCTTCTCAGTAAGGACCAAGACCGGAGGTAACGTCGCCGGCAGGCCAGGGGGGTGGGAGGGTGGCCCCGTTCTCAGCAGGGACTCTAAGCTTGTGTTCTGTCTCTCTGTGTAGGGTGCTCCAAAGTGACCTGCATCAGCCTGACCCGGGAGGCCTCCATTAAACTGTCCCCCTTGCATGGCAAACAGATTTCCATCCGCTACCTGGACATGACGGACTGCTTCGTGCTGGAGGACGAAGGCCTGCACACCATCGCCGCGCACTGCACACAGCTCACCCACCTGTACCTGCGCCGCTGCGTGCGCCTCACCGACGAGGGCCTCCGCTACCTGACGATCTACTGCCCTTCCATCAAGGAGCTGAGCGTCAGCGACTGCCGCTTTGTCAGCGACTTCGGCCTGCGGGAGATTGCCAAGCTAGAGGGCCGCCTGCGCTACCTGAGCATCGCGCACTGCGGCCGCGTCACGGACGTGGGCATCCGCTACATCGCCAAGTACTGCGGCAAGCTGCGCTACCTCAACGCGAGGGGCTGCGAGGGCATCACGGACCACGGCGTGGAGTACCTCGCCAAGAACTGCGCCAAACTCAAATCCCTGGACATCGGCAAATGCCCTTTGGTCTCCGACACCGGCCTGGAGTGCCTGGCCCTGAACTGCTTCAACCTCAAGCGACTCAGCCTGAAGTCCTGCGAGAGCATCACGGGCCAGGGCCTGCAGATCGTGGCTGCCAACTGCTTCGACCTGCAGATGCTGAACGTCCAGGACTGCGAGGTCTCGGTGGAGGCCCTGCGGTTTGTGAAACGCCACTGCAAGCGCTGCGTGATAGAGCACACCAACCCTGCCTTCTTCTGAAGGGACCGCTTGCACCTGTCCTCGTGTTCACCCAAATGCGAACAAAGCAAAATGGTAAAAGAAAAAAAAAAAAAAAAGCAGCCTATGTAAGCACAGGACACCCACTCATAACAGCTATTCCTTCCAGGAAGGTTTGGGAATCTTGGTTTTTGATTGTTTTGTTTGTCGGTTTTTGTTTTCCTAATTTCTCATGGGCAACAAAGGTTAAAGAAGAAAAAAATATATATACATTCCTGTTACAGTAAACAAACGTTCTTAGGAATACAGGCTTTTTGGTTTTTGGCTTTTTTTTTTTTTTTTTCCTTATTTCTCTTAGGCAACAGAAGTCCAAGAGGGGGGGAAATACACATTCCTATTTCAGTAAATAGTATTTTTGGGGGGATCAGGGCATTTGTAGGCAGTTTCCTTCCTACACACTCAGCTGCTAACCAAAAGGTTGGAGGTTTGAGTCCATGCAGAGGTACCTCAGAAGAAAGGCCTGGCAATCTACTTCCTCAAAAATCAGCCATTGAAAACCCTATGGAACACAGTTCTGCTCTGACACACATGAGGTCACCGTGAGTTGGAATCAGCCATAACTGGTTTATTTTCCTCTCACAAAAGGTGGACCTGAGCAGTCTAGTTACAGTGTCGTTCTAGCCTACACACCCACAGACCTCCACACCCCAAATCTCCTTTCAACAATCAATAACAGAACATCAGAATAATGATGCTGTCTGGATCTCCTCCTCTTTAAACTGCTTAATTGGCCCAAAACACCCTCTTCAATCCCACCCCTAAGCAAATTCTTGTTCCATAAATGCCAGTCACTTTATACACACAAAGTGTCTTCCCAACCTTTTGGAAGACTGCCGAGAGCAGCATGACGGAGAAGGAGCCCTTCATTCTTCTCCCAGCTCTGCCACTGACTAGCTGTGTGACCTTGGGTGGTACCCTTCACTCTCTGAGCTTCAGCTTCCGGCCCTGAATCAGAGGTCCTGCAGCTCTAGGATTTGCCCATTTTAGAATCAAGGGATCTGAGATGCCCATAAATAGAAGCACACTGACCTAAAGGAATCGACCTCTCCCAAGAGTGCTGATTCTGTGTCTGGGCCATGCTTCTGGGAGATTTTGAGGTGCCAGCATAAGTGCACAAAGTGTCCTGTATGCCCTCTTGCCCCAATCCAAGCATCACCCACATCCCCGATTCTTGGGGGGTGCATCTGTTGCACATCATCTCATGCCCTGCTGGATGCTGGGGTACCCCTGCACAAGTACTTTCAGCATTACCCCACTCCACAGCGTCTTAGGAAGGCTCCAGAAATCCTGGTCACAGCAGAGCCCAGAGCCCACAATCAGTTGCCCTTTCAGGTATTTTCAGATGGAGGCAAGACCCTCACACTTTTTAATGAGCAAGCAAGGCCCCAGTACATTCATGTCCCCAAAGGTTTGCTCATCCTCCTTTGTGCACACGTGGAGTGCGTCAGGCATCTCTATCTTCCTGCCGGCCACAGGTGCCTGGACTGTCTGCCCTTCCGCTCGCATTTCTACTTGCCTCATCTATTTATTTCTTTATGTGTTCCATCTTCATCCCATGAAGCCTCTTGGGGTTCCATTTGTAAGTGTTTAATTGTGCAAATTACCACTTTGTGTACCTCCCTTTGTGGCTGTCTGCATGTTTTCCTCCAAAGAATGCCAAGCCAACTTGCAGATGTTTAAATGCTGTCCGCTCAAAATGCCGGACAAATAGGAGGCAGACCACCAACCATGCTCTTGGGATAGAACATTACAATGATTACCAAATACAGATTTCTGTTGGTCCCTATTTGGATAGAAATCCATTTGCAAACTTCAACCATATGAAATCAGGACACCAGAAGAAATTCCGTTGCTCATTTGGATGAAATTCAGTTGCCTTTTGCTAATAGACATATCACCTTCCCCAGATTATTTTCTGGTCAAGCCCCTCCTTCATCACTCTTAGAAGTGCTCCTTCATTTCCTTCTCAAAGGGTCCACCTTGCAAACCCTGCACCTCTGCTCTCCCAGCCAAGCACACTGGTACATTTCAGATCAGGCCCCCACCCTGCTCGACAACTGCACCCCCACTGTAGGCTCCATGCACCCCCTTTGTCTTGTGTTGGGAGGAAGGAGTTAGGCTGAGGTGGTGTCCTTCAAGTATCATGTGAAACATGGCCTCTTGTACAATCAACATCATCATCAACTTAGACATGCAATCAACGCCCTGTGCCATGGGGGAAAATGAATCGTTTGACTGGGAACAGAGTATAGAGAGGGCCACCGTCTAGATAGCCTTTTCTAGAGTTTAGCAATGGGAAGGAGGTGGAAGGTGCAATTGCCCTACTCTGACTTGTGACCCTGTTTAAAGTGTCTGGATTCCAGGGTCCTAAAGGATTGGCCCTAACCTAATCCTTGGCATCAGGGTCTTCCAAGTGAGCTGTTTTAAGACTCCCCAAATGAGAAGGGAGATGCAGAACAGCTCCCAAAACAGAGAGTGGGCTTCCCGTTATGAATATCTCTATTACCATCACTTGACCACATCAGCTGAGCTATCTTCCAAACATCAGACAAAGCGGACTTTTCACATTGATTGCCCAGCCCTCCTGTCTTTTCCAGAGTCTTCCCTCCTCCCAGTCTTCTCTTCATCCATTCTGCTTCCCTGGGAGTATGGATCTATGACAGAGGTTGCTGGGGAAACAGCTCAGCAGATTTTTAGAGACCAAGCAAAAGGCCTCACTGGGAAATTTATCTTTTGGAAAACATTGCTTCCTTTCTGGCTCTGCTGAATTGAATGCGCATTGTTTTTTTTTAATTCTAGTGTTCAAATCACTGCGTGCTGTATGACTCTAGAAAGCCTTAATTTACTACCACCAAGAAATAAAGCAATATGTTGGTAATCAGGCTAAGCTTCATTTAATACTCTTGCCAGATGAGAGTGGTGTTCAGTGGGGACACTCACGTGTTAATAAGAAACCTACTTGATGCTGAACGACAGAACAAGTCAGCTTGTGCACCTAGTGCCCCTTTAAAGCCTCATCCATGGTTTTGTCATTTCTCTTGGCCAAATGACTTTGGCTTCAAAGGAGCAGGTAAGTGAAAAAACATTACCTTTACAATTTTATTGAGGTCCTCAACCTCTTAACCCAAACCCCACATGTATTTAGGAATTCATAGTTTTTCATATTTGTGGAAGGTATATATGATGTGGTGTGCCTGAGTGGAGCAAATGGCTAAGCCCTCGGCTATTAATCGGAAGGTTAGCAATTTGAACCCACCCAGAGGTGCCTCAGAAGAAAGGCCTGGTGATCTTCAGAAACCTCACAGCCTTGAAAACCCTATGTAGCACAGTTTTATGCTTCACACCTAGGGTCACTGTGAGTCAGAATCAACTCCATGGCAGACAGCTAACAACAAGAACAACATGATAGGCTTGGGGTGAATGAGAAACAATATCCTCACCCTAAAGGAACTCAGATCAAACAATTATAACATCGTGGAAACCCTGGTGGCGTAGCAGTTAAAATGCTATGGCTGCTAACCAAAGGGTCGGCAGTTCGAATCCACCAGGCGCTCCCTGGAAACTCTGTGGGGCATTCTATTCTGTCTTATAGGGTCGCTATGAGTCGAAATTGATGGCACCGGGTTTTGGTTTGATGTGGTATAATGAGTGAGAGGGGGTAACTGGTTTTTGTTTGTTTTTTATACGTATATATGATGTACTTTCTAATACCTTTCTAGTACCTACAGCAGAGTCTGAGACAGTTCCTCTTAATCAAACACATTAATATTTCTGGAGCAATCAATATAAATAGTCCCCCTATGGAAGATTCTTACACACTATAACAGCCTTGCATCAGTTCAGGTAAGATTTTTGCCACCAAATTAATTTATCCCAGCCATAATAAAAACATGAATATTTCTGAATTTCATAATGACGGATAATTGTGGACCAAATGAAGAGGAAAATACATGCCACATAAAGATTGCCAAGGAACAGAGGACCAGAAGCTAAGTAGAAAAAAGAACCCTTCCCTAGAGCCAAGAGAAAAAGAAAGCCTTCTCCTAGAGCCACCACACTGAGTTTGGATTTCTTGCCTCCTGAAATATGAAAAGATAAATTTCTGTTTGTTAAAGGCTCCCAAGTCTGCGAGAGCCAAAGTACAACCTTGAGTATATCCCACCTAAATTTAGAGACCATCTCAAGAATAGCCACCACTTTTGTCAGTTTGTCATACTGTGGTTTCTTGCATGTTGCTGTGATGCTGGAAACTGTGCCACCAGTATTTCAAATACCAGCAGGGTCACCCATGGTGGACAGATGTCAGTAGAGCTTCCAGACTAAGACAGACTAGGAAGATGGACCTGGTGGTCTACTTCTGAATAAACTGGCCACTGAAAACCTTATGAATAGCAGTGGAACACTGCCTGATACAGTACCAGCAGATGAGTCTCTCAGGTTGAAAGGTACTCAGAATACGACCGGGAAAGAACAGCCTTCTCAGAGCAAAATTGACCATAATAACGTGGATGGAGTCAAGCTTTCAGAACCCTCATGTGCTGAGGTAGCACGATTCAAAATGAGAAGAAACAGCTGCAAACATCCATTAATAATAGGAACATGGAATGCATGAAGTATGAACCTAGGAAAATTGGAAATCATAAAAAATGAAATGGAACCCATGAAAATCAATATTCCTAGGCATTGCTGAGCTGAAATGGACTGGTACTGGCCATATTGAATCAGGCAATCATATGATTTACTATGCCAAAGTTGAAATACTGAAGAAGAATGGGGTTGCATTCATTGTCAAAAAGAACATTTCAAGATCTATCCTGAAGTACAATGCAGTCAGTGACAGGATAATACCCATACACCTACAAGGAAGACCAGTTAATATGACTATTATTCAAATTAATACACCAACCACTAATGCCAAAGATGAAGAAATTGAAGATTTTTATCAACTTCTGCAGTCTGAAATTGATCAAACATGAAATCAAGATGCATTGATAATTATTGGTGATTGGAATGTGAAAGTTGGAAGCAAAGAAGTAGGATCTGTAGTTGGAAAATAAGGCCTTGGTGATAGAAACGACACGCAGAATCGCATGATAGAATTTTGGAAGACCAATGGCTTATTCATTGCAAATGCTGTTTTTCAAAAACATAAACAGAGACTATACACATGGATCTCACCAAATGGAAACCACAGGGATCAAATCAACTATATCTGTGGAAAGAGAGAAAGGAAAAGCTCGATATCTTCAATCAGAATACAGCCAGAGTCCATCTGTGGGACAGACCATCAATTGCTCATATGCAAGTTCAAATTAAAGCTTAAGAAAGTTAAAACACGTCCACAAGAACCAAAATATGACCTTCAGTATATCCCATCTGAATTTAGAGACCATCTCAAGAATAAATTTGATGTATAGAACACCAATGGCCAAAGACCAGAGGAGTTGTGGAATGACATCAAGAACATCATACCTGAAGAAAACAAAAGGTCATTAAAAAGACAGGAAAGAAAGAAAAGACCAAAATGGATATCAGAAGAGACTCTGAAACTTGCTCTTGAACATCTAGTAGCTAAGGCAAATGGAAGAAATGATCGTGTTAAAGAGCTGAACAGAAGATTTCAAAGGGTGGCTCAAGAAGGCAAAAGCAGAGTTTTCTAATGAAATGTGCAAAAATTTGGAGTTAGAAAACCGAAAAGGAAGAACACACTCAACATTTCTCAAGCTGAAAGAACTGAAGTAAAAATTCAAGCCTCAAGTTGCAATATTGAAGGATTCTATGGGGAAAATACTGAACAACACAGGAAACATCAAAAGAAGATGGAAGAAATACACAGAGTCACTGTACCAAAAAGAATTGGTCAACATTCAAGCACTTCAGGAGGTAGCATATGATCAAGAACCTATGATATTGAAGGAAGAAATCCAAGCTGCACTGAAGGCAATGACAAAAAGCAATCCTCCAGGAACTGATGGAACACAAATTGAGACATCACGGAAAACATATGTAGTGCTGGAGGTGTTCACTCATCTATGCCAAGAGATTTGGAAGACAGCTACCTGGCCAACCGACTGGAAGAGATCCATACTTGTGCTCACTCCAAATAAAGATAATCCAACCGAATGTGGAAATTATTGAACAATATCATTAGTATCACACGCAAGTAAAATTTTGCTGAAGACCATTCAAAAATGATTGCAACAGTGCATTGTCAGGGAACTGCCAGAAATTCAAGCTGGATTCAAGGAGGACCTTGAAACAGGGATATCATTACTAAGGAGAGATGCATCTTGGCTGAAAGCAGAGAATACCAGAAAGATATTTACCTGTATTTTATTGGCCATGCAAAGACATTCAACTAGGTGAATCATAACAAATTATGGATAACATTGCCAAGAATGGGAATTCCAGAACACTTAGTTGTGCTCATGAGGAACCTGTACATACACCAAGAGGCAGTTGTTCAAACAGAACAAGCAGATACTGCATGTTTCAAAATCAGGGTCGTATCCTTTCACCATAGTTATTCAGTCTGTATGATGAGCAAATAATCCAAGAAGCTGGACTATATGAAGAAGCACGTGGCATCAGGATTGGAGGAAGACTCAATAACAACCTGTGATACTCAGATGACACAACCTTGCTTGCTGAAAGCAAGAAGACTTGAAGTACTTACTGATGAAGATCAAAGACTTCAGTATGCATTATACAACATAAACAAAAATCCTCACAACTGGACCAATAAGCAACATCATGATAAATGGAGAAAATATTGAAGTTGTTAAGGATTTCATTATACTTGGATCCATAATCAAAGCCCATGGAAGCAGGAGTCAAGAAATCAAATTACATATTTCATGGGGCAAATTTGCTGCAAAAGCCCTCTTTAAAGTGTTGAAAAGCAAAGATGTCACTTCGAGGACAAAGGTGGGCCTGCCCCAAGCCATGATATTATCAATCATCTCATAAGCACAAGAAAGCTAGACAATGAATAAAGTAGACCCAAGAAGAATTGATGCCTTTCACTTATGGTATTGGCTAAGAATATTCAATATGCCATGGACTACCAGAAGAATGAACAAGTCTGTCTTGGAAGAAGTACAGCCAGAGTGCTCCTTGGAAGTAAGAATGGCAAGACTTCATCTCACGTTACTTTGTACATGTTATCAGGATGGACTAGTCCCTGGAGAAGGACATCTTGCTTGGTAAGGTAAAGAGGGTCAGCAAAAACGAGGAAGACTCTCAAGGAGATGGACTGACACAGTGGCTGCAACAATGGGCTCAAACATGACAATGATTGTGAGGATGGCACAGGTCTGGGCAGTGTCTAGTTCTGTTGTGCATAGAATCACTATGAGTTGGAACAGGTTTGAGGGCACCTAACAACGATAACATAGACTTTCCCTGGCACTGGTTAAAAACTTTGGAGGATGCTTTATAATTATGCTACTGGCTGTTATAAATTTAAAAGTTGTGTCCTAGAGCATTAGGTGCCCTGGTGGTACAGTGGTTAAGCACTTGGCTGCTAACTGAAAGGTCTGCAGTTCAAACCCACCAGCCACTCTGTGGGAGAAAGATGTGGCAGTCTGCTTCTGAAAAGATGTACAGCCTTGGAAACCCTATGGGGCAGTTCAGAATTGACTCGATGGCAATGGGTTTTTTGGTTTAAAGCAGTAGAACCTGGAAAGAGAATATGGCAACTAGATCTAAAGGGGAAAAAATGACAATCAGGTGGAAAAAGAGAGATGTCAAAACCCACTCAGCCAAAACTTTAGATCTAAGAAATCAATACAGCAGAAAGCAAGTTCTAGAGGAAGGATAACAAGCTCCAACTTTAGCAATTTTAAATGGCTAATTCTTTTCAGAAGTAGACTGCCGGGTCCTTCTTCCTAGTCTGTCTTAGTCTGGAAGCTCAGCTGAAACCTGTGCGCCCTGGGTGACCCTGCTGGTATCTGAATACTGGTCGCATAGCTTCCAGCATCACAGCAACACAAAAGCCCCCACAGTATGACAAACTGACGGACACATGGGGGGTTCATTTTACTTGGATCCACAATCAACACCCATGGAAGCAGCAATCAGGAAATCAAATATGCATTGCTTTGGGCAAATCCGCTGTAAGATACCTCTTTAAAGTGTTGAAAAACAAAGGTGTCACCTTGAAGACTAAGGTGCACCTGACCCAAGCCATGGTATTTTCAATTGCATTATATGCATGTGAAAGCTGCACAATGATAAGTTCAAAAGCCTAGTGGAAATGTTAATGGTTTAAACCTATTCAGAGTGCCGGAGAAGACAAGCCTGGTGATCTGCTTCTGAATGGTCACAGCCTTGAAAATCCTACGGAGCAGATCTACTCTGCACACATGGGGTCGCCATGATTCAGAATGAACTCCATGGCACCTAATGACAAAAACAGCATGATAGGCTCTGGATGAATCAGATACAATATTCTTATTCTAAAGGAACTCAGATCAAACAACTGTAATATCATGTAATGAGTAGGAGGGGGTATAAAAAGGAGAGGGGCAACATTCATTCAACAAGCATTTATTAAGATGCTAATGTGTGCCAGGCACTATGATAGGCACTGTGGTCCTGCCCCACTGGAGCTTATTAAAGAGATAACAGTCAGCACCATACTGGGGGGAGGGACAGAGAGGACTCTCAAACTGGGTTTGACTCAGATAAGGTGGGCATCCAGCAGTAAAAAAAAAACTCCAGTGCCGTTAAATGTCCACAACAGCTTACACAGAAGCCACTCAGTGAGACAATTTTTGATTCTTTGTGATACAGGTAATGAAGTAACTTCTCTTCACCTGTAGGTTAAAGTTGTCCTGCCTTGGGTTAGTCATATGGAAACATGGCAGATTCTATTTTGTTCCAATGTCATCCCACAGATTAATCCCGGTGTGTACATACGTACACGTATTATAAATTTTAAAGGATAATAACATTCTGAGAAGACAACACTGAAATATAATTTCTTTGACAAACAAAGAACCTCAAAGCAGCTTGCCTGTCCTCCCAAACAGCATGTGCAATAATGGTCCAAACAGCCATGTGCCTACAACCTACCATCATGATTTCCCCAGAGTCTAGCTCAGGGAGAGGGGAACAGTCTGTCTTAGTCATCTACTGCTGCTGTAACAGAAATACCACAGGGGGATGACTCTAACAAAGAGAAATTTATTCTCTCACAGTCTAGGAGGTTAGAAGTCCGAATTCAGGGAGCCAGCTCCCAGGGAAGGCTTTATCTCTCTGTAGGCTCTCGGGGAAGGTCCTTGTCATCAATCTTCCCTGGTCAAGGAGCTTCTCAGTGCAGGGACCCCTGGTCCAAAGGATGTGGTATTCTCCTGGCTCTTGTTTTTTGATAGTGTGAGGGCCCCCTGTCTCTCTGCTTGTTTCTCTCTTTTATATCTCTAAAGAGATTGACTTAAGACACAACCTAATCTTGTAAATTAAGTCCTTCCTCATTAATATAACTGCCTCTAATCCTGCCTCATTAATATCATAGAGGTAGGATTTACAACGCAGGAAAATTACATCAGATGACAAAGTGTTGGACAATAACACAATGCAGGAAAACATGGCCTAACCACCTTGACACACTTTGGGAGGACACAGTCCCTGAATTTTTCATCTAACATGGGTACCCTTTGGTGTCACTCTAAGTGTAACGTACTTATGATGGGGATGTTCAGAATAACTGAGGTTTCCCAATTCACCTTGTCCCTTTATTGATAACTGGACTTACTAATGAAGATCAAAGACCACAGCCTTCAGTATGGATCGCACCTCAACATAAAGAAAACAAAAATCCTCACAACTGGACCAATAAGCGACATCATGATAAACGGAGAAAAGATTGAAGTTGTCAAGGATTTCATTTTACCTGGATCCACAATCAATAGCCATGGAAGTAGCAGTCAAGAAATCAAAAGACCCATTGCATTGGGCAAATCTGATGCAAAAGACCTCTTTAAAGTGTTGAAGAGCAAAGATGTCACCTTGGAGACTAAGGTGCGCCTGACCCAAGCCATGGTATTTTTAATCGCATCACATGCATATGAAAGCTGGACAATGAATAAAAAAGACTGAAGTAGAATTCACGCCTTTGAATTGTGATGTTGGCGAAGAATATTGAATGTACCATGGACTGCCAAAAGAACAAACAAATCTGTCTTGGAAGAAATACAGCCAGAGTGCTCCTTAGAGGCAAGGATGGCAAGACTACGTCTTAACATACTTCCGATGCTTCAGGAAGCATCAGTCCTTGGAGAAGGATGACATGTTTGATAAAGTACAGGGTCAGCAGAAAAGAGGAAGACCCTCATCGAGATGGATTGACACAGTAGCTGCAAAGATTCTAAGGATGGCACAGGACTGGGCAGTGTTTCATTCTGTTGTGCACAGGGTTGCTATGAGTCGAAACTGACTCAACGGCACCTAACAACAACAGGCTACCTCATTAATTTTGAAATACTAGGTGGCCCAACTAAGACTGATTGTATAGTGGTTGAAATTGCCAAGAAATGGATTTTATTTGCAAATTCAGTGAGGATGAGTTCTTGAAACCTCAAATTCTCTTGGGGCTGCAAATGTAAAATTATCTCCCCACAGCAAGATAATGAACTAGACAATGAAAGCTATTAGAAAGTGAACAAGAGATAGGCAGGCTTGTAATTCCTGTTTCCATGCCATCAGCGTCAACAATCCTCATGGCTCTTAATACCCCAAGGGTCCTCCAGAGCCTGAGCAGACTTATTAAGCTGATTCTCAGGTAGGCAAGCAAAAGATAGGGAAGGAGTTTTCTAATTACCAAGATTAACCAGTAATTGGTGCTTCCTTGTTTTCCAGTCTCCTGCACTCCCTCACCCCACAACCACTAAGGAACACAGCCATCCCTATAAATAAAACTTTAAAAAAAAAAAATTCCAGGTTTCACATTGTGAATATATTCCTCATGGGGTTTACATTAAGAATTTAAACAAACTTATCATGGCCCTTTTCATTTATGAGAAAGCACATAAGGGACAAAACTGTCACAACTGATAAATAGCCTTCTACCTTTTATCTGAAAGCCTTTCTTTTGGAGATGGGAAACAAAGTAGATATAATTTCCTTTATGCAATTTTCCGTACTCCCAGAAAGACTATGTAAATGCAACGGGTTTTCAACTTTGACATTCCTCATTTCGCCATCCCACCCACTCACAATGGAGAAACGTTGGTTTTTCATGCTCCCGAACCACTTATTAAAGGCCCGGAAGAGATCGGTTTTCAGGATAGAGTCTTGCCTTTGTGGAAGAACCAGAGAAGGAAAATCCCAACCATTTGTTTTGTTCTCTTCATAAGCACATAGGCGAATATGTGATTTATGACATAGTTTATCTATATGAATGGCGTTCACACAGCAAAGACTTTCCATTAGCTAGCTGGTCTCTGAGGCTCCAGGTGACTCTCCCTGATGTTCAGAATTTTAAAACTCCCAGAGAATAATGGCCATGAATGTGCTAGAAGGCTGGAGACCAAGAGGATGTGGAGTTTCAAGAAAAAAGATACTTTCAAATAATGGCCTCTCATTCCCATAATGAAAAACAGAGCTTCAGCTGGATTTCCAAGCTGGCATCGTTCCACTGGTACCATCATCTTGGGGCTCCTGTGTGTAATGTTTCTTTTTAAAATAGCACACACGTGAAAAGGATGAGAAGTACAGACATGGCCACAGCAGAGTGTTAGTCTCCCTTCCTTTTAAACCTTGTGCTTAATCCCAAGTGCATGTGGCAAAGTAACCTTAAAGGTAATCTTGTTATGTAAGGACTCCTTTTTTTCATTCATAAAAAGAAAAGCCACACATTCTTGGTTGCTGAGCTTCTCTGTTTCTTTAACTCCACCCACCCTCAATTCACTGGCCTTTTGGCCTCAGGGATATAGCTTGTTCTCACCAAGGAGAAAAGTGACCTTTTTTTTAATCAGATTTCCTCAGTCATGTTGGTTTTGTTGTTGTTAGGTACCATGGAATCGATTCTGACTCACAGCAACACTGTGTACAGCAGAACGAAACACTGCCTGGTCTTGCATCATCCTCATAATCATTGCTGTGTTTGAGCCCACTGTTGCAGCCACTGTGTCAGTCCATCACATTGAGGGTCTTCCTCTTTCTCACTGACCCGCTACTTTACCAAGCATGAAGATCTTCTCCAGGGACTGGTCCCTCCTGATAACATGTCCACAATAAGAGAGGCAAAGCCTCACCACCCTCACTTCTAAGAAGAGTTCTGGCTGTACTTCTTCCGAGACAGATTTTTTGCATTCTTCTGGCAGTCCACGGTATATTCAGTGTTCTTCCCCAATACCATGCAGTCATGCAGAGTGAGTTCCTCTCCAGGGCTTGAGAACCCAGTGCTAATCCTTGGGTGTAGCTGGAATCTTATCAAGACCCTGGGAAACACTATCTAAAGGTCTTGCACTTGTGAATTCTTATGGTGATAGCAAACCCAACTATTAAAAATTATGTACATTTACTATTTCTCAATTTTAACAAGGCGAATTTCATGTACTTACCCTCTTTTGTCCGCCACCTGTCTCTGTCAGTTTGTGTACTGTGGTGGTTTGCATGCTGCTGTGATACTGGAAGCTATGCCATGGTATTTCGAATACCACCAGGGTCACCCATGGTGACCAGGACACACTAGGAAGAAAGGCCTGGTGACCCACTTCCGAAGTTTGTTACTGTTATTGTTAGGTGCCGTCGAGTCGATTTCGATTCATAGCAACCCTATGCACAACAGAACAAAAACTGCCCGGTCCTGTGCCATCCTTACAACCATTGTTATGCTTGAGGTCATTGTTGCAGCCACTATGTTCCGAAGTTTAGCCAATGAAAATCATATGGATCAGAACAAAATCGACTGGATTCAAGCAAACCGACAATTATGAAGACGTCATAGGACTGGACAATGTTTCATTCTGTTATACAAAAGGTCACCATGAGTTAGAGTCAACTCTAAGTCAACTAAAAACCGCAACACCTCTTTTTTATAAAACTCTGTATAGAGTTCTCGGTGGTGACTAATGAACTACAAACTCAGGTTTCGGTCCTCCATTTGTTTTATTCTGACACAGGTGAATAATGAGGTGTGTTACATGGACCTGGCCACTCTTGCATTATACGTCATTTTCAGGAAGAGACGTGGCCCTGTAGAGGTTTGTTAGGTTCCAAAGAACATTTTAGGCAACACTGCTAAGTGTGGATTGTCCAACGTCCAGCAAAAATCATCCTTGTCAGAACGTGAGAATTAGTCAGAGACACAGAACATTCTTGGAAATGATCCCGGAAAGATAACCAGCTTCCATTTGGAAGGCCACAGAGATATCCCACTACACTCCTGGCAGGTGGGTTCCAAGCAGTGTGCAGAGGATTAATTATCCCATAAAACTTATAAACTATAAGTCTTACAAATTTGGAGCCTCCTTTGTACAAAGCAAAAACTTCATGATCTCACCAGCCCAGGGGCAAGGATAAGAAGGGAGGAGGGGATGGAAAAGCTAGTCATGGGGAACCCAAGGTCGAGAGTGGAGAGGAGAGGAGAGAGTGTTGGCATGTCATGGCATTGGCAACCAATGTCACAAAACAATATGTGTATTAATTGTTTAATGAGAAACGAATTTGCTCTGTAAACTTTCATCTATAGTACAAAAAAAAACAAAAAAGATAGCATAAATTAGAAACAAAATTTAAAAATAAGGGTGCAGCCGGGAAATGGATATTGCAGACTTGGTCCACAGTAGGCATTCAGTACCTCTGAGTTTTCTAGAAACCAATGTGATCATATATATTTTGTCTCTTATGCAATTCTCAATTCCCGTGAAATAAAAATCAATGTAAACAACAAAAAAAAAAAACTTTGTGATCTATCTGTAGATGTCTACTCACCACTCTTAATTTTCTCCTTGTTTCCATGGACATTCCTTCTTTTGCAGTGTTTAGAATATTAAATTTTGTTCCAGTGAGAATCCTGAGGCCCTCTTGTAAATCATTAGTGACAATCATTCCATCTCTTGATAACTGTTACCCCAAATTAGTCCTCTGATAGATGTGGTTCCATGACTTCAAAAAACCACTTACAGGAATAGGTCAAGGGCCTTTATGACGTTTTGTTGCTAGTAGAATATCACAGGAATAAGAGGTTTATGGATATTTTGTTTTTCATGCCCAAATATACTCTTTGCATATGCCCAGTAATGATCTAGAAACACAAATAACTGAACTTTGAAACATTAAATTACATTTTAGAAGTGGCCCAGCTTCCGTTGAAAGGATTGTACTTAGAAATTTCACATTTAAATTCCCTAAGCACTCTTGGCTGCTAACGGAAAGGTTGGCAGTTGGAACTC
The DNA here is from genome assembly GCF_030014295.1 of Loxodonta africana. NCBI lineage: Eukaryota > Metazoa > Chordata > Mammalia > Proboscidea > Elephantidae > Loxodonta > Loxodonta africana. The sequence continues at coordinate 19,348,061 of NC_087343.1, forward strand.
ACCAACCGCCCCAAAGGAAAAAAGTGTGGCAGCCTGCTTCCATAAAGATTTACAGCTTTGGAAACCCTATGGGGCAGTTCTGTGTCCTACAGGGTTGCTATGAGTTGGAATCTACTCAACAGCAGTGTGTATGTCTGTATACCATAGGAATACTTGCCAGTCCCACTGCTTCCCGTAACTGAAAAATTATTTCCTTTTTGTTTGGGTTTTAAATGGATGCTGTACACATGGGTCATACACTAGAAGAACACTAAAAGCTATAGATTTTATTCAAAGATATCAGTAATACATGAATAAATTTGAATCTGCTTGCAAAAGCATCAGGCAGCTAACTTCAGTAGGATTTATGCAAATCTGAACACCTTAACCTCCAGAAAACTACTTATAGCCACCATCTTTCTGAGCTTAGCAGAATCATAATAAAGAGGAGAACTTTTTAACGGCTCCTTTCCAAACCTTCCTTAAGCCTCTCTCCACCATTCCAGCCTGAAAGCAGTGAGTGCCATGGGAAGCCTCAGACCAAACACTGTTCGCTCATTCTTGACTTCTTTATTAACCATTTCTAAAATAATACTTTATTATCTCCCATCAGCATTTCTCTTGATATTAGCAAGTCTGTGGTAGCTGTACTTCAACAGATAAATTCCCCCCCAACTTACAGTCCCCCAAAAAGAGCAAAAACAGAAACATTGGCCAACTCTGCTCCTGCAGACACAAAGAGAAAGAATCAACTACAACTCCTTATAGCATGGTCAGGTGTGGTCAAGTTAACTAATTACTCAATTAGGATTTAGCAGTCCAGAGATTGTTTTCCAGTCCTGCCATTTGTTTTCTGTTAATATCTGGAAGAATCACTTATTTTATATATTAGAGGATGTGAGAACCATGGTTAATGGGGGTCAAGCTCTTTGAAAGTATTGCCATTGTTCATATTTTAAACAGCAGACTGGTTTTGATAAAAAGGATGGATGGATGGATGGATGGATGGATGGATGGATGGATGGATGGATGGATGGATGGATGGATGGATGGATGGATGGGTGGGTGGGTGGATGGGTGGATGGGTGGATGGGTGGTGGTTGGGTGGATGGGAGGATGGATGGATAGAGATGAATAGATGTATATATATTGTCTTAGTCTGGGGTCTCTAAAGGAACAAAACCAGTGAAACGTATATAGATATAAAAAAAAAAAATAGAGAGATTTGCTTCAAGGAAATGGCTCACACAATTATGAAGGCTGTTAAGTCCCAAATCCATAGGTCAGATGACAGGCTGATGACCTCCGCTAGCTCAAGTGGTTGGGGGAATTGACGAACCCAAAATATGAAGGTCAGGTGACAGGCTGGGGCTTCCAGCTGTCTTAATTACCAGAAATTGGGCTCAGATGCCAAAAGATTGCAGGATCAGAATGGGAGCAAACTTTGCCAGAACATTCATTTATGTCATAGATGCAGGCCACACCCCCAAGGAAACTCCTCTTCCAACTGATTGGCTGCTCACATCAGACCACAGAATGGGAGGTGATACATAGTGTCTGCGAAACAACCGAGAATTACAGCCTAGCCAAGTTGACACATAATATTAATGATCACATAATACATAGCTTATTGTTGTTCATTGTCAAGTTGGCTCTAACTGATGGCAACTCCACCTGTGCAGAGTAGAATTGTGTTCCATAGGGTTTTGGAGGTTGTGACCTTTCAGACGCAAATTGTCAGGCCTGTCTTCCAAGGCACCTCTGGGTGGGTTTGAGCCTCCAGCCTTTTGAGCACTTAACCATTTGTACCACCCAGGGACCATATACACACAGATGTGTATATGTATATACAGTCAGTCCTTATTTGTGGATTCCATATTTGCCAAGTCACCTACTTGCTAAAATTTATTTGTAAACCCAAAATCAATATTTCCAGCACTTTCATGGGCATTCACAGACATGCGCATGTAATACAGAGTGGCAAAAAAATTTGAGCCGCCCAATGCACAAGTCTGGTTCGACACTCACTAATTCAGTGTTCAACAGGACTTTATAAAACATGACAAGAATGGATTGCACGATATATGTGTATAGTATACATGTATAGGTTGGCGGTTCAAACCCACCAGTGCTCCATGGGAGAAAGAGGTAGCAATCTGCTTCCATAAAGATTAAAGCCTTGGAAACCCTATGGGGCAGTTCTACTCTGCCCTATAGGGTAGTTACGAGTTTGAATCGACTCGATAGCAATGGATATATATGGGGACACACACACACATATATATATGTATATGTATGTATTCTATTGTTATACATAAAAACTTGTTGCTGTTGAGTTGATTCCAACTCATAGCAACCCTATAGGACAGAGTAGAACTGCCCAATAGGGTTTCCAAGGAGCCGCTGGTAGATTCAAACTGCTGACATTTTGGTTAGCAGCCGAGCTCTTAACCACTGCACCACCAGGGCTCATTGTTATAGGGTTAGAAGAAATACAACCAGAATGCTCCTTAGAAGTGAGAATGGTGAGACTTTGTCTTGCCTACTTTGGAAAGACCAATCACTAGAAAAGGACATCACATTTGGTAAAGTACAGGGTCAGTGAAAACTAGATCAAACCGTCAATAAGCTGGATTGCTGCAACAATGGGCTGGAACATGCCAACGATCATGAAGATGGCACAGGACTAGGCAACGTTTGGTTCTGTTGTATGTAGGGTCATCATGAGTCAGAGCCAACTTGACCGCAACTAACAACACATATGCATGTATGTGTGTATTATACACATATATATGGTTATGTGTAGGTATGTGTATGTTTGGTCAAGGAGTACCCTTGTGTTATTCAGGGACACCCTTCTGGTGTTCCTGAAATTCTCACCTCCTTAGTATGTTATTTAGCTCAGAGGCACAGAACAGGAATGGAGCCACATCTATCAAAAATATTGAATGCTGCATCTGCCCTCAATTTTTATTGAAATCACTCTAAATCTTGCCAATCTGTCCAACTAAAAAGAGTAAAAGAATAAAGATGTTCTACTGATGCTGGAATAGGGACAAAAGAGATGTTTGACTCAGCCAATAAAACTCATATGCTACAGGAGAGAGCCAAGGGGATAAATAACCCATCTGAATTAGGATACAGACAGGACTCCACGGCTTAGATTTTCCTCCCAATTCTAGTTACTTGGACAGAAGATGAGGCTATTTATTGATGGCATCCAAAATCCTCCTCTCTGCCAAACACAATATTTTTTCCAACGTGGTGATAGCGAGATGTGTCTTTTGTACTGATTGTTTTTAAATTCCCTAGGCAGATTTATTTTCTGGAAAAATATAGCAGGATGAATACCCTTGATAATCAGAGGTAGCCAGTATTCTAGGGAAACAATTTCCCAAAGAACACAGCTCACTTTTGTGTGCTGCCTTTCAGAGATTTCTTTCTGACAGAGCAGTTAGGTCCAACTGCAGAGATACACGATTAAAGCATCGCAGACACGAAGTAGTCTAAAGATGTCAAAGAAACACTTGGTCCTGTAGGTCTCACATCGCTACTATTTCCGAATGAAGTACTTTTTTTTTTTTTTTTTTAAAGATGTGGCCTATCTGGAAACGTAGAATATTTCGCAGGAAGAGGGAGAGGGTGTTTAATGTATAATTTGTTCAGGTCCAAGTGTGTATGAAGCTCGGTGACGTAAAAGCTAGTTGCTGTGAAGAGGACTCTGACTTGTGGTGACCCCTTGTGTATCAGAGTAGAAATGTGCTCTGTAACATTTTAATGGCTGATTATTTTGGAAAGAGATCTCTGGAACTTTCTTCCAAGGCACCTCTGAGTTGACTGGAACCTCCAACCCTACAGTTAGAAGCCAAGTGTGTTAACCATTGGCACTGTTCAGGGAATCCTCAATGACAAAAGCAAGATTGGTTTCTACAGTCAACTTGAGCAATTCTACTCTGAAAGGGTAAAATGCAGCAGCCTCTGAGCCTTCCCTATGACTGACACACAAGAAGAGTCATCAGTGGAGTCTACGGGCTCTACCATTCTTGGTGTTCAGCTTGCAGGCAGTCCTGCTGCACACGGATCCCTCAGGAGCCTGGAAAGGTGAACGTATTCTCAACAGTTGACCCATTAAGCATTTATCAACTGTCTTCGGTGTGCTAGCTGTTGGAGCTGTAGCAAAAACAAACACAAGTCCTGCCCTCAAGGCACCCACCATCTACTGAGAGAAGACCACAATGTAAACGGTATTTTGACTCAAATCAACTTATATTTCTTGAAGGCCCACTTGTGTATCCTACTGTTTCGGCGCTGAAGGTAAATCACCGAACAAGACAAAAGAAAGTCCATGCCCTTGTGGTATTTACATCCTAAAGCAATTCTATCCAACAGAACTTTCTTGCAACAATGGAAACATTCTGTGTCTGCATTGTCCCATACGGTAGCCACTAATCACATGTGCTTACTGAGCCCTAGGCATGTGACTAATGCAACTAAAGAATGGAATTTCACTTTTTGTTTAATTTTCATTATTTTAAATTTACATAGTCACATGTAACAAACAAATCTGTCTTGAAAAACTACAATCGGAATTCTCCTTAGAAGCAAGGATGACGAGACTAGGTCTTACATACTTTGGACATGTTGGCAGGAGAGATCAGTCCCTTGGGAAGGACATCATGCTTGGTAAAGTAGAGGGTCGGTGAAAAAGAGGAGGACCCTCAATGATATGGATTGACACAGTGGCTGCAACAATGGGCTCAAGCGAACAAGGATTGTGGGGATGGCACAGGACTGGGCAGTACTTCATTCTATAGGGCCACTATGAGTCAGAACCGACTCAATGGCACCTAAGAAAAACAACAACAACGGATAACGAAAAAAAGAAAAACTGTTGCCATTGAGTCGATTCCGACTCATAGCATCCTTACAGGACAGAGTCATGCTGCCCCATAGGGTTTCTAAGGAGCAGTCAGTGGATTCTAACTGCTGACCTGGTGGTTAGCAGCCTGAGCTCTTAACAATTGCACTACCAGGGCTCCAAACTAGTGGCTACCATATTGTACCACACAGTTCTAGAGTAACACTGTCTAATTGCACTTTCAGTGATGATGAAATGCTCTATATCTGTGCTGTCCAATACAGCAGCCACTAGTCATGTGGTCCTTGAGGACCTGAGATATGGCTACTGAGACTGAGGAGCTGAATTTTAAATTTTAGTTAATTTAAATTTAAATAACCACTGGTGGCTAGTGACTACGTTATTGGACAATTCAGCTCTATAGAGTTCTAGTCAAGGTATCGTTCACTTACTGGCAGTATCAGAAATACCTGGGATGTTAAAAATCCAGACTGCATTTTACTCCCCACAGTAAAGTTTGAGCAGCACTTGTACGTTAGAGGAAGACAGGTAATAAAATATAAATAAATGAATTGTGTTTTGGTTTTCGGGATACACATATATTTGTGTATATATGTGCACACACAAATACAGATGCTGTTGCTGTTATGTGCCATCTAGATGGTTCTCATAGCTAACCTATGTACAATAGAATCAGACACTGCCGGTTGTGAGCCATCCTCACAACCGTTGTTATGCTTGAGCCCATTGCTGCAGCCACTGTTTCAATCCATCTCGTTGAGGCTCTTCTTTTTTCCTGACCCTCTACTTTACCAAACATGATGTCCTTCTCCAGGAACTGGTCCCTCCTGATAACATGTCCAAATTACTTGAGATATAGTCTTGCCATCCTTGCTTCTAAGGAGCATTCTGGTTGTACTTCTTCCAATACAGATTTGTTTGTTCTTCTGGCAGTCCAGGGTATATTCAATATTCTTCGCCAACACCATAATTCGAAGGCATCAGTCTTCCTTCTTCATTGTCCAGCTTTCGAATGCATATGAGGTGATTGAAAATATCGTGGCTTGGGTCAGGTGTACCTTAGTCCCCAAAGTGACATCTCTGCTTTTTAACACTTGAAAGAAACCATTTACAGTGGGTTTTCCCAGTGCAATACTGCATTTAATTTCTTGACTGCTGCTTCCATGGATGTTGAACAAAGACAGATGCACATGTATATACAGTGAAACTGAAAAAGCTGGAACCTGTGTAAGGCGGAAACTTGTCAGAGAAGGAAAACTCAAATATCTTTCACCAAAACAAGTGATAGAGAAGTGGTAAGACTGCCCCCTATCAGAGGTGGAAAACTTCGGAGACCCAGAAAAACAAGGCAATCCTGCCGAGTTCCAGCTTTCACAGGTTACACTATACAATATCTAAAAGAATGAGAAGTTCTGTGTTGCAAAATAGATCAGGGAGAAAGAATACTGAGTGTAATGTGGCAAGGTTTTAATTTTTAAAAGAACAATCAGAAAAGTCTTCATTGAAAAGGATACATTTGATCCAGGATTTGAAGGAGGAGATGGAATGGGCCGTGTAGGTGTCTGAGGGCAGAACACTGCAAGCAGGTGGAACAGTAAACAGAAGATCCAGAGACGAAAGCAAAGACCCCACCTGGCTTGTACAAGGAATTGCCAGGAGGCCGCGTAGCTGGAGCAGAGAGTGGGCGATGGGGCCCACGAGGAAAAGGGGGCAGCTTTTTGAGGCTGGTGCCATTTTAAGGAATTTGGCCTTTACTCTAAGTAAGACTGGAGGATTTTAAACAGGCAGAGTAATATGATTTGACTTACATTTTAGAGGGCATCCTCTGGCTTTGTGTTGAAACAGACTTAAGGAACACCAGGGCAAAAGCAGGGAGATTGTTAGGAAGCTACTGCAATAATCTCAGTGAAGGATGAGGAAGTAGAAGTTGTACGAAATGGTCAGATGTTTGGTGTGTTTTTAAAGCAACACCAACAGGCTCTGTCTATGGATTGAAGGTAGACTGAGAAACAAAGAGTCAACAGTGGCTCCAAACCAACTGATACAACATCACTTCCGCCATATTCCATTGGTCACCCAGACCAACCCTGGTACAATGTGGGAGGGACTGCACAGGGCAGGAACTCCAGGAGGCAGGGATCATTGGGGGCTCTCTTGGAGACTGGCTACAATCAATACTTAACATTCCATTCTTGAGAGCTCCTCAGCTCTTTGTTGTTCAGTAATGTCATTGATCAACCTTTCTGCCCCTCCCTCTCAGGAGACAAGAGAAGAAAAGAAAGAGGAGGAGAAGAGAGAAGAAGAGAAGACATAGAAAAGAAATTAAATGAAAAAATAAAAAGAGGGAAATTTTTGTATTTCCTTTTGAAAAACGATCTCATTCTGTCAGCTTCTGCCCAAATCATCTGTAGACATGCAGTTGCATATCCAAATTTTCCTCGATGAGCTTTGCTTAATGTGGTAACTTACTCTGCATCTTAGCATCTTCTCCCACTAACAGTCACCCCAAATATCACAAGAAGGAAGTTTTCTAGGGATTTTATTTCCCCAAAGAGGAATTATGCCAAATGTTCCCCTTGGAAGACTAAATTTAGCAATAAGACCGTTTGATTCTAAGTCATTTTTATGAATCATATTTGAAGATAAGTTTTGTGATCCAGTGTCCTTTATTCAAAGTCCCTGGATGGCACAGCGATTTACTCTTGGCTACTAACCAAAACCACACTAACCAAAAAGGTAGTGATTTGAATCTACGCAGCAGTGCCACAGAAGAAAGACTTGGTGATCTACTTCTTTCTGTAAGATCCCAGCCATTGAAAACCCTGTGCGGCCCAGTTCTACTCAGAAACACGTGGAATCACCATGAGTCGGAATAGACTTGACGGTAATGGCTTGCGTTTGGTATCCTTTATTTAATCGCTACAAAAGGACATCATGGTAGGTAAAGTAGAGGGCCAGTGAAAAGGAGGGAAACCTTCCACAAGATGGATTGACACAAGAGACACAACAATAGACTAAAACAAACTAGTGATCATGAAGATGATGCAAGATTGGGCAACATTTTGTTTGGTTGTGCTAAGGTTGCCATGAGCTGAAGCTGACTTTACAGCAACAAACAGGAGCCTCCTTTATTCAACATCTGACACTCTTCATTCGCTCAGGTCTGTGCACAAATGTCTCACACAATACATTTCTTCTTGGGTGTAGTTCCAGGGGAAAAAATATATGCTGCAGACAAGCTTACCTGCTTTCCTATAACAATCCACATAGATGGCATCTTTCAATGTAGCTTCCCCAGGAAGCCCAGAAAATAACTAAGGGCCAAACTATAGTCTTTAGTTCTTTCCAGGTAATGAGTAACATCTATTCCTTCTGCTGTCCCTGGAGAAGAACATCATGCTTGGTAAGGTATAGGGTCAGCGAAAAAGAGAAAGACCCTCAACAAGATGAATTGACATGGTGGCTGCAACAATGGGCTCAAGCATAGCAACGACTGTGGGCATGGCTCTGGACTGGGTGGTGTTTTGTTCTGTTGCACATAGGGTTGCTATGAGTTAGAATTGACTCGACGGCACCTAACAACAATTCCTTCTGCTAAATTTTATATGATCTCCATTGTTCTTTTTCACATTCCATGTAATGGTAATGTTATACACCACTTCCAATTCTGCAAGTAGGCAGGATTTAGATGCCAAAGTTGTACCAACTTCAGACAAGAGCAAATGATTCTTGCCTCAGGCTCCAAAGCGTAGGTCCAAATACACAGGCTTTGTCATTCTGAGGGAGAGAAGCAATGCTTTAAATAATAACAATAATAATAACAAACAGTTCCAGGAACACAGCTAAAAATGAAGGACCCTTTGTTGGTCCTTTTGGTGTCTTACCAAAGAGGCTGTCTTTTTAATCTTGTGTTCTTTCTTGCAAGCTCAGAGCCAGCAGGGGATGATTCAGATCTCTCCCTCCGCTGAGTCAGCCTGGATGCTGTTATATCTCTCACAGAGGAGAAAACAGCTGAAGCCTTCCATTGCTTTCATAACTGGAGTCTTTGCCACAATTCGTTTTGATGATATGCATTCACGTAGGGGCTGAGCGGGACGGCAAAAATCCATCATGCTAACAGGTATCAGCTACATCTCAGGTTAACTGCTAGAAGTAACAAGGGTGTGATCAGGCTAGGCAACAGCTCGTTCCTGTGAACTCTACTGAGGCAAAGTAATACTAATGAAGAGTGTAAGTATCTAAGAGAAAATGGCTTCCTTCAAGCCCCAGGGGTCATGCGTCTTCTGAAGTACTGCAGTTGGCCATGTCCTTTATGACTTCAACCCACCAACTGTCATTTTTTGTTCATATTTTGAAATTGCTTTAAACTACTACAGATTGGCGGGGGGCATATGACCTTCTTCGGGGCAGGCCTTGAAATAGAGGCATCACAGGTCAATCTTCGAAGTAAGACGCCCTAGACACATCCTCCATGCTTCCCCAAGGAGAGACAAATAAATACTTCTCAGCCCAGAGGATTTTCGCAGGTGTATGTGCCTGCTGAAATCATGACTGGATAAAATCTCCAGCATCTAATTTGACATTGGAGTCCATGGACGGTGCCAAGAGTTAACATGCTTGGCTCTTAACCAAAAGGTTGGAGGCATGAATCCACCCCACAGGTGCCTCAGAAGAAAGGCCTGGTGATCTACTTCCAAAAGACCACAGGCATTGAAAACCCTATAGAACATAGTTCTAGTCTGACACACTTGGGGTTACCAGGAGTCAGAGTTGACCCAATGGCCGCTGTTTTTTTTTGTTGTTTTTTTTTTTTCTATTATTATTTACAAAATGAGGACTGTTGGGGAGGAAATGGGGGAAAGTGGTGGTTGGAAATTCAGAACCAGGAAAATGCTTTTCCCTATAGATAAGCTCAAAGACACACAGATATTTCCTTTTCTTCCCCTCTTATCCTTTTTTCTTTTACTACAGTAGCATTTCCCTTTCAGCAGGGAGATATAAATATTTATACATCCAAAGGTGGTGTTGCTGGTGACCCACAGCTTCTATTATCATCTTCAGAATGTGGTGCAGATGACGCTGTTCCAAACATTTCCACGCTGTTATGCCAACGACCAGCCTTGATAAATGAGGGCCTGGATCCATTCGCTTCTGATGGCTGCTAAATGTACTTGGTGATGTTTCCCACAAGATATCAGTTGAATCCATCCACACAAAGAAGCAAGCCTTTCAATGAAGAAAGTCGAATGTTTAACTGCTGACTTAAGTGCCAGACTGACATTCATCCTAAGCATTGATGAATGGTGTCCTTTTTTCGCCATTTGTTATGTTAGCAGAACCAATAAGTGGAGTTCAACAGCTACCACTTCTTGGCTGGAGGGATCAGGAAATACGAATGGTGGCTGTGAAAATGCCACCGCTATTGTCATCACTCATGTCCTATACCATGACTGGCTGCTTCTTGTAACTGCACAGTTTTACTAGGACAAAGAGGCAATGGTCATAGTATAGTGTTCACTGCCACTAACTGACACAGCTTGGAGTCATGGGAACACTGATGGCCTTGAAGTCAAAAGTACCAGCTCTATGCCTTACTAGCTCTGTGTCTGTATTAGTTACCTGGTGCTGTCATAACAGCAATACCACAAGTGGGTTGCTATAAAGAACAGAATTTACTTTCTCATAGTTCTGGAAGCTTCTCTTAATTATCTAGTGCTTATTATCTTTTTTTTTTTTTTTTTTACTATAACAGAAATACCATAAGTGGATGCTTTTAACAAAGAGAAATTTATTCTCTCACAGTTTAGGAGGCTAGAAACCAGCTCCAAGGCAAGCCTGTCTTCATCAGCTCTGGAGGAAGGTCCTTGTCATCAATCTTCCCCTAGGTCTAGGAACTTCTCAGCAGAGGGACCCTGAGCCCAAAGGACGAATCCATTCCCAACACTTCTTTCTTGGCGGTATGAGGCCCCTCTCCTCTCTACTTGCTTCATTCTTTTATATTGCATAAAAGACTGACTCATAATACAACCTAATCCTATAGATTGAGTCCTGCTTCATGAACATAACTGCCTCTAATCCCACCTCATTAACATCATAGAGGTTAGGATTTACAACACATATGATAATCAGATCACAAAATGGAGGACAACCACACAATACTGGGAATCATGGCATAACCAAGTTGATATACATTTTGAGGGGACGAAATTCAATCCATGACAAGGCTAAATGCGCAAATCAGAGTCTCAGCCCTGTCGATTTCTCCTGTGAGCCTCTCTCCTAGTTGTTGGTAACTGCCATCAATCCTTGGAGTTCCTTGACATTCCCTAACATCTGTCTTCCCCCTGCGTGTTTCTCTGTGTCTATTCTGCTCTTTTTATAACTTAGAAGGGATGAGATTTAGTTCCCACCCTATACTGGTATGGCTTCACTAACATAACCCAAGAAAACCCTATTGGGGTTTCATGTTTTCAGGTAAAGGAGTAAGGATTTCAACATATATTGGGGAGACAAAATGCAACCCATAACCATGACCCTGAGCAGGGTATTTAATCTTTCTGTCTTCAATGGCCTCATCTCTCAAATGGAGAAATCTGACCCAGACCTCTTCCCTGGGTTGTAGAATGAGACATAACAGATAAAATGCTTTGTCAACACTGAAGCCTTAAGAAGTATAGGTGATAAGTGTCTCATCTGCACATCCACCAAAATCTTCCACGGGCAGATTGGAAGGATCTTGCACCTGCTTTCATGCTCTGCTCCATCAAGCTCTCCACAGTTGTCTCCAGTAAGGCCCCACGTATTTATCTCGTGTTTGCACAGCCTCTGGCTTCTTCATGCTGTAGTATCGCTGCAGCCACATTCAGATGCCATGCCTGGACTCAATAGGGACTAGAATTCAGAAGTAGTAAGGTTTGAATTCAAGGATTGATCAAGTATTGATTTATTTACTTTCTTGCTGCAATAAGGTTCTTGGTGCAAGACCTTCATCTATAAAGTGCAAACTTAGCTCAGTGTTGTTGATTCCATAAAAGGTTCTAAAAATGCAGGACTTTTGGCTTCCATGACAGTCGTCTACAACGAAAAAAACCATAACAGAAAACTTCATGACTTTTTCATTTTCTTTCCTCTTCTAAAAAAAAAAAAAGCAAGGTATGATATGCATCTCTGGATACCAAAATAACACTATTAAAAAAAAAAAAATTAGGTATTATTTTAACATATTTCTACTTCAAGAGGAGTCCCTGGATGGTGCACAAGTTAAAGTGCTTGGCTGCTAACTGAAAGGTGGGTGGTTCAAGTCCATACAGAGGCACCTCAGAAGAAAGGCCTTGTCTTAGGCTGGGTTCTCTAGAGAAGCAAAACCAGTAATGCATATAAATATATAAAGGGAGATTTATATTAAGGAAACAGCTCATGTGATTGTCAGAGCTGGAACATCCCAAGTCCTTGGATCAGGATAGAGCCCTTCCCCAATTCACAGAGCCACAGATGCTGGTGAACCCAAGATGAGCAGGCTGGAGAGCAGGGATCCCATTCACAGGTTGTGACGGTCGAGGAATCCTCAAGGTCTGCAGACAAGACTGCAAGGTTTCTCCTGAATCACTTAGCTGCAGGGGTTGGTGAACCCAAAATAGGCAGGTCGGGGAGCAGGACTCTTTCTCACAGGCCGTGAAGATTGGCGAATCCCAAGATGGACAGGTAAGCTACTAGCTCAAGTCAGACAAGAGGCAGCTGCTGGATCCAAAACAAGCCAACAACATTTGCAAGGTAAGCAGGAAGGAAATAGATGGCGGAAGACAGAGGGATGAAGGCTGAGGGGGCAGTGAGTCACCACAGGCCCCACGCCTGCTGGTACCACTCAGCAGATTCCATTATGGGGGTGATCACATATCAAATTTCAACAGGAAAGTCATCAAAACGTACAACTGCCAAAACACCAAGAATCATGGCCCAGCCCAGTTGACAAACAACCATCACAGGCCATCAGCCGTTAAAACCCTACCACTCTGACACACATGGGGTTGGAGTCAACTCCACAGCAGCTGGTTTTGTTTTTGTTTTTTTATAGTTCTTGAATGCACTTTGCTGTTCAACTACACACTTTGGTGAATGGTGCAGTGCAATGGGTCACTTTTATATGGCCTTTCTCACCATGGTTTTGTAACTCTCACTAAATGACTGGGTGAGACTATGTAAATGAGGTGCTTGTGGCCCACCAAAGGGATTGGATAACTTGCTAATAATGAAAATAAAGTGTATGGCACCCTTGTGGAGGTGGGGCCATGAAAATAAGGTGTACGGAGCCCTAACGAGGGGACTGATTGGTTTTGCCATCCTACTAGGCTTAATGGGAGACACAGAGAGGGAGAGGAAGGAGCTGTAACACGGAAGATGAGAGATGGTAGCACGAGATGGCAGGAATCAGAAGACTCGAGCAAGACAGCTGCAGTGGAACTTGCCCACCCATGGATCTAAGAGGTGTAATACTTGCCTGAGAAGGCCCCCAGCAGGGCCTGACAGCAGCAAGGCCCCAGTAAGGCCCAGCAGCAAAGGATGAGAAGAAGCTGTCCTGCTTGAGGAACTGCATCCTGAGTTGTTCCTCCTCCTTCCACGTTGATCCCAATCCTGAGCTGTACTCTGTTACTTCCCTAAGAAACCACTTAACTGCAAGAACAGCTTGTGAGTTCTGTGAGACGTTGCAACCAGTTACTGAACACAAAGGCCAGAGTACTGAAGGGAGGGGGAGTAATTGAAGTTAGAGATGATGAAGTAGTCAAGCAGCTTGGACTTTAGACATTTAGGACATCTTTAACCTCCACCTCATAGGAACTAGCTTTGTGTTGATCCTTCTAAAAGACATTATTCATTTACATGGTCATCCCTCACCTACTGAGTAAGCAACTAGCCAGGCTTGGTGGAGTTTTGAAAACTTCAAAGTTAGTTCTTTGGGATTTAGCTTTTAACACTGCCATATTGTTTTTTATTTTGTCTTCCTTTCACTGTTAGTAACATATCACTTTCCAACTCAAAGAAGCTGGCTTCCAAAGATGCTCAGAGAAATTACCAGGGAATGAACAAGGTAAAAAGGCTTGTGGTGGAGAACAGGAAGACTGGCATCCAATGCTTTTGACTTCTCAGGCCTGTCTACCCGGGTCCCAAGTCCTGTTCTATTCTGTTTTGTTTTGGAGTCCTTGGGCAGCACTACTAGATGAAAGGTTGGTGGTTTGAACCCACCCAGAGGCACTTTAGAAGACAAGCCTGGCAATCTGCTTCCAAAAAGTCATGGCCTTGAAAACCCCATGGAGCAGTTGTACTCTGCACACACGAGATCTCCATGAATCAGAACTGACTTGACAGCAACTAACAACTACAGAAACATGAGGAAAAAAAAATGTGAGAGACAGCAGTGGTGGGGTGGGGTTTGAGAAGCTCAGGGGATAAGAACAGTGACAGGGATGGAGAGGGCCTGGGCAGCCCTGGCAGAGGTCTGATGAAGGTAGATGGCCTGGCCCTGCTCATCTGTGAGGACAGAAGGGATCCCCACTGGCCACATCGAGCAGCTGTGTTCAACCAGCAGCAGTAAGCCCTTGAGTGGCCTGAGCTGCAGTGAGCAGGTAAGCAGGGCAGACCACATCCAGGTCTGAGAGAGGCGACCAAATACCAAAAAGGGCTGTAGAGGAGACCCAGTGGGCTAGAAAGAGGAGCCAGAGCTCTTGGGTCCCACTCATCTTCCCTGGAAAAAGGCTAGAAAAGCATTCTTGACTTGGGCTGACCAAGCTTGGCACCGAGAAGGAACTACTTAAAAGATGATGTTTTTCTCTGGGGTATAAACCAACAGGTAGGGCATTGGTGGTCCAGTAGTAGAATTCTCGCCTTCCATGATGAAGACTCGAGTTCATTTCCCAGACAATGCACTCATGTGCAGCCACCACCCCTGTCTTAGTGAAGGCTTGCTAGTTACTATGTTGCTGAACAGGTTTCAGCAGAGTTTCTAGACTAAGACAGACTAGGAAGAAAGGCCTGAAGGTCTACTTTCAAAAATCAGCCAGTGAAACCCTATGGATCACAATGGTCTGATCATGGGGACCGGACAGAATTTCATTTCATTGTCCGTGGGGTCACCATGAGTCAGGGCTGACTCAATGGCAGCTAACAACAACAATGAATCAACAGAAGGAAGGGACAAGAAGATCTTCACTATAACTCTAAACTTTTCCCACAATGAACCTTTCTGGATTTTTTTAAAAAAATTGTTGCTACCTGTCATGGATTGAATTATGTCCCCCCAAAAATGTGTGTATCAATTTGGCAGGGCCATGATCCAGTATTGTGTGGTTGTCCTCCATATTGTGGTTGCTATTTTATGTTAAAGAGGATTAGGGTGTGATTATAACACCCTTTACCAGGTCGCATTCCTGATCTAATGTAAAGGGAGTTTCCCTGGGGTTTGGCCTGTACCACCTTTTATCTCTCAAGAGATAAAACAGAAAGGGAAGGAAGCAGAGAGTTGGGGACCTCATACCACCAAGATAGCAGTACTGGGAGCAGAGCGCATCCTTTGGCCCCAGGTTCCCTGTGGCCTAGTCTGGGGGAAGATGGATGAGAAGGCCAATACAGAGAGAAAGCCTTCCCCTGGCGATGATGCCCCGCTTTACTGTGAAGAAATAAATCTATCTTTGTTAAAGTCACCCACCTGTGGTATTTCCGTTATAGTTGCACTAGATGACTAAGACAGTACTTAAAATAATACCATAAAATGCTCTTTCCAGTGACTGCAAACAATGTGATTTTGCTTCACGATGGCAATCCTAAAGGAATTTTAAGATTTGAACATCCATCTGTTTTTGTTCTAGATAAATGAAAGTTTACTATTTTGCACAGCTTCCTATCAGGGCCCAAGACAGCTAAGCCCTAATGTAAAAGTTTAAGTAACTGACTCTGAGCAATCCCAGGTAGGTTTAGCCTCTTCGTTACTGTTAGGTGCCATCCAGTCAGTTACGACTCATAGACACCCTACGTACAACAGAAAAAACACTGCCTGGTCCTGCGCCATCCTCACAGGCATTGCTGTGCTTCAGCCCATGGCGCAGCCACTGTGTCAATCCATCTCGTTGAGGGTCTCCCTCTTTTTCACTGACCCTCCACTTTACCGAGCGTGATGCCCTTTTCCAGGGAGTGGTCCCTCTTGATAACATGATCAAAGCATGTGAGGCGACGCCTTGCCATCCTTGTTTCTAAGGAGCATTCTGGCTGTATTTGACACTTTAAATAGAAACAAAAAACAATTCCTATTGAGTCAATTCTGACTCATGGTGGTTCCATGTGTGTCAGAGTAGAACTGTGCTTCATAGGGTTTTCAGTTGCTGATTTTTTGGAAGTAGATCACAAGACCTTTCTTCCGAGCCACCTCTAGGTGGACTCCAATCTCCAACCTTTCAATTAGCAGTAGAGCACATTAACTGTTTGCACCACCCAGGCCTCCAACACTTGAAATAGTCTCTAGGAAATAAAATCAGCCAGGTGCTTCGATCTCAACTCACAGTGATGCAGACCTTTCCAGCCATTGGTGACACCCAAACTTGGACAACTGAATTTCATCAAAAGAATTCCATTAGGAGTCGAGTATTAAAAATGTTCCATTAGGGTGAGCTGTAACATTAAGAAATGGATTTATGGAGGTGGAGCCAAGATGGAGGAATAGACAGATGCTTCTGGTGAGCCCTCTTTACAACAGAAACCCAAAGAAACAAGTGAAACTAGTATGTTTGTAAGGAGCTGGGATCCCTGAGCTTCAAAAGCAAGCTTAGAAAATGAGCTGAGGGGCTGGGGAGGAAGAGACCATTCAGAAGTGGAGAGGAGTTCCCGGACCTGGATAGCAGGGAGCCCTCAGGCACCATTCCTGCAGCGGTGGCAGCGGCGGGCTGGTCCTAGCATTTGGCTGCAGTTTCCTCAGGGAGAAGCAGCCAGCCACACAGCCTACACACACCTCTGGAAACTGAGAAGAATAGCGCTGTGAGCCAAAGCTAAGTACTTATGTAAATTTTATACTGCCCCCCCCACTGCCAAGCCAGCTTCAGCAGCTGAATTCCCTGGGCCTGAGATAGGCCCTGTTGAGCACCTAGAGCCCTCCTCCCAGCCTTGGGGAAGGGGAAAAAATTTGCAATTGGGGGAAAAGATTATTTTCTAGCTCCACTAACCAGGGCAGCTCAGGATAGAAGCGGCTCCTGAACAGGGATGAACAGTCCATGGACTTTGAGCACCTTTCCCTTCTGCTTCGACCTGTGTGGGCCTGTTTCTAGAGAATAGGCCCTCATTGGCAGACTCCAACCATTTCAGTGGTGTGGTGGACAGGGAGGTGTTTGATGTTTGACATTGCTTTGCCTATTAAACAAGGTCCTCACCTACCCACATCAGGCACTTAAGGACTGGTAGCTCCACCCAGGCCACCCAGTCACCCGTGACAGGGGTCCAGAGATAACTGGTACCTCCCAGTCCTTACAACCAAAACCTTTGGGTGCCCGTGGTCTGTCTGCAGAACCCACCCACCTGCAAGCTCTGGGAAACAGGCATGCATTTTCCTCAGAGACACTTACAGGTCATTCTCAGCCCCCTGCCTTGTTCAGAGTGTGACCCCCTGCTGCAATCAGATACCGGTATATACGCTAATTGCCCCTACCCCTCTAAGACTGTAGGACTGACCCTGTACCACACACTTCATGATCAGCTACCTGGAAACCTGAGCCGAATTCATACAAGAAAACTGAAGGGACTGCTAACTGATATACCAGATAATAGCTCTAGCCATCTGGGGACAGGACGTCGGACCTCCAAAAGCAAAAATAATCAAGCCAGCTCACTCAAGCAACCCATAGGGGTATACCAAAACAAAACAAAGCAAGAAGCTATGACACAGTAAGCAAGCATAAACTAATACAATAAGTTATAAAAGGCTCAGAGACGACAGTCAATATCGAGTTACATAAAGAAACAGACCATGATCACCTCAACAGGCTCACAAAACAAAGAATCCAGGGATCTCCTAGATGAAAGTGCATTCCTGGATTTACAAGAGCCAGAATACAGAATACTTCAAGACATGAGGAAGGAAATGAAGCAATATGCAGAACAAGCCAAGGAACACACAGATACAGCAATTGAAGAAATTAGAAAGATTATTCAGGAGCATAATGAAAAGTTTAATAAGCTGGAAAAATCCGTAGACAGACATCAATCAGAAATTCAGAAGATTAACAATAAAATTACAGAAGTAAACAACTCAATAGAAAGTCAGGAGCAGAACTGAGCAAGTAGAAGCTAAAATTTCTGAACACGAAGATACATCACCTGGCACTAATACATTTGAAGTAAAATCAGATAAAATAACTTTAAAAAATGAAGAAACTTTAAGAATCATGTGGGGCTCTATCAAGAGAAAAAACCTACAAGTGATTGGAGTACCAGAACAGGGAGGGATAACAAAATTATTGAAGATTTGTTGGCAGAAAACTTCCCTGATATCATGAAAGATGAGAAGATATCTATCCAAGATGTTCATCGAACTCCACATAAGGTAGATCTTAAAAGAAAGTCACCAAGACATATAATCAAACTTGCCAAAACTGAAGATAGAGAATTATAAGAGCAGCAAGAGATAAACGAAAAGTCACCTACAGAGGAAAGCCAATAAGCATAAGCTCCGACTGCTTGGCAGAAACCATGAAGGCAAGAAGGCAATGGGATGACATATTTAAATAATTGAAGGAAAAAAATTGCCTGCCAAGAATCTTATTTCCAGCAAAACCGTCCCTTAAATATGAAGGTGAAATTAAGACATTTCCAGATAAACACAAATTTATGGGATTTGTAAAAACTAAACCAAAATTACAAGAAATACTAAGTGGAGTTCTTTGGTTAGAAAATCAATAATATCAGGTATCAACCCGAGACTAGAACAGTGGGCAGAGCAACCAGAAGTCAACCCAGACAGGGAAATCTAAAAAAACAAAGCAAGAATATTAAAAAAAAAAAAAAAAAAGCTCAAAACAGGGTAACAGTGATATTAAAATAATAAAGAGGGATTTTTTTTTTTTAAGAAATGTAATCATACACCTTCCATATGGAGAGGAAGATACGGTGATACAAAGAAATAAAAGTTACGTTTAAATTTAGAAAAATCGGGGTAAATAATAAGGTAACCACAAAGGACACAAACTGTCCTACTCATCAAAATAAAATACAAGAAAAAAATGGAGACTCAGCAGAAACAAATTCAACAACAACAAATATGAAGAAAGGACAAGATATATAAAGATAATCTACTCAGCACGTAAAATTAAGTCAGAAAAAGAAACTGTCAACAACTCACAAAAAAAGACATCAGAATGATAGCACTAAATTCATAAAAAAAAGCATAATTACCCCGAATGTAAATGGACTAAATGCACCAATAAAGAGACAGAGTGGCAGAATGGATTTAAAAAACAAGATACATCTATATGCTGCCTACAAGAGACACACCTTAGACTTAGAGACACAAACAAACTAAAACTCAAAGGGTGGGGAAAAAATATCAAGCAAACAACAATCAAAAAAGGGCAGGGGTGGCAATATTAATTTCTGACAAAATAGACTTTAAAGTTAAATCCATCATAAAGGATAAGGAAGGACACTATATAATGATTAAAGGGACAATACACCAAGAAGATATAACCATATTAAATATTTATGCACCCAATGACAGCACTGCAAGATACATAAAACAAACTATCAGCACTGAAAAGTGAGATAGACAATTCCACAATAATAGTAGGAGACTTCAACACACCACTTTCGGTGAAGGACAGGACATCCAGAACGAAGCTGAAAAAAGACACGGAAGATCTAAATGCCACAATCAACAAGTTTGACCTCATAGATATATACAGAGCTCTCCACCCAACAGCAACCAAGTATACTTTCTTTTCTAGTGCACATGGAACATTCTCTAGAATAGACCACATATTAGGTCATAAAGCAAACCTTAGCAGAATCCAAAACATTAAAATACTACAAAGCATCTTCTCTGACCATAAGGCCATAAAAGTGGAAATCAGTAAAAGGAAAAGCAGGGAAAAGAAAACAAACACTTGGAAACTGAACAATACTCTGCTCAAAAAGACTGGATTATAGAAGACATTAAAGATGGAATAAAGAAATTCATAGAATCCAATGAGAAAGAAAACACTTCCTATCAGAACTTTTGGGACACAGCAAAAGCGGCGCTCAGAGGCCAGTTTATATCAATAAATGCACACATTCAAAAAGAAGAAAGGGCCAAGATGAAAGAATTATCCCTACAACCTGAACAAATAGAAAGAGAGCAACAAAAGAAACCCACAGGCACCGGAAGAAAACAAATAATAAAAATTAGACCTGAACTAAATGAAACAGAAAACAGAAAAACAATTGGAAGAATTAACAAGACCAAAAGCTGTTTTTTTGAAAAAGTCACCAAACTTGATAAACCACTGGCCAAACCGACAAAAGAAAAACAGGAGAGAAAGCAAATAACCCAAATAAGAAATGAGATGAGCGATATTCCAACAGACGCAAGTGAAATTAAAAGAATCACATCAGATTACTATGAAAAACTGTACTCTAACAAATACGAAAACCTAGAAGAAATGGATGAATTCCTAGAAACACACTACCTACCTAAACTAACACAAACAGAGGAAGAACAACTAAATAGACCCATAACAAAAGAAGAGATTGAAAAGGTAATCAAAAAGCTCCCAACAAAAAAAAGGCCTGGTCCAGACAGCTTCACTGCAGAGTTTTACCAAACTTTCAGAGAACAGTTAACACCACTACTACTAAAGGTATTTCAGAGCATAGAAAAGAATGGAATACTACCAAACTCATTCTATGAAGTCACCATATCCCTGATACCAAAACCAGGTAAAGACACCACAAGAAAATTATACACCTATATCCCTCATGAACGTAAATGCAAAAATCCTCAACAAAATTCTAGCCAATAGAATTCAACAACATATCAAAAAAATAACTCAGCATGACCAAGTGGTTTCATACCAGGTATGCAGGGATGGTTCAACATTAGAAAAAAAAAAAATAATGTAATCCACCACATAAATAAAACAAAAGACAAGAATCACATGATTTTATCAACTGATGCAGAAAAGGCATTTGACAAAATTCAACACCCATTCGCAATAAAAACTTTCAGCAAAATAGGAATAGAAGGAAAATTCCTCAACATAATAAAGGGCATTTATACAAAGCCAACAGTCAACATCATCCTAAATGGAGAGAGCCTGAAAACATCCCCATTGAGATCGGGAACCAGACAAGGATGCCCTTTATCACTGCTCTTCTTCAATATTGTGTTGGAGGTCCTAGCCAGAGCAATTCGGCTAGATAAAGAAAGAAAGGGCATCCAGATTGGCAAGGAAGAAGTAAAAGTATCTCTATTTGCAGATGACATGATCTTATACACAGAAAACCCTAAGGAATCCTCCAGAAAACTACTGAAACTAATAGAAGAGTTCAGCAGAGGATCAGGATACAAGATAAACATACAAAAATCAGTTGGATTCTTCTACACCAACAAAAAGAACATCAAAGAGGAAATCACCAAATCAATATCATTTACAGTAGTCCCCAAGAAGATAAAATACTTAGGAATAAATCTTACCAGAGATGTGAAAGACTTATACAAAGAAAACAACAGTACACTTCTGCAAGAAACCAAAAGAGACCTATATAAGTGGAAAAACATACCTTGCTCATGGATAGGAAGACTTAATATTATAAAAATGTCTATTCTACCCAAAGTGATCCATAGATTTAATGCAATTCCGATCCAAATTCCAATGACATTTTTTAATGAGATGGAGAAACAAATCACCAACTTCATATGGAAGGGAAAGAGGCCCCAGGTAAGTAAAGCATTACTGAAAAAGAAGAACAAAGTGGGAGGCCTCACTCTACCTGGTTTTAGACACTATTATACCTCCATAGTAGTCAAAACAGCCTGGTACTGGTACAACAGATACATAGACCAATGGAACAGAATTGAGAATCCAGACATAAATCCATCAACATATGAGCAGTTGATATTTGACAAAGGCCCAAAGTCAGTTAAATGAGGGAAAAGACAGTCTTTTTAACAAATGGTGCTGGCATAACTGGATATCCATCTGCAAAAAAATGAAACAAGACCTGTACCTCACTCCACGCGCAAAAACTGACTCAAAATGGATCAAAGACCTAAACATAAAATCTAAAACGATAAAGGTCATGGAAGAAAAAATAGGGACAACGTTCGGAGCCCTAATACATGGCATAAATAGTATACAAAACATTATTAAGAATGCAGAAGAAAAACTGGATAACTGGGAGCTCCTAAAAATCAAACACCTATGCTCATCCAAGGACTTCACCAAAAGAGTAAAAAGACTACCTACAGAGTGGGAAAAAGTTTTTAGCTATGACATTTCCGATCAGCTCCTGATCTCTAAAATCTACATGATACTGCAAAAACTCAACTACAAAAACACAAATAACCCAGTTAAAAAATGGGCAAAAGATATGAATAGACACTTCACTAAAGAAGACATTCAGGTAACTAACAGATACATGAGGATATGTTCGCGATCATTAGCCATTAGAGAAATGCAGATCAAAACTACAATGAGATTTCATCTCACTCCAACAAGGTTGGCATTAATCCAAAAAACACAAAATAATAAATGTTGGAGAGGCTGTGGAGAGACTGGAACACTTATACACTGCTGGTGGGAATGTAAAATGGTACAACCACTTTGGAAATCAATTTGGCGCTTCCTTAGAAAGCTGGAAATAGAACTACCATACGATCCAGGAATCCCACTCCTTGGAATATATCCTAGAGAAATAAGAGCCTTTATACAAACAGTTATACGCACACCCATGTTTATTGCAGCACTGTTTACAACAGCAAAAAGATGGAAACAACCAAGGTGCCCATCAAAGGACAAATGGATAAATAAATTATGGTATATTGACACAATGGAATACTATGAGTCAATAAAGAACAGTGATGAATCTATGAAACATGTGATAACATGGAGGAACCTGGAAGGCATTATGCTGAGTGAAATTAGTCAGATGCAAAAGGAGAAATATTGTATAAGACCACTATTATAGGAACTTGAGAAATAGTTTAAACTGAGAAGAAAACATTCTTTTGTGGTTATGAGATGGGGGAGGGAGGGAGGGTGGGAGAGGGGTATTCACTAATTAGATAGTAGATAAGAACTACTTTAGGTGAAGGGAAAAACAGCACACAATACCGGGAGGTCAGCACAACTGGACTAAATGAAAAGCAAAGAAGTTTTCTGAATAAACTGAATGCTTCCAAGGCCAGTGTAGCAGTGGCAGGGGTTTGGGGGCCATGGTTTCAGGGGACATCTAAGTCAATTGGCATAATAAAATCTATTAAGAAAACATTCTGCATCCTACTTTGAAGAATGGAGTCTAGGGTCTTAAACGCTAGCAAGCAGCCATCTAAGATGCATCAATTGATCTCAACCCACCTGGATCAAAGGAGAATGAAGAACACCAAGGACAGAAGGTAATTACGAGGCCAAGAAACAGAAAGGGCCATATGAACCAGAGACTACATCATCCTGAGACCAGAAGACCTAGATGGTGCCCGGCTACAACCGATGGCTGCCCTGACAGGGAATACAACAGAGAACCCCTGAGGGAGCAGGAGAGCAGTGGGATGCAGACCCCAACTTCTCATAAAAAGACCAGACGTAATGGTCTGACTGAGACTGGAAGGACCCCGGTGGTCACGGCCCCCAGACCTTCTGTTGGCTCAGGACAGGAACCATTCCCGAAGCCAACTCTTCAGACATGGATTGGACTGGACAATGGGTTGGAGAGGGATGCTGGTGAGGAGTGAGCTTCTTGGATCAGGTGGACACTTGAGACTATGTTTTCATCTTCTGCCTGGAGGGGGGTGAGAGTGTGGAGGAGGTTAGAAGCTGGTGAAATGGACACAAAAAGAAAGAGTGGAGGGAGAGAGCGGGCTGTCTCATCAGGGGGAGGTTAATTGGGAGTATGTAGCAAGGTATATATAAGTTTTTGTGTGAGAGACTGACTTGATTTGTAAACTTTCACTTAAAGTGCAATAAAAATTATAAAGAAAAAAAAAAAGAAATGGATTTGCCCATATAAATCTATCCTCTATTATCTGAGTGTGAGTCTAGAGACAAAGATACTTATGTACCAGAGAACATTAGCTTTTTGCCATTGAAAGTTGTTTCATAGCTTCCCATGACAGTTCAGGGCTATGGAGGACCCCACATTTTATCCCAAGGTTATAGCTCTCTTAGGTCTCATTGCCATGCTCAGTTGTTTTTCGCTAAAGCAGGACACCAATCCACAGTCCTGGCTCCAGAGACTCACAGCTGAGCCTCACACTTTACCACAAACTGCTCTTTTCCATCAACTCTTAGGCCTTTAGTTTGAGCTCAGGTGGTGTCTCTGCGCTTCCAGTCAGTTCCGCTTCACACACCTGATGTCCTTTTGAGACAGCAGCTTTGGACAAGACTATCCCTATTATCCCTGAGAAGCTTCTGTGCTTGGCTGTTTCCAGCCTCAGACCAAAAAAATAGTTGCCATCACGTTGACTCCAACTCATGGCGACCCATGTGTGTCAGAGTAGAACCTGACGTTGACTCCAACTCATGGCGGCCCATGTGTGTCAGAGTAGAGCCGTGCTCCACAGGGTTCCCGATGGCTGATTCTTCAGAGGTAGAAAAAATCACCAGACCTTTCTTCTGAGGTAGCTCTGGGTAGACTCAAACCTCCACATTTTTGGTTAGCAGCTAGTACATTAACCAGAAGGGTCTAATTACGGTAAATTGACCTCAGGGGAGGCTACATTGTGTGAAGTTAAAACCTACAGCTTCCAGACCCAGACTTCCTCAGTTGGATCGTAATCCCACAGCAAAATACCTAACCTTGTTGTTAGGTGTCATCGAGTTGGTTCCAATTCATAGTGACCTTAGTTTCCTCATACTTTAAGTGAGAATAATAACAGTGCCTACCACATTATTGTTGTTGTTGTTAGGTTTCATCAGGTTGGTTCCAACTCATAACGAC
Organism: Loxodonta africana; assembly: GCF_030014295.1. NCBI lineage: Eukaryota > Metazoa > Chordata > Mammalia > Proboscidea > Elephantidae > Loxodonta > Loxodonta africana. The sequence goes on from NC_087343.1 coordinate 19,373,079, forward strand.
CCACTGTACAACAAAACGAAAACACCGCTCAGTCCTGCACCATCCTCACAATGGTTGTTACATTTGAGCCCATTTTTGCAGCTGCTGTGCCAATCCCTCTCTTTGAGGGTCTTTCTCTTTCTCACTGACCCTCTACTTTATGAAGCATGATTTTTTTTTCCCAAATAACATGTCCAAAGTATGTGAGAAGTCTCACCATCTTTGCTTCTAAGGAGCATTCTGTATGTACTTCTTCCAAGACAGACTAGTTTCTTCCTTTGGCAGTACATGGTATATTCGGTATTCTTCCCCAAAACCAAAATTCGGAGACATCAATTCTTCTTCTGCCTTCCTTATTCATTGCCCAGCTTTCACATGCATATGAGATGATTGAAAATACCATGGCGTGGGTCAGGTGCAATTTAGTTCCCAAGATGACATCTTTGCTTTTGAACATTTTAAAGAGGCCTTTTGAAGAGGATTCATGACTACTGCTTCCAAGGGCACTGACTGTGGATCCAAGTAAAATGAAATCTTTGACAACTTCAATATTCTCCCCGTTTATCATGATGTTGCACATTGGTCCAGTTGTGAGGATTTTTGTTTTCTTTATGTTGAGGTGTAATCCATACTGAAGTCTGTTGTCTTTGGACTTTATTAGTCAATGCTTCAAGTCTTCTTTACTTTCAGCAAGCAAAGTTCTGTCATCTGCATATCTCAGGTTGTTAATTAGTCTTCCTTCACATCTGATGCCTCATTCTTCTTCATATCGCTCAGCTTCTCAGGCTATTTGCTTATCATACAGATTAAGTATGGTGAAAGGATACAACCCTGACGCACACCTTTCCTGAGTTTAAACCACGCAGTATCCCCTTGTTCTATTCAAACGGCTGCCTCTTGAACTATGTACAGGTTCCTCATGAGCACAATTAAGTGTTCTGGAATTCCCATTCTTCACAATGTTATCCATAATTTGTTACGATCCACACAGTCAAATGCCTTTACAAAGTCAATAAAACACAGGTCAACATCTTTCTGGTATTCTCTGCTTTCAGCCAGGATCCATCTGACACCAGTGATAGTATTCCTGGTTCCATGTCCTCTTCTGAGTCCGGCCTGAGTTTCCAGCATTTCCCTGTTGATGTATTGTTGCAACTGTTTTTTAAATATTTTCAGCAAAATTTTACTTGTGTGGGATATTAATGACATTGTTCAATAATTTCCACATTCTGTTGGATCACCTTTCTTTGGAATGGCCACAAATATGAACCTATTCCATTTGGTTGGCCAAGTAGCTGTCTTTCAAATTTTTTGGCATAAACAAATGAGCACTTGTAGCATTACATCCTGTTTGTTGAAACATTTCAACTGGTATTCCAGCAATTCCTGGGGCCTTCAGAGCCCTGGTTGCACAGTGGTTAAGCATTTGACTGCTAACCAAAAGATCAGCAGTTTGAATCTACCAGTCGCTCCTTGGAACCCTATGGGGAAGTTCTACTCTGTCCTGCTGTAGAGCTCCTATGAGTCACAATTGAATCAACGGCAATGAGTTCAATTTTTTTTGTGTTCATTTTGGTACAATGACTCTGTGTATTCCTTCCATCATCTTTTGATGCTTCCTGCATCGTTCAATGTTTTGCCCATGGAATCTTTCAAACTTGTAACTTGAGGCTTAAATTTTTTCTTCAGTCCTTTCAGCCTCAGAAATGTCAAGCATGTTGTTCACTTTTGGTTGTCTAACTTGAGGTCTTTGCATATTTTGTTATAATATAGTCATGTGTTGCTTAATGTCCAGGATATGTTGTGTGAAATAGGACTTTATTTCATCTGGATATTGTGAGAACACCATATTATATACAGGTGGTCTGTGGGTTATGTGCCAGCCCCGCCCACTGCTCCACCTGCCTGAGAAGCAGGAACAGCCCTGGCTGGGCAGACCCCGCAGTCGCCTGCCCTCTGGACACAGAGAGCTGTGGCCTGGGTGGGAGCTGCAACAGCAGCCGGATTGGGACTTTGCACACGTACGGGCACAGGGCAGGGGGTGCACTGGGGATGCAGAGAGGTGGCCACAGGGACTGGGTGGGGAGCCAGGGTGCAGGTGTCTGGAGCTCTGCTGGCCATGGCAACCCTGGTTGCCACTGCCCTGTTGGTACTGCCGCTTCCTGATCACGTGCAATCTCCTCTGCCTCCAGGAACCTGGAGTCCAGGAGCAAACTGGGCCCATAGCAGGAACAGAGGAGACTTGGCAGTCACTGCCTTGTGCTGGGAATGAACCCCTGCATGCATGCTGCGTGGGTGCGTGAAGCTAGGAGGATGGGAAGGAAAATTGGGTATGTTCCACAGTCTCCGGAGACCTACCTAGGACAAGGTGGAGGAGGAAGAGGTGCTGTGAGATCGGGATGGGCCCTCTAGCCCTGCAGCTCATTCACTCTGGGAGTTCGGTAATAAACAAAAGGAGAGCTGCTTTTCCTGTTTAAAAAAGAAAAAAACCTTAGGAGACCACATGGTCGAACATTGCCTGAATGGACGGTTTGTGGTGTTATGACTGTATTTGGTGATCTCCAGCTGCTCTTTGAAATCTCCTGTTCAGATCTTTTACTTCATCATTTCTTCTGTTTGCTGTAGCTCTTCTACTTTCAAGAGCAAATTTCAGGGTCTCTTCCAACATCCATTTTGGTCTTTTTTTTTTTTCTTTTCAGTCTTCTTAATGACTTTTTGCTTTCTTTGTGTGCAATGTCCTTGATGTCATCCCACAACTGATTTGGTCTTCGATCGTTATTGTTCAATACATCAACTATTCTGGAGCTGGTCTCTAAATTCAGGTAGGACATTCTCAAGGCTGTACTTGGCTCCTGTGGATTTGTTTTATTTTCTTCAGCTTCAACTTAAACTTGAATATAAGCAATTGATGGTCTGTTCCGCAGTCGGCCCCTGGCTTATTCTGACTGATGATATTGAGCTTCTCCATCGTCTTTTTCTATAGATGTAGTCAATTTGATCCTTGTGCTTTCAATCAGGTGAGGTCTACATGTATAATAGCCATTTATGTTGTTGAAAAAAGTTTTTGCAATGAAAAAGTCATCGGTCTTGCAAAATTCTATCCTGTGATCTCCAGCATCTTTCCTGTCACCAAGGCCATGTTTCCTTACTACTGATCCTTCTTTGTTCCCAATTTTTGAATTCCAATTGTCAGTAATTATCAATGCATCTTGATTTCATGTTTGATTAACTTCAGACCACAAATATTGGTAAAAACTTCAATTTCTTCATCTTTGGCCTTAGTGATTGGTGCATAAATTTGAATAACAGTCGTATTAACTGGCCTTCCTTGTAGGCATATGGATATACCCTATCACTGACAGTGTTGTACTTCAGGATAGGTCTTGAAATAGCCTTTTTAAGATAAATGTGATGGCATTCCTCTTCAATTTGTCATTCCTGGCATAATAGACCACATGACTGATTTAAAATGGCCAATACCAGACCATTTCAGCTCACTAGTGCCTAGGATATCAATCTTCAAGTGTTCCATTTCATTTTTTTACAACTTCCAGTTTTCGTTGATTCATATTTCATACCCTCCACATTCTGATTAGTAATGGATATTTATAGCTGAGGATTAAATAATTACAGGTAAATGAGAAGATCACCCAGTAATTCCTCCCTGAAAAATTAGATCAACTCTAAAGTTATTTTGTTGCTGCTTAAACCAACACACTGTAGAGATATTTTATTTTCAATTCCACTTTGCCACTTACCCAGACCAGAGGTTCTCAAACTTCAATGTGTATCAGAGTCACCTGGCGGGCTTGTTAAAACACAGCTCGATGGGCCCTGCTTCCAGAGTTTCTGATACCCAAGTTTCCTGAGAATTTGCATCTTTAACTAGTTCCAAGGGGATGTTCATGCTACTGGTCGGGGGTCCATATGCTGAGAGCCACTGATATAGGCAGTGAACTGTGTTAAATCTTCACTCTGTTATGTAAACTCCTTAGTTCCAAATGGGACCAGATCAGGTCAAGGCAGATTAATCTATTTATGTGCCCTTCCAAATAACTCATCAGAGTTTATAAGCAGAAGCATACTTTCTAAGACTATTTTAGAAATCAACAGGAATTTGAAATTCCCAGAATGAGAACTTCAAGAAAGAAGGAAAATGAAGAGCAAGCCTAAGCCATTGAGAGGAATTTGATTGAAACTCCTGGGGGAATACCCTTCTACCCTGACACACACAGGGTCTCCATGAGTCAGAAACGACTGGATGGCAACTGGTATGTTTTCCATAGTCATCACCCAATCTTGCTCAGTTTTGAGTATCAATTAAGACTTGTTTTATGTGTATTGTCTTATTTACAAAAACAAAATGAAAGGCTGGGACTTGCTGTGTTTTTAGAATTATGAGGCTGTGGAGCAGATGGTATGATCAAGGGCCTAGTGGCCTTTTCTTCACTTTTTGTAAATGCCAGCTGTAAGAACTTCTGAGATCACAGGGAGAAAGAAACTCCCGTCCTCTTGATGGAAAAATGAAAATCCCTGTAGCATTTACGAGACTTGGAGAGGAAGTGGCTGTTCACTTCATGATACAGAGAAGTTCATGGGGCAAGGACCCAAAACTCGGAGCCTGCTTTCCATCATGTTACACAAGGGGAAGGGACACAGACATGCCAGAGATAGTCTGTATTGGATACAGATGTCCCAAAAGGAGCCAGGTGATTCTGTTCCACTGCCACAGCATCACCAGCTGCTTATGAAATCATTAGTAGAGAGGTGAGGAGGGTTACATGTTCAGATGTATATTTACAGTGATTTTACAAAGCTCATTATTTCCAAAGAAGAGCCAGATGAAAGAAGCCTGCTTGTAAAACCAGACTCGAAAATTAGGTCTACCATCCCCGACTCTCTCTAACACTGTGACTGCAAAATATATGTGCTAAATGGAGACTTTGGGCAATTATCCAGAGCATCCAAGAAAAGCACTCTTTGATTCAATCAAATGTTTGCTTTCGGAAGCAGACATAACTTACGTGAATGGAATTGAATCTCACCCCCTTATCAAAAGCAATGGGTTCAGACTCCTTGTTTTAAATGACTCCAGTGAACAGCTCCTGAAAAAACCTCTCCCAGCTTCCTCTGAAACTTTTGCTTCGCTTTGTGTAAATTCTGGCTAAAGAGTAATCAATCAATCCATCCATCAAGCAATACAGACTCCTAACAGTTCTGAAAACTAGAACTGATGGTTAATTGTTTCCAGCACTTGAGGGAAATTTTTGCTGACTATAAAAGTGATGTAGCCATGTGTACTGTTTGCCTCGGCTCAGAAAGGCAAGGATGGTACCCTTCAGAAATCTACTCTATAGTTTCAAACCTGCATGCAAATGCCAACTGAAGCACTGCTGTGGATTGAGTTGTGTCCCTAAAAAAATATGTATTGAAGTCCTGGCCCCTGTACCTGTGGATGTGATACTGTTTGGGAATAGAGTTTTTCTTTTGTTATATTGAGGAGGTCATAATAGGGTAGGGTGGGTCCTAAACCTAATCACTTCTGAGTTATAAAAACAGCAGAATAGACACAGAGATGCAAACAAGGGGAAGACACCATATGAAGACAGATACACATGGCAGATATATCTACAAGCCCAAGAATGCCAAGCTATACAGCCTACTACACAATGAAATAGGCAAGGAAGGACCTCCCTCCAGAGCCACTCCCTGAATTTGGCTTCTAGCCTCATGAACTGTGAGAAAATAAATTTCTGTTCTTTAAAACCACCTACTTGTGGCATTTTTTAGGTCAGTACTACACTAAATGTGATTTTGAAGATGTGGTAGTAGTTTTACTCTGAAATACGTTGGAGGCTGAAACTCCTAGAAAACTTCTAGGCAAGAAGAAGAGGGGTTGAAGTTGAAGATCCTAGGATGGGAAATAACCCAAGTAAAATACTTCTGGGAACAGCCACACGAACGGCTCAGAAAGCAGAGCCTACCAGGGTTGTGGTTTATCCTGTGGTCTCCCTTTAAAGTCCCAGAAAGCTGGGGACAAAGAGTGTGAAAGTTAGCATAAACAGAGTAGATGGGATGAAGATCAAAGACCACAGCCTTCAGTATGGATTACACCTCAACATAAAGAAAACAAAAATCCTCACAACTGGACCAATAAGCTACATCATGATAAAGGGAGAAAAGATTGAAGTTGTCAAGGATTTCATTTTACTTGGATCCACAATCAACACCCATGGAAGCTGCAGTCGAGAAATCAAAAGACGCATTTCAGCGGGCAAATCTGCTGCAAAAGATGTCTTTAAAGTGTTGAAAAACATGGGCTTGTGCTTCCTTGTTAAACCCATGTGAAACTGTTCACTACAGATAAATTGATTTAAGGGTTGATAAAGAGACTGGAAGGAGCCCTGGTGCAATGGTTAAGCACTCAGCTACTAACTGAAGGGTGGGTGGTTTGAACCCTCCAGCTGCTCCACAGCACAAAAAAACCTAGTGATCTGCTCCTGAAAAGATTACAGCCTAGATAACCCTATGGGTTAGGTCTACTTTTGATGACACACGACAACAATAACAACAATAAAGAGACTAAGGAGCCCTGGTGGTACAATAGCTAAGTGCTAACTGAAAGGTCTGTGGTTCAAACCCACCAGCGGGCTGGATTAAGGCATGTGAGGATCCTAAACACTAATAATCTGTGGTGCCCCCTCCTCTGCTTACTCACACATTCCAATGGAAGTGTGAGTTATAGACACATATGAATGTATTTGTGTGTATATGTGTATGTATGTGTCTTAGTGATCCATGATGTAACTTCTTTTTAAATGTGACTATAATACCAGAGATTGCGTGCAAAAGTGGTATATGCCATTTTGGAGAAATGAGATGAACTGGGTTATAAAATTTTTAGTGGATGCAGGGTACTAAGATTTTTACTATATACCACATTTCCTACAAAAAGACTGTTCCATGTGTTCTACAACAAAGCAAATGAGTCAGCAAACTTAGTTGTTTCAACAATCAATACAAAATTTTGTTGTTCTTCTATAATGAAAAATTGATTTTCACCAATTTTGGTTTAAACAGCTCATGCTTCAGTTTTGATAGTTTTTTCATAGTAAACCTACAATTATAAATGAACAAATGAAACAATGTTATAGAAGAAAACTTAATGATCAGAAAAAAATTACAACAAATTACTACATATTTTCTTAGAACTTTCATGTCTAATATGCTATAATTAAAAACCTTTCTATTCTTTGCTCTTTCAAATTCTTCAATGATTTCATCACAATTAAGCTACCAAACAATATCTACTTCCATACGTAATAAGGATAATGAATTGAGTCTTTCTTCAATCATTGTTGTATGCCGAGAGTTTTTAAATATCTTTAGTGACAAAAATGAGCATTCACTTGTCCAGTTTTTAAATCCCTTTAGTGACAAAAATGAGAATTCATTTGTGTGGCTTGTTATCGTTAAAGCTAAGAATATGCATAAGCATTTCAACATTGGGAAATGCGCATTGTATTTTATCTTTTATTATGGAATCATAATACCCCACTCCTCTGTCATGCTGTCATACTGTGGTGGCTTGTGCATTGCTGTGATGCTGGAAGCTATGCCACAGGTATTTCAATTACCAGCAGAATCACCCATGGTGGACAGGTTTCAGCTGAGCTTCCAGATTAAGACAGACTAGGAAGAAGGACCTGGTCAACTACTTCTGGAAAAAATTAGCCAGTGAAAACCTTATGAATAGCAGCAGAACATTGTCTGATACAGTGTCAGGAGATGAACCCCTCAGGTTGGAAGGCACTAAAAATACAACTAGGGAAGAACTGCCTCCTCAAAATAGAGTTGACTTTAGTGATGCAGGTGGAGCCAAGCTTTCAGGACCTTCATTTGCTGATGTGGCATGACTCAAAATGGAAAAAAAAAAAAAAAACAGCTGCAAACATCCATTAATAATTGGAATGTTGAATGTGCGAAGTATGAATCTAGGAAAATTGGAAATCATCAAAACATGAAATGGAACCCATAAATATCAATAGCCTAGGCATTAGTGAGCTGAAATGGACTGGTACTGGCCATTTTGAATCAGACATTCATATGGTCTACCACACCAGGAATGAGAAATTGAAGAGGATTGGCATTACATTCATCATCAAAAAGAACATTTCAAGATCTTTCTTGAAGTACAACCCTGTCAGTGATAGGATAATATCCATATGCCTACAAGGAAGACCAGTTAATACTATTATTCAAATTTACACACCAACCACTAAGGTCAAAGGTGAAGCAATTTAAGATTTTTACTACTTCTGCAGTCTGAAATTAATGAAACATGCACTCAAGATGCATTGATAATTACCCGTGATTGGAATGCAAATGTTTAAACAAAGAGGAAGGCACAGTAATTGGAAAATACGGTGTTGGTGATAGAAACTGTGCTGGAGATTGCATGACAGAATTTTGCAGGACTAATGACTTCTTCATTGCAAATCCCTTTTTTCAGCATCATAGACAGTGACTATACCCGTGGACCACACCAGGTAGAGTACACAGGAATCAGATCTACTACATCTGTGGAAAGAGGTGATGGAAAAGCTCGATATCATCAGTCAGAACAACTCCAGGGGTCAACTGTGTGACAGACCATCAATTGCTCATATGCAAGTTCAAATTGAAGCTGAAGAAAATTAAAACAAGTTCATGAAAGCCAAAGTATGACCTTGAGTATATCCCACCTAAATTTGGAGACCGTCTCAAGAATAGATTTGACACATCAAACACTAATGACCGAAGATCACATGAGTTGTGGATTGACATCAAGAACATCATACATGAAGAAAACAAGAGGTCATTAAGAGACAAGAAAGAAAAAAAAAAACAAAATGGATGTCAGAAGAGACTCTGAAACTTGCTCTTGAATGTCGAGTGGCTAAAGGGGAAGGAAGAGATGATGAAGTAAAAAAGCTGAACGGAAGATATTGAAGGACAGCTCAAGAAGACAAAGTAAAGTATCATAGCTACATGTGCAAAGACCTGGAGTTAGAAAACCAAAAATGAAGAACACACTTGGCATTTCTCAAGCTGAAAGAATAAGCAGCATCATGATAAACGGAGAAAAGATTGAAGTTGTCAAGGCTTTCATTTTACTTGGATCCACAATCAACACCCATGGAAACTGCAGTCAAGAAATGAAATGACACATTGCATTGGGCAAATCTGCTGCAAAAGACCTCTTTCAAGCTTTAAAAAGCCAAAAATGTCATTTTAGGAACTAAGGTGTGCCTAACCCAAGCCGTGTATTTTCGATCACCTCATATGCATGTGAAAGCTGGAAGACCAAAAAAGAATTGATGTCTTCGAGTTATGGTGTTGAAAAATAACGTTGAATATACCATAGACTGCCAAAAGAACAGATAAATCTATCTGGGGAGAAGTACAGCCAGAATGCTTCTCAGAAGTGAGGATGGTGAGACTTCGTCTCACGTACTTTGGACGTGTTATCCAGAAGGATCAGTCTCTGGAAAAGGACAGCATACTTGCTAAAGTAGAGGGTCAGTGAAAAAGAGGAAGATACTCAACGAGATGGATGGACACAGTGGCTGCAACAATGGGCTCAGGCACAACGACAATTGTGAGGATGGTACAGGACTGAACAGTGTTTTGTTCTGTTGTGCATAGTGCTGCTGTGAGTTAGAACAGACTCGATGGCAACTAACAAAAGCAACAACATAGTAGTCTAGATTTGTTTTGTGTTGATGTCTCCTTGATCCCTAGGGCCCACAATCGCGTGCTCACTCTTGCACAATCTCTCCTTCTCTCCCTGTCTTTCTCTCACACACGTACACCATTTAAATGCTGGTGCAAAGTCTAAGAATAAAATAAGCCACCCAAGAAACCCGAACTATGCCAGGATTTAGCCATCTGCACTCTGGAAATCTACAAAAACCACTGGAGAGTTGTCTGCATTTGTAAGGCTCTTGATGACTCTTTAATTTACTATATTGCGTGTGATCATACCTCTGTATGCTGGGGGCTTGTAACTAACAGCCTCCCACTTGGTTAACCCAAATTTGGACTGTTTCCAAATTCAGTGATGTAGGAGAGAGACGGTGATGGTGCCAATGGCATGACACTTGGCGCATGTTCTATACATCTCTGTTGTCTCACCTACAAAAATTCTTATCTGCTTTTCTTGTATTATGTATTAAGAAAATCTATGTGTCTTATCTTCTCTCCCCACTCAGACATACAGCATCTTTAGCTCCAATTGCATTTGATTTGTCTTTTTAGTTATTATAAATGTCTAGGTAAGTATGCCCAAATAAATCAAGTAATAGGTTGTAGGATCTTGACATTGACTGATTCTTCAACTTCATTACTGTTCTAGCCACTTGTGTATTGTTTTTCCCATGATTTTGTGTTTTTTTATAGTTAATTTATTGTCAATAACGGAGTATTTAACGACGATGGTGTTTATTTATTTATTACTGATTCACAAGACAATATCATTAATGTTAATACATATTGCCTGATTGTAGGGAAAGATCATGGGGCTGCCAGTGGGGGTTTGGTTGCCCAGTATGTCATGATGGATAAAATATTGTCACTGATTCAGACAGACATAGTATCTTAGTTACCTAGTGCTGCCCTAACAAAAACTATCACAAGTGAGTGGCTTTGAACAACAGGAATATGTTATCTTCCAGTTCTGGAGGCTAGAAGTTCAAATCAGGGCATCAGCTCTAAGGGAGGCTCCTTCATTGTCAGTAGCCCCAGGATTTCCTTGGCATTTGTCTTAGTTTCCTATTGCTGCTGTAACAGAAATACCATAAGTGGGTGGCTTTAAAGAGCAGACATCTACTTTCTCACAGTTCTGGAGGCTAAAAGTCCAAAGCAGCATCTCAACTTTGTCAATACCTTACTCGTCGGTAGGCCTGACATTCCTTGGTTCCTTGGGGATCCTCACATGACACCTGTCTTTCCCAGCATGTGCTTGCCTGTATGTTTAATCTACTCTTTTTATAACTTGGAAGTGATTAGGGCTAGAACCCACTGTATGCTGTTATGGCCTCATTAACATAACAAAGAGAACCCTATTTCTAAAGTTGATTACATCTTCACATATAGGGGTGAAGATCCCAACACGTATTTTGAGAGCACACAATTCAATCCATAATAGCATTTTTAAAATAAGTTTTAATTTGAAACAGTCAAAACCTGGGCACTATCCAAAGGTCTATCAGTCAAGTATATGGATAAACATACTGTGGTACATCCAGACAATGGAATACTGTTGTTGGTTGCTATCAAGTCAATTCAGACTCATAACGACCCTATATGACAGAGTAAAACTGCCCATAGGGTTTTTCTCAGATGTAATCTTACGGGAGGAGATTGCCAGCTCTTTTCTCCCATGCGGTCACTGGTGGGTTCGAACTGCCAGCCTTTCAGTTAGCAGCCAAGCATTTCACTATTACGCCACCAGGGCTTCTTAATGAAATACTTAAACAAAAACAAATAAACTATTGATAGACACAATAACATAGATTAAACTCAATTATGCTGGAAAATGCCAGGCTAGAAAAGTGCATATTGTATGAGGACATCCATATAAAATTCTAGACAATGCGGCTTCAAGTATAGTGACAGAAAACAGATGTGTGGTTGCCTGGGGATCTGGGAAGGGGAGGAAAAGGAAGGACAGGTTACCAAGGGGCATGAGAAGATTTTGGGGGTGACAGATATGTTCACTACCTTGATAGTTACGATGATTTTACAGCTGTTTACATACATAACTTGTCAAATTGTACACCTTAAATATGTGCAGTTTATTTTGTGCCCATTATACCTCAATAAAGGAGCCCTGGTGGCACAGTGGTTAAGCTCTCGGCTGCTAACAAGAGGTTGGCAGTTTGAACCTACCCAGCAGCTCCTTGGGAGAAAAACCTGGATATCTGTTTCTGTAAAGATTAAAAAAAACAAAAACAAACCCAAGCCCAATACCATCAAGCCAGTTCTGACTCATAGTGACCCTACAGGACAGAGTAGAACTGCCCCATGGTGGCTTTGGAGTGCTAACCAAAAGTTCGCAGCCAAGCTCTTAACCACTGCACTACCAGGGCTCCTCTGTAAAAACTACAGCCTAAAAAACCCTGTGGGGCAGTTCTATAAGGTCACATGGGATTGCTGTGAGTTGGAACCAACTAGGGCACACCACCCCCAACAACATACCACGATAAATCTGTCTTTAAAAAGACTGTATGTTTCCATTCTTATGACATTTTGGAAAAGGCAAAACCGTAAGAACAGAAAACAGGTCAGTAGTTGCCAGGGGCAGGGGTGAGGCAGGAGCTGATTATAAAGGGGAAGGAGGGAATTCTGGGAGGCTGATAGAACTGTTCTTTATCTGGATTGTGGCTAGGGTGCATGACTGTATGCATTTGTGAAAACTCCTGGACCTGTGCACCTAAAAGGCTGGATTTTATTGCATATAAAATTAATATACCCCATTTAAAATATACTACCTTGTATCAAAAACTTCATAAATTGGTAGTACGGTTTACTGTCAAAAAATGGCTTTCCTTTGAAATCTAATTCTCTTCCTTTTATTTTCTAGCACCAGGTAACCAGCAGCCCAAATCACAGAGGATAGACCCACCACACCACAGCATAATCTACCTCAACAGAAGCTTTTACACGGAGCCATCTCAGACACACAGGCTTGTAGGGGTAAAATGTGTTAACGTAGCCCTTCATCGAGTTGTATAGCTAAACCGGCCTAAGTCATTCCTGCTTTGAACATGGTTGATTTCTAAACCCCCACAGAAGCCTAGTGACACTCTCCCTCCAAGCATCCGCCCAACCTGCGTGTCACAGAGATGACGTCGAAAGAAGATGTCAGGGAGCCTATTAAGTTTTCAAAGTCTCAGACACGTAAAGAGGCAGTAAAAGACCCTATGCTCACCTTCTTTGGTTGCTAGGCCACAACGGATGCCCTGGGAATGATTATTGTATGCTCCCTGAGATAAACGAAATCCAAGGTGCTTCCACAAATGATGCGTAGTTTCATTCATTTGCTGTCCTATCCTAGGTTGTTTTTTTTATGTTTATTTTTTCGCTCTCCAAAAAGAAAAAAAATTGGAAGTGGAGAGCAGAAAGAACAGGAGGTACACTTGCAATGTTTACAAAGCAAGAAAGGGATGTTATAGTTCTATAGATATAAAATGTTCTGACGGTATTTTAGATCTGGCAGGCCATCTGGTGTGGATGTTACCAAGGGCATTAGAAGCAAATAGCTAAATTCTGATATCGGTTCCCTTACTATGCTAACATAAGGGAAACCTTTTTCTTTTTCTCTCAGTCTATCCATTGTTGACTTGACAGAGAAAAATTAAATTAAAAATGAGTATGGAAACTATTCCCCACCCAACTTTTGGCTTGTCTAACTCTGTGGTGTGTTTTGAGTACATAAAGTCAATTTCTCATCTCAGCTTGAATCTTGTGTAGAAAAAAGATTTATAAAAAAAAAAAATAAAGATCTAGAAGACTCAATACTGTTAAGATATCAATTCTCTCCAACTTGATCAGTATGTTCAATGTAAACCCAATGTATATCCCAGCAGACTGTTTCGTGGAGAGTGACAAGATGATGCTAAACTTTATGTACGAAGACAAAGGAACTAGAATAGCCAAAGTAATTTTGAAAAATAGCAAAACCCTCACACTACTCAATTCCAAGGCTTAATATTGTTTTTGTTGTTAGGTGCCATTAAGTCAATATCAATTCATAGCAACCCCATGTGACAGAGTAGAGCTGCCCTATAGGGCTTTCTAGGCTGTAATCTTTACAGGAGTAGATCCCCACTTTTTTCACCTGCAGAGATGCTGAGTGGGTTCAAATCAGCAACCTTTCATTTAGCAGCTGAGTGCTGAACTGTTGTGTCACCAGGGTTCCTCAGGCTTAATATAAAGCTACATTAATCAATATAGCATGGTATTGGTGAAAGCATAAACCACTGAGGAGTCTAGAATCTATGACATCCCAGTAATAACAAGGATACCTAGAGCCCAGACATTTGTTTCTAAATACTCATTCTTCTATAAAAGAAATCAGGACTCTTGTAGAAGTGTTACCAATTGCCAGTCTGACACAAAGGGTCCTTGTCTTTTCCCGAGTAAGAATACACCCAAAGATAAACATTATCTTCAGCAAGCTTTATTTTGCTTGAGTCAAACAAAAGGAGTCAGAGGGGATCTAAGCGTCTCCAAAAGACTGATGTGAAAAGGGAAGCAAGGCTAGGGCTTTTACGGGTTCAGTGGAGACACTCGAGTAATGAATATTTAGTGGGCTTCTTTCTAAGGGGAAACCCTGGTGGCCTAGTTGCTAAGAGCTATGGCTGCTAACCAAAGGGCTGGCGGTTCAAATCCACCAGGCGCTCCTTGGAAACTCTATGGGGCAGTTCTACTCTGTCCTATAGGGTCGCTATGAGTCAGAATCGACTCCATGGCAATGGATTTGGCTTTGGTTTTCTTTCAAGGGACAGGTACTTCTCAGAACAGCATTATATGCTAATTAGGTTGTCCGTCCATCTGGAATCTAAGATGGAACCAGCTGATATTCAAGATGCAGCCCTTGGCATCACTTATTATGGCACTTGATCTTGGGCACTACATGGCCAGCAGTCACACTTTGTTCTTCTGCGCATGCAGAGCCTGTAAAGGAGGAGGGGACTAGAAAAACACATGGGTTGTTTCAATCTTATTTCATGTTGACAGGGTGGGTTCCTGTTTACCCAACTTCTAGGTGGTAATCTTTTAACACCTCTTTTGTTCAGCTGAGGGCACAGTTAATCCTATCTGTCTCAGAAGTAGCTAGCTCCAGGACTGGAGCAGGAAAAATACCAAGCGAGCCTGGAGTATCTCCTGGTGCCCAAAAGTAAGGAAGTGCTCAGAAAAAGATAAGGAACAGGTCAAAAGGTCGCAGGGGCCAATCTGAAAGAGTTCTCAATTTCCAAAGCTGGAAAAAGTTGAGAACAAAATAAATAATGATAGATTGGATCACAACCAGTTGAATAGAATAAGCACCTATGAGTCTGTACTGGTATAAGTAAATAATTGAATAAATGAAAAAATGGGAGAGAAGGGACTGCTTTTCCAGTCAATAAATTCAGAAAGGATGATGGAAATAGAACATTACCATTAAGACACCACAATAATAATTGTTGCAGGTGAGATCTACCAATGGATGCTAAAATGAGTGGTGGAAACTTTGAGAAGAAACACAATAGCGGCCTGGTGTTAAACTGTTTCCCCCAAGATACTTACTAAATACAAAAAGAAAAATGGTAATTTTAAAATGGGAAGACCTGGCAGATACCAGCTTAACCACGTGATTGCGATTAGCATCCCCAGCAATAAGGCACATTGACACCATGTACCCCTTGATACAATACACTGCGAGGGTCTCGTCTTTTCTGTGGAATTCTTGCCAAAAATGCAGAAGTTAAATACTATCCCAGCTTGGAAGAGAATATGGAGACATGACTACTAAATGCAAAGTGTAATCCTGGTTTGGATCAAGGGCTAAAAAAGAACTCTATTGGAAAGGGCTGGTGACGTCTGATTGTTACAGATTGAATTGTGTCCCCCAAAATAAGTATTGATGTCCTGGCTGTCTGTACCTGTAGACGTGACTGTGTTTGGAAATACAGTTTTTTTGTTATGTTAGTGAGGTCACATCGATGTAAGGTGAGTCCTAAGCCTAATCACTTCTGAGGTATAAAAAGAACAGAACTGACAGAGACACACCCAGGGGGACGAGGAAGACAAAATGAAGGAGACAGATGCATCTGCAAAGACAGGAAGTTCACAGGTTGCGGGGCACCTACTGGAAGCTGAAACAGACAAAGAAGGACTTCTCCTTAAGCTACGCCCTGAATTCGGACTTCTGGCCTCTTGAACAGTGAAAAATTAAATTTCTGTTCCTTAAAGCCTCCCACTTGTGATACCTTTTGCTATGACAGCACTTGGTAACTAAGACACAGATTAAATACATAGATTGTTGTTGTTGTTAGTTGCCATTGATTCCAACTCATGGCGACCCCATGTATGCAGAGTAGAACTGCTCTGTAGGCTTTTCCAGCTGTGACCTCTCAGACACAGATCGCCCAGCCTATAATTCTGCGGTGCCTCTGGGTGGGCTTGAACCACAGATCCTAACCCAAACAACCAAACCAAACCGGTTGCCGTCAAGTCAATTCTGACTCATACAGACTCTATAGGACAGAGTAGAACTGCCCCATTTGGTTTCTAAGGAGCACCTGGTGGATTTGAACTGCTGACCTTTTGGTTAGCAACTGTAACTCTCAACCAGGGACTTTATTAAACACTTATATATAAAGAAAAAGTAAGGGTCTGTTGGCTGGCTTGTCATAACATTCCGCTAGTTATAGTAATGCAGTCTGAAAAAGCTGCCCCTTGGTGGGCCACAGTGACTATTCACTGCATTTGAAAATAAAGAATAATTAGGGATGGGTGAACAGAAGCCAAGAAATTAATACTTCAGAAAAAAAAAAATACTTCAGAAAAAAAAAATGGTGATGTTAATTCATAACTCAGCCCAAGGAGGCAGCATCATGTAATAAAAGTTTCACACTTCATAATCTTAGGAACTCCTCTCCGGTTTCCCCTGGTCTCCAAGTCTGTCGTTCAATCTCTCCTTCTTATCCTGTCTGTCTCTCTTTTTTATTTTTCCCTTCCTCCATCATCCTGCATTATGTCCATATATAGTGTAGAACTGAACTATTTTTTTAGGTAATTGATGCTATTATCAAATCAAGTTTTACAGCTTCCTTGCTTAAGCTTTTAAAATGAGTCATTCTTTCAAAATGAAAAGCTAAAGCTCTGTTATGGTAATTGTTCTTCCATGTAAACCTGAAATGATACATAGTATGTCTAAAGTTACTGGGTCATGGTATAGTTCCAGTTGGCTCCAATTCATAGTGACCCTGTGTATGACGGAATGAAACCCTGCCCGGTCCTGTGCCATCTTCACAATCATTGCCCGTTGTTGCAGCCACTATGTTAATCCATCTTGTCAAGAGTCTTCCTCTTTATCGCTAACCTCCTACCTTACCAAGCGTGATGTCCTTCTCCACGGACTGGTCCTTCCTCATAAGATATCCAAAGTATGTGAGATGAAGCCTCGCCACCCTTGCTTCCAAGGAGCACTCTGGCTGCTTTCTGATAGGAAATAGTCTTCTACCTCTGGCAAAAAAGAGCCTGGGAGTCCATTCGGAATGATGTTGTCAGAATAGATTTTCATGTGACATTTTGAAATATACAGAAGAACATTATTCTTTAACACTATAAATCAACCCAGGTTTCACCTTCTTGTTCATAATCATGTTACAATTGAACGCAATGTATAGATGGCCAGCTAAAAATATTGTAACTAATTTCAAAATCTGATTTTTTTTTACATAGAAGAGTATAATTTTTACTTTCAAAAGAGAGCTAATCAAATTCTGTTCCATTTCCTTCTCCATCACCACTACTCTTTCAGAAAAACAAACTATATTGAGTGCTGATATGATACAATTAGATAGCTGAGTGGTGCTACCTGAGATAGCTACCCCATAAATTATACCCAAATTAACTTCAAGTGGGGCACAAGCACTTTCAGAATCTGGTTGTCATCCTAAATGGCTTCACGGGAGGATACAAAATGTTTTTCTTTTATTTCAATTTGCTACTAATTTCCTAAGTTGAATTACCTCTAATTTAGCTCTGTTAGGGTCTAATCAAAAAAGATCCAAAAGATCAAGGAGGATAAGAATCTCTGTTCTGAAAGTGAAATTAAATACAGCATTTCTCAAATATGCTCATATTTGGTTTCCTAAATCTATTCTTTTTTCACTTTCCAATTCTGCTTGCTTCTGGCCCCGGGCCGAAGCAAATGCCAAAGACAGGAGAAGAGAATGAAGTCCAGGTGTGTGCATAAGTGTGGGTGTGTTGGGTGCATGGGCTGGAGGGAGGGAGACTGGACTATATTTGGAACAGCCCGCTGATTGAAATGCCCCAGCTGTGGACAGAGCTCTGGGCCGCATTCCATACAATGAGACAATCGAAATAGCTAGACCTTTGAGAAAATTCAAAACTTGAAAACAAAGGATCAAGGTAAAAACAGCATAATTTAAGTAACTGAAGGACACTTTTAAAACCCTTTAATGGGTCTTTTCGAGAAATATGAAAAGACTTTTTTTTTTCCAATTATAAAAAAAATTAGGTGCAGGGCACCTTTGTGGGATAGGACCATGAAAATAAGATGTATGGAACCCCAATGAGGGGATTGGCCAGTTTTCCCATCCTGTTAGGCTTAAAATGAGCCATCCCAGAGATGGATGGGGGGACCTCACTACCACCAAGAAAGAAGAGCCAGGAGTGGAACATGTCTTTTGAACCTGAGGTCCCTGCACTAAGAATTTCCTAGATCCAGGAATAAGAGAGCTGTAACACCAGAGACTGTGAAAGGCAGCAAGAAGTAGCGGCAGCAGAACCAGAAGACCACCAGGAGACAACGTGGTGGGCTTCCTGGCCCTCAGAGTGAGAAAGCTGAGCACCTTCAGGCAGGAGGCTTGCTGGCAGAGTTGAGTGGCTCTGGACACTTGGCAGAGCTAGGCTTGCCAGCCCACAGGGTAATAGAGCTGAGCACCTTCAGGCCAAGGCTTCATGATGGAGTGGGATGCTCCTAGGCACTTATTGGTCAAGCTAAAGAGCTTTTTAACACTTACCCAAGCAGAGCAAAAGCCAGGCCAAGGGGCCAAGAGGCCGAGAGCCAAAGAGAGGCCTGCCTGCCGGCATGGCTGAGAAGAGGCTGTCCTGATCCAAGAACTGTATCCTGAGTCCTTCCTGATTCTGAATTGTAACCTGTTACTTCCCTAATAAACCCCAAAACTGTCAATAAATAAATAAATAAATAACAAGAATGGGCTGCTAGAAAAGAGAAATCAAAACACAAAAAAAGCCTTAAGGAGTTAAAATCTTGAATGCCCAGGTTTTTAAATATTGGATGGGAGGGTCAGAATACATTTAAGGAATTCCAGAAGAACAAAGAGGCAGTGGTGGTTCCAGGGTTGAATCCCCGCTTTCCGTGTGGGAGACCTGGGTTGGACTCTCAGCCAGTACACCTCAGTCACAGTCACAGTGATGTCTTGCATGTTGCTATGATGCCGAGCAGATTCCAGGAGAGCTTCCAAATAAAAATGGACTCAGAATAAGCAATGTTCTTTGGAAAACCGCCCAATGAAAACCCTGTAGATCGCAATGGTCTAATCTGCAACTGATCACGGGGATGGTGCAGGATTGGGCAGTGTTCAGTTCTGCTGTGCAGGGGGTGACCATGAGTCAGGGGCCAACTCAATGGTAGCTAACAACAACAAGAACAAAAAGAAATAGAGAGTGTAATTATGGGAGAGACAATAAAGGGCATAGAAATAAAATTAGAAGATCTCTGCCAGGCACGGTTAGTTGCCTACTCAATATCCACTCTCCACTTCTTCCTTGTTAATATTTTTTTAAACAGAACCCTAGGTGAGTTCTCCCTTTCCCCTTCACCCTTCCCTCCACTTTTTCCTAGACCCCAGGAAGCATACCTGGAGAAAGAGCTGCCCCCTTGGGACACTGAGGATGAATGCCACATGCTAAAGGTGGTGTTTCAGGAAGAGAGAATGACCCTGGGTTCTTTATGGAATTTTGGAGTTGCCTTACCAGAGCTAGGCTTCTTACCTCTATGTTTCTTATTCCATGAAAATTTGGAACTGGATTTTGTTGAATGAGCTACTCAGATAAATGAGCGGTGCTCGCTGAGTTTACTACCCCATAACTGATACCCAAATTAACTTCAAGCAGGGCACCAGCACTTTCAGAATCCAGCTGTCATTCTAAATACCTTCGGTGGGAGATGCAAAATGCTATTCAGGTTTTTCTTCATTACAGCACAGAATAATGCTGTCTAATACTATGTCCAACATACTGCTAATAGAAATGAAGGAGGGAAAGAAGGAAGGAAATAGAGAAAAGGATTTTCAAATAAATAACAAAGAACATTTCCAAGATGTGAAGAGAAAATGTCCTAAATTTGAAAAGATCTCCCAAGTGCCCAGCATGAAATTAATGAAAAAAGTTCATATCTGGCATAACAAGGATAAAGAGAGACTCTTAAAAGTTCTCAAAGATACAAAATAGGTAATACATACAGATATAAAAATAAAATTAAAGAATAATTTTGAGATAGAATTCTTAACCTGATGGAGCAGGAGAACAGTGGGATGCAGACCTCAAATTCTTGTAAAAAGACCAGACTTAATGGTCTGACAGAGACTAGAGGAATCCCAGAGGTCATGGTCCCCAGACCCTTTGTGAGCCCAAGACTGAAACTATTCCCGACGCCAACGCTTCAGACGGGCATTGGACTGGACGATAAGATAGAAAATGATACTGGTAAGGAGTGAGCTTCTTGGCTCAAGTAGACGCATGAGACTATGTGGGCAGCTCCTGTCTGGAGGTGAGAGAGAAGGCGGGGGAGACAGGAGCTGGCTGAACGCACATGGGGAATACAGGGTGGAGAGGAGGAGTGTGCTGTCTCATTAGGGGGAGAGCAGCTAGGAGTACACAGCAAGGTGTGTATACGTTTTTGTATGAGAAACTGACTTGATTTATAAACTTTCACTTAAAGCACGATAAATAAATTTTTAAAAAGGTAGAGTTCTTAGCTGAGGTGTCTAATGAAACATTTTCAGGTATACAAGGATTTAGAAAGTTTATGTTGCATGCAAACTTTCTTAGAATTTGCATCAAGATGTACTCCGGCAAAACAATATAAATCAAAAGAGAAGAAAACATGGAATCCAGTAAATATTATTCCAGTTCAGAAAAGCAGTGAAAAACAGTCTTGGAATGATAGTTCTCTCATCCCGCTGTAAAACTATCAGTTCCATTTTAAGCATGTAAGTGAGAGGTGATCACAAATCTAGGGGGAAAAGATAGTTCCAAACAAGTGCAAATTAGAATAGAAAGTATGTGGGCTTTCAGGGAAAAGAAAATTTAATAGATTCCATGTAACAGAAAACATAGCAAAAAGATGGATAATTTTAGAAATACAGTGAGGACATTTCAAAATTCAAGAAAGAAAGGCGACCAGAATAGGGAAAAATTAAAAACCTGTGCTAAAAATGACGTGGACAAAATATAAAGTAAACCATAGTGTTATATAATTTGAGCAACTATGAAGAAAAACAGAATCTATTTTGATATTCTTCATTTACTGTCTTGTCGATTCCAACAGTATAACTATAGAGAAAAATAAGCTAACATAGTACTTAATGATACAGCGATCAATATTAATGTAGCCAAATATTGATTTTCAACTTTTAGAAGCAACCTGTGAATAAATCATTGAACACTTGCTAATGGTTAGAAAAGAGAAGGTAAACCTTATCAATCTTGACCATTTAAAAGTATAGCAGAGAGAAATGGAATGGTAGAAGGGAGAGGAGAAGGAGAGAAGAATAATAATACTAAACCCACATTTTATTAGATGATGTTGAAAAATCCTATCTATAGTTATAGAAGAAGAAATAGATTTATAGGATATGTATCTATTATGTATGTTGTTGTTAAAACCAAAACCAAACCCACTGCCATCGAGTCAATTCTGACTCACGGCGACCCTATAGGACAGAGTACAACTGCCCCCACAGAGTTTCCAAGGAGCACCTAGCGGATTTGAACTGCCGACCTCTTGGTTAGCAGCCGTAGCACTTAACCACTATGCCACCAGGGTTTGTTGTTGCTATTAGGTGCCTTTAAATTGGTCCCGACTCATAGCAACACTATACACCACAGAACGAAATGCTGCCTGGTCCTGCGCCATCCTTACAACCTTTGTTACGCTTGAGCTCATTGTTGCAGCCACTGTGTCAATCCATCTCATTGAGGGTCTTCCTCTTTTCTGCTGACCCTGTACTCTGCCAAGCATGATGTCCTTCTCCAGGGACTGATCCCTCCTGACATGTCCAAAGTATGTAAGACGCAGTCTCGCCATCGTTGCTTCTAAGGAGCAGTCTGGTTGTGCAGACAGACTTGTTCTTTCTTTTGGCAGTCCATGGTATACTCAATATTTTTCGCAAACACCGCAATTCAAAGATGTCAGCTCTTCTTCTGTTTTCCTTATTCATTGTCCAGCTTTCACATGCATATGAGGTGATTGAAAACACCATGGCTTGGGTCAGGCTCATCTTAGTCTTCAAGGCAACATCTTTGATTTTCATATCATATATATATATATATATCATGTATGTGTATGTACATATGCATGGCATATATGAATATATATGCCATGTATATGTACATCATATATATTCATAAAGTTATATTAAATTATTTTGGAAGAAGGGGAGGAGATAAAAAAAGCCACAAATACTTACCTATCACTTGGAAAGAATGCATGACCTAAAATTAAAACACCAATAATAAGCATATTACTAAAAGTTATAAAAGAATGGATAGTACTTGAAATTAACACATAATAAGCATAATAATAAGCACAATATTTTAAGAAGAATGAAAAATAGAACCAGCAACAAATGATTCCTTCTGGGAAGTAGGATACGAGGGCAGAGAATGGTAGGGCAAGGTAACGCTGCCTTTTATGTTGTTGCTAGCTGTGCAGTTGATTTCCGTTCATGGTGACCCCATGTGACAAAGTAGAACTGCCCCATAAGGTCTCCTAGTATGTAACCTTTATGGAAGTAGATCGCCAGGTCTTCCTCCTTCAAAGCCTCTGGGTGGGTTCGAACCGCCGACCTTTCAATTAGCAGCTGAGCACTTAACAGTCACACCACCAGTCCTTAAAAATGTGATTATTCTTTTAAACGTATACGTTCATGACATGAGGAGTACCACAGAAGCAGTGTGCTGTGGAAAGGGCCTGGAGCCTCGAGCCAGGCTACCACAGACGGAGCCCATTCAGCCTTTCACTGGACGTGAGCCCTCTGTGCGCCCTGCCTGAGCCTCAGTGTGCACATCTGTGTGTGAGGAACTGACATGCAAGCAGATGACTCTCTTCATTCCATCAACGAAGGACATTCCTTGCACACAGCGGATGCTCAGTCAATAAGGGCTGCAGTTCTTCACGTCACCCGAATCCTGGGGCTCCTAACCTTTTTAAGAACGACACATGTAACTCTTAAAACAAGAGTTTAGAAAAAAAAAAAAAAAGAGTTTAGAAGACACAGATTATTCATTAGATTGGTACTGAAAATAAATAAAATGAAATCTCTCAGAAATAATTTTTTTTTAAGTAAATGGATGATATAAAGTTGCCATCTTTATCCAGTCTATAACTGAAATGGTTATTTTAACTATTTATTTTGAATAGTAAATGAGAGAATGAGATCACACTGACCCTGGTGTATGTTAATTTCTCGGTTTAATCAGTTTGTCAGCCACTGCCACCCGTCCAGTTAGAGCCATGTTTTGTTATTGCTGTATTTTATTTAGTGTTTATGAAAAAAAAAAACTTTTTTTTTTTTGTTTATGAAGGCATGCCTTAATATGGCGATATACAGATGTACTTATAAACACTTGATACATGAAAGTATATGTTTAATTTTTTTTTTCTGTGGCAAAAGAGGGATTATTCAGTAAATGGTACTGGGACAATCGGCTAGCTATTTGGGAGAGGGAGTTTATCTCCTCATCTCAGACCATAAACTGAATTGAATAAATTCATAATGAATTAAAGAGTAAAATATAAAGATTCAACCTTTAAAAATACAAAATAAGTAAATATTATCAGGTCTCACAAAATTAAAGGCTTTCTAAGCAGAAAGCAAAAGAAATTGCAAAGCAAAAGATAATACATTTTTCTAAGTGAAAACTTACAATTTCTAATGTCAAAAAGACAAAACGAACATTGGCAGTACACTGTGCTCAGAGTTCCTACAAACCAAGAACCAAAGTCAAATATCACAGTAGGAAAAATATGCAAAGGAAATCATAGATAATTTTTTAAAAATATCAAAATATGTAAAAAAAAAAAAAAAAAGATGTCCAAATTCATAACAAAGGGCTACAAATTAAAGCAATGAGATACGACTTTTTCTTCTAAAATTGCAAAGTTAAAACATAATACCCAATCCTGGCATAGATGAGGTGAAAAGAACACAGGTGGACACTGAGCCTGTGCTGGGTGCGGCAGGGGCAGGCCCTGGAGCAAGTCCATAGTAGATGCTGCTGCCAGAAGCCCTGGAGCAGGTGTTCATGCCAGTCACAGTGCCTGGGGAAGAAGGGACCTGGGCAAGATTCTTGAGGTAGGAGGAAACGAATTTGACAAGAGCTTTAAAATACTGATAGCGTTTGAGTTAGGAAGTCTCTTTGAGGAATGGACAATCAGATATTAAGTCAAAGACTTGTGCGTGAAAGGAGGAGGGTGTTCTATCAGAAAAACAGATCAACAACTAAGATAACACTGTCGTATCCAAACAATTGGAAATGCATAAATAAATTATAATAATATATTCCATGACATTAAAATTGTAACATTTCAATGGTTTGGGAAATACTCATAACACAATATTGTTCAAATACAGAGAGCGAGCAGGACTCTGTTTTCTCAAATATGTGATAATGCTGTGAACATATACCGAGTGTTTACTATGGGCCAGCTAATGTTATAAAAAATTTACATATATTGATCTATTTCAATTTCCAAACCATCCTATGAAGTACGTGCTATTAATGAACATGTACATGCAGACCATACATATATACACACACTTACACACATATATGTACATATATAACCAACCGGTTACTATTGAGTCAACTCTGACTGAAGGCCACCCCATGTGTGTCAGAGTTGAACTATGGTCCATAGGGTTTTCAATAGCTGATTTTTCAGAAGTAGATTGCCAGACCTTCCCTCTGAGGCACCCTAGGTGGACTCGAACCTCCAACTTTTCGGTTAGCAGCTGAGCATGCTAGCTGTTTGCAACCCCCGGGGACTGCTATGTACATATATGCAATTATAAATTTTCCTTCCTTCCCTGGCCTTCTTGGGAGGGGTATATTCCTTGTCTCATTGACTCTGTGATAGGTTGTGTAGTAGCTTTAGCTAGTGAAACACTACGGGATGTGATAAGAGCAGACCCTGTGAACGAGCTTGCATGGTTTGACTTTGCTTCTGCCATAGCCAAGAAAGGAGTAGACCTCAGGTGTTCGCTAGACTCAGAATGAGACATGTGGCTTAGGTCCAAGCCCACCTGCCACGTGGAGCCAGGTCCAAGTGGAACTCGCTGAGCCCAGCAAGCCAAATTTCAGCCAAGCCATCAACCTATACACTCATGAAGGGAAAAACAAGTGTTTGTTCTTGTAGTCAACTGAAATTTTGTGGTTATTACAGTGCATTACTTCAGTAAAAACCTACTAATACAATGCACCTACAGAAAAATTTCCACCACTTGTCTGTCAGTTTGTTGTACTGTGGTTGTCTGTGTGTTTGCTCTGATGCTGGAAGCTATGCCACAGGTATTTCAGATACCAGCAAGGTCACCCAGGCTGGATAGGTTTCAGGAGAGCTTCCAGGCTAAGAGACCAGCTCTCTTTCTTCCAGAGAGAAAGCCCTGGTGATCCACTTCCAAAAACTAGCCAATGGAAAGCCTGCGAATCACAACGGAATATTGTCTGATATAGTGCTGGAAAACGAGCTACACTATATCCGGAACAATGGACTTAATTAACCATGCCAATGAACATGAGGATGTCACAGACCCAGGTAATGTTCCATTATGTTGTGCATAGGGTCACCATGAGTCAGGGCCAACTCAGTGGTAACTAACAGCAACAACAACAACAGAGAAAAGTTTTAGTGATAAACATCTCTGGGTAGTAGACTGATGAGTGGTTTTTATTATCCTCTTCATAGTTGTTGAAAGCTTTTAAAAATTAATATGCGTTGCTATTTTCGATTTGTCAAGATGTCTTTCTATAAAGCAAATAATTTCTCTTGCTTGTTGGAATAGACTCTATGACAACAGGTTTTTTTTTTTTGGTATGTTTTATGTTTAAATTTTATATATACAGTTATCTTAAAATTATATTATTTGAACTTTTGATTGGTATTATACATTATTCTTTTATTCAAACAATGTTAAAATTCAACTTGTTCCCTGTATAAAAATATTGGAAATTAAATAATTCCCTGGTTCAAAGAGCCATTTAGATTTTTTTTTTAAACAAAATTGAAGAATCAGTGAGTTAGTAGCCTACATTCTTGGACATCCATGAGTTTCTCCAAAGTGTCATAGGACTAGTACAATAAGTTGCTCATGAAGGTCCGATGGTAAAGACTCAGCCTTACGGACGAGGCAGTCTTAGGCTATTTTAGTTTCTCCAGAATCCTGAATGAACTTTAATTTTTACAACCATCACAGCAATCCATTTGGATAAATTTGTTGAGCCATGAGAAATCAGAGTGGTCTTTGGGAACACTGACGAAGCTTTTTATGTAGCGGCTAAGAGGAGAGAGGCCATTAAACAAAACGGTATTAAGGACCTGGCCAGAGTCCAAATTTATTCTTCACGGTGCTTCTGAGTTATGGTCCCAAAGTCCCTTGAGCAAGGAAAACCAAAGCCAATTACTTTGACAAAGGGGAATATCAAGAGTAAGCTTCACCTCTGCCATTTAGCCTTGTCCTTTACCCTCTTGCTGTCCTGGGTGGCTTGGAGCTGAGTGACATTTAGTCTGACCGTGAGAGATAGACTGATAAAAAAACAAAATCCATCCTTATATTATTATAATTAATTTTGTTCATGTTGACCTCTCCAACAAAACTGTAAGAATTACCAAATGGTTATGGTCTCAGGTGAAAAAAGAACAAAGACGCTGAATCTTTTTTTTTTCCCTTTTAAATGTTTATTTTGACATAATTTCTGACATACTGAAAAGTTGCAAGAAGTCTTCGAAGGATTCCCAAATACCCTTCATTCGGATTCAGCAAAAGAAAAAAGTTGCAGACATGGAGCCACTTACCCTAAATACTTCAAGTTTATATATATATATATAAATATATATAATATACCTTAAAATCAAGGACATTCTTTTACATAACCGAGTATGATTATGAAAACCAGGAAATTAATATTGATACATAAGTGTTAGCTAATATACTGACAGATTTTTCCCATTGTCTCAATAAATTCCTTTAACAAACAAAAACAACAACAACAACAACAACAAAAAAACCACCCAATCACACATTGCATTCGGTTTAAGGACTCTGAAACTTTTGAAGAGTTTCCGTGTCAATGATCCCAAATTTTCCTTCTTGTCATACTTTTCAAGTGCCTTCTTCTAGCACAGATAACATTGGGATAAAATAATGTACAGAAATCAAAATTCTGTAATGCTTTGTCTGCTTTGCCTTGCCTGAACCCAGTTATAAATATTCTCCCCATAGAGGCTCGGCTGCTAACTCAAAGGTTGGAAGTTTGAGTCCACCCAGAGGTGCCCCGGAAGAAAGTTTTGACGATCTACTTCTGAAAAATCAACAGCTGAAAACCCTATGAAGCACAGTTCCACTCCGACACATATGGGGTCACCAAGAGTCATGATGGACTCTGGTTTAGAGGGCTGTTGGAGGCAGAAAGGAGTGTGAATTACAGAAGACAAGACGGGTTGGGCAAATTTACTTCTTACTCGTCAAGATAGCATTTGAATGTCTTTTCCTGAAATAGAAGTAGTTCAAGCTGCAGATTGCTGCCTGAATGTTTGGGGCCACTGAGAGAGTACAACTTCTTGACCAAAGAATCAAAGTGAGTATTCACCTTGCTGATTTTATGTAGACCAGAGGAAACCCTGGTGACGTAGTGGTTAAGTGCTACAGCCGCTAACCAAAAGTTGGCAGTTCAAACCCACCAGGGACTCCTTGGAAACTCTATGGGACAATCCTACTCTGTCCTATAAGGTCGCTGTGAGTCGGAATTGACTCGATGGCAACAGGTTTGGTTTTTTTTATTTTTAATTGGCAATTTAGAGAGTTTTTAAGGAAATTTAGACTTTAATTTACTTCTTTATTGTAAGTATTTCTTCTTTGAATATTACATTTATATCTCTGACAGCTCTTGTATACTCTGCTTGCCTTTCTTTTCTCTTTACTGCTTCTCTCTATCTCTAGTTCCATATTGTCTTTTTTCCTTTCCAGACTTGATTGAACAAATCCCAATATCACTTTTCTCTTAAAAAATCAAATATCAAAGGAAAGAAAAAGAGAGAGAGAGGGAGAAGGGAGAGAAAGGAAGGAAGGAAAGAAGAAATGTTATTTTTTTTTAATTATCTACTCATATTTACCTCAGTATCTCAAACAACTCCTAGTATCGTGAACCCAGATTGATATTTGCATTTGAATCTGTGAGGCTAAGAGCGCTGTTCGGTGGAGAGAACAGGGTTGCAAGTTGCTCTTTGGCTCTCCTTTAGCAGTGTCCCGCCTTGCTGCTGGTGTATATATGATAGTTGCTGGTGTGTTAGATGCCATGGAGTCTGTTCCGACCCATAGCAATTCCATGTACAGCAGAATGAAACAGTGCCTGGTCCTGTGCCATCCTCACAACGTTTGTTATGCTCGAACCCATTGTTGCAGCCACTGTGTCAATCCATCTGTTTGAGGAATTGGTATGAGAGCTGAATATTTTGACTACCTCACCCACCATTTTGAAAACTTGCTCACTTTAACTGCAACTAAGCCAGATTCTCCTACAGCATTGGTCTTAGTCATCTAGTGTGGCTATAAGAGAAATACCACAAATGGATGACTTTAACAAAGACAGGGTTATTCTCTCACAGTCGAGTAGGCTACAAGTCTAAATTCAGGGTGTCAGCTCCAGGGGAAGGCTTTCTCTGTTGACTCTGAAGGAGAGTCCTTGTGATGCATCAGGCTTCCCTTGGTCTGGGAACATCTCAGCACAGGAACCTCAGGTCCAAACAACATGCTCTGCTCCCAGCACTACTTTCTTGGTGGTATGAGGTCCCCATGTCTCTCTGCTCGCTTCTCTCTTTTATATCTCAAAAGAGTCACTATCTAATCTTGTAAACCTCATCAATATAACTGCCGCTCATCTGTTTTATTACATCATAGTGATGGGATTTTCAACACATAGGGAAATCACATCAGATAATAAAACGGTAGACAACCATGCAGGGACTCATGACCTAGCCAAGTTGACAGATATTTTTGGGGAACACCATTCAACCCATGACACCGTCTTTGTGGAACTGACAGTTATGAACAGAAGAGTTTTAAAATAGACTGATGCCTTTGGAACCCAAACAACCGTTCTTGCCACACTGGTGTGCTAGTAAATATTTAACAGCTAGCTCTCTTTTAAAAAAGGCCTGATTTGTAATGTTTGCCAGTTTCCAAGGTGTAAACACTTCACCAGCTGCCTTTTCAAAAGGCCCTGATTTTAATCTTTGCCAATTTCCAAGGTGTAAATATGTCACCAGCTCTCTTTTTAAAAAGCCCTGATTTGTAACGTTTGCCAATTTCCAAGGTGTAAATACCTCACCATAGCTGATTTCAAGTTTCTAAGATGATGTCATTGAATGCAGAGTTGGGGAGAGGTGCACACAGATAGTTCTCACTTGGAGGTACAAGGCAGCTTCCATCTTTCAAGGTTTACTGGATGGATTTACTAGTACCTCAAGCATTTATGGATACCTTGGGTGAGCTGTGTGGCACAGTGGTTAAATGCTAGGCGGGTGGTTCAAACCTGCCAGCCATTCTGTGGGAGAAAGACGTAGCAATCTGCTTCTGTAAGATTACAGCCTTGGGAACCCTATGAGGCAGTCCTACTCTGTCCTCTAGGGTCACTATGAGTTGGAATTGACTGCAATGGGTTTGGTTTGGTTTGGGGCCAGCCAAAGCCATCTGAAGTCCATTTCTAATAACCACCTTCTCAACATCCTCCTAATACTATCTATCCTATGCCCACCTCTGACAACCTTTGCCTCCTACTTCAGAGAGAAAGCATAGAGGTGATCAGACAGTATTCCATCAGATTCCTGCCTGGCATGTACCATTTTCCATCTCTGCATTCACCCTCATGGTCTCTCTTTCATCCTCTGAGAAAGAGGGTGGTTTTCCTTTAAGTTTAACCATGTACTCCAGAGCTGTGTACTCAACTCTCTTCACAGCTTTTCCCTCTTTCCTGGAGTTTTAATCACTCTTCTACATCATTTCTCTCTTCTCAGCCTCTGAATACAGTCAAGGCATGTTCTTGATCATTTTAAAACAAAACAAAAGACAATTCAATCCCACTCTCTTCTATTGTATCCTTCCTTTTATTTTTCCATTCATAGCCAAGCCTCTTGAAGAAGCGTTGTGGTAGGCAGAAACCTAAGATGGCTCCCAAGATCCCCAACCCCTGGTGTATACACTGTGCAATCCCAAGACTTGTGAATGTGATATACCTCATTCCCATGATTAGGTTATGGCACAATTGGCTTTAAGACGGGGAGATTATCCAGGTGGACTTAATCTAATCACATGAGGATTTGATGCAATGTTGCTGACTTGGTGGTAGAGGGGGACAAGTGGCTAGG
Source organism: Loxodonta africana (assembly GCF_030014295.1). Lineage (NCBI taxonomy): Eukaryota > Metazoa > Chordata > Mammalia > Proboscidea > Elephantidae > Loxodonta > Loxodonta africana. The sequence goes on from NC_087343.1 coordinate 19,403,725, forward strand.
AATGTGGGTGGCCCCTAGGAACTTGGGAAACCCTGGTGGTGTAGTAGTTAAGTGCTACAGCTGCTAACCAAAGGGTCAGCAGTTTGAATCCACCAGGCGCTCCTTGGAAACCCTATGGGGGCAGTTCTACTCTGTCCTATAGGGTCTCTATGAGTTGGAATCGACTCGACAGCAATGGTTTCAACAGGTCTAGGAACTTGACAACCAGCAAGGAAACAAGGACATCAATTTCAGTCCTACGACCACAAAGAGCTGAATCCTGCCAACAATATGAGTGAGCTTGGAAGCAGATTTTCTTCAGTCTCCATATAAGAATTTAGCCTGGCCAACAGCTTGATTTTAGCCTCATAATACCTGAGTAGAGAAACCACCATGTCATCCCAGGATTCCGACCTGCAGAACAGTGAACTAATAAAGGCATTTTGTTGGGATGTTGTTTTAAGCCTCCAAGTTTGTGATAATTTGTTATACCACAATAGAAAATTAATACAAGTTCCTACTGCTTCTACTTATTCATTTTTTAACCTAGTTAATCTGGCTTCTTTTTGTGCATAGCAGTCTACTGAAATCCTGATGTGGAGGTCACCAATACCTAATTTGTGGCTAAATCCAATGGTCCTATCTCAACCAACACTAAAAACCTGGAGCAAAATTATGGTTAAATCCCTATTGAGTAGAAGCTGCATATCTCCCTCTCAGGGACAACTTCACAATGGTCCGAGAAACTCCGGGGATTCTTCTATCCAACTACCAAGTAGAAAACACCAGCTACGCATTTCTGCAGTAGGCAATGAGCCAATGAGCTTGGGTGATTTCTTTATATTGCTTGCTACAGACGCCCAAAGAGCCATTCATTTAGAATTTCATGGCATATGAGTGAAACGCACTGGGCAAATCTCCCACAAAAGACCTCCTTAAGTTGTTAAAAATCAAAGGCCTCACTTTAAGGACTAAGATGTGTCTGACTCAAGTCATGGTCTTTTCAGTCGCCTCATATGAATGTGAAAGCTGGACAATAAATAAGGAAGACCAAGAACTGATGCCTTTGGATTCTGCTGCTGGCAAAGAATATTGAATATACCATGGACTGCCAGAAGAAAAAACACGTCTGTCTTGAGAGAAGTACAACCAGAATGCTCCTTAGAAACAAGAACGGTGAGACTTCGTCTCGTGTACTTTGGACATGTTATCAGGAGGAACCAGTCCCTGGAGAATGACATTATCCTTGGTAAAGTAGAGGGTCACTGAAAAGAGGAAGACCGTCAAAGAGATGGATTGACACAGGGGCTGCAATGATGGGCTCGAGCATAACAACGATTGTAACGATGGTGCAGGACTGGACAGTGTTTTCACATTGTTGTACATATAGTGGCTATGAGTTGAAACTGACTGGATGGCACTTAACAATACAACACATTTTAACACACAAATATAAACACACACCTCCGTTTGGGAAAAATGACATATGTACCTAAATAACCAGGCTCTGAGTAGAAATACGTTTCTATAATAATTCAGAGAAGGTGGTGATTACTTCTTATTGGAATAGCACAAGAATAACACAAAAATCTTTATCAGCAAGGTTGTTGAAGCATGATCCTTAGCCTTTTGTATAAACTGAACTAAGTAATATTTTTCCATTATCTTAACAGAAAGTCATGATATCACTGTTTCTAAAAATGTATCCCTCACAGAAAACACTGAATTCAATCCAATTAAAAAAAATTTTTTTCTTTGGAATTAGTGACTATTCTCAAAGGGATGAGATTTGAGGTTTTTAACATTATTGAGTTCCTTAGAGTGACAAAGTCCTGCAGAGTCAAGAGGACTTGCTTTTCATTGAAGTGGGACCTAGGCCTTCCGGACTTAGGTAACAGGAGGCCCCATAGATCTGCCCACCAGAGAGCCAGCTCACAGGACAACAAGCAGCTCACTCTTGGGAGTCATCTGAGGGGCTTCAAACAGAAGTTCATCTTTTTCTCAAATGTTTCACTAACCCCCACCAGGAAATACACATTCTGGACATTGTGTTCCCAAGTACTCATCCTTGGAAGGAAAACCAAATATTCCATTACTGTTCATTAGCACGTTACCCCTAGGGAATTTCATGGTACATCAGCCGTTGCTGTGGACTCCAGGGAACAGGACCCTGAAGGAACAGGACATAGAAGATAGGGAGAGGAATTTTGGAGGGAAGTGGGATCAGGAGTAAGTCTGGACCATGTAGGCATAAATGAATCCAGAGAGTATGGGGAGGAGACAGTATGACACTTGTCTAGGGAAGAAGAAGCTATAGAGAAGAAATGGATGCAGGAGGGTGGCCTCTCTAGGACAAATGGGACCTTCACCAGGGGAGAAATAAGGACCTAGAAAGGCATAGAGCTTCCTCTCAGGTCACATAAATGCCAGATTTGAGACTTGAGCCCTAATGTAGATCTTTTCTCTCTCTCTCTCTCTCTTGCTTTTCTCTGCCTCTACTAGGCCTGTCAAAGCAACATTCCTTTTGAGATTTTAAGATTCTAAACCATGAGAAAGGACAAAATCTTCCTTATGGTATTTTCCCCCACAGTGTTTGGCACTTAGGAGAGGTTCAATAGATATTCATGAGACAGAATTTATTTTTCTTTATCACAAGCTCATGCAGCTTTGCAAAACCTCACCTGCAAATGTTCACTCACATATGCACACACGTATGCATACACACATGCACGTATATGCATACTTGCACACCCATATATGTGCACACATACATACATGTGCACGTATATATGCACACACACACACACTCCTTATAGGTTCCTGGACAGTTGTTTGATTTTTCATTCATTTTGCATAAAAAACCAGGACATTTTGTATTTATATTTTTTCATCATCCTCTCTGTCTTTTTGATTGCTGGTAGAAATGGTCCCCATGGAAAATAATAGAGTTTGTATCAATGGACCTCAATTTTTCCTATGCATCAGAATAAATTGAGGAACTTTTAAAAATTACAAATGCCTAGGCTCCCCCTCAGAGATTCATTTTCAGTTGCTCTGAGGTGGGGCCCCCATGTGACTTAACTATGCAGCCTAGACTGGAAGCCACTGATTTAAATTTTATTACTTTTCCTTGGAGAAAACCCTACCCCAGACTAATTAAATCAGAATATCTGCCACTGAGATCAGAATCTTGTAGGAATCTCTAAGCTTCGCATCTACCTAACTTCCACTCCTGGATTTGACAAATTCTTTCACCCTAAGGTTTTAATAACTTAATGTATTAATCTGGATCTGGGATTTTCGAGAAAGAGAACTAAACAAGAGGGTACTACCCTAGGCAAAGTCAACATAAATAAAAGGAGGAGGAAGAAAAGAAGGAGAAGAAAAAGAAAGCATTTTTAAAAGATCTCCAGGTACAGCCCTGGTGGTACACTGGGGCAGTGGTTAAGAGCTATGGCTGCTAACCAAAAGGTCGGCAGTTCAAATCCACCAGCTGGTCTTTATAAACCTTATGAGTCATTCTACTCTGTCCTACAGTGTCGCTATGAGTTGGAATTGACAACAACAGGTTTGGTTTGGTTTGGTTTCATGTGTGGCCAGGGTTGAGAATCTCTGTATCAAAACAATGGTTCTAGGCCAGTTGCATATACAAGAAACATCCATGGAGACTTATAAAAATACAAATCCAGGTACCACTCTTGACCGAAGTCAGGATCTTTAGTTTGCAAAGCTCTGTCTACTGCTGGTCATAGGGGACTGCATTAATGGAAGCAAGTCACAGCATGTGCTTTCTTGAACTCCTTCCACCCGATCAAAGGTGAAGCATTGCATCACACGAACCTACTGCTGCAAATGATAAGGGTCCCCAGAGTGGCGCCAAAAGCAGACTCTGGGGTGTTGAAAAGCACACTTGGCCAAGATGAGGTCCTGCCTGTGGGTTTATGTGCTTCCAGGTGGGAGTACACTGAGTGCTGGTGTTTGGGGGTGACATCATTTCACAAGATGGAACACAGGTTACATTTGCACATGGCTGACCCAATTAACTTGAGCTGTAAACTTTTACCTAAAGCACAATAAAACAAATAAGTAAACAAATTTATTTTCTAAAGAACTTGTTTAGTTAGTGAACCTAAAGAACGTTCCCTATGGACCTGAATGTCTGGCCTCCTGAGTGTTATCTGAGCAACCAGAGTTCTCATAGGATTTGCTAAAGGGAGTTGATCTGTTAGTAAATGGGCTTGGTTGGCTGCTCCCAGTTACAACAAATCTGAGTCCTGACACTGGGCACTCTCTTGCTAACGAAAAATTAAGAGCAAGTCAGCCCAAGTGCCCACTCTATCCTACATCTGCCAACCCATCCACTTACCAGGTGGAAGAGAAAAACATTCGGATTATAGTGCACATCGGCTTGAAGACCATGTCACTCGGTAGCATGACCTGCCCTCAGTCCAGTTAGGGAGAACTGCAATTTGTCTAACACATAACCAGTCCCTTCTAATCACACCAAAATAGCAAAGGGAGTTTTGAGACTCTCTTACGTCACTTTGGTTGCTTGAAGAACATACCTTCTCTTTTTGGGTAAAAGCTTATTCTTTGGAAGTGGTTGGTCACTGCTCATCTCAGGGTCTGTATTCCAAACCCTCACCTTCACCCCTTCACTGAATGTCACCTCCTTGGCCTTAAAATACAAGGAACTTCTGTTAAACCAGTTAACCGCTGGAAATGTTATGGCTGCAAGCTGAAAGAAATGAGGTGTGTACCACAGACCACACAAAACAATAAAAGCAATTTAAAGACAAAATGTACGGGGTAACAAGGAACAGTTTTGCAATATCAAAAGCATATGAGTGGCCTGCTGGCAATGCTCTGTAAATCTTGGCTTTTACCCAGCCTCACCCTGGAGCCTTTCTTGATATGAGCAGGGCTGGGTAGCCAGCACCCTCCGTCTTCCAATCAGCCTTTCTGGGCAGCCCAGACCAGGTCAATGCAACCATTACAAAACAGAATTCTTTTGTAATGGTTGCATTGACCTGGTCTGGGCTGCCCAGAAAGGCTGATTGGAAGACGGAGGGTGCTGGCTACCCAGCCCTGCTCATATCAAGAAAGGCTCCAGGGTGAGGCTGGGTAAAAGCCAAGATTTACAGAGCATTTAGCTCCTGCTGCTGAAACAGAAGAAGGCAGAACCAAGGGACAATTTGCCGTTGATTAAGAGGCCAATGAACTGTGCTATGCATTCAGGTTTGCCTTTACCCTTTTAATGAAGCACTTTGTTGAACAAGAGCTCCACCTATGGGAAAAATCGGTTATCCCGACTTCCACCCTTTAACCAGGAGCCTTGGTGGTGTAGTGGTTTAAGCAACTGGCTGTTAACTGAAAGGACAGGGGTTCGAACCCACCAGTCGCTCTGTGGGAGAAATATGTGGCAGTCTGCTTCTGTAAAGATTTACAGCCTTGGAAACCCCGTGGGGCAGTTCTACTGTCGCTATGAGTAGGAATAGACTTGACTGCAGTGGGTACCCTTTAACAACCGGGAGATTATAATTTACATTTGACCAGCAATTCTCAACTAAGAGTAACTTTTGTCACTCTTTGAGACACTTGGCAATGTCCGTTGACATTTTTGGTTGCCACAAACGGGTGGGTGAAGGGAGAAACTAGAGCATCTAGAGGGTAGAGGCTAGGGATGCTGCTAGACATGCCACAGTGCACAGAACAGCCTCCAAAATGTCAATAATGCCAACAGTGAGAAACTACTTTAAAACAGACCATCTGTGAAATCCATGATTCAGATCCTACCATCTGGGCAAAAACTCAATTTTTGATCCCAATATCTTTCATATTTCTACCATGACCACCATTTTAAGCCACCAATCATCTCCCTACCTTTTCCCTTGCCCCTGGATTTGACAAACTCACCCTAAGGTATTAATAAATTAATACAGTAATGTGGATGTGGAGGTATGAGAAAGAGAATTACTGGAAAAGGACAACACTTAAGGCAAATAAATGAATTAGTGATGGTGGGCTTCCAGGTACTGGTCTGTAAGTTGGACTGATATTTCAGTTCAAGTGTTCTTCCTGCAGCTTTCCAGTAGGTTGGCCCTACTACTCTTGCACCTGGTTATACAAATAAAGCTATATCACCTGGTGTTCAAATTACTGTAGTCGACTTTATAGTTGTAAATGACAGGAGATTGGTAGTGAACTCCTCGTGGCATATTTATGATTCTGATTTTTTTAAAATTTCAGTTTTTTCAGAAGCTCTAAGCCCTGATGACATGGTAGTTAAGAATTTAGCTGCTAACCAAAAGGTCAGCAGTTCAAATCCACCAGTTGCTCCTTGGGAACCCTATGATGGAGCAGTTCCACTCTGTCCTGTAAGGTCACTATGAGTCAGAATCAACTTGAGGGCAACGAGTTTGGCTTGGTTTTGGCTTAATCAACACATGCAGCTCAGCAAGCCTCCATTCAGTGCTTTGGAGCAGCAGTTTACAAAATGGGACAGTAGAGGCATAAAGACTGAAGGTCAGTTACTGAGAAATTTTATTTCTAGCCATAGAGGAGCACATGTACCCCTGAAAGCTATGACTGTTGTTATTGTGTGCTGTTGAGTTGATTCTGACTCATAGCAACCCCACAGGACAGAGTAGAACTACAGACAGGTTTCCAAGTCTGTAATCTTTACAGAAGCAGGCTGCCATATCTTTTCACCTGCGGAGCGGCTGTTAAGTTCAAACTGCCGACCTTTAGGTTAGGAGCTGAGCACTCAACCATTGCACCACCACGTCTTCGTTAGAGGCTATGATATGGCAGAATTTTATAAAAATAAATATAGGCCCAGGCCAGGCTTTTCTGTATGTTGAGGCCTCCTGTTTGTGGATTATAAACAAAAGTTTGAAGCCTCATGTCCCATGATTGTCACAGCCCACGTGTTCTCAGGGACCAAGGCCTGCCCCCAGCTGCAGAGCCTACTGGTACCCCACTCCAGGGAACCCCACTCCACCATACCACCTCTGAGGCAAGCAAAGCATCAGTCTTCTAGCCTAGATGTATGAACGTCTCTCTTCATCTATATGGATTTGTGTCTCTTCTTCCCTTTCTAACATTAAGTTCATCTCATCAAACAATTCTTAGAAGAAATACAACAGAATGTTCCTTAGAAGCAAGGATGGCAAGACTTTGACTCACCTACACGTCATCAGGGAAAGACCAATTGCTAGAAGAAGACATTATGTTTGGTAAAGTGAAAGAAAACGAGGGAAACCCTCAGCGAGATGGATTGACACAATAGCCGCAACAATGGGCTCAAACATATCAATGACCATGAAGATAACATAGGATCAAACGAGGTTTCGTTCTGTTATACATAAGTTTGCTATGAGTTGGGCCCGACCTGATGCCAACTAACAACAACAACATCAAGCAACGAGTACCTGCAATGCGCGGTGTGCTGCGCCAAGCTGTGGGAAACGCAGAGGTGAACAAGAGATCCCCCTCCACGAGATGGCCAAGCAAGAGTGTCATACCTGCATTCCCTGACTCCACTCTGCTTTTTCTTTGTGTCATGTCACCAGACCCTGGGTGTTACAGTTAAATAACAACAGACATTTCAAAAGTTATCAGCTCATCTCTGTCATTAGCAGCAGTAGACCAAGTATTAAACTCAGAAAGTCATTAAGATCCTGCCCAAGTTTCTTATACAATACCCAGCTTTCTACACTATGATAATACTAGGCAAAATATGTAGTGAGGTGTATTAGAGCATTCTACAAACTCATATTAAGTGAGTAATGATTTAATAACTTTCTTCTTCGAGTGCCATCAGCAAGAAATTATACAGTTTTATGGGAGCCCTTGATTTATTGATGCTGAAGTTTGCCTCAGCACAGCCAGTTTGCCTCATAATTTGTGGGAAAGAAACAAGATTAAAAAGAAGTTTGAAGGGAAAAAATGAGATGAGAAAAACTGGCAACAGGACTTGTGCAATATTAATTGTAATTGAGGTGATAACATCCCTGCTGAATCAAGAGTGTATTTATGCATCACATGTGCTAATAAAACTACGGTCCCCCAGACTATCTGCTGTATGATCATTGCTTTTAGTCAAATGGATCGGATGAGTAGTGAATGTAAAGGTGATGTTTTCAGTAACTATAAGTGTAAAAATGTAAGATAGAAAAAAAATAATGTAGCACCTACAAATACCATAAAATGTGTGTTGGATCACATCTTTCCAAGTAGGACTTGGTGGAATGAATGAAGGAGTGTGGCAGGAGGGAGGAAAATGAATGTAAATGATATGTAAATAAGGAAGTCATGCTTGGTAAAGTAGAGGGTTGGTGAAAAAGAGGAAGACCTTCAGTGAGATGGCCTGATACCGTGGCTGCAACAATGGGCTCGAATACAGCAACAATTTTGAGGCTGGCACAGTACTGAGCAGTGTTTTATTCTGTTGTACATGGGGTTGCTGTGAGTTGGAACCACCTTGACAGTCCCTAACAACAACAACAACAAATAAAATAAAATATTGAAACATTTGATCATCTCAGTTTCAAGGACTAGAACTTTCCAGCATACCAAAACTGTCATTCTACTACCTAAACTTAGTGAAGAAGAATGAAGAACTAAGACAAATGGCCAAATGGCATCTATTCCTGGGAGATCAAAAAAAAATTCATCTCCCAGCAATTCAATCAAGAATTGTGAGATTTGAAAAAGGTGAAAAGTCTGAGTTATATACTCACAGTTTGGTGTAACAAAATTATTTGCTAGTCAAAATGCTGCCAAATATTGTTTACTGGAAAAAAAAAGTTCACTTCTCTTTTGCTGTGCAGGAAAAAATGTTTTAATAAATATTAATACCGTGTCTAGATAGTGCTTATATTACCAAGAGTATGTGATTGCTTTTGTTACCAATAAATCAAGGTTAACAGTTAGGCAGTTTGGGCAATTGCTTAGATTTCTCATATTCCATTTGAAAAAGTGAAGTTATTAAGTCATTACCCATTTGTTATGAGTTTACAGTTTCAGCAACACACCCTGGATACTTCAAACATAAAAGGCCAAATTATCAATTCAACCCCTTTTGAGAAAGGCATGGACTATTGAAGTTCTAAGAAATGATGGGAAGAAATGATAGGTTTTAGAACCAGAACTGCAGAATTTTGGTATTAGAAGAAGCCAAAGATCACCCAGCCAGCCCAGGCAGAATTAAGGTGGTCATTACAAACCAGAACTTTCCAGAACTGTACATCTGGTGCTGACCCAACCCCATTTTATTTCTTAATTTTCTCTACTACAACATACCACTAAGTGTTTGTCTACTTGAGGGTGTGAAGACTTCCTGAGGTTGCCCATTCTATGTTTTGAGTATTTTAAATATTAAAAAGAATATTCTTTACACCAAGATCAAAGGTTTACCTTCTAGTAATTATCATTGTCAACACTGGTTCCAAACTACTCCTGAGGGCCATATTAAAAATGCGTGTGAAAAGGGGTAGTGGTGGCTCAGGGGTAGAATATTCACCTTCCATGCGGAAGATCAGGTTCAATTCTCAATTGTCTTAAGCTGGGTTCTCTAGAGAAGCAAAATCAGTAACCCACCCACTGCCGTCGATCAGTAAAGCATATAAATATATGTATTAAGGAAATGACTCATGCAATTGTAGAGGCTGGAATGTCCCTACTCTGTGGTTCAGGATAGAGGTTTCTCTCTCAATTCGTGTAGCCACAGGGGCTGGCGAACCCAAGATTTGTAGGCTGGAAGCAGGGCTCCCACTCACAGGCTGTGAAGATTGACAATTCCCAAGGTCTGCAGATAAGCTCAAGTCCCAAGAGCCAGAGGTTAGACAAAGAGGAGGTAGCCGCAGGACCCAGAGTGAATAAAAAAGCCAGAATGTCTGCTTATATTTGGATACAGGTCACAACTCCAGGGAAACTCCCTTTCAACTGATTGGCTACTCACAGCAGATTCAATCATGAGAGTGACCATATATAAACACTGAGAATCATGGGCCAGCCAAGTTGACATACAATCTTAACCATCACATCAATCAATGCACAACCGCCACCCATCTGTCAGTGGAGGCTTGCATGTTGCTATGATGCTGAACAGGTGTCATCAGCTGAGCTTCCAGACTAAGATAGACTAGGAAAAAAAAGCCCTGGTGATCTATTTCCAAAAATCAGCCAGTGAAAGCCCTATGGATCACATTGGTTGGATCCACAACCGATTACAGGGATGGCATAGGACCTGGCAGTGTTTTGTTCCATTGTGCATGGGGTCATTATGGGTTGAGGCTGACCTGATGACAGTGAAGAACAACTACAAACGTATGTGAATACTCACATCCTGAGAGACACCTTCTTGCAATATCTGTAGTCAGCTAATCAGCTGTCATTGTCCATGCCCCCACTCCTCACCTTGAGATTTTTCTCAATAGACTAAGTGACTCCGTGTCTTCACATAATTTGGAGTCAAGTCTCCTCCCTGGCTCAGGATTATCTTTAATAAATGATTGGTTTCTCTCTTCTCAGCATGCTCCTCTCACCTTCACGCATTTGAAGTGTGACATCCAGAATGAGAGTGATATCCAGTGGTTTTCTATCTAGTAAGCAGAGATGTGGTCTCCCCTCCCTCTGTTGTTCATATTTGTAATTCAACAAATAATCATTGGACAAATCCTATGGGCTAGACATTGTGCTGGGTGCTTTGTGCTGCAAGTACAGTAATCAACCCCCAGGACACAGTTCCTGTATGGTAAGACAGCTTTTAAATGAATATGCACTATCTTCATTTCCTGGAGCTGCCATGTGTTAATACAAGTGGTGGTTTTATAGAACAGAATTTTATCTCCTCAAAGTTCTGGAGGCTAACTGTCCAAATCAAGATCTCAGCTGTGACGATACCTTCTGGGAGCCTCTCTCATAGTTTCTGGTGTCTGCTGGCAATTCTTGGCATTCCTTTTCTTGTAGATGATCCTCACATACTGTCTGTCTTTCCCTGTGTGTGCGTCTCTGTGTCTATTCTATTCTTTTTATAACGCAGAAGAGATTAGTAGGGTCACCCTACTGGGGTATGACCTAATTAAAGTAACAAAGAAAACCTTATTTTCAAACAGAACCATATGGGCCAAATTTTCAATATATACTTTTTGGGAACACAATTCAATTTATAACACATACTAAGAGACATAAATTACAAAATGTGGTTTGTGGTCTGAAGGCAAAGAATTTGGGTGCTTGAACAAGAATTGTAGGGAAGAATCTGATATAGATTTTGAAGTCAAGAAAGGTTTCTCTAAAGCTGAGAGCAGAAAAATAAATGAGATCATTGTTGTTACTGCATCAATTAATATATCCTAAGGTCAATTTTTTTTAAGGTCAATTTTTTTTAGGTCAAATTAAGGAGCCCTGGTAGAACAACGGTTAAGCACTCGGCTGCTAACTGGAAGGTTGGTGGTTTGAATTAACCCCAGGCTCTGTGGCAGAAAGACCTGGGAGAGTTCTATCATGCCACATGGGGTCACTGTGAGTCAAAAATCAACTCAATGGCACCCAACACCAACAAGGTCAAATTAATTTTGAAAACAGCTATATCAATATGTGAATTCATTTTGACCTTATTCTCTTGTTACACCTTTATTCATTCTTCAACAGATATTTACTGAATTCCAATTATCTTGAAATAATACAAGCATACGTAGATATATATTTAAAACATACATACTAAGCTTCACATAAGACTCCTTCTATTGGGGTGAGTGACAATTCTAATGCCATCCCTGCTCTAGACTTTATTGGTCCAAAAAAAAATACCTCAGACTAGCAGGGCCATGGAAGACAGCATTTAACATTAGGAGTGATTCCCTTAATAAGTCTTTCCAGGCATCTTGCCCAGGGTGGAAGTCAATCTCACTGGATGACTGTTTTCACAATGTACCTTATTCATCTTATTGTAAGTTGCATGAACATTCTCTCTTCTTTAAACTTCTCACATTCATTCATTCATTCATTTAGTCCACTTTTCATCCTGGCCCTCTACACATACAAAGCACTTTTGTGTGAATTAGGAAAAGTTTCCATTCCGGGCAGGGGCATTGTAAAATGGACCCCCTCTGGGTGGGTCAGATAGAAAGAGGAACAGAGGATCCCCTTCCTCTGGGATGTCACAGCCCCACTGCTGGGCTGGTGGTCTGTCCATTAGCAGAGAGTTGGTTATATTTCTTTTTCATTTTTGAAGTGAAACTATTTTCTTTTTTTGTTGTACTTTAGATGAAGGTTTGCAGAGCAAACTAGCTTCTCATTAAACAATTAGTACACGTATTGTTTTGTGACATTGGTTGCCAACCCCATCACATGTGAACACTCTCACCTGCTCGACCTTCGGCTCCCCATTACCAGCTTTCCTGTCCCCTCCTGCCTTCTCATCCTTACATGGGCTGGTGTGCTCATTTAGTTTCCTTTTGTTTTATGGGCCTGTTTTCTAATCTTTGGCTGAATGGAGAACCTTAAGAGTGATTTCGTTACTGAGCTAAAAATGTGTCCAGGGGCCACACTCTCGGGTTTTCTCCAGTCTCTGTCAGACCAGTAAGTCTGGTCCATTTTTTGTGTGTGTGAGTTTGAATTTTGTTCTACATTTTTTTTCCCAGCTCTGTCTGGGAGCTTCTACTGTGATCCCTGTCAGAGCAGTTGGAAGTGGTAGCTGGCCACCATCTAGTTGTGCTGGGCTCAGTCTAGTGGAGGCCATAGTACTTGTGGTCCATTAGCCATTTGGACTAATCTTTCCCTTGTGTCTTTGATTTTCTTCATTCTCCCTTGCTCCAGATGGGTGAGACCAGTGGAATATCTTAGATGGCTGCTCACAAGCATTTAAGACCCCAGATGCTAGAGAGTTAGTTATATTTCATCCCTCACTGGACGTCCTCCTTCTGATACCCTTGTGCTCTGCTCTGTTCCTATGGAGCGTTGATTCTTTTCTTCACAAAGCCTCAAAGATCATGCAAAATGATTTACATTTTCATTTGCAAGCTCTTTCTGGATAGTGGTCTGGAATGTTGGCTTTGTCTGAACTTCCAGCTTTCCGCCTTGGCAGCCATCTCCAGCCTAGAACATGTCACCCAACCTCTCTGAGCCTGAGGTTTATCATATATAAAACTAGGATACTAAGGAACAACCACCCCAAAAAATTGCTGTAAAGTTTTACATGAGATAACTCACGTAAAGCACTTAACACAATGCCTGGAACTTTGTAAAAACTCAATAAATCATAGCTACTGTTCCTTCTCGTCCCTGAGAGGCAACAGCCTGAGCCAAGAAAGAACAGCCAAAGTTTCATTTTCGTTTCTTCATAGATCTTATTTTTCAGTTCCCTGCCTACCAGTGGGGGTTTTCTGTGTTTGAAAAAATAAAACAGCAACAAAAATAGCCACTGAAGACTGCGATTCCACTGTCAGCCAGCAATATATGTAACCCAATTACACTAGGTGTGCTTCAGCTATACGAATCCATTCCTTCCAGGATTGTTGTTTTAAGGAGAGTTTAGAGCCTTGGTTAACATCTTTACCTGTGTTCCAAACCTCAGTGCATTTAGGGCTGAGTCTCATTAACACAATCCTTAAAGGTTATATTTGTTCTGAGAATACAAATTTGCTTCCTCTCCACTTCTTTCTATATTGGAGCTACAAACCGAGAATTCGAGTTTTAAGACTTGCTCAACCCTCTTGAGCCCTTTCCCCATTCAGTTCTTATAACATGCAACCATTCATTTCCTTAGATCCAGATCCCACATCTCTCAAGCCTTTTCTTCCCAGTCTACCAAAACTTTCTAAAGCAATATGGGCAAGTTCTTCCAGGACTCTACTAACTTTCTTCTCTGTAAATAAATTCTCCTCATTGGTTGGAATTAAGGTCATAGGAGCATTTTTACTATTTGTTTCCTCTATCTTTGGGAAAATCAACTTGTACAAAAGGGTAGTCAAGAATGTATCAGACATTACGCTTTCAGTCCCATGATACTCCAGCAGGTGGTCGTGGGAGTGAATTCCCTCAAAGAATGCTCACTCAGTTCCAGTTTAGTTATCTATGTCTGTGAAACATCTTCCATTTCCTCCATCTGGTCAAGTGACCTAAGGCATCTCAACCAAAAATAATGGTATTACTCCCTCCCTTTATCCCCTCCCAAGTATTTTCTGACATGCTTCCATTTTTGGCTTTCTAGATTTGCAAGCAGGTGTATACATATATGGAGTCCCTGGGTGGTGCAAGCAGTTCACGTGCTCAGTGGTCACCCAAAAGATTGGTGGCTCAAGTCCATCCATAGGTTCCTTAGAAGAAAGGTGATCTACTTCCAAAAAACAGCCATCGAAAACCCTACGGAGCACAGGTCTGCTCTGACACACACGGAATCAACTCCAAGGCAACTGGTTTTTGTTATTGTAGATGTGTACCATCAAGTCAATTTCAACTCATAGCGACCCTATAGGACAGAGTAGAACTGCCCCATAGGGTTTTCTAGGCTGTAATGGACTCAAACACAACAACAATTGTGAGGATGGCACAAGACTGGGCAGTGTTTTGTTGTTCATAGGAGAGCTATGGGTTGGAACAGACTTGACGGCACCTAACAATAACAACAACAATCTTTAAGGGAGCAGATCACAAGGTCTTTTCTCCCGCCAAGCTGCAGGGTGGGTTCAAATCACCAAACTTTCGGTGAGCAATACAAGCACTTAACCATTGTGCCACCAAGTCTCCTTATGGCAACTGGTAAAGGTATGCATATGTATATGTACACACACACACACACGCATATGCATTTATATATATTTGTTTTAGACATGCATCTTTTGGTAGAAGATGAAGAAAACCCAATTAGAACAAGGTTAGAAATAAAAATAATTAAAAAAAAAAAACTTAATTGGTGTTAGTAAGCAAACTACAGGAAGTACAAGGATGCTTCTGTGGTGAATTCTGTGATATGTAGCCTAAAATACTCAAATACTAAAATACTGATTCCCTCAGATGCCATGAGTTCTCAGCTGTCAGCCATCTTTGGGAATTGCCTCAGCTGAAGAGTGTCAGCTAGCCCAAGTTCACGCCCACTTTCCAGGTCAGCTCCATCCAGTGACTAGTCAATACAGCAGTAGAAGGGCTTGATCTCCTCCTGTACCTCAGAGTGACTCTGAAGAGTCATTCCAGTGTCAGAGCTCCTGATATGGTCAGCAAAGTTCTTCCTTGAGAGTACACGTTAGTCCAACACTTCCCATCACCCAATCCTGCCTCCTTTCCTTGTCTTCCACAACTATTGATCCCAAGAACACACCCTAAAAACTACAAGCAAGGAGATCTTTGTCTCAGAATCTGTTTTTCAGGGAGCATAATCTGCAACAGCTTTCCATTTTTCCATCTTTAATGTCTACAAGGAGAGGGTCTTCTGTCTGCCAACTCTGTTTTAATAAAACCTGAGAACAACCCTCATTTGTCTTAGAATGAGTCATAAGCCTATCCTTTCAACAAGGACCATCCAATAGTATGATCTGTACTGTCCTATATGGTTGCCCTAGTTTGCTAGCGCTACTATAACAAAATACAACCAAGTGTGTGGCTTTAAAGAGCAAAAATTTATTTTCTCACCTTTCTGGAGGATAGAGGTCCAAATTCAGGGTATCAGCCATGACAATTCCTCCTGAAGGCTCTGAGAGAAGAACCTTCTCTAGCTTTCTCATGCCTCTCACCTAGCTCTGGTGGCTACTGGCAATCCTTCGTATTCCTTGGCTTGTAGATGGATCCTCAAATGCTATCTTCCCTCCTGTGTGTGGCTCTTTTGGTGTTTGTCCTTCTCTTTTATAAGATGTCACTGATAGGATTAAGATTAGAACTCACCCTACTCCAGTATGACTTCCTTAACTTAACTGATAAACATCTGCAAAGAAAACCCTATTTCCCCAAACAAGGTCATATTCACAGGTATAGGGGGTAGGACTTCAACATGTTTTTTGCGGGAGGGAGCACAATTCAATCCATAACAGTGGTCAACTGCTACCACATTGGACGGTACAGCCCTGGACCAATTTCTGAAGCCTGAGATGTTATGGCTGACCCACCCTGAGTGAGGTGCTTGTGCTTACACCAATGTTGTTGGGCAGTGAGACAAGATTATGTCCTGCCCATTTGGATCAGAAGAGGACAGTAGAATAGCACAGAAATGGCAGTGGGAGGATCCCTGGGAGTCTTATACTCTCTGCCTCCCTTTGTATACCACTACTTCTGCTAAATCTATATTCACTTCTATCACCATATTTCAATCTGGGGTCCTATCCTCCGTAGATTGTATGTGATCATGTCTCTGTACTCACTTGTTGCTGTACATTGCTACAGACGCATGTGAGTGCATGTTTATTATGTATTCTTCAAAAGGTATAAAATGTCATCTTTATTATATTATCTAAAACAAAACAAACCCATTGCAGTCAAGTTGATTCCGACTCATAGGGACCCTATAGGACAGAGTAGAAATGCCCCATAGGATTTCCAAGGAGTGGCTGGTAGATATGAACTACTGACCTTTTGATTAGCAGCCTAACGCTTAACCACTGTACCACCAGGTAAAGCACTGTTTCTTTCCCTTCCTCTTGGAGGTGCAGTGGGCCTCATCCCAGACTACTACACAAACCTACCTGAGCCAGGCCCCTAAATGTTCATTTGTAAATATGAGCCAGTGGTTCTGATGTGCAGCCTGAATTAAGATCCTTGAATGGTGCAAATAATCACACACTTGGCTACTAACCCAAAGTCTAGCAGTTCAAATCCACCTAGAAACACCTGGGAAGAAAGTCCTGGCAATGTACTTCTGCAAGATTACTACCACTGAAAACCCTATAGAGCACAGTTCTACTCTGACGCACATGTGGTCTCCATGAGTAAGAATTGACTTGACAGCAACTGTTGCTGTTATATTTTACTACCTGCTAGTCCTATGTGGTTAATTGTGATTGCAAATTCTGACCTACCTCCCACAGTTTAGCTGAATTATATCTCAAAATCTTTCCAAATAAATGTGGCAAGGGCCCAGGCACAATCTTTTGATTATCACTAGAGAGATGACTAGGAAAAAGGGGTTAAAAGTGTCCTTGAACTTTGAAAGTATGCTGTCTACACCACGGAGGCAACTGAGGATGGAAGGAGATTTCAGGACTCAGCCAGGCTCTGTGTCCACTGGACAGTTAGTACTTGAAGTGCTGGATGTGACTTTCTAAATTCAAGTGTCGCCCCAAGGCCACGGTAGTTCAAGACTGGCCCTAGATACAAACCCAAGGGAAAAAAGAATGGCCTGTAATCTTTTTGCATCACTTCACCCAAGTGCGTCTATTCCTTATGCCAAGTCATCCTTACTCTTTTACCCATTTGTCGAAGTTTGGTCTTCTAAATCCCATTCACTGTACATTGTTAAAAAAAAAAAAAAATTTTAATAGCTGTTAAATTATTTAAAGGTCGAATTTATTTTAACACAGCTCCAAGGTATAATAATAAGGGGAATATGTCTCTTACCCTTGAAATTTGGGCATTTGCAACTGAAATTACATAGAATTTGAGAAAAGCCTTAAGGAAAGCAGCATAAAGGAAAAGAAAATGCCATCAAAAAATTTTAAGTCCCCACTCTGCTTCTAATGGGCTAATTTTCCCAATAGTAATAATTAAAAAACCAAACTGCTCACATATATAGTTTTTATTGTGTCAAGAAGTGTATAAAGTGCTTCCCATGTATTATTGCATTTTTCTCTTAAAACAATGTTTTCAGGTAGGCAGATCTTTTACTTTTACATCTTGACCTTTACTTTGACATATAAGCAATAAAATAAGTTACCTAAGTCCTGCTCACCCAAGCCCAGTTAGCCAGTGGCAGGGGCAAGACTTCAACTTGACTCCAAACAGGAGCCCCTTGAAGGGTTTTGATCTTTGTTTGGAAGACTTTCAGATCTATTGATTTAATAACTAGATTATTAGAAGGTCTCTCGTGGTAGACAGGTTTTAGTGGAGCTTTCAGACTAAGATGAACTAGGAGGAAAGGCCTGGTGATCTACTTCTGAAAATTAGCTAATGAAAACCCTACAGATCACAACAGAATATTGTCTAATATATTGCTAGAAGATGAACCCCTAGGTTGGAAAGCATTCAGAATACACAGTGGCTGCAACAATGGACTCAAGAATACCAAAGATGTAAAAATGGTGCAGGACTGAGTAATGGTTTAATCCGCTGTCCATGGGATTGACATGAGTCTGAGGCAACTCGCTGGCAACTAACAATAATAGAGGGTTTAGGAATCATGGTGCAGACTGTGTGAGGCAACTAAGGAGAAGGAGTTTCCTTGAATGTGAAACTTTTGGGGAAGAAGTTTACATTTATATCATGTTCATTGGGCCATGACAATTAAAGTGAAATAAAGAAAAATTCGTTGGCAGATCTTTTTTATTCTCACTTGTCCTTATTGTTTGAATCCTTGAATTACAACAGATGTTAAGACCAGTAATTTCAACCTTTTTCATCACAGATCCATTTGAGACTTTGATAAAAGACAGGAAAAACTTGTCTAGAAAAGTTCCTATAATCACACACTCAACAAACATGATCTAAATTTTAGAATATTCAGAGACACTGTAAAGAACCCTGTCTGTGGAACCTTAAGAATCTGATGAATCCATATTAAGTAGTCTAGTTTAATCAAGTAAGTTCAGTTTCCTCCTTTGTATCTAGTGAAACACTTGAAACGAGAGATCCAGAAACCAAGAAAAGCACCCTCTTCCCTCTCCTTCTCCTTGGCTTCTCAGGAAAATCCCTGGGAAGACCCAGTCCTGTTACCAGGGCCACTATGTAGTCATGGAGGCTGTGCCCTGAGCAAGGGTGGCTGGTTGAGGAGGTGTCTTAGTCATCTAGTGCTGCTATAACAGAAATACCACAAGTGGATGGCTTAAACAAAGAGAAGTTTATTTTCTCACAGTAAAGTAGGTTAAAAGGGCAAATTCAGCATGTCACCTCCAAGGGAAGGCTTTCTTTCTCTGTCAGCCTCTTCATCAATCTTCCCCCAGACTAGGAGCTTCTCTGGGCAGGGACCCCAAGTCCAAAAGACGTTCTCTACTCCAAGTGCTGCTTTCTTGGTGATATGAGGTTCCCAACTCTCTGCTTGCTCCTCTTTCCATTGATCTCTGAAGAGACAAAAGGTGAGGAGGCAGGGCCAAGATGGCAGAATAGCCAGATGCTTCCAGTGATCCCACTTACAAAAAAGACCTGAGAAAACAAGTGAAACGATTATATTTATGACAAGCTAGGAGCCCTGAACATCAAAGGCAAAGTTAGAAAACAGGCTGACCAGGAGGGGGAGGGAGAGACAGTTCAGAAGTGGAGAGAAGTTGCCGGACTTAAGTCACCTGGGTCCCTCAGGCACCATTCCTGGGAGCGGCTTTGGTGGGCTGGTAGTAGCGTTCGGCTGCAGTTTCCTCAGGTAGAAGAAGCCAGTTGCACAGCCTACTCACATCTCTGGAACCAGAGAAGAATGGCGGTCTGGGCAAAACCCAAGTACCATTCTCCCCACACCCAAGGTAGCTTCAGAGGCTGTTGATTTCCCTGGGCCTGGGATAGGCCCTACTGAGCACTGGGAACCATTCTCCTGGACTTGAGAAGGAATAAACTTGCAGTTGGGGGAAAAGATAATTCGCCAGCTCCACTAACCTGGGAAGCTCCAGACAAAAGCGGCTCCTGTCCTGGCATAAATGGTCTGTGGACTTAGAATACCTTTCCCTCTGCATGGACCTGTGTGGGCCTCTTTTGGGAGAATAGGCCCTTGTTGGCAGACTGCAACAGATTCAGCTGTGCGGTGGAGAGGTGGATGTTTGATATTTGACACCATTTTGCCGATTAAACAGGGTACTCACCTACCCACACACACACCTACCCACATCAGGGGCATATGGACTGGTGGTTCCACTCAGGTCACCAAGCCACCTGTGACAGGGATCCAAGGATAACTGGTACCTCCCAGTCCTTACAGCCAAAAATATTGGGGGCCCATGGTCCATCTGCACAACCCGCCCACCAGTATGCTCTAGGGAACAGGGACACACTTTCCTCAGAGATACTTGGGGGACAATTTTCAGCCCCCTGCCTTGTTCAGAGCATGGCCCCTGCTGCAACCAGATACCGGTACCTACCCCATTCACCCCAGCCCCTCTAAGACTGTAGGACAGAGCCTGTACCACACACATGATGATGAGCTGCACAGACACCTGAGCTGAATCCATACAAGAAAAGTGAATGGACTCCTAGACTGCTATACCTGATAACAGCTCTAGCCATCTGGCAACAGGATGCCAGAGCTTCAAAGGTGAAAAAAATCAAGCTAGCTCTCACTCAAGCAACCCATTTGGGCATATTAAAACAAAACAGAGCAAGAAGCTAGGATACAGTAAACAAACATAAAATAAACTAATATAATAACTTAAAGATGGCTCAGAGAAAACAGTCAATATCAAACCACATAAAGAAACAGACTATGATTGCTTCAACAAGCTCTGAAAACAAAGAATTAAGGGATCTTCTAGATGAAATTGCTTTTGGGGAGTTACTGGATGCGGAATACAAAAGGTGAATATACAGAACCCTTCAAGACACCAGGAGGGAGATCAGGCAATATGCAAAATAAGCCAAAAAGCACAAAAATAAAGCGATTGAAGAAATTAGAAATGTTATTAAAGAATGTAGTAAAAAATTTAATAAGCTGCAAGAATCCATACAGAGACAGCAATCAGAAATGCAGAAGATTAACAATAAAAATTACAGAATTAGACAACTCAATAAAAAGCCAGAGGAGCAAAATTGAGCAAGTGGAAGGCAGAACCAGTGAGCTTGAAGATAAAGCACTTAGCACCAATATATTTGACAAAAAATCAGATTAAAGAATTTTAAAAAATGAAGAAAGCTTAAGAATCATGT
This sequence comes from Loxodonta africana, assembly GCF_030014295.1. Lineage (NCBI taxonomy): Eukaryota > Metazoa > Chordata > Mammalia > Proboscidea > Elephantidae > Loxodonta > Loxodonta africana. Next base: position 19,424,689 of record NC_087343.1, read on the forward strand.
GGGACTCTATCAAGAGGAATAACTGACACGTGAGTGGAGTACAAGAACAGGGAGAGGTAACAGAAAATACAGAGAGAATTTTGAAGATTTGCTGGCAGAAAACTTCCCTGATATCATGAAAGATGAGAAGATATCTATCCAAGACGCTCATTGAACTCCACATGAGGTAGATTTTAAAAGAAGGTCACCAAGATATATTATAATCAAAATTGCCAAAACCAAAGATAAAGAGAGAATTTTAAGTGCAGCTAGAGATAAACGAAAAGTCACCTACACGGGAGAGTTAATAAGAATAAGCTTGGACTACTCAGCAGAAACCATGCAGGCAAGAAGGCAATGGGATGACTTATATAAAGCATTGAAGGAAAAAAATTGCCAGGCAAGAATCACATGTCCAGCAAAACCGTCCCTCAAATATGAAGGTGAAATTAGGACATTTCCAGATAAACAGAAGTTTAGGGAAATCATAAAAAACAAACCAAAACTACAAGAAATACTAAAGAGAGTTCTTTGGTTAGAAAATCAGTAATATCAGGTATCAACCCAAGGTTAGAACACTGGACAGAGCAATCAGATGTCAACCCAGCCAGGTAAATAAAAAAAATAAATCAAGATAAAAAAAAAAAAAAGCTCAAAACAGGATAACAGTGATGTTACTATGTAAAAAAGACAACATTAAAACAATAAAGAGGGACTAAAAAATGTAGTCATAGATCTTTCATATAGAGAGGAAGACAAGATGATATAAAGAAATAAAACTTAGGTTTAAACTTAGAAAAATAGGGGTAAATATTAAGGTAACCACAAAGGAGACTAACTATCTTACACATCAAAATAAAATACAAGTAAAAAATAGAGACTCAGCAGAAACAAAATCAACAACAACAAAAAGAGGAAAAGACAATATATAAAGACAAACTGCTCAGCACAAAAAATTAAGTGGGGAAAAGAAACTGTCAACAACACACAAAAAAAGACATAAAAACGACAGCACTAAATTCATCCTTATCCATAATTACTCTGAATGTAAATGGACTAAATGCACCAATAAAGAGACAGAGAGTGGCAGAATGAATTAAAAAAACACGATCCGTCCATATGCTGCCTACAAGAGACACACCTTAAACTTAGTGACACAAACAAACTAAATCTCAAAGGATGGGAAAAAAATATATCAAGCAAACAACAATCAAAAAAGAACAGAAGTGGCAATAGTCACTTCTGACAAAGTAGACTTTAAAGTTAAACTCACCACAAAGGATAAGGAAGGACACTATATAATGATTAAAGGGACAATATACCAGGAGGATGGCTGCAAGATACCTAAAATGAACTCTAACAACATTGAAAAGTGAGATACACAGCTCCACAATAATAGTAGGAGACTTCAACACACCACTTTCGGTGAAGGACAGAACATATAGAAAGAAGCTCAATAAAGACATGGAAGAAATAAATGCCACAATCAACCAACTTGACCTCATAGACGTATACAGAACTCGCCACCCAACAGCAGCCAAGTATACTTTTTTTTCTAGTGTACATGGAACATTCTCTAGAATAGACCACATATTAAGTCATAAAGCAAGCCTTAGCAGAGTCCAAAACACTGAAATATTACAAACCATCTTCTCTGACCATAAGGCCATAAAAGTGGAAATCAATAACAGAAAAATTAGGGAAAAGAAATCAAACACTTGGAAACTGATACCCTGCTCAAAAAAGACTGGATTATAGAAGACATTAAGGACGGAATAAAGAAATTCATAGAATCCAATGAGAATGAAAACACTTCTTATCACAACCTTTGGGACTCAGAGAAAGCAGCGCTCAGAGGTCAATTTCTATCAATAAATGCACACATCCAAAAAGAAGAAAGGGCCAAAATGAAAGAATTATCCCTACAACCTGAATAAATAGAAAGAGAGCAAGAAAAGTATCCTTTAGGCTCTAGAAGAAAGCAAATAATAAAAATTAGAGCAGAATTAAATGAAACAGGAAATGGAAAAACAATTGAAAGAATTAAAAAGACCAAAAGATGGTTCTTTGAAAAAATCAACAAAATTGATGAACCATTGGCCAAATTGACAAAAGAAAAACAGGAGAGGAAGCAAATAGCCCAAATAAGAAATGAGATGGGCGATATTACAACAGACCCAATTGAAATTAAAAGAATCATATGAGATTACTATGAAAAATTGTACTCTAACAAATTTGAAAACCTAGAAGAAATGGGTTAATTCCTAGAAACACACTACCTACCTAAACTAACACAGAGGTAGAACAACTAAATAGACCCATAACAAAAGAAGAGATTGAAATTTAAAAAAACTCCCAAACAAAAAAAACCCTGGCCCCAGATGGCTTCACTGCAGAGTTTTACCAAACTTTCAGAGAAGAGTTAACACCACCACTACTAAAGGTATTTCAGAGCATAGAAAAAGACAGAATATTCCCAAACTCATTCTATGAAGCCAGCATATCCCTGATACCAAAACCAGGTAGAGACACCATCAAAAAAAAAAAAGAAAGAAAATTACAGACCTATATCCCTCAGGAACTTAGATGCAAAAACCCTCAACAAAATTCTAGCTAGTAGAATTCAACCACATATGAAAGAATTAATTCACCATGACCAAGTGGGATTTATACCAGGCATGCAAGGATGGTTCAACATTAGAAATACAATTAATATAATCCATTATATGATTAAAACAAAAACAAGAGTCACATGATTTTATCAAATGATGCAGAAAAGGCATTTAATAAAGTTCAACACCTATTCATGATAAAAACTCTCAGCAAAATAGGAATAGAAGGAAAATTCCTCAACATAATAAAGGGCATTTATACAAAGCCAACAGCCAACATCATCCTAAATGGACAGAGCCTGAAAGCATTCCCCTTGAGATCAGGATCCAGACAAGGATGTCCTTTATCACCACTCTTATTTAACATTGTGCTGGAGGTCCCAGCCAGAGCAATTAGGCTAGGCAAAGACATAAAGGGCATCCAGATTGGCAAGGGAGAAGTAAAAGTATCTCTATTTGCAGATGCCTTGATCTTATACACAGAAAACCCTAAGGAATCCTCCAGAAAACTACTGAAACTAATAGAAGAGTTCAGCAGAGAATCAGGATACAAGATAAACATACAAAAATCAGTTGGATTCCTCTACACCACCAACAAAAAGAACAACGAAGAAGAAATCACCAAATCGATGCCATTTACGGTAGCCCCCACGAAGATAAAATACTTAGGAATAAATCTTACCAGGGATGTAAAAGACCTATACAAAGAAAACTACAAGGTAGTACTGCAAGAAACCAAAAGAGACCTACATAAGTGGAAAAACATTCCTTGCTCATAGATAGGAAGACTTAATATTAGAAAAATGTCTTTTCTACCAAAAACGATCTATAGATTTAATGCAATTCCAATCCAAATTCCAATGACATTTTTTAATGAAATAGAGAAACAAATCACCAACTTCATATGGAAGGGAAAAAGGCCCCAGATAAATAAAGTATTACTGAAAAAGAAGAACAAAGTGGGAGGCCTGAGTCTACCTGATTTTAGAAACTATTATACTGCCTCAGTAGTCAAAAACAGCCTGGTACTAGTACAACAACAGATACATGGACCAATGGAACAGAATTGAGAATCCAGACATAACTCCATCCACATATGAGCAGCTGATATTTGACAAAGGCCCCAAAACAGTTAAATGGGGAAAAGACATTAACAAATGGTACTTGCATAACTGGATATCCATTTGCAGAAAAATGAAACAAGACCCATACCTCACTCCATGCACAAAAACTAACTCAAAATGGATCAAAGACCTAAATATAAAATCTAAACCGATAAAGATCATGGAAGAAAAAATAGGGACAACATTAGGAGCCCTAATACATGGCATAAACAGTATAGAAAACATTATAAAGAACGTAGAAGAAAAACTAGATAACTGGGAGCTCCTAAAAATCTAACACCTATGATCATCCAAAGACTTCACCAGAAGAGTAAAAAGATTACCTGCAGACTGGGAAAAAGTTTTTAGCTATGATACTTCCAATCAGTGCCTGATCTCTAAAATCTACGTGATACTGCAAAAATTCAACTACAAAAAGACAAACAACCCAATTTAAAAATGGGGAAAAGATATGAACAGGCAGTTCACTAATGAAGGCATTCAGGTAGCTAACAGATACATGAGGAAATGCTCACAATCATTAGTCATTAGAGAAATGCAGATCAAAACTACAATGAGATTCCATCTCACTCCAAAAAGGCTGGCATTAATCCAAAAAACACAAAATAATAAATGTTGGAGAGGTTGTGGGGAGTCTGGAGCACTTATACCCTGCTGGTGGGAATGTCAAATGGCACAACCACTTTGGAAATTGATTTGGCACTTCCTTAAAAAACTAGAAATAGAACTACCATAGGATCCTGCAATCCCACCCCTTGGAATATACCCCAGAGAAATAAGAGCCTTTACACGAACAGATATATGCACACTCATGTTCATTGCAGCACTGTTTACAATAGCAAAAAGATGGAAGCAACCAAGGTGCCCATCAACAGATAAATGGATAAATATATTATGATATATTCACACATGGAATACTATGCATCGATAAAGAACGATGATAAAACCATGAATCAGTTCATAACATGTAGGAATCTGGAAGGCATTATGCTGAGTGGAATTAATCAGTTGCAAAAGGACAAATATTGTGTAAGACCACTATTATAAGAACTCAAGTAATAGTTTAAACATAGAAGAAAGTATTCTTTGATGGTTGCAAGAGAGGGGAGGGAGGGAAGGAGGGAGGGAGAGGAGTTTCATTAATAAGTTAGTAGATAAGAACAACTTTAGGTAGAGGGAAAGACAACTCACAATACAGGCGAGGTCAGCATAACTGGACTAAACCAAAAGCAAAGAAGTTTCCTGAATAAACTGAATGCTTCAAAGGCCAGCATAGCAGGTGAAGGGGTTTGGGAACCATGGTTTCAGGGGACTTCTAAGTCAATTGTCATAATGAAATCTATTAAGAAAACATTCTGCATTCCACTCTGGAGAGTTGCACCCGGGGTCTTAAACACTAGCAAGCAGCCATCTAAGATGCATCAATTGGTCTCAACCTACCTGGATCAAAGGAGAATGAAGAACACCAAAGACACAAGGCAGTTATGAGCCCAAGAGACAGAAAGGGCCACGTAAACTAGAGACTGCATCAGCCTGAGACCAGAAGAACTAGATGGTGCTCGACTACAACCGATGACTGCCCTGACAGGGAACACAACAGAGAATCCCTGAGGGAGCAGGAGAGCAGTGAGATGCAGACCCCAAATTCTCATAAAACACACAAAAAGACCAGATTTAATGGTCTGAGTGAGACTAGAAGGACCCCAGTGGTCACAGTCCCCAGACCGTCTGTTAGCCCAGGACAGGAACCATTCCTAAAGCCAACTCTTCAGACAGGGGTTGGACTGGACAATGGGATAGAAAATGGTACTGGTGAAGAATGAGCTTCCTGGATCAAGTCGACACATGAAACTACTTTGGCATCTCTTGTGTGGAGGGGAGATGAGAGGGCAGAGGGGGTCAGAAACTGGCCGAATGGACACAAAAAGAGAGAGTAGAGGGGAGGAGTGTGCTGTCTCATTAGAGGGGGAGCAATTAGGGGTATTTAGCAAGGTGTGTATATAAATTTTTATATGAGAAACTGATTTGAATTTGTAACCTTTCACTTAAAGCACAATAAAACTTAAAAAAAAAAACATGCAAAAGAAAGACGATAAAACTGGCGTAGGCCACACCCCAGGGAAACTCCCTTTACATTGGATCAGGGAAGTGACCTGAGTAAGGGTGGTGTTACAATCCCACCCTAATGCTCTTAACATAAAATTACAATCACAAAATGGAGGACAACCACACAATACTGGGAATCATGGCTTAACCAAGTTGCTACACACATTTTGGGGGGAACATAATTCAGTCCACGACAGGAGGCAAATGGGCATTGCTGTCCATCCTACTTGCCAAACCAAGTACCTGGCACTGGGCTGCAGCCACAAGAGTGGGTGCCTTCATTTGGGCTAGCCAATATTCTGCATGATGCCTCTGCCCTGCACTGTGTGGCAACAAGATTGCCCTGACCATGGAGAGATTTCATCCAGTCACAAAACCATGAGCCCCTGCTCAGCTCCTTTATTCACTCCCACCCAGCCTGAGCCTCTAGGTCACTCAGCATCTGAAACTGGGCTTGGTCCATAAGGTCACTTTCCTTGGTCTAGTCTCCATTCTGCACTAGAGCAGCATTGAGATGGTCATGCAATTTTTTGTCTGTTTATGAATCCAGTGTCATACACAATATGCAAATGTGTGTTTATTTGACCAGGAGGCCTTTGCTCCTTTCTTGTCCCACTGATTATTTACCAGAGCTTACATCCCTAAAATATTTTTGAAATGCAAAGCAAATATCCTCCTAATAAGGCCAGACTAGGCTCCATGTTCCAGTGGTGGAACCTCCATGGTGAGGATTACGGCACCTGGTATGATCTAGTATAATTCTGGTTCTTAACAGACCCCATCACCTGTGTGAGAGCCAAATTTCTAAATCCAGACCTTTCCTCCATGACCCAAACAACTCTGAAGCATTTACTACGTGCCAAGCATTGGAAAATCCAATGGAAGATACCAAAAAAAATTGCGTGGAGTCAATTCTGACTCAATGGAAGGTAGAGGAAAGAATAAGTTATGGTGTCAACCCTGGAAAGGCTACCATCTGGCCAATGGGATTAAATTGATGTCCAGACCCAGGGGCTTGTTGGTGAGTCCCTTCTCAGGAGGAGATAAGGCCCTGCCCACATATCTGTTGGGCATTAACTTCTCTGGTTTGACTTGTTTAATAATAGCCTCATAATATGAAAAGGGTGGTTTTGAGAAATTTGCCACAAGGCAAAAGGATGCAACAAATGTCCTCTGAAGTCTCTTTATTTTATTATTATTATTATTATAATGCTGTAAGGTTCTGGCTGAAACAGAGAAGACAACACTCTAAAGTTTTTTCAAGAAATTGGAGGAGGAGGAAGTAAAGGCATCTTATTTTTGTTGAATCTCACAGAATTGAGATATGAAATCTCTTTGGAGCCTGCCAATTTAAGACTTCTACTCTTGATCAAGTGAGGATGCTGTACGACAAGCTTCAGAGAAATGGGATAATAGGAGTTCAAGACTGCTCTAAACTCAGATTTCATTTCCCCTAGGCTTTCTCTGTGTCTTGCCCCTAATGCTTCCCTTGTTTTCTGTTTGTTTACCTGTCCCTCCAGATTCTCATTAAGTGTCTTTCTTTGTTTGGGGTGGTTAGGTCCAGTTCCATTGATGTGCTTCTCTGGCATGTCTCACCAAGCTTCCCTAAGGCCAGCACTAGCAGACAGTAGCTCCCATTCCCAGGATATGTCACAGCCTCTCTAGCTCTTATGCCCAAATGTTGGAGGTCATATTCAGGTGCAAGTGATGATCAGAATGGTAAAAACACACTGCACTTCCCAGAGGGCCCCTGCCTAACCAGTGGGTGTGTCTGTAATCTTTACCTTATTGGTCACCTCCTTTGGAAGCAAGGTGATGTTCAGTTCCTGTTACAATTTATTCATTCATTCCGTATAGACGTATCTTCTAGATAAGAAAATTCTTTTAGAGCAGTGAGGCCATCCCAGTGGCCATCCCAGTGGCTTTGGAGTGAACCTTGGGCCTGGACCAGAGGCCACTTCACAAGACAGAGTTCAAACTGCTCCATGGAGGCAAAGTCAACAACGGCCTTGGAGGGAAGGGGAGTTTATCACAGTGCAGCAGCCCTCCTGGCAGTGCTAGCAGGGGTGTTGATGGGTCCCTGAGGCCAGTTTCTATGCCAATATCCTGTCAGTTGGGCTGTTGGTGAATTGTTCCAGAACAGGTCAAGCTATGCACACTTAGCATTATTTTTGACTAATAGGTGCAGCCCAACAAAGGAAAATTTTCTCCGGTCCAGAGACATAATACAAGGAGAAAGGAGATAGAAGCAGGGAAGCAAACCAACAGCTCAAACAGCATGGCGAACGACAGTAATGCAATGTTCCAAACGTATTCTATTGGGTTACACTTTGAATAATAACTGAGTCTGGAAAAGGGAACTATTAGGGACCATAAGCAGTTACAGGAATGCTCTCATTCTGAGGAAAAGCTGAATAGCTAGATGGGGCTTGGGAGGACTATAGCAACAAATTGAGTCAGAAAATTTCCGTTATAATCTTTTATTTGGAATTGCATATAATTTGTGCTGTTGGATTTTGGCACTGAGGCAAAAATACTCTGAGGTCCATTTTATGAGTGAAGAAAATAAATAAGAGGATTTTAAATAGATCTGAGAAAGGTCCATTCTTTTCATCTGAAAAACTTCTATGCTTGCCTACAGGCATTAGGGAATTTGGGTCTCCCTGAAATGAATAGAAACCCTGGTGGTGTAGTGGTTAAGAGCTACAGCTGCTAACGGAAAGGTCGGCAGCTTGAATCCACCCGGTGCTCCTTGGGAACCCTATGGGGCAGTTGTAGTCTGTCATTTAGGGTCGCTATGAGCCGGAATTGACTCGAAGGCAATGGGTTTTTTTGGTTTTTGTTTTTTAATGAAATGCCTCCTTCCCAGTGCATAGCTGGAACTACCTTTTATCTCAGTTAGAGAATGTGAACGTGGGATTTTAGAGATGATAGCTTATATAATAAGCAAGTGGTTGATTGACAGGTTAGATGACTATAGGACAGGAAGTATAGAAAGGTAGTTCATTTCTGGTGGGAAGGGATAAGAAAAATAATAACAGCAATAATAATATAAACTATAACAATAATGACTTGGATTTGTAGGCTGCTTTCGCATTTACAAAATGCTTTTCTCACAGCATATAGACTTCTTGAAGATTAGAAATTTGTCTTAATTATCTTTGATTCCTTGGTTCTTAACATGTCTGGCTTACAGTAGGAATTCAATAAATATTCCTTTCATTAACAGACCAAAAAACAGTTGAATGAATAAACTTATTATATTATTTAATTCTTATAAAAATCCTGTGAGGTTGGTTTTATGATCTTGATTTTATACATGCAAAACTCAAGACATATATACAGCAAATAACTTCCCAAGATCGTGTGAGTCAAAAGTAGATCAAGAATTCCAATCCACATTTTCTGTCCTTATTCAGAGCCTTTTTTATAGTAACGAAGCTCACATTCTAGGATGAGTTAGAACTGAAACCAGGTTTGAAAAGAACCTTAGATTGGGGTAGGAAGAAAAATAGACAAAGGGGAAATTTATTTTACTTTTTAAGGTCAGTTGTTATAACAGTCAGCAATTGCCACAATAATTCTGCATGAAAAAAAACCTCCCCCGAACTCAGTGGCATACAACAATAAGTCTTCATTCTCAGGATAATAGGTTCGCAAGTTGACCGGCTGCAGATGGACTGATCCTAGGCTGAGCTCAGCTGGGTGGCTCTGTTTCAAGCGCAGGTTGGGCTGAGCTTGGATCTTTACTACAATCTGGGCTCAGGGCTCTTCCAAGTGTGTCCATTTTGGGGTTCAGACCAAAGGGCCATCAGCTACCTGGGGGAGTTATTCTCATGGTGCTGACTGACGAGCCAGAGGTCAGCCATTCTTGCGTGTGCAGTTCAAGCTTCTGCCTGCTTCTCCTTTGCTAATATCCCCTTGGCCAATGTGGTAGGCAAAATGGCTCCCAAAGATGTCTAGGCCCTAATCCCTGCATTTTGTGACATTACACGGCAAAAGGAACTTTAAGGATATAATTAAGGTTATGAGCCTTAAAATAGGGAGATTATCCAGGGTTATCTAGGGGGGTCCAATCTAATCACATACGTAAATAGTTGCGTTGGCGTTGATTCCAACACATGGAGACCCCAAGTGTGTCAGAATAGAACTGTGCTCCGTAAGGCGTTTGATGGGTGTGATCTTTTGGAAGTAGATCACCAGGCCTTTCTTCCAAGGCACCTCTCAGTAGACTCAAACCTCCAATCTTTCGGTTAGCAGCTAAGTGCATTAACTGTTTGCACCACACAGGGAATCGAATCACATGAGCTGTTTAAAAGCAGAGAATTTTCTCCACCTGGAGTGAGAGAGATGCAGCAGAGGAGAAGCTGGGAGAGAGTTGACCTGTGAGAGGAACTCAACTCCCCATTGCTGGCGGGGCACACGGAGAACATGAGAAGAAATGCAGGCAACCTGCAGGCACAAGGAGCTCTGGTGGCACAGTGGTTAAGTGAGATGGTGGCTTACCAAAAGGTCGGTAGTTTGAATCCACCAGCCACTCCTTGGAAACCCTATGGGTCAGTTCTACTCTGTCCTATACGGTCGCTATGTGTCAGAATTGACTTGACAGCAACAAGTTTGTTTTTTTGTTTTTCCTCTTTTGGTTTATAGGCCCAAAGATTGGCCCCAGCTAACAGAAGGCCAGGAAATAGAGACCTCAATCTTATGACCACAAGAAACTGAAATCCACCAACAACCTGAATAAAGTTCAAAGTGAATTGATCCCTAGAACCCCCAGATAAGAGCCCAGCCCTGCTGACACCTTGTCTCTGATCTGTAAGGTCCTAAGCAGAGGACCCAGTCAAGCCCACCCACTGAACTTGTGAGGGACCTATAGACACTACGATCATAAATGAGTACAGTTTTCAGCTGACAACTTTGTAGTAATGGGTTACCACAGCATAAAAAACTATATAAGTCAATGAAAGGTCCACGGCCAAGTGCAAAGTCAAAGGTCAAGGAATTGCACTCTAAGTTCTGTTTGGCCATGGACAATCTTGAATATAGTGCCACAGGGAAGTAAAAAATTGGGGCCAGTATTTCAAGCTTCTCCAGTTGAACTGAGGTAGAAGAGAAACATCAGCTCTCTAGGGAAAGGTTAGTTAAACTTTTTGTCGGGGGAAGATGAAGCTATTGGGAAAACCTTCTCCAAGATAAAACAGCCCAGAAAGTAGAGACATTTAACGTTGGTGTGACGACTATCCTCATGAGCCAGGTCAGCCTCGCCCAGAGGGGGCCTACACAGAACTGAGTGAGGCAGATGAATTGGAAGAGAACATGGAATTCGCCAACAAGAAAGAATTTGTGTGGAGAGTCCCAAACATTCCTGTAACGAAAATCATGTTCTTGGGTTAACTTCTTCAGCACCATTGCTCCACCCCAGCAGTCACTTTTGTTCTCATGTCCACCACTGAAGGGGTTCACATCAAGGCCTATGCTTCAGAGACAGAACACCCCAAATGCAGGCAAAGTTGACTGGGATCATTACATGTTGTTGTTGCTTCCGCCGAGTAGCCCCCCAACTTATGGTGACCCCATGTACAGTAGGATTGGACTGCTGTGATCCATAGGGCTTTCATCGACTGGTTTTTGGAAGTACCTTGTTTTTATGCATATAACGCATGCCTTATGCATTTGTTTGCCAGTGGCACCCTCCCCTCTCCAGGTATTTTCTTAAATGTGTTATGCTAATTTTTTTTACTGCAACATGTGAAAGAGGATTGGCATGGCAGTACTTGTGAGGGTGCCTCACGGGGCGGGAGGGGAGAGGTGCGGCTGGCAAACACAGAACCTGCATGCTATTTGCATAAAAATACAGTAGACCCAGACCTTCCTTTCTAGTCTGTCTTGGTCTGGAAGCTCCACTGAAACCTGTTCAGTATCGTAGCAACACGCAAGCCTGTGCTAACAGACTAGTGGTGGCTGCCCATGAGGTGCACTGACTGGGAATCGAACTCAGGTCTCCTGCACGGGAGGCGAGAATTCTACCACTGAACTACCAATGCCCTAGATCATTAAATACAGGTCTCCTAAAATGTGTCTGACGAGGTGAGCCTAGACAAGTGTCTACACTGGTGACTGATGGCCTGTGGTGACCGTGCTGGCTGCACAGCTGTGGGGTAGCTGATCCGGCCCAGCATCAGCCCTCTGTCGCAGCTGGACATCGTCCTGACTATTTCAACCCCAACCTGAAGCTCTCCTAAGGACCCAGTCCCCATTCATAACTCCCTCTTTAGTGAGGAAGGGCATTGTTTACGAAGAAGAGAGCCTTGGTATTTCTGAGTTTAGTCCAGAATTGGTATATCCGTCACATAGGTAATACCCCTTCCTACTACTGCTCCCGTGTGCAAGACCCTATTACTGACCCCCACTCTCTTTCCTGATAAATAGAGGTTCGTTCTTCAAATTATTTTTAACATAACAGCTTTGGAAACCACAACCAATCAATGGGAGTCAGTGTGCAAGAGGAAACCTACAAGACTCTTAACCCCGATTCAAGTAACTCTTGAAGCAGGTATTCTACTTGCTGCTTCATCCCATATTTTTTAAAAGATTCATACTATGCGTAAGCATCTAGGTATGACTTCTCTAGAATCAGAAGGTCTGAAAAGTTATGGAGGACAGCTCCCACCCCATGACTCGGCATACAGATCCCTCATTAGTATTTCTCAAAATATCCGTTGCGAATGCAAATTTGCCCTGTGGCATTTGCTTGCAGTTGGAAAGGGAGACTGTAGCCCGAAAAGAAGTGGAGGCCTCAACCCTTTGTAATGCTCTCCTAATATGGCTGCCTGCTAATCAAATGTGAGTCTTAACTAGATGGACGTGATCCATTAGGATAGATTCGGAACATTTACCAGTAAACAGACTCTGGTTGTGACGGAGCCATGAGGGAATTAGGGAAACAAATCATGAGATTCTGAGAATAGCTGAGACGAGGTAGCTCTTTGGGAAGCCAGATTGTCATTTTTTTGTTCTGTTGTTTTTTGATTCAGAAATTAGTCTTTTCAGAAGACTTCTTTATTATGAAATATTTCACATTCCCTACAAAAGCCTTTTGCTGTCGAGTGAATTCCAACACATAGCGACCCCATAAGACAGAGTAGAACTGCCCCATAGGGTTTCCAAGGAGCGGCTTGTGGAATCAAACTGGCAACCTTTTGGTTAGCAGCAGAGCTATTAACCACTGTGCCACCAGGGCTCCAAAGTTTCACAATAAACAATTGTGTATCAGCTATCCAAGAAATGAAAGACAGGCTCCAACGCATCTGCAGGGAAAGCATCACATATTAGACGTGAAGAGGTCGTTTTCATTTCACATCTGTGAATGCAACCTAGAAGCTGTGTGTGTGATGTCAGCGCACCTATGTGAGCCACATAAGATTCCTCTCTCCTTGTATATCACTCTCTGCGCTGGCTCTGAATGACTCGTGATGGTTTCATATCATCCCTCAGAAGGTGACAATTTTCCTCTATAAAGGGGTGTCGGAAGAAGTACGTTACATGCTTGAAGGCCAGTTCTGTGATGAAGTACCAAGGTGATTTTGTCCCAAAGCCATATCAATGGAATAGTGTATAAATTCCCAAGGTAGAAACCTTGATGTAATGACAGTCACTTGACTGTGTAAATTCTTGGATGGCCAGAAACATCCATCACGTAATTTTATAGTCAGGATTATCTTCAAAGGTCTTCATGAAAGGTGTGTTCATAAATTTTCACAGTAAGATTTGTATCTCTTTGTATCAGAAGCTTACATTTTATATCAACCATAAACCTCTTCTGCAATTCAGCTGATTACATTCTGCTTGACCCTGAATCATGATAACAATAAACTCATTGCCTTTGAGTCAATTCCAAAGCATAGTGACCCTACAGGCAGAGTAGAACTGCCCCATAGAGTTTCCAAGGAACACCTGGTGGATTTAAACTGCCGACCTTTTGTTTAGCAGCTGTGCTACTATTTAATCCTCAAAATGGCTCTATGCCTATGAGTTGGTACTGTTACTAGCCCCTGTTTAGAGAGTAATAATATCAGGTTTAATGAGACTAAGTATTTTATCAGAGGCCACACCATACGAAGGAGAGCTGGGAGTCAAACCCATTTGGATGCTCTTTGGCAGCAACTGGAGAAAATGGCTTCTCAGACACAAGAATTCATTGTCATTGGAAAGCAGATTGGACACGGACTTTCCCAACACCTAAAGAAAACTCATCTTTGAATGGACTGCTTTATCCTTGAAATTCCCCAGGTCCCTCAGTCTAAAAAAAGCCAGTGGCCCAGAGAGGGGCTGAAGGTAGACTACGTGCCACATATCCACAGTGAATGGCCATTTAAAAAAAAAAAGGGTTTCCTTGGAGAAGCTTAACTCCATTTCCTAGGAAGTATATGGATTTGACTCCTTTACAACTGTTGCTGGCTGACTCACAGCACCGGTCAGCCAGAATTATAAAAGCAAGGCAGAATGTTAGAAGAAGGCCAAGAAATAGTCCTTTCCCTAAAACCTCAAGGATCCATTTTCAGCATGCCCCTGGGTTTCTTGGGAGACACTGTATCACATTAATTTGTGCCACTATCATCCAAGATAGTGGCTTGGATGGGTTGCAAAGATAGGAGCAAGCATAGCAACCATTGTGAGGATGGTGTAGAACAGGGCAGTGTTTCGTTCTGTTGCATACAGGGTTGCTATGGGTCAGAGCCAACTTGACAGCAACTGACAACAGCAGCATCCTCCAAGAGAAAAGAGAAGTTCTCCTCTTTAAATCTTGAGACCACAGCCATGCCCTGCACAAAGCTGCTGTGTTTTCTGCCATGCACACTTGAGATCAGCCGCGAGGAGTACAAAGGTACATTAATACATTGCTGAGAAAATCTCAAGGGTAACTCAAGACAAACTACACAAAGGTGAATAACTGGCAAGGCCTTAGTTGGTTATGAATTCCACCCAACAGACTAATCGTAATAGTATCAACTTCCAACTTTTATTCCCCATACAGCTACCACGCCCAAACACTCTCTCTTCTTGGGAAAATGTACAAACCCTACCTTTCCAATACAACCCATTCTCACACTAGTTTCCATTTGAAACCATTTTTTTCTAAAAATCACTTAGAGACTTCTCTGTTTTAGCAACTTATTTAAAACAACATCAGAGATCATTTAATTCAACCTGCTCATTTTGTGGAAGAAACAGAGGCCTATCACAGACAGCTTCTCTCTCTCTTTCTCCTTCTCCCTTCTGGGCATCTGAAACCCCTTTTACAAACGGGGCATTCATCAGTCCATGAGCCTCAGTGGGAGGCAGTGCTTGCTTCTCACTGTAGATGCTGAAAACCCCAGACCTTCAGGTTCTCTGCCTCTCTTGCAGCTAGAACACAGGCATGTGACCTAGGCTACACCAATCGGATGTACTTGTTTCAAATTCTGAACAGGGGCTTGAGGTATAAAGAAGCAAGAGGATTCTCTTCTGGTGGTTGGTGGTGGCAGCACAGTTTTCAGGTGTTCCAGGCTTAATGCTGCAATGATGGCATTCTTGTTCAGTTTGGGGCAGCAAGGGTGGCCTCACCTCATAAATTTTGTCACACAAATGGTCCTAGTTGCTTCCAGCTTCCCATGTTTCAGAGCATTTTCCAAGCTTTTTCTAGGGCCTTCCTGCTTGTTCTGGGAGCTGCCCCATCTCCTCAATATAATACTGATCTTCTTAAATCAGCCAGGGGTTTTGTTTCTGTTAGGTTTGGGGGTTTGTTTTTGTGTTTTAGTTTCTTCCAACTAAGACCACTGATGGATATGAAGCTCACTGGGGACAACTATTAATATGGTCTGTGGCAGAGCTGGGACTGGGGCTGTGGGACTTCCAGCCTTGTGTGACTTATGCTGAGGCACCAACACTGCTCTTAACGTGCTAATGGCATTTCTAGTCCTGTTCTCTACCTTCTGCTAGGCACACTGTTTCTGCCTTCCTTGTCCATTCTGATCCAAGGAGAAAAGAAAGTATGATAGCAGGTAGGATCGGTTGTCTTATGTTGTCTTATGCTGTGTTCTCTAGAGAAACAAAACCAGTAAAGCTATAAACGTACATTTAGAGATTTCTATCAAGGGGATGGCTCACATAGTTGTAGAGGCTGGAATGTCCCAAGTCTGTGGGTCAGGATAGAGGCTTCTCCTGGTTCACGTAGCTGCAGGGGCTGGCAAATCCAGGATCAGCAAATCAGAAAGCAGGGCTCTTGCTCACAGGCTGCGAAGAGCAATGAACACCAAGATCAGTAGGCAAGACCACAGGTAAGCTGCTAGCTCAAGTCCCAAGAACCAGAGGCTGGGCTAACAGGAGCCAGCTACAGGATCCAGAACTAGCAAAAGCCTACAAGACTTTCCAGAATGTCCACTTATATCTGATGCAGGCCACATGCCCAAGGAAACTCCCTTTCAACTGATTGGCTACTCATGGCATATCCCATCATGGAGGTGACCATATATCAAATCTTATCGTGGAATTGATCACAACACTGTAGGACTGCCAAATCACTGAGAATCATGGCCCAGCCAAGTTGACACACAGCCTTAGCCATCACACATGTAACGATGTAAGCAGTCGTATTAGTGAGAAATAGGTTAGGCAGTGAGTGAACAACGTTCACAATATTAATGGCTTAAATAAGTTAGTAGTGTGTTTACATCTCACATAAATGAAGGTGGTGTGGGGTGCGGGGGTGTATGGTGCTCCACATTGCTAGATACCCAGGCCCCTTCTCTCAGTGTTCTCCTTCACATTCAGCACTAGGTATCCTCCTTGTGATATTGTTATTGACAAACCAAAAACCTGTTGCTGAAGAGTTGATTTCTACTCATGTCAACCTCAGGTGTTACAGGGTAGAACTGTTCCATAGGGTGTTCTTGGATGTAATCTTTACAGAAGCAGGTTGCCAGGCCTTTCTTCCATGGTTCCACTGGGCAGATTTTAACTGCCAACCTCTAGGTTAATAGTCTATCACAAACCACTTGTGCCACCCAGGGATCTTTCTGTAGCTAGAAGGCCTGCAAAACCTGTTTACTATCCACCCCTTTAACAATATGTTCCCCAACATCTGCTTAAATCCTTCCTGACCCATTTTGAAAACTGTGTGTGGACACCATTCTTGTTTTTGTGGACTCGAACGAGAGCCTTATTTGGAAAACAAAAAACGGGGAGCAGTGGAGGCTGTGGAGGAGCACAGCAGAGATCAATGAGCTCAATTCAGTACCCACTTTGCAATTTGGGGACTCCTTGGGTATTGCAGGTAACCGTGGTAGCATAGTGGCTAAGAGCTATGGCTGCTATCCAAAAGGTCAGCAGTTCAAATCCACCAGGTGCTCCCTGGAAACTCTATGGGGCAGTTCTACTCTGTCCTATAGGGTCGCTATGAGTTAAAATCGACTTGATGGCAGCAGGTTTGGTTTGATTTGAGTGTTGCAAGGAGCCCTGGTGGTGCAGTGGTTAAGAGCTCACTGCTAATCAAAAGACTGGCAGTCCAAATCCACCAGCCGCTCCTTAGAAACCCTATGGGGCAGCTCTACTCTGTCTTACAGGATTGCTAGGAGTCGGAATCAGCTCTATAGTTAATGCATCCTGCTGCTAACTCAGATGAAAGGCCTGGTGATCTACTTCTGAAAAATCAGCCATTGAAGACCTTATGGAACAGACCAATTTTGACCTAACCTAGCACCAACAGAGGGTAAATGACTTTGGAGAGATGGAGTTAGCTGTCAATTCAAATTATACAGCAAAGACAAAAGCAAATCTCTCCCTCTAGGTGATGTCCACAGGTAAAACATGCGTAAGCCTCTTTGGTGGTAAGCATTGAACACACATGCCACAGTGCCATAAATGGGGACTTTTATCTCGAACTTTTCCAGAATAATTTAGTTCCTGACCAGATAAATTAATTGCTATGTAATTCCTAAGTGTGGGACGAATTCTGATGGTCTTGGCCTTTGTTCTTTTTGATCATCATCAGAAATTATTCTGTAATCAATACCGCAAAGCTCCCCAGAGAGATAAAGGATCTCAGAGGAAGGAGGAAGATTATTTAACAGCCCTGAAAGCCAAGGTTTCATCTACTAGTATCTTCAACAATCGCCTTCAACTCTGTCCTTATTTGCTTGCCTATCACCAATTTAAAGCAGCAGAGATAATCAATGGCATGCACGTTAGTGACAATCGGTATATCGTAATGGGATATATTTGCTGTAATTTGCTTTGTGGCACAGACATTGTAATTATAAAAGGCCTACTGTGAATTATCCTGTGTGTTCATCTCCTAGGACTGTCACTCGTATCAAAATACCACAAACTGGGTGACCTACGGACTCCCTGGGTGATGTAAACAGTTGATGTGCTTGGCTGCTAATCAAAAGGTTGGCAGTTCAAGTCCATCCAGAAACACCTTGAAAGAAAGGCCTGGCAATCTACCTCCAGAAAAAATCAGCTATTGAAAACTCTATGGAGTACAGTTCTATTCTGATACACATGGCGTTGCCACAAGTTGGAATCAGCTCAACAGCAACATTTTTTTTTTGGTTGATGGTGTGTCAAACAAACTAACAAACAAAAAAACTCATTGCAATCGAGTCAATTCTGACTCATAGGGACCCTATAGGACAGAGTAGGAGTGCCTGGTGGATTCGAACTGTCAACCTTTTGGTTAGCAGCCATAGCTCTTAACCACTATGCCACCAGCGTTTGGAGTTTATTGTTTCACAGTTCTGGAGGCTAGAAGCCCAAATCAATGTGTCAGTTATGCCATGCTCTCTCCCAAGTCTCTAGGAGAAGATCCTTTCTTGTCTCTCCTAGCTTCTGGTAGCCCCGACCTTCCTTGGTTTGTAGATTCATCTTCATGTCTTTCCTTTGTCTTTCTGGGTCTTTTCTCCTCCTTTACCAGGACACCACGCAGATTCGATCAGGACCCACCCTACTCCTGTATGGTCTCATGTTAAACTAACTGATGTTGTTGTGTGCCGTCAAGTCGATTTCGACTCGTAGCGACCCTACAGCACAGAGTAGAACTGCCTCACAGGGCTTCCAAAGCTGTAATGTTTACAGAAGCAGACTACCACGTCTTTCGCCCACAGAGAAGCTGGTGGGTTCGAATCACCAACATTTAGGTCAGCAGCTGAGCACCTAACCACTGCACCACCAGGGTTTCTTTAGCTAAACTGATAATATCTTCAAAGGCCCTATTTCCAAACAAGGTCACGTTCACAGGTCCCATGAGTGAGGACTTCAACGTATCCTTTGGGGGGATGCAATTCAATCCATAACACCTGTAGCCAGGACAAGCACTCTAAATTTTAAAGATCTCCTTCTCCAGATTCCGAAAACACTTCCTAGAGCTGTGGAATCACCACTGATGTCTGTTATTTTAAGGATAGGACTTCTCACCACTTCTTTTCCTTCAACACTGGTCAGTCAAGGCTGGCATGCAAGAGTTAAAATCCTTTCATGTTTCTGTAATTGCTGCTGCCTCAGTCTGTGGAAGGAGTGACGAATAGCCAGAATGAGAGGAATAGAAATAGCAATAGCTATTTGCAAAACACTTTGACAATTACAAAGTGTTTCCACATATACATTAAAAAGAAAAATATAAATCTTCTACCCCAGCTTTGTGTTGCTTGATCTAGCCAAAATGCCAACCCAGAGCCAATAAATGATTATGACTTGATTTGTCTTCAACAGAAAATAAAAACAAAACAAAACAAAAAAACCCTATAGTGAAAATGTAGCAACTGTATTCAAATAAAAAAGAAAATAGCTCCAGGTACATTTGATAGAAATCAAACTACCCAGAATGATGGACTGAACAGACAAGATTACACCATGCTATGATGCTGTGAGAAGCCAAAGCACTGATTTTTTGAAGGCAGAGCACGGGACTGTACTGCTAAGAAACCCCTGATGCTGTGGTTGCTTCTAGTCTCCGGTGGTGAAACATAAACGTCTGCAGATTTCTACTCCTATGCCCAAGCAGACATTTGGAAAAAGACTGTGGGAGGGAATGCAATTCCCTTTGGAAAAACAAGGCCAGCTCCCCTCCAAGCTGTTGTGTCATTACACAGCATCTCTCAACTGGCTTTGAGATCCCAGTGAAGGGCCGTGAAATTGCTGCAGCCTTGTCCAGCACTGGGTTCCTAAGCTTTGGGTTAGCTCATGTCAATGGAGAGATGTCCTCCACAACTCTGACATGTGGCGGCTCCCTGAACAGAGAGGGAGAGACGAGGCCTGTCACTGATTGAATAGTGTCCCTCCCAAAAATACGTGTCAACTTGGTAAGCCTATGATTCCCAGTATTGTATGGTTGTCCACCATTTTGTGATCTGACGTACTTTTTCTGTGTGTTGTAAATCCTAATCTCTGCCTGTGGTGAAGAAGGCAAGATTAAACCCATTGCCTAAGAATCAGTCCCCACTCATAGTGACCCTATAGGACAGAGTAGAGCTGCCCCATAGGATTTCCGAGGAGCCACCGGTGGATTCGAACTGCTGACCTCTTGGTTAGCAGCTAAACTCTTAACCACTATGCCACCAGGGCAAGATTAGATTATGTTAAAGAAGATTAGGGTGGAATGCAACACCCTTACTCAGGTCACATGGATGATGCAATGTAAAGAAAGTCCCCCTGGGGTGTGGCCTACACCACCTTTTATCTTACAAGAGACAAAAAGAGAGAGAAGTGAGCAGAAAGATGGGGACCTCATACCACCAAGAAAGTAGTGCTGGGAGCAGAATGTGTCCTTTGGAACCTATGCTGAGAAACTTCTAGACCAGGGGAAGATTATTGGTAAGGACCTTCTCCCAGAACTGAGAGAGAAAGCCTTCCCCTGGAGCTGGTACCCTGAATTCAGACTTCTAGGCTCCTAGACTGTGAGAGAATAAATTTCTCTTTGTTAAAGCCATTCACTTGTGGTATTTCTGTTACAGCAGCACTCGATAACCAAGAAAAGGCCCAAGGACAAGTTCATTGGCAAGAGCCAAATCTTCCCTCTTTGCAGAGTTGACACCATGGCCACGCGCCACTGTGGACTGAATTGTATCCCTCCCCACACAAAAAAACATGTATTCAGGTCCTGGTCCTTATACCTGTGGATGTGATCCCATATGCATGTGTGCACATGTACACACACACACACTCACACACGTTCATACTCATGTTTTCCTGAAATACCCAGTGAGCAGAGATTAAGGACGTTTGAGGTATGTACAGGGGGATACGTTGGTTAATCAATGACTGAACACTGTGCTTGCATAAGAACTAAACAGAATCAAGCAAAACCTCATATTGCAGAAACATTGATACATTTTACAGAAGTGAGAGAGCCAGTGTTATACATGTTCTTTGAAGGCTGGAAGTATGTTTCCAATTACTCTAATCCCCAGAGTCAGATAGTTAGAACATGATGTCACTGTTGACCAATGAGACGCCATGTTCCTCAGCTGCTCTGGCTCTTATCTTGACAGGCCCCTTGCCCCGTGCAGGAACCCAGAGGTGCATTGTTCAGCAAGAGGAGTCAGAAACCAGGCTAGTGGACAGAGCTCAAGGCCGAGAGGTGGGAAGAACCAGAAATAGCATGGTTTTCAAGCATATGTTTTTGGAACTGCTCGGCTACCTATGCATCTCTATTTTATAAGAACAGATTAAGCAAAATGCTCACGTAATGGGAGTGTTACCCTTGCTAGCATTGGAGGATTTTTAATGCACCAAACACAGGCACTGAGCCACCCTGATTTTGGTGTCTGTATGCGCCTGGATGTGTCAACCAAACAGGAAACCAGAAGCCTTCGGGTGGATCTAGACATGCTAGGCAGAAAAACTGAAAGGGGAAGCCTTTTTAACATACAGATTCCTGGGTTCTGCTCCAGACACACTGGTGAAGAATGCCCAGGCTCCCCTGTACCTGTCTGCAGGCCAGGCTGGGGCAGCTCACCTGACTCTGGCTTTAAAGGTTCTATATGTTTTTGTTATTGTTGTTACCTGCCATCAAGTCAGCCCCCTAGTCTTGGTGGCCCCATACACAATGGAACAAAACCCTGCCTCTTCCTGTGCCATCTCAGGTCAGACCGTTGTGATCCAGAGTGTTTTCATTAGCTGATTTCTGGAAGTAGATCACCAGACTTTTCTTCCTTGCCCATTTCAATCCGCTGAAACGTGTTCAGCACCATAGCAACACACAAGGTTCCACTAATTGTTGGGTGGAGGCCGGAGGTGGATTAACCAACAAGCACAGTATGTACCGGCTTACAGTAAACAAGGCATGCACAGGCTTAATTGTGCTTACTTACCAAACTATACTGCACAATTTCACATGGGTTTCACCACGTCAGATTAGCAGGTAAGCACAATTAAGCCCTGTGTGTCTCGCTTATTGGGTAATCCATCCCTGATGGTGGCTGAGCGTGAGGGGCGTTGGCTGGGATTGGAACCTGGGTCTCCCACACGCAAGCTGGGAGTTCTACCACAGAACCATCAGTGCCCTTCCCAAAGGTCCTATATAGCTGAGGCAAAATCCTTAGCTGAATATCAGCTCTCCGTGCGAACTTTAGTTACCCTCTTTCTCCTCCATTCATGAGCTCTTTTGATAGAGGACAGCGTGGAGAGATTTACCTGGATGTGAGGCTGATCTACTTTCAACACATGTTGCCTGCTGGTCTCCGGAGCTGACTTGCTTGATCTGACTGCTCAAGGGAAGGGGAAAAGGGATCCTTCTCTACAGAAGTTACCCAAATATGGGTAAGAGAGGATAAAGAGGAGTTATGGTTTAGTGGATAAGCACTTGGCTACTAACCAGAAAGGCCAGCAGTTCGAAACCACCAGCTGCTCTCCAGGAGAAAGCTGTGGCAATCTGCTTCTGTCAAAATTACAGCCTTGGCAACCCTATGGGGCAGTTCTACACTGTCCTATAGGGTTTCTGTGAGTTGGAATCAACTCAACGGCAATGAGTTTGGGTACTTTGCTCACAGAATCCCACAAGTTACAGTTGTTTTTTAATTTGACATAATATTTTGTACTATACTCATGCACAGGTTTTGATTGCAATGCCTGAATATATACCCTGGTCCCCAATATTGCCTTGAGTTTTTTCTACAACCCTTCCTACATTAAATCTTGGATTTTGTACATAAGAGGAGTTATTGTTACCAATTATATTTTAATTATTTTGCAAATTTTAACTGATGGTGACACAGACATACAATGTATGGTGGATATCCACGTAAGTTATGGCACGTGGTGTAGAGATTAAAATAACAGGCTCTAGGCCCAGACAGCTAGGGCTCAACTCCTGGCCCTGCCACTTGTTAGCTCTGTGACCTGGGACAAATATTTAATTTTTCTGTACCTCAGTTTTCTCATCTATAAAGTCTGCTTCATAGGACTATTGCGAGGATTAAGTGAGCTAATATTTGTAAAGGGCCTCGGCAGTAATAAGGACCTCAGATGTGTTTATTTTGTTATTTTCTTTTCTTTGTATATGTGTAGATGAAAAGTGTATGACTTCAAAATACTTTCTACTCTGCATCATTTTCCTTTTCCTAAAAAACCAGTTGCTATTGAGTTGATTTCGACTCATGGTGACCTCAGGTGTGCAGAGCAGAACTGTGATCCACAGGATTTTCAATGGCTGAGTTTTTGTAAGTAGATTGCCAGCCCTTTCTTCTGAGGCACCTCTGGGTGGATTCGAACCACCAACCTTTTGGTTGATGGCCAAGCGTATTGATTGTTTGCTTCATCCAGTTACAACAGAACTGATAATAAGGAACTCATCTCCCCCATCCATAGACTGGGCGTGAGAGATCAGCTAACTTTTAAAGTGAAGCATGGGTAGACCTGGTGTTATATAAGCCCTTTCACAAGATCCTGGTTCATTGTTTTATTTCCATTTCTATGAGGGTAGGAGAGCAGGAAGGGACTTCACTCTTCTTTCTACATGGACTACCACCTGGGGAACACATATAATTATCATAATAAGAAACTTAATGAATAGCCCCACACATCTGTAAGTTCTGAGAAAATTATAGGAAGACAAGTCAAGGAGAAGTGAAGGAAGTTGAAGTAGCTAAGCTAACATTTCTGGAATGCCTAATATTACCCAAAACCAAATCAACCAAACAAAAAAAAAAAACCCAAACCAGTTGCCGTTCAGTAGATTCTGACTCTTGGCAACCCCAGTGTTTCAGAGTAGAACTGCTCCATAGGGTTTTCAGTGGCTGCAACCTTGTAGAACTAGATCGCCAGGTCTTTTTTCTGAGGTGCCTAGGGGTGGGTTTGAATCACCAACGTTTCAGTTGGTAGTTGAACACTTAACTCTTTGTGCTACCCAGGGACTCCCTTAATATGTACCAGACACAATAGTACATATTTTACATGTATTATCCCTTTAAAAAACATCGCAAGAAATTCTTACCTGCACCTTTTTTTTTATAATTTTTATTGACCTTCGAGTGGATGTTTACAAATCAAGTCAGTCTGTCACATATAAGTTTATATACACCTTACTCCATATTCCCACTTTCTCTCCCCCTAATGAGTCAGCCCTTCCAGTCTCTTCTTTCTTGACAATTTTGCCAGCTTCCAACCCTCTCTACCTTCCCATCCCCCCTCCAGACAGGAGATGCCAACACAGTCTCAAGTGTCCATCTGATACAAATAGCTCACTCTTCATCAGCATCTCTCTCCTACCCACTGTCCAGTCTCTTTCATGTCTGATGAGTTGTCTTTGGGAATGGTTCCTGTCCTGGGCCAACAGAAGGTTTGGGGACCATGACCGCCAGGATTCCTCTAGTCACAGTCAGACCATTAAGTATGGTCTTTTTGTGTGAATTCGGGGTCTGCATCCCACTGATCTCCTGCTCCCTCAGGGGTTCTCTGTTGACCTGCACCTTTTTGATGGAGACAATTTGTGGGAACAATGAGGATTTCAACTCAGGACTGTCTGATTCTGGAAAGTGGGCTCTTTCTCTCTCCTAAATTTGCCTCTACACACTGCGTGGCATAATACTGTGTATGAACACTGTTGTGGATCGAACCATTGACCCTAAAAATATGTGTCGACTTGGCTAGACCATGATTCCCAGTATTGTGCAGTTGTTACTTCCATTTTGTGATCTGATGTGATTTTCCTAGGTGTTGTAAATCCTAATCTCTGCCTGTGGTTAATGAGGCAAGATTAGGTTATGTTAAAGGGGATTAGGGTGGGATGTAACACCTTTACTCAGGTCACCTCCCTGATCCAAAAGGGAGTTTCCCTGGGGTGTGGCCTGAATTACCTTTTATCTTACAAGAGATTAAAGGAGACAGAAGCAAACAAAGAGAGGGACCCCCCTACCACCAAGAAAGAAGAGCTGGGAGCAGAGCACTTCCTTTGGATCCAGGGTCCCTATGCTGAGAAGCTCCTAGAACAGGGGAAGATTGATGGCAAGGACTTTCCTCCAGAAACCAACAGAGAAAGAAGGCATTCCCTGGTAGCTGGCACCCTGAATTCCAACTTCTAGCCTCCTAGAGAATACATTTCTCTTTGTTAAAGCCATCCACTGTTAGTATTTCTGTTTTAGCAGTACTAGATAACTAACACAACCACCATTCATAATTATGATTCCAAGTAATAAAAATTAAATTACTTTTCACTGTAGGGTTTTTTTTTTTTTTAATCAAGGAAGGACATAATAGCTTTTAAAACATTTTTTATTTGGAAATGTTAAAAAAAAAATATTCTAGACCAGAATAAGTATAACATATTAGTCCCTGGGTGGTGCAAAAGTTAACACACTGGACTGATAACTAAAAGATCAGAAGTTCTAGTCTACTCAGAGGTATCCCAGAAAAAAGGCCTAGCAATCTACTTCCAAAAAAAAAAATCAACCATTGAAAACCCTGTAGAGCACAATTCTATTCTAATACACATGCGGTCTCCATGAGTTGGAGTCCACTGGATGGCAACCAGTGAAGAAAACGGGTGTTTATAGCATAAAGAATGCTGCTAGAGCTGTTCAAAATGATGTGTGCTTACATTCTATGTGAACACAGAGCTGGGCAGTAGGAAAAGTGTTTAAAAATATGAACGTGTACCTAATTCTAGTACCTATGTTACCTGGTCTGATCACAGAAGTAGGGAATGCAACTAAGGAACATCCATGTTTCATGATATAATCAAGGCATCTGATGAAATCCATGTGACCAGAATACCACTTCCAAGCTAGATCCCTGGAGGCTGTATGATCAGAGATAATGTCAGGCAAGTGTGTTATTTCATTGCTAAATAGGGCTTTGAGCCCTAAATTCTCATCTGGCTTTCTATTTTAGTAGCCAAAGATAGTTAACATGTGAGCTTAAAGGTCTATGTTTGTCTGCTTAGTGCACGTCCCTAAGACTAGATTCAAAGAGCTAATATATGCCAAGTACATAGAACAGTGCCAGACACATAATATGCACACTCTAAGTATGCACGGCTATTATAGTCACCATTATTATTTTAACTCATAGCCACTTTCCTCTCATAAGCAATAATCCTCAGTCTCCTGGCCTAAACTTAATGGGGGAAAGACTGCATTATCCGAAAGGGAAATTTAATGATGTTACAAAGCATTATCCTGGTCACCTACAGTTTTTGGTATAATAGTTGTATTCGTTTGTTGGCTTCACGTGGCTTTTTGAGACACAACAGAGACCCAGCCACAGCCTAAGATTGATGAATTTTATCTCTGGAGGAAAACTGTGATTCAACCCTGCTTCTCTCTGCATTAGATTTCTTAAGGAGACATAAATATATAGACAAGTCGCAGTTGTCAGAGCGGCTGTACTACTCACTACCCTGAGAAATAGTCTCATATTTAACTCTGAGCATGCAAAGCCCTAAAGGACATTTTGCTGATAGTCACCTCGTGATTTCTTATGTTCTTGAGACAAATAGGCTCAGATTTGGAGCCAAATTAACCAAAACACAAACCTACTGCCATCGAGTTGATTCCGGCCCATAATGACCCTAGAGGACAGAGTAGTATTGCCCCATAGAGATTTGAACTGCTGAACTTTTGGTTAGCAGCCATATCCTTTAACCGCTGCACCACCAGGGCTCCCAATACAGCTGTTTCCTCATAGTGGGATCAAACAGATGATGACGACAAGAGAAATAATATTTGAAGAAGCCACTGACCTTGTATCAAAGCCAAATTAGGGATATGAATTAGTTTCCAAAGGCCAGATAAAACTGTGGTTTCATAGAGAAAAAGTTTGTTGCTGCTGTTAGGTACTGTTGAGTTGGTTTTGACTCTAGCAACCCCTTGACAACAGAATGCAACACTGCCCAGTCCTACACCATCCTCACAATTGTTGCTATGTTTGAGCCCATTGTTGCAGCCATTGTATCAATCCATCTCATTGAAGGTCTTCTCCTTTATTGCTAACCCTCTACTTTACAAGCATGATGTCTTTCTCCAGGGACCGATCCTTCCTGATAACATGTTCGAAGTATGTAAGATGAAATCTTGCCGATTTCCCATCCAAGGAGCATTCTGGCTGTACTTCTTCCAAGACAGATTTGTTCCTTCTTCTGGCAGTCCATGGTATAGTCAACATTCTTCCCCAATACCGTAACTCAAAGGCATCAATTCTTCTCCCTTCTTCCTTATTCATTGTCCAGCTTTTGCATGCATATGAGATGATTGAAAATACCCTGGATTAGGTCAGGCTTACCTTAGTGCTCAAAGTGATATTTTTGCTTTTTAACACTTGAAAGAGGTCTTTTGCAGCAGATTTGCCCAATGCAATGTGTCATTTCATTTCTTGACTGCTGCTTCCATGGCTGTTGATTGTGGATCTAAGTAAAAGGAACTCCTTGACAACTTCAATCTTTTCTCTGTTTATCATGATGTTCCTAATTCGTTCAGTTGTGAAGATTTTCGTTTTCTTTATGTTGAGGCGTAACCCAGGCTGAAGGCTGTGGTCTTTGATCTTCATCGTTAAGTGCTTCAAGTTTTCTTCACTTTCAACAAGGAAGGCTATGTCATCTGCATAACACAGGTTGTTGATGAGCCTTTCTCCAACCCTGATGCCCCATTCTTCTTCCTATACTCCAATTTCTTGGAGGAAATCCTCAGCATACTGATTGAATAAGTATGGTGAAAGTATACAACCTGACACACACATTTCCTGACTTTAAAATTTGCAGTATCCCCTTGTTCTGTTCGAATGACTTCCTCTTGATCGATATACAGGTTCCTCATGAGCACAATTAAGTGTTCTGGAATTCCCATTCTTCAAAATGTTATCCATAATTTATTATGATTCACATAGTATAATGCCTTTGCATAGTCAATAAAATGCAGGTAAACATCCTTCTGTTACAGCTTGGACTTCTTCCTTCAATACCATCGGTTCTTCATCATATGCTGCCTCCTGGAATTAGTTGAATGTCGACCTTTTGATGCTTCCTGCATTGTTCAATATTTTGCCCGTAGAATCTTTCAATATTGGTTGGAGGCTTAAATTCTTTCTTTAGTTCTTCCAGCTTTAGAAATGTCATATGTGTTCTTTCCTTTGGTTTTCTAACTCCAGGTCTTTGTTCATTTCATTATAGTATTTTATTTTGTCTTCTTGAGCGCCCTTTGAGATTTTCTGTTCAGCTCTTTTACTTCATCATTTCTTCCATTTGCTTTAGCTACTCTACTACATCCAAGAGCAAATTTCAGAGTCTCTTCTGACATCCATTTTGGTCTTTTCTTTCTTTCCTGTCTTTCTAATGACTTTTTGCTTTCTTCATACATGATCTCCTTTATGTCATTCCACGACTCAACTTGTCTTAGGTCATTAGTGTTCAACGCATCAAATCTATTCTTGAGACAGTCTCTAAATTTAGGTGGGATATACTCAAGGTTGTACTTTGGCTTTCATGGACTTATTCTAATTTTCTTCATCTTCACCTTGAACTTGCATTTGAGCAATTGGTAGCCCATTCTGCCTTTGGCCCCTGGCCTTGTTCTGACTGATGATATTGAGCTTCTCCCTCATCTCTTCCCACAGATGTAGTTGATTTTGATTCTTGTGTATTCCATCTGGTGAGGTCCACGCGTATAGTCACTGTTTATGTTGTTGAAAAAAGGCATTTCCAATGAATAGGTCCTTAGTCTTGGAAAACTCTATCATGTGATCTCCAGCATCATTTCTATCACCAAGGCCATATTTTTTCCATCTACTAATCCTTCTTCCTTGTTTCCATCTTTTACATTCCAATCACCGGTAATTATCAACACATCTTGATTGCATGTATGATCAATTTCAGACTGCAGAAGTTGGTAAAAATTTTCAATTTCTTCATCTTTGCCATTAGCACTTGGTGCTTAAATTTGAATAGTATTAACTGGTCTTCCTTGTAGGCATACGACTATTATTCAATCACTGACAGTGTTGTATTTCAAGGCAGATCTTGAAATGTTCTTTTTGACAATGAATGAGGTGCCATTCTTCTTCAATTTACCATTCCTTTTTTTTTTTTTTTTTTACTGTCTTAGTCATCTGGTGCTGTTATAACAGAAATACTACAAGTGGATGGCTTTAGCAAAGGGAAGTTTATTCTCTCACAGTCCAGTAGGCTAGAAGTCCAAATTCAGGGCACCAGCTCCAAGGGAAGGCTTTCTCTCTCTGTTGGCTTTGAAGGAACATTGTTGTGTTGCATCAGTCTTCCCTTGGTCTGGGACCATCTCAGGACAGGAACCTCAAGTCCAAAGGACGCTCTCTGCTCCTGGCACTGCTTTCTTGGAGGTATGAAGTACTCGCATCTCTCTGCTCACTTCTGTCTTTTATATCTCAAAAGAGATTTGCTTAAGACGTTATTAATCTTATAGACCTCATCAATATAACTGCCGCTAATCCATCCTATTACATCATAGTGATAGGATTTACAACATACAGGAAAATCACATCAGAACATAAAATAGTAGACAGTCATACAAGGGAATCATGGCCTAGCCAAGTTGACAGATATTTTGGGGGGACACAATTCAATTTGTGACACTGACATAGTAGACCATATGATTCTCTTATTATTTAAAATGGCCAATACAAATCCATTTCAGCTCACTAATGCCTAGGATATCCATCTTCAAGCATTCCATTTCATTAATGACATGGTTGGAGTAACGCTTTCAGGGCCTTCACTGGTTGGTGTGGCATGACTCAAAATGAGAGGAAACAGCTGTAAACATCCATTAATAATTGGTACGTGGAATGTACATAGTCTGAATCTAGGAAAATTGGAATTTGCCAAAAATGAGAAAAGGTTTAGAGGTGGTTTATTGAGGAATACAAGTATAGCATTTCTTTCCAAAAGCAAAACTAAAGTCATGATCATAGGGATTTGCCTTTGCAAGCAGCCACAGCTGTATACAACATGTAAATATGAGTCTCAGGCTCAACAAGCCATACTAAAATAAAGTTAAGAGCCTGATTTCCATCCATCAAATTTGGGTAACGTCAAGGTTACACCGAGTCTCCCGCCACAGTACACCCAGTGGGATGTCAAGGCTTCTGCATTCATCTGGTTCTTTATATTGAATAGTTTGATCACCAATCATTTTGAGTCCCTCCAAGAGGATTATCTGGAAAGCAGAGACTAGGGTACAAGATTCTACTCTGTTTTCTCACTCTTGCAGCAAGCTCTGTGTCTAGGAGTGGGGCACTTTTACTGTAGCTCTAAGCCTTTGAAGGCATTGTCCTTCTAATGAGTAAGAATTTGAACAATAAAAAATCTAAATGAAAAGGAATGGTGGTATGATTATTGTGCCTTGGCAAGGATGAAGAGGGAGACAAGATCAGAACAAAGGAAATCCAAGGAATCATGATGGAATTCCTCTCCAGGGGCTGTTGACAGGATAAAAAGGGAACACTTCGGTAATATCTAAACAACCTCTCTCTCTCTTTCTTTTTTTTTTTATTGAAGTCAAATTCATATGACTTCATCTCAAAGTGTACAATTTAGTGGCATTGAGTACGTTCATAAAGTTGTGCAATCATCACTTCTATGTAGCTCCAAAACATCTTCATTATTCAAAAGGAAACCCATACCCATTAAGCAGTCACTCCCATTTCCCCAGCTCCTGGCAACCACTAGTCTACCTTCTGCCTCTAAGGATTTACCTAATTCTAAATATTTCATATAAAAGGAATCATACAATATCTGACTTTTTGTGTCTGCCTTCTTTCACTTAGCATAATGTTTTCAAGGTTCATCCATGTTGTAGCATGTATCAGTACTTCATTCTTTTGTATAACTGAATAATACTCCATTGTATATGTGTATCACATTTTGTTTATCCATTCATCAGCTGATGGGCACCTGAGTTGTGTCCACCTTTTGGCTATGGTGATTGTGAATAATGCTGCTTTGAACATTCAAGTATTTTTTTGAACTCCTATTTTCAGTTCTTATGGATATAGATGCAGGGGTCAAATTGATGGGTCATATGGTAGCAACCTCTGTCTTTGAAATGGACTTCAGGGGTTTCCTCTGGCTGTGGTAAGGGAGAAAAGAAGACAGTTTGTTGTGGAGTGGTTTGCAAATAGATAGTGCTGCTACTGAAGGCTTTGAATTTTGAACACATACTATGCCTGAGCAAACAGAATATCAATTACATATTTATTATATACATATTCTGTATCTAGATTTATTTTGGTGCCATGTGCTTTTTCACAGAAATTATGTATGTGGATGTGACAGAAATTGTCTGCCCTCAAAGGTCTTTTAATTGGAAGAAAGTGACTGCAGTGAGACATTGGAGCCTGAATTCCCCAAGTAAAACATGTTTAGTGTGTATCTATATATTATGCTGTGCTGAGGGTTGGTTCTACCTCCACCCCACACCTATTCTGTGACCTTGGGGAAGTAGTAACTTTCTTTGCTCTACTTCAGCTCTTCTGCCAGTTACATAAGGAAATTACTAGAAAAAAAATAAAATTATACCTATTTCTTTGAAGTCTTTGGGAGTCACTGATACTACCAATCAATATTTTATGTAGCAATAAGGAAAATATAATATCTCCTTATATTCCTCAAACTTTCAAAAATATATATTAATCATGTTGAATACTCCCTGAACCCTGTGCTCCTGGAGAACAGGAATGGTCAGGAAACCCTCCCACCCCCATCCTTTTGTGTTCCTGGAAACCACTTACTTACTGCAAAGAATCACCCTTCCTAATTTAACTGTGATAAGACTCATGGACAACCCCCTTGTTTAACTATGACAAGGTCAGGCACAAAACTTCCAAATTCCCATTGTTTGGCTCATAATTATTGGCTGAACTGTTTGTTCCCACTGGCCAATGTGGACAAAATGCCTGATAACTTGACCAAACTTTAGTCAAGTTTCTCCCTTCCATACAGGTTACTTGTCCTTAGTCTGCCCTGGAGCATTGGAATATATACCAATTTATACCTCTTCCTGAGAATCTGGCTGACATCAGGGAAAACATTCTCTGATCAACTGTCCAATCACCCAGCCAGTCATCCTGCTTCACGCACCCACTTTCTCTACCCAGTAAAAGGGAGGCCTGGCCTTTGAGATGCTTGCAAATCTTATGGTCAGCATGTTATCCATAGTGCATTAGCCCTCCTCCCTTTATTGCAATAGTCTTTTTGAATAAAGCCTCTTCTTACCTAAATCTGCATTTGTTTTTATTTGACAGTATCAAATACAAGTTCTGCTTTAAGTCCTGATACCCACATAGCATCTTCATTGTCAGAGGCTAAACTTCCATGGAGTTATACACTTCACTCTGACCTCTTCTAAAAGTTTCTTTATCACATTTCTGCTTCCAAATAATTTTAAATCAAATTAATAAATGTAATTATGTAGAGCCAAACACCTCATGGGATTTTCTTCCTTGGTTTAGAGGTTTAGGGTCATGGTTTCATGGGACATCCCACTTAATTGGCCTAATGACATATTTAGTGCTTCTGTTCTACCTCCTAGTTCATTGTGTAGTGCCGGGGTACTAAAAGCTTGCAAGTTTCTATCCAAGGCACAACAATTGGTCTCTATTCACCTGGAGCAACAGAGGAAGAAAGAGTCAGAAATAGGACGATAATATGGAATGTGTGGCTAACTGCTTCCATGAACAGCTGCTTCCTTTGTCATGAGACCAGAAGAACTGAATGGTTCCTGGGTACCATCGCTGTATGTTTTGACCAAAGATTCCATAGAAGAATCCTGGTCAAAAGCGGGAAAATGCAGAAAATTATTTCAAATTCTCTGGGACTCCAGACTTCCTGGGGCCGTGGAGGATAGATGAACCCCTGAAGCTATTGCCCTGAGATAATTTTTAAACCTTAAACCAAAAATATCCCCTTAAGTTATCTAAAAACTGAACAATAAAAAAGTTTAGCTTAACTAGTAAAAAAGGACTACCTTGAGCATTATGCTTTTTTAAGAGCTATCTATGTGGGATCAAATCAACAACAGCAAATTGAAAGATCGGATTGGAATCTTAGGGGGCAGTGAATTTACGTGAGGAACAACTCAGAGAAGGAGGGGTTGAAAATATTTACACGACTCAAAGACACTAAATTGTACATACACAAAGTGCTGAACTGATGTGTATTTTGCTATGTATACTCTCAAAAACAACAACAAAATAAATAAAATTACAAGAAAAAGTTAATAAACGTTGTTGTTACTGTTAGATACCATTGAGTCGGTTCCATCTCATAGCGAGCCAATGCACAGCAGAACAAAACACTGCCTGATCGAACGCCATTTTCATGATCATTGTTATGCTTTAGTCTTTGTTGCAGCCAACGTGTCAATCCATCTCCTTGAGGGTCTTCTTATTCACTGTCCCTCTACTTTACCAACCATGATGTCCTTCTCCAGGTACTGGTCCCTTCTGATGACATGTCCAAAGTATGTGAGAGAAAGCCTTACCATCTTGGCTCATAAGAAGCATTCTGGTTACACTTCTTCTAATATAGATGTGTTTGTTCTCTTGGCAGTCCATGGTATATTCAATATTCTTCTCCAATACTATAACTCAAAGGCCTCAGTTTTTCCACAATCTTCCTTATTTATTGTCTAGCTTTCAATGCATATGAGGCAATAGAAAACACCATGGCTTGGGTCAGGTGGATCTTAGTCCTTAAAAGGACGTCTTTGCTTTTTAACACTTTAAAGAGGTCTTTTGCAACAAATTTGCCCAAAGTAATATTTCATTTAATTTCTTGACTACTGCTTCCATGGGTGTTGATATATCAATCTAAGTAAAATGAAATCCTTGAAAATGTCAATCTTTTCTCTGTTTACCATGATGTTGTTTATTGGTCCAGTTTTGAAGATCTTTGTTTTCTTTATGTTGAGGTCTAATGCATACAGAACTCTGTGGTCTTTGACCTTTACCAGTAAATGCTTCAAGTTCCCTTCACTTTCAGCAACCAGGGCTGTGACATCTGCATATCACAGGTTGTTGATGAGCCTTCCTCCACTCTTGATGCCCTGCTCTTTTTCATATAGTCCAGCTTCTCGGATTATTTGCTCAGCATACAGATTGAATAAATATGGTGAAAGAATACAACCCTGACACACACCTTTCCAGACTTTAAACCACTCAGTATCTCCTTGTTCTGTTTGAATGATTGCCTCTTGATCCATGAACAGGTTCCTCATGAATACAATTAAGTGCTCTGGAATTCTCATTCTTCCCAATATTATCCATAATGTGTTATGATCCACATAGTCAAATGCCTTAGCGTAGTCAATAACACACAGGTAAACCTCTTCCTGGTAGTCTCTGCTTTCAGCCTGGATCCATCTGACATCAGCAATGATATCTCTTGTTCCACGTCCTCTTCTGAATCCGGCCTGAATTTCTGGCAGTTCCCTGTCCATATAGTGCTGCAGCCACTTTTGAATGCTCTCCAGCAAAATTTTACTTGTCTGTGATATTAATGATATTGTTCGATAATTTCTGCATTTAGTTGGATCATCTTTCTTTGGAATGGGTACAAATATGGATCTCTTCCACTCCGTTGGCCAGGTAGCTGCCTTCCAAATTTCTTGGCATAGGTGATTGAGCACTGCCAGCACTGCATTCATTTGTTGAAACATCTCAACTGGTATTCCCTCAATTCATGGAGCCTTGTTTTTCACCATTGCCTTCAGTGCAGCTTGGACTTCTTCATTCAGTACCATCAGTTCTTGATCATATGTTACCTCCTGAAATGGTTGAACACCCACCAATTCTTTTTAGTACAGTGACTCTGTGTATTCCTCCCATCTTCTTTTGATGTTTCCTGCATCATTTAATATCTACCCCACAACAGATTCCTTCAATATCGTAACTTGAGGCTCGAATTTTTTCCTCAGTTCTTTCAGCTTGAGAAATGCTGATTGTGTTCTTCCCTTTTGGTTTTCTAACTCCAGGTCTTTGCACATGTCATTATAATACTTCACTTTGTCTTCTTGAGCTGCCCTTTGAAGTCTTCTGTATAGGTCTCATACGTCATCATTTCTTCCATTTGCTTTAGCTACTCAACTTCCGAGAGCAACTTTCAGAGTCTTTTTTCATATCCATTTTGGTCTTTTCTTTATTTCCTCTCTCTTTGATGACCTCTGGCTTTCTTCATATATGACATCCTTGATATCATTCCATAACTCATCTGGTCTTCAGTCATTCGTATTCAATGTGTCAAGTATATTCTTGACATGGTCTCTAAATTCAGGTAGCATATACTTTGGCTCTCACGGACTGGTTCTAATTTTCTTTAGCTTCAATTTAAACTTGCATAAGAGCAAATTAAGAACGATCAGTAGTTGGAAAATATGGCCTTGGTGACAGAAATGATGCCTGATTTTGCATGATAGAATTTTTCAAGATCAACGACTTCTTCATGGCAAATACTTTTTTTTTCACCACATAAACAGAGACTATATACATGGAACTTTTCAGATGGAATACACAGGAATTAAATGGGCTATATCTGTGGAAAGAGACAGTGCAAAAGTTGAATATCATCAGTCAAGACAAGGCCAGGGACCAACTGCAGAACACACCATCAATTGCTCATATGCAAGTTCAAGTTGAAACTGAAGAAAATTAAAATAAGTCCATGAGAGGGGTGGAACCAAGATGGTGAAAGAGACAGACACTTCTGGCAAGCTCTCTTTACAACAAAGACCCAAAAAAATAAGTGAAACAAGTATATTTATGACAAGCTAGGAGCCATGAGCATCAAAAGCAAGCTTAGAAAATGAACAGAGGGGCAAGGGGAGGAAGATATGGTTCAGAACAGGAGAGGAGTTACCGGACCTGAATTGCGGGGAGCCCCCAGTCACCATTCCAGAGCAGCAGCGGCAGGCTGGTACTAGCATTTGGCCACACCTTCCTCAGGGAGAAGCAGCTAGCCACACAGCCTACTCATACCTCCAGAACCAGAGAAGAATGGCAGTCTTGGCAAAAGCTAAGTATTTGCATGTATTTTACTGCACCCCCCCTCCCCCAAGCCAGCTTCAGTGGCTGAAATCCCTATCCATAATTATGCTGAATGTAAATGGACTAAATGCACCAATAAAGAGACAGAGAGTGGCAGAATGGGTTAAAAAACAAGATACATCTATATGCTGCCTACAAGAGACACACCTTAAACTTAGAGACACAAACTAAAACTCAAAGGACTGAAAAAATATTTCAAGCAAACAACAATCAAAAAAGAGCAGGAGTGGCAATATTAATTTCCAACAAAATAGACTTTAAAGTTAAATGCATCATAAAGGATAAGGAAGGACACTATATAATGATTAAAGGAACAATACACCAAGAAGATATAACCAAATTAAATATTTATGCACCCAATGACAGGGCTGCAAGATACATAAAACAAACTCTATCAGCATTGAAAAGTGAGACAGACAGCTCCACAATAATAGTAGGAGACTTCAACACACCACTTTCTGTGAAGGACAGGACATCCAGAAAGAAGCTCAATAAAGACACGGAAGATCTAAATGCCACAATCAACCAGTTTGACCACATAGACATATACAGAACACTCCACCCAACAGCAGGCAAGCATACTTTCTTTTCTAGTGCACATGGAACATTCTCTAGAATAGACCACATATTAGGTCATAAGGCAAACCTTAGCAGAATCCAAAACATAGAAATATTACAAAGCATATTCTCTGACCATAAGGCCATGAAAGTGGAAATCAATAACTGGAAAAGGAGGGAAAGAAATCAAACACTTGGAAACTGAACAATACCCTGCTCAAAAAAGACTGCATTATAGAAGACATTAAGGTTGGAATAAAGAAATTCATAGAATCCAATGAGAATGAAAACACTTTCTATCAGAACCTTTGGGACACAGCAAAAGTGGTGCTCAGAGGCCAATTTATATCAATAAATGCACACATTCAAAAAGAAGAAAGGGCCAAAATGAAAGAATTATCCCTACAACTTGAACAAATAGAAAGAGAGCAACAAAAGAAACCCACAGGCACCAGAAAAAAACAAATAATAAAAATGAGAGCTGAACTAAATGAAATAGAAAACAGAAAACAATTGAGTTAACAAGACCAAAAGCTGATTCTTTGAAAAAATCAGCAAACTTAATAAACCACTGGCCAAAATGACAAAAGAAAAACAAGAGAGGAAGCAAATAACCCAAATAAGAAATGACATGGGCAATATTACAGCAAACCCAACAGAAATTAAAAGAATCATATCAGATTACTATGAAATATTGTACTCTAACAAATTCGAAAACCTAGAAGAAAGAGATGAATTCCTAGAAAAACAACACCTACCTAAACTAACACAAACAGAGGTAGAACAACTAAATAGACCCATAACAAAAGAAGAGATTGAAAAGGTAATCAAAAAACTCCCAAAAAAAAAAGCCCTGGCCCAGATGGCTTCACGGCAGAGTTCTACCAAACTTTCAGAGGACAGTTAACACCACTATTACTAAACGTATTTCAGAGCATAGAAAAGGACAGAATGCTACCAAGCTCATTCTATGAAGCCACCATCTCCCTGATACCAAAACCAGGTAAAGACACCACAAAAAAAGAGAATTATAGACCTATATCCCTCATGAACGTAGATGCAAAAATCCTCCACAAAATTCTAGCCAATAGAATTCAACAACATATCAAAAAAATAATTCACCATGACCAAGTGGGATTCATACCAGATATGCAGGGATGGCTTATCACTAGGAAAACAATTAATGCAATCCATCATATGAATAAAACAAAAGACACGAATCACATGATTTTATCAAATGATGCAGAAAAGGCATTTGACAAAGTTCAACACCCATTCACGATAAAAACTCTCAGCAAAATAGGAATAGAAGGAAAATTCCTCAACATAATCAAGGGTATTTACACAAAGCCAACAGCCAACATCATCCTAAATGGAGAGAGCCTGAAAGCATTCCCACTGAGATCAGGAACCAGACAAAGATGCCCTTTATCACCACTCTTATTCAACACTGTGCTGGAGGTCCTAGCCAGAGCAATTAGGCTAGAGAAAGAAATAATGGGCATTCGGATTGGCAAGGAAGAAGTCAAAGTATCTCTATTTGCAGACGACATGATCTTAGACACAGAAAACCCTAAGGAATCCTCAAGATAACTACTGAAACTAATAGAAGAGTTCAGCAGAGTATTGGGATACAAGATAAACACACAAAAATCAGTTGGATTCCTCTACACCAACAAAAAGAACATCAAAGAGGAAATCACCAAATCAATACTATTTACAGTAGCCCCCAAGAAGATAAATACTTAGGAATAAATCTTATCAGAGATGTAAAAGACTTATACAAAGAAAACTGCAAGGTACCACTGCAAGAAACCAAAAAAGACCTACATAAGTGGAAAAACATACCTTGCTCATGGATAGGAAGACTTAACATAAAAATGTCTATTCTACCAAAACCAATCTATAGATTTAATGCAATTCGATCCAAATTGCAATGGCATTCTTTAATGAGATGGAGAAACAAATCACCAACTTCATATGGAAGGGAAAGAGGCCCTGGATAAGTAAAGCATTACTGAAAAAGAACAAAGTGGGGGGCCTTACTTTACCTGATTTTAGAACCTATTATACCTCCATAGTAGTCAAAACAGCCTGGTACTTGTACAACAACAGGTACATGGACCAATGAAATAGAATTGAGAATCCAGACATAAATCCATCCACATATGAGCAGTTGATATTTGACAAAGGCCCCAAAACAGTTAAATGGGGGAAAAGACAGTCTTTTTAACAAATAGTGCTGGCATAACTGCATTCCATCCACAAAAAAATGAAAGAATACCCATACCTCACTCCATGCACAGAAACGAGCTCAAAATGGATCAAATACCTAAATATAAAATCTAAAATGATAAAGATCATGGAAGAAAAAATAGGGACAAGGTTAGGAGGCCTAATACATGGCATAAACAGTATATAAAACATTACTAACAATGCAGAAGAAAAACTAGGTAACTGGGAGCTCCTAAAAATCAAACACCTATGCTCATCCAAAGACTTCACCAAAAGAGTAAAAGATTGCCTACAGATTGGGAA
This sequence comes from Loxodonta africana, assembly GCF_030014295.1. Lineage (NCBI taxonomy): Eukaryota > Metazoa > Chordata > Mammalia > Proboscidea > Elephantidae > Loxodonta > Loxodonta africana. Next base: position 19,464,140 of record NC_087343.1, read on the forward strand.
AAAGTTTTTAGCTATGACATTTCCCATCAGCACCTGATCTCTAAAATCTACATGATACTGCAAAAACTCAACTGCAAAAAGACAAATAACCCAATTAAAAAATGGGCAATAGATCTGAACAGACACTTCACTAAAGAAGACATTCAGGTAGCTAACAGATATATGAGGAAATGCTCACAATCATTATTAGAGAAATGCAAATCAAAACTCCAGTGAGATTTCATCTCACTCCAACACGGCTGGCATTAATCCAAAAAACACAAAACAGTGAATGTTGGAGAGGCTGTGGAGAGATTGGAACACTTCTACATTGCTGGTGGGAATGTAAAATGGCACAAACACTTTGAAAATCGATTTGGAGCTTCCTTAAAAAGCTAGAAATAGAACTACCACACCATTAAGCAATCCCACTCCTTGGAATATATCCTAGAGAAATAGGAGCCTTTACATGAACAGATATATGCACATCCACGTTTATTGCAGCACTGTTTACAAGAGCAAAAAGATGGAAACAACCAAGGTGCCCATCGACAGATGAATGGATAAATTATTGTATATTTACAGAATGGCATAGTACACTTCAATAAAGAACAGTGATGAATCTGTGAAACATTTTATAACATGTAGGAATATGGAAGGCATTATGCTGAGTGAAATTAGTTGCAAAAGGACAAATATTGTATAAGACCACTGCTATCAGAACTCAAGAAATAGTTTAAACAGAGTAGAAAATATTCTTCGGTGGTTATGAGAGGGGGAGGGAGGGAGGGTGGGAGAGGAGTATTCACTAGTTAGATAGTAGATAAGAACTACTTTAGGTGACAGGAAAGACAACACACAATACAGGCGAGGTCTGCACAACTGGATTAAACCAAAAGCAAAGAAGTTTCCTGAATAAACTGAATGCTTCGAAGGCCAGCGTAGCAGGGATGGGGGCTTGGGGACCATGGTTTCAGGGGACATCTAAGTCAATTGGCATAATAAAATCTATTAAGAAAACATCCTGCATCCCACCCCGGAGAGAGGCATCTGGGGTCTTAAACGCTAGCAAGTGGCCATCTAAGATACATCAGTAGGTCTCAACCCACCTGGATCAAAAGAGAATGAAGAACTCCGAGGACAAAATGTAATTACAAGCCCAAGAGACAGAAAGGGCCACGTAAACCAGAGACTACATCAGCCTGAGACCCAGAAGAGATAGATGGTACCCGTCTACAACTGGTGACTGCCCTGACAGGGAACACAACAGAAAACCCCTGAGGGAGCAGTACAGCAGTGGGGTGCAGACCCCAAATTCTCATTAAAAGACCAGGCTTAATGGTGTGACTGAGATTAGAAGGACCCTGATGGTCATGGCCCGCAGACCTTCTATTGGCTCAGGACAGGAACCATTCCCAAAGCCATCTCTTCAGACATGGATTGGTCTGGACAATGGGTTGGAGAGGGATGCTGGTGAGGAGTGAGCTTCTTGGATCAGGTGTACGCTTGAGACTACGTTGGCATCTCTTCCCTGGAGGGGAGATGAGAGGGTAGAGGGGGTTAGAAGCTGGCAAAATGGACACGAAAAGAGAGAGTGGAGGGAGGGAGCGGACTGTCTTATCGGGGGAGAGCAATTGGGAGTATGTAGCAAGGTGTATATAAGTTTTTGTGTGAGAGGCTGACTTGATTTGTAAACTTTCACTTAAAGCACGATAAAAAATAAAAAAAAAAAAATCCATAAGAGTCAACGTCTGACCTTGAATACATCCCACCTGAATTTAGAGACCATCTCAAGAGTAGATCTGGCGTGTTGAACAGTAATGATCGAAGACCAGACAAGTTGTGAAATAACATCAAGGACATCATCCACGAAGAAAGCAAGAGGCCATTAAAAAGACAAGAAAGAAAGAAAAGACCAATATGGATATTAGAAGAGACTCCAAAAGTTGCTCTTGAATGATGAGTACCTAAAACCAAAAGGAAGAAATGATGAAATAAAAGAGCTGAACAGAAGATTTCAAAGGAGAGCTCGAGAAGACAAAGTAAAGTATTATAATGACAAGTTTCATGATCTTCAGATAGAAAACCAAAAAGGAAGGACACAGGAGGCATTTCTCTAGTTGAAATAAGTGAAGAAAAAATTCAATGTTCGATTTGCAATAGTGAAGGATTCTATGGGGAAAATATTAAATGACACAGGAAGCATCAAAAGAAGATGGAAGGAATACAGAGTCACTGCACTAAAAAGACGACCTCATTTCAGGAGGTAGCACTGAATTACCTCATTTCAGGAGGTAGCGTATGATCAGGAACTGGTGGTACTAAAGGAAGAAGTCCGAGCTGCACCGAAAGCACTGGTAAAAAACAAGGCTCCCAGAATTGAGGGAATACCAGTGGAAATGTTTCAAAAAATGAATGCAGTTCTGGCAGCGCTCAATCATCTATGCCAAGAAATTTGGAAGACAGCTACCTGGCCAACGAAGTGGAAGAAATCCATATTTGCACCCATTCCAAAGAAAGGTAATCCAACAGAATGTGGAAGTTATGGAACAATATCATTGATATCACGGGTAAGTAAAATTTTGCTGAAGGTCATTCAAAAGGGGCTGCAGCAGTATATTGACAGGGAAAACTCATTAACAACTTGCATTATGCAGATGACAGAACCTTGCTTGTTGAAAGTGAAGAGGACTTGAAGCACTTACTGATGAAGATCAAAGACTATAGCCCTTAGTATGGATTATACCTCAACATTAAAAATTAAGAAAACAAAAATCCTCACAACTGGACCTATACGCAACATCACAGTAAACGGAGAAAAGATTGAAGTTGTCAAGGATTTCATTTTACTTGAATCCACAGTCAATGCCTAGGAAAGCAGCAATCAAGAAATCAAGATGCATTGCATTGGGCAAATCTGCTGCAAAAGACCTCTTTAAAGGGTAGAAAACCAAAGATGCCACCTTGAAGACTAAGGTGCACCTGACCCAAGCCATGGCGTTTTCAATCTTCTTGTATGCATTTGAAAGCTGGACGATGGATAGGGAAGACAGAAGTAGAACTAACACCTGAGAATTATGGTGCTGGTGAAGAATATTGAATATACTGTAGACTGCCAAAAGAATGAACAAATCTGTCTTGGAAGAAGTACAACCAGAATGCTCCTTAGAAGCAAGGATGGCGAGACCATGTCTCACATACTGTGTACATGTTATCAGGAGGGATTATTCCCTGGAGACGGACATCATGTTTGGCAAAGTAGAGGATCAGTGAAAAAGAGGAAGACCCTCAAGGAGATGGATTTACACAGCGGCTGCAACAACGGGTTTAAGTATAACAATTGTGAGGATGGCACAGGACTGGACAGTGTTTTGTTTCGTTCTGTTGTATACAGGGTTGTTATGAGTTGCAACCAACTTGACCTCACTTAACAACAACAACAGGAGCAATTGATGATCTGTTCCACAGTCAATCCCTGGCCTTGTTTTGACTGATGATATTGAGCTTTTCCATCATCTTTTTCCACAGATGTAGTCGATTTGATTCCTGTGTATTCCTCCTGGAAAGGTCTACTTCTATAGTTGTAGCAAAAAGATATTTGCAGTGAAGAAGTGGTTGGTCTTGCAAAATTATTTCGTGTGATCTCAGGCATCATTTCTATCACCAATGCCTTATTTTCCAACTACTGATCCCTCTTCTTTGTTTCCAATTTTAGCATTCCAGTTGTTATTAATTATCAATGCGCCCTGATTGCATGTTCAATTAATTTCAGACTGCAGAAGTTGTCAAAAATCTTCAATTTCTTCATCTCTGGCCTTAGTGGTTGTTGGATAAATTTGAACAGTAAGCCATATTAACTGTTTTCCTTGTAGGCATATGGATATTATTTTATTACTGACAGCGTTGTGCTTCAGGATAGATCTTGAAATGTTCTTTTTGATGATGAATGTAGCACCGTCCCTCTTCAAGTTGTCATTCCTGGCATAGTAGACCATATGATTGTCTGATTCAAAATGGCCAATCCCAGTCCATTTCAGCTCACTAATGCCTGGGATATGGATGTTTATGCATTCCACTTCGTTTATGACTATTTCCAATTTTCCTAGATTCATACTTCATACATTTCACGTTCCTATTATCAATGGATGTTTGCAGCTATTTCTTCCTATTTTGAGTCATGCCACATCAGCAAATGTAGGTCCCAAAAGCTTGACACCGTCCACGTCATTAAGGTTGACTCTACGTTGAGCAGGCAGCTCTTCCCCGGACATCATTTGAGTGCCTTCCAACCTGAGGGGCTCATCTTCTGGCACTATATCAGACAGTGTTCTGCTGCTATTTATTAGGTTTTCACTGGGTAATTTTTTTCAAAGTTAAACTGCCAGGCCCTTCTTCCTAGTCTGTCTTAGTCTGGAAGTTCCTTTGAAACCTGTCTGCCATGGGTAACCCTGCTGGTATTTGACTGGTGACATAGCTTCCAGCATCACAGCAACAGGCAACTCCCCACAGTATGACAAACTGAGAGATGCATAGCAGGGGGAGGAGAATAAATATTGAGCATCTACTAAATGCAAGGCACTATACACAAAAAAGAATTCTGACGTAAACACCTATGCCTAAATGAGATATTTGTTATAAGTTTGCACATAGACACAAGATATTGTCATAATATTAGCAGGTATAATCAAGCTTGTTTGTAGCACCCTTCCAAGAACTAGGAAAATAAATCTTTGGATTTTGCATAAATGTGGGAACTTGGGCAAGTTCTTCCTTTCCTTGGGACTCAGTTATCTCACCTGTAAAATGGGGCAATAATAGTGCTTAGCTCATGGGGTTGTTGTGAGGGTTGGGTGAGATAATATGAATAAAGATCTTCAAAGAGAGCCAAAAGCATTGGGAGTGCTTAATATATGTTTGCTAGGTCACCATATATATACCAGGCAGTGTTTCGTTCTGTTGTGCGCAGGGTCGCTATGAGTCGGAACCGATTCGACGGCACGTAACAGCAACAGGTCACCGTAGGGTCTCTATGAGTCAGAATTGACTCAAAGGCAACAGGTTTTTGTTTTTGTTTTTTTTTATGAGTCAGAATTGACTCCATGACAACAGATCTTGGTTTGTTTTTTTTTTAGGTAGAGATGGTAGCCGTGGCTGGGGCAGGGAGGGAAAAATGAGAGTGTGCACAGAACTCTGTAGAGCGTATTCTTATCAAGAAAGCAGCCATTAAGAATTGAGAAGATGGATTGTGCATACTGACAGCTTCCCCTTGGAGTGACTGCCCTGGACTACCTGGGGTGCCTCCGTCATTCTGGCACCAGAGCAGTGTTATTTGACTGCCTTATTAAGTTAGAGAGAAGAATTCTAGAAAGGATCCTGGATGCTCTGCTACAGAAAAAGCAGAGCATTCTCACCTGTATCAAATTATAGGTTGAAGTTTGTAAGGAGATGGATGCTTATATCATACCAAAAGTAGCACACAAACCAAAAAGAGCCCTTACTCCCTCCAAGTGATTGGCCATTCGCAGGTATAAATCAACACTGCATTTTTCAAGTGCCTTGTTTCTATTATGAAATGTTTTGGTTTCTTCAGGCCAAAGAGTTAAAATGTTTTGGTTTCTCCAGGCCAAAGAGTAAAATGAAACAACTTAAGACAACAGGTACCAGCATCTATTCAGAGGGCCCCAATCACTGCAGTCACTGAATATGTTCTTGGTTAGTCCCCTACATTGGGTAATGTAGACAAATATGGAATTCATTGCTACAGGCCCAGACTGCAGAGATGTGTCTTTTCCCAGGGAGGTCCAAGAGGCTAAAGGAGACTGTCGTCAGAGTTATATGCCTTTGCAATGTCATCTCAACAACAACAAAAATTCCACAGAGATCTAATAGTGTATTGCTGCCAATATCTGGATCTTTTTATTGCTAAATGTTTTTCTCCTTTGTTTTCGGCATAGTTTTAAAATCACGTAGTACAACTCATGCTTAGGAGAAACCAGATGATACCTCTATTTCACGGGGTCAGACCTCAACAGCCCGTCAGTTAGCACTCTGCTGCCCCAGGCTATGTGCCTGGTGTTTTAAGTACTTCATTAGTCTGGGGCCATGTTCCCTGGGGCTTCCGTTTAACAAAGGGTATTACGGGTGCTTTCCAAATGTTCAGTTGTTCTAAATCACTGTTATTAAATGGAGGCAGGCTGTATAAGGAGGAGACTCCTAGGATTTTAAATGCTATGTTTGAAATCTTCTAGGCCAGGGTGGCAAATTTCATTTCAGTTGTTAATGCTGATCAATTGATGGTGACTACCTGGAGCAGGGTGAGGAAAATGTACCGAGGCCAAGTGTGGGCTCAACTGAAAATAATGCCAAGATTGATCATTGATGTCTGCTGTGGGCACAAGACTGGGGTGTGGTAATAAATCATGCTAGACATTTTCCATCTCTAAGTCCAACCCTTAAATTTTATAGATAAGGAAACTGAGGTGTAAAAATATTAAATGATATTCTCAAAATTGCAAAATTAATTAGCAAGAAAGTCAAAATTGGAATCAATACGTCCTGACTTCTATTTCTACTGTTGTTGTTGTTAGGTGCCATCAAGTGGGTTCCAACTACTAGCGACCCTATGTACAACAGAATGAAACTCTGCCCAGTCCTGTGCCATTCTCATGATCGTTGTTATGCTTAAGCCCATTGTTGCAGCCACTGTGTCAATCGTCTCCTTGAGGATCTTCCTCTTTTTTGCTGACTCTCTACCTTACCAAGCATGATGTCCTTCTCCAGGGTCAGGTGTCTCCTGATAACATTTCCGAGTATGTGAGAGGAAGACTTACCATCCTGGCTTCTAAGGATCATTTTGGATGTGCTTATTCCAAGACAGATTAGTTTGTTCTTTTGGCAGTCCATGGTATATTCAATATCCTTCGCCAACATTATAATTCAAAGGCGTCGATTCTTCTACTACACCACTGAAAAAAGTCCTACCAGCATGAATAGAACATGCTGCCCTCCAGAGAGTACTATTGGTCTTTACCTTCTAATGAAACTGTAATCCAGACAGTAGTACCAAGCCCCCTCCACAGATACATGCATGCATTCTCCTTTGAAGGAGACTCCCTTGAAGGAGACAGTGTTTACTTTGCATTGACCTAGTAAATGTTTTCTGCTGAGACTCTTCATTTAGAAAATTCTGAGATACAATTGGACTAAACCAAAAGCAGTTCCCTGAATAAACTGAGCGCCTCGAAGGCCAGCGTAGTAGGGGCAGGGGTCCGGGGACCATGGTTTCAGGGGACATCTAAGTCAATTGGCATAATAAAATCTATTAACAAAACGTTCTGCATCCCACTTTGAAGAGTGGCGTCTGGGGTCTTAAATGCTAGCAAGCAGCCATCTAAGATGTATCAATTGGTCTCAACCCACCTGGATCAAAGGAGAATGAAGAACACCAAGGACGCAAGGTGATTACGAGCCCAAGAGACAGAAAGGGCCACATGAACCAGTGACTACATCATCCTGAAACCAGAAGAACTAGATGGTGCCCAGCTACAACCGATGACTGCCCTGACAGGGAACACAACAGAGAACCCCTGAGGGAGCAGGAGAGCAGTGGGATGCAGACCCCAAATTCTCATAAGGCCAGACTTAATGGTCTGACTGAGACTGGAAGGACCTCGGTGGTCATGGCCCCCAGACCTTCTGTTGCCCCAGGACAGGAACCATTCCTGAAGCCAACTCTTCAGACACGGATTGGACTGGACAATGGGTTGGAGAGGGATGCTGGTGAGGGGTGAGCTTCTTGGATCAGGTGGACACTTGAGACTAGGTTGGCATCTCCTGCCTGGAGGGGAGACGAGAGGGTGGAGGGGGTTAGAAGCTGGTGAAAATGACACGAAAAGAGAGAATGGAGGGAGAGAGCAGGCTGTCTCATTAGGGGGAGAATAATTGGGAGTGTGTAGCAAGGTGAATATGGGTATTTGTGTGAGAGACTGACTTGATTTGTAACCTTTTACTTAAAACACAATAAAAATTATTTAAAAAAAAATTCTGAGATAAAGCGTGCCTCCTGGCACAATTTACTCACCTGCAAATTGGGTAGAGTGATGCCCAAAGCCTGAATTTAAGACTCTTAAAGACCTTTGAGTTCTTTATAAAGATAATTCAAAGATAATTTGAATTTATAAAGATAATTCAAATTTCTTTTGCTATCATATGCCAAATGTAAATAATAAAATACTAATGTAAACATGGAAATGTAATATGTTCCATACTTGAATTGGGAAAACTATAGGAAGAAGTAAAATTGATAGTGGATCTCTTTTAAAGGGATAAGAGGAAGGAGTTAAATTCTAATTCCTCATAGCAATTTTTTTCCCCCTTGGGGAAGGACACTAAGAACTTTTGTGCCGCAATGCCATCTATTTTTTATTGCGCCAATGAACAAGTACATCTTTCCAAACTGCCACTATTCATCGCTTTTAAATAAGAATAGATGAGTTTGAAAAGATATGAAGATTCATTAGGCCTGGCTCTAAATATTGCAGGTGAAATTATTTCCATCTACAGCAGCCTACTGCAGACTCAGAGAATAGTCACATAATACCCTTGAAAACTACGTTTCTAAAGACTATGTCCCCTGTTTGGCCAAATGGAGAAGCAGCGAGCTATAGTCTCTCCACTCATGAACCCAACCTCTCACCTATCCTAGCAGATAAAGAATATATTTGACCTCTTCAGGAAGAGGCCCCTTCTATAGATTAAGAATACCCAAAAAGCTGGCAGGGGAGGAGCCTGATACTGATCTCACATTTTGAATGAAGTTCTGTAGTCAGTAGAAAAGAATTATTAAAAGTCACTTCCTATCACATACATAACAATCTATGAACCCTGAACAACAAACACAGATTTAGAGACGGAGAACGAACTAATACGGGGAAGCAGCGATTGTTTCCAGAGCCTAGAGCCAGCGTACCAGTCAGGTACGGCACAAGCACAGAGAGCGGCTCCACCCCCCTGAACTAGCCCCGGGAGGGGGACCAGCCGATTCCACGGGCGGAGTGGGACGCAGCTGGTAGGAGAAGTCCCCGGGAGGCATTGACTGGTCTTGGAGCAGAAAGAGCAGCGTCCGAGCCGGGGAACCGTCCCGCAGGGATTTGGACTGGACGCAGCGGATTTTCTGGAAAAACTAGTTTCCCAGTGATGGCTCGGAGACAACAATCCATATCAAACCACTTAAAGAAGCAGACCATGACAGCTTCTCCAACCCCCCAAACAAAAGAATCAAAATCTTTCCCAAATGAAGATACAATCTTGGAATTATCAGATACAGAATATAAAAAACTAATTTACAGAATGCTTAATGATATCACAAATGAAATTAGGATAACTGCAGAAAAAGCCAAGGAACACACTGATAAAACTGTTGAAGAACTCAAAAAGATTATTCAAGAACATAGTGGAAAAATTAATAAGTTGCAAGAATCCATAGAGAGACAACAAGTAGAAATCCAAAAGATTAACAATAAAATAACAGAATTAGACAACGCACTAGGAAGTCAGAGGAGCAGACTCGAGCAATTAGAATGCAGACTGGGACATCTGGAGGACCAGGGAATCAACACCAACATAGCTGAAAAAAAATCAGATAAAAGAATTAAAAAAAATGAAGAAACCCTAAGAATTATGTGGGACTCTATCAAGAAGGATAACCTGCGGGTGATTGGAGTCCCAGAACAGGGAGGGGGGACAGAAAACACAGAGAAAATAGTTGAAGAACTCCTGACAGAAAACTTCCCTGACATTATGAAAGACGAAAGGATATCTATCCAAGATGCTCATCGAACCCCATTTAAGATTGATCCAAAAAGAAAAACACCAAGACATATTATCATCAAACTCACCAAAACCAAAGATAAACAGAAAATTTTAAAAGCAGCCAGGGAGAAAAGAAAGGTTTCCTTCAAGGGAGAATCAGTAAGAATATGTTCTGACTACTCAGCAGAAACCATGCAGGCAAGAAGGGAATGGGACGACATATACAGAACACTGAAGGAGAAAAACTGCCAGCCAAGGATCATATATCCAGCAAAACTCTCTCTGAAATATGAAGGCGAAATTAAGATATTTACAGACAAACACAAGTTTAGAGAATTTGCAAAAACCAAACCAAAGCTACAAGAAATACTAAAGGATATTGTTTGGTCAGAGAACCAATAATATCAGATATCAGCACAACACAAGGTCACAAAACAGAACGTCCTGATATCAACTCAAATAGGGAAATCACAAAAACAAACAAATTAAGATTAATTAAAAAAAAAAATACACATAACAGGGAATCATGGAAGTCAATAGGTAAAAGATCACAATAATCAAAAAGAGGGACTAAATACAGGAGGCATTGAACTGCCATATGGAGAGTGATACGAGGCGATATAGAACAATACAAGTTAGGTTTTTACTTAGAAAAATAGGGGTAAATAATAAGGTAACCACAAAAAGGTATAACAACTCTATAACTCAAGATAAAAACCAAGAAAAACGTAACGACTCAACTAACATAAAGTCAAGCACTATGAAAATGAGGATCTCACAATTTACTAAGAAAAACGCCTCAGCACAAAAAAGTATGTGGAAAAATGAAATTGTCAACAACACACACAAAAAGGCATCAAAATGACAGCACTAAAAACTTATTTATCTATAATTACCCTGAATGTAAATGGACCAAATGCACCAATAAAGAGACAGAGAGTCACAGACTGGATAAAGAAACACGATCCATCTATATGCTGCCTACAAGAGACACACCTTAGACTTAGAGACACAAACAAACTAAAACTCAAAGGATGGAAAAAAGTATATCAAGCAAACAATAAGCAAAAAAGAAGAGGAGTAGCAATATTAATTTCTGACAAAATAGACTTTAAACTTAAATCCACCACAAAGGATAAAGAAGGACACTATATAATGATAAAAGGGACAATTGATCAGGAAGACATAACCATATTAAATATTTATGCACCCAATGACAGGGCTGCAAGATACATAAATCAAATTTTAACAGAATTGAAAAGTGAGATAGATACCTCCACAATTATAGTAGGAGACTTCAACACACCACTTTCGGAGAAGGACAGGACATCCGGTAAGAAGCTCAACAGAGACACGGAAGATCTAATCACAACAATCAACCAACTTGACCTCATTGACTTATACAGAACTCTCCACCCAACTGCTGCAAAATATACTTTTTTTTTCTAGTGCACATGGAACATTCTCTAGAATAGACCACATATTAGGTCATAAAACAAACCTTTGCAGAGTCCAAAACATCGAAATATTACAAAGCATCTTCTCAGACCACAAGGCAATAAAACTAGAAATCAATAACAGAAAAACTAGGGAAAAGAAATCAAATACTTGGAAATTGAACAACACCCTTCTGAAAAAAGACTGGGTTATAGAAGACATTAAGGAGGGAATAAGGAAATTCATAGAAAGCAATGAGAATGAAAATACTTCCTATCAAAACCTCTGGGACACAGCAAAAGCAGTGCTCAGAGGCCAATTTATACCAATAAATGCACACATACAAAAAGAAGAAAGAGCCAAAAGCAGAGAACTGTCCCTACAACTTGAGCAAACAGAAACTGAGCAACAAAAGAATCCATCAGGCACCAGAAGAAAACAAATAATAAAAATTAGAGCTAAACTAAATGAATTAGAGAAGAGAAAAACAATTGAAAGAATTAACAAAGCCAAAAGCTGGTTCTTTGAAAAAATTAACAAAATTGATAAACCATTGGCTAGACTGACTAAAGAAATACAGGAAAGGAAACAAATAACCCAAATAAGAAATGAGAAGGACCACATCACAACAGAACCAAATGAAATTAAAAGAATCATTTCAGATTATTATGAAAAATTGTACTCTAACAAATTTGAAAACCTAGAAGAAATGGATGAATTCCTGGAAAAACACTACCTACCTAAACTAACACATTCAGAAGTAGAACAACTAAATAGACCCATAACAAAAAAAGAGATTGAAACGGTAATCAAAAAACTCCCAACCAAAAAAAGCCCTGGCCCGGACGGCTTCACTGCAGAATTCTACCAAACTTTCAGAGAAGAGTTAACACCACTACTACTAAAGGTATTCCAAAGCATAGAAAATGACGAAATACTACCCAACTCATTCTATGAAGCCACCATCTCCCTGATACCAAAACCAGGTAAAGACATTACAAAAAAAGAAAATTATAGACCTATATCCCTCATGAACATTGATGCAAAAATCCTCAACAAAATTCTAGCCAATAGAATCCAACAACACATCAAAAAAATAATTCACCCTGATCAAGTGGGATTTATGCCAGGTATGCAAGGCTGGTTTAATATTAGAAAAACCATTAATGTAATCCATCACATAAATAAAACAAAAGACAAAAACCACATGATCTTATCAATTGATGCAGAAAAGGCATTTGACAAAGTCCAACACCCATTTATGATAAAAACTCTTACCAAAATAGGAATTGAAGGAAAATTCCTCAACATAATAAAGGGCATCTATGCAAAGCCAACAGCCAATATCACTCTAAATGGAGAGAACCTGAAAGCATTTCCCTTGAGAACGGGAACCAGACAAGGATGCCCTTTATCACCGCTCTTATTCAACATCGTGTTGGAAGTCTTAGCCAGGGCAATTAGGCTAGACAAAGAAATAAAAGGTATCCGGATTGGCAAGGAAGAAGTAAAGTTATCACTATTTGCAGATGACATGATTATATACACAGAAAACCCTAAGGAATCCTCCAGAAAACTACTGAAACTAATAGCAGAGTTTGGCAGAGTCTCAGGTTATAAAATAAACATACAAAAATCACTTGGATTCCTCTACATCAACAAAAAGAACACCGAAGAGGAAATAACCAAATCAATACCATTCACAGTAGCCCCCAAGAAGATAAGATACTTAGGAATAAATCTTACCAAGGATGTAAAAGACCTATACAAAGAAAACCACAAAGCTCTACCACAAGAAATTCAAAAGGACATACTTAAGTGGAAAAACATACCTTGCTCATGGATAGGAAGACTTAACATAGTAAAAATGTCTATTCTACCAAAAGCCATCTATACATTTAACGCACTTCCGATCCAAATTCCAATGTCATATTTTAAGGGGATAGAGAAACAAATCACCAATTTCATATGGAAGGGAAAGAACCCCCGGATAAGCAAAGCACTACTGAAAAAGAAAAAGAAAGTGGGAGGCCTCACCTTACCTGACTTCAGAACCTATTATACAGCCACAGTAGTCAAAACAGCCTGGTACTGGTACAACAACAGACACATAGACCAATGGAACAGAATTGAGAGCCCAGACATAGATCCATCCACGTATGAGCAGCTGATATTTGACAAAGGACCAGTGTCAATTAACTGGGGAAAAGATAGCCTTTTTAACAAATGGTGCTGGCATAACTGGATATCCATTTGCAAAAAAATGAAACAAGACCCATACCTCACACCATGCACAAAAACTAACTCCAAGTGGATCAAAGACCTAAACATAAAGACTAAAACGATAAAGATCATGGAAGAAAAAATTGGGACAACCCTAGGAGCCCTAATACAAGGTATAAACAGAATACAAAACATTACCAAAAATGATGAAGAGAAACCCGATAACTGGGAGCTCCTAAAAATCAAACACCTGTGCTCATCTAAAGACTTCTCCAAAAGAGTAAAAAGACCACCTACAGACTGGGAAAGAATTTTCAGCTATGACATCTCCGACCAGCGCCTGATCTCTAAAATCTACATGATTCTGTCAAAACTCAACCACAAAAAGACAAACAACCCAATCAAGAAGTGGGCAAAGGATATGAACACACATTTCACTAAAGAAGATATTCAGACAGCCAACAGATACATGAGAAAATGCTCTCAATCATTAGCCATTAGAGAAATGCAAATTAAAACTACGATGAGATTCCATCTCACACCAGCAAGGCTGGCATTAATCCAAAAAACACAAAATAATAAATGTTGGAGAGGCTGCGGAGAGATTGGAACTCTCATACACTGCTGGTGGGAATGTAAAATGGTACAACCACTTTGGAAATCTATCTGGCGTTATCTTAATCAGTTAGAAATAAAACTACCATACAACCCAGAAATCCCACTCCTAGGAATATACCCTAGAGCTACAAGAGCCTTCATACAAACAGATACATGCACACCCATGTTTATTGCAGCTCTGTTTACAATAGCGAAAAGTTGGAAGCAACCAAGGTGTCCAGCAACGGATGAATGGGTAAATAAATTGTGGTATATTCACACAATGGAATACTACGCATCGATAAAGAACAGTGACGAATCTCTGAAACATTTCATAACATGGAGGAACCTGAAAGGCATTATGCTGAGCGAAATGAGTCAGAGGCAAAAGGACAAATATTGTATAAGACCACTATTATAAGATCTTGAGAAATAGTAAGCCTGAGAAGAACACATACTTTCGTGGTTACGAGGCGGGGAGGGAGGGAGGGTGGGAGAGGGTTTTTTATTGATTAATCAGTAGATAAGAACTGCTTTAGGTGAAGGGAAAGACAACACTCAATACATGGAAGGTCAGCTCAACTGGACTGGACCAAAAGCAAAGAAGTTTCCGGGATAAAATGAATGCTTCAAAGGTCAGCGGAGCAAGTGCGGGGGTCTGGGGAACATGGTTTGCGGGGACTTCTAAGTCAATTGGCAAAATAATTCTATTATGAAATCATTCTGCATCCCACTTTGAAATGTGGTGTCTGGGTCTTAAATGCTAACAAGCGGCCATCTAAGATGCAGCAATTGGTCTCAACCCACCTGGAGCAAAGGAAAATGAAGAACACCAAGGCCACACGACAACTAAGAGCCCAAGAGACAGAAAGGGCCACATGAACCAGAGACCTACATCATCCTGAGACCAGAAGAACTAGTTGGTGCCCGGCCACAATCGATGACTGCCCTGACAGGGAGCACAACAGAGGACCCCTGAGGGAGCAGGAGATCAGTGGGATGCAGACCCCAAATTCTCATAAAAAGACCAAACTTAATGGTCTGACTGAGACTGGAGGAATCCCGGCGGCCATGCTCCCCAGACCTTCTGTCGGCACAGGACAGGAACCATCCCCGAAGACAACTCATCAGAAATGAAAGGGACTGGTCAGCGGGTGGGAGAGAGACGCTGATGAAGAGTGAGCTAATTATATCAGGTGGACACTTGAGATTGTGTTGGCAACTCTTGTCTGGAGGGGGGATGGGAGGATAGAGAGAGAGGGAAGCCGGCAAAATTGTCAAGAAAGGAGAGACTGAAAGGGCTGACTCAAGAGGGGGAGAGCAAGTGGGAGTAGGGAGTGAGATGTATGTAAACTTATATGTGACAGACTGATTGGACTTGTAAACATTCACTTGAAGCTTAATAAAAGTTATTAAAAAAAAAAAGTCACTTCCTTCCAATCACATTACCCTCTTGAAAACAATAATTGACACAGTATTTGCTCTTTGGGAAAGCTGGCTTGAGGGCCCAGGACTTCTACCGAGCAGCACCATGATTGGAAATTAACATTGATTTCCATCATAACTGTTACAGCACTCCAAAAGGGTAGGTGTCATGACCTGCGTTTTATAAATCGGGACATAGAGACACAGGGCCTAGCTGGGCAGAGGTCATTCAGTGCCCTGGAAGCAGGAATAGGGACTGAACTGTCTCTTGAATCCCTTCCACTACCCAGCAGTATCCCTTACCATCTTAATACCTCCCAAGGCAGTCTTTAAACTGCCAAACCTCTACTCCTACAAAGGCAGGTTTTTGGCCTCTTATCATATGCTTGGGCTCCAGATGGGAATATATAACTCTCCCATACATTGTTGTTGCTTTAAGTGCCATCAAGTCAGCATCCAATTCATGCTGACCCATAAACAATGGAATGGAACACTGCTGGTTCCTGCACCATTCACGTGATCAGTTGCAGACAGGACCATTGTAATCCATAGGGTTTTCACCGGCCTATTTTCAGAAGGGGTCTGTCGCTGGCAGCACACTGAGCACCATCATCCCGGAGTCTCTTAGTCTGGAAGCTTTGTTGAAACCTGTCCGGCACCACAGCAACATCCAAGCTTCTACTAATAGATGAGTGGTGGCTTCACATGGGGTACACTGGCTGGGAATGGAACCTGGATCACCCGCGTGGAAGGTGAGGATTCTACCACTGAACCACCAATGCCTCCTCCTATACGTAGGAAGGGATAGTCCTACACACTTACTTGGGGTGATGTTTTGAGATTGTCTAAAATGTATACAGAAATTAAGACATGGCTGGAGAGGAACTATCTCACCTCATTTATGTTCATCCTGCATTTCACTAGACTTTGTAACTCACATGTTTGAGGGCAAGAACTATGCCATGCAATCTGAATATATTGTGGCATCTAACTGGGTACCCTGCAAATAGTAGGTGCTCAGCCTTAGTAAACTTACATAAAGTCACATGTTAGTAAAGTGACTGAATGAATGAATGAATGAGTGGATGGATGGATGGATGGATGGATGGATGGATGGATGGATGGATGGATGGATGGATGGATGGATGGATGGATGGGTGGTTGGGTGGATGGGTGGATGGGTGGATGGGTGGTTGGGTGGATGAGTGGGTGGGTGAATAATACCTGGCTAATCAGCTTTTTATTCACCTTCCACCACCTGAACCACTCCCAGACAAAAGTACAGCTCTGTCCTCTCTTACTGCTCACCTGAGATGCCCTCCACTATGTTACCCTGCATTGACTTGTCCCAATGTGATGAGGACCCCAGGAGGATGATGATGACTCAGCTGCTGTTACATCTAGATCTTCTGTGACTTTTTCTCCTTCATCATTTGCCTCATTGCCAGTGTGAGTGACTCAGCTCCTGGCTTAACAGAAGTGACATGTAGAGTGTGTAATACTCTTTATTTAAAATAATTAAAGAAAAAAACTTTCCCACATGCATGATTGCATTTGATCATCACAGCATCTCTGGGACCAGCAGGACAGAGTAGACGGGTGACACGACTTAACCAAGGTCACATAGCTGATCAAGCTAGTTAGTGGCAAATGTGTGGCCCATGTTCTTTTCACTGTACCACCAATCTCTTCTTCAATGTCTGGCTGACCTTGTTGCGCTCTCAGGGCAAAGGCTTAACCTCAATGTCTCAGTTCCAGTCATAGTACAATAGAAGCTGATAAACTTGACAGTAGCTCCCAAAAGTCCACATCGTTTTTTTTTTTTTTTAATTTATAGACCTTGAAGTTCTACAAAAATTTCCGTTTGTTACCAATAAAAAAATTACCTGACATTTTAATATAAAAAAAGATGCCGCTGCATTGAAATCTCATCAAATATCCATTCATTCATTTCTGAGGATTTATGGGTGAGGTTGGAATAAGAAGCAGGTGTTAAAGGAGCTTCTAGGGGTTTTCTGTCCCAGTAAGAGGTCCATTGCTGGCAACAGACTGAGCACCATCATCCCGGAGTCTGCATAGATAGGGCCAGATGTTTTTTTGGGAGGAAGAGACAGATGTTGGAAAGACACAGGCTGAGGGATGTGAAATCATTGGGAGCCCAATACCTGGCAGGGTAATAAAGTACTATGTGCATCTGTGAAAGCCATTTGGGTCATTAAAAAATGTGCATCTATACCTTGGTTTTAATTTAATTTATTTTTTAATTACTTAAAATATATTTTCTTCTGAATGCATTTTCCTGCGTATCAGAGGGTTCACCTGAGGCAAATTTACCACTTCTTAGCTATGTGATGCTGGAAAATTTTAAAAATTTTTTCTGAGCCTCCTTTAGATGAAGGGAAAGACAACATACAATACAGGCAAGGTCAGCACAACTAGATTAAACCAAAACCAAAGAAGTTTCCTGAAAAAACTGAAAGGCCAGCGTAGCAGGGGCGGGGGTTTGGGGGCCATGGTTTCAGGGGACATCTAATTCAATTGGTATAATAAAATCTATTAAGAAAATATTCTGCACCCCACTTTGGAGTGCAGCATCTGGGGTCTTAAAGGCTAGCAAGCGGCCATCTAAAATGCATCAATTGGCCTCAATCCACCAGGAGCAAAGGAGAATGAAGAACACCAAGGATACAAGGTAATTATGAGCCCAAGAGACAGAATGGGCCACATAAACCAGAAAAGACATCAGCCTGAGACCAGAAGAACTAGATGGTGCCGGGCTACAACAGATGACTGCCCTGACAGGGAACACAACAGAGAACCCCTGAGGGAGCATGAGGGCAGTGAGAGGCAGACACCAAATTCTCTTAAAAAGACCAAACATGATGGTCTGACTGAAACTAGAAGGACCCTGGTGGTTATGGCCCCCAGACCTTCTGTTAGCCCAGGACAGGAAACATTCCCAAACCCAGCTCTTCAGACACGGATTGGACTGGACAATGGGATAGAAAAAGCTCCTGGTGAAGAATGACCTTCTTGGATCAAGTAAACACTTGAGACTATGTTGGCATCTCCTATCTGGAGGGGAGATGAGAGGGAAGAGGGGGTGAGAAGCTGGTGGAATGGACATGAAAAGAGAGAGTGGAGGGAAGGAGTGGGCTGTCTCATTAGGGGGAGAACAATTAGGAATGCATAGCAAGGTGTATATAAATTTTTGTATGAGAGACTGAGTTGATTTGTAAAATTTCACTTAAAGCACAATAAAAATTAAAAAAAAAAATCCGAGTCTCATATTTCACTTTTTGTGACATGGAGAGACTTCCACCTACTGCGTAGGGTTGTTGTGAGGGCAAAATGAGATTTATATATATATATAGCATCAGGTAGCATGCCTGCCACAGAGCAGTTGCTTAATAATTTGTTTTCTGGGCATGTTTTCATGTGCTCTTGTTCAAATACCAAGCATATGCATTTCTAACAGCTATCTTATCCCCAAGGTCCAGATCTGTTGGAAACACATCTGTAGTCATTTCTTCAGTCAGAGACACTGTATACACTAATTAGATAAATAGACAAACAGATGGATGGACAGATGGATAGGTAGATGCATAGACAGACAGACCGGTAGATAGGTGCGTAGATAGGTAGACAGATGCATAGATACATAGATGGATCAAGGGACAGAGAATGGTAGATGGAGAGAGAAGTAGATCATAGGTAGGTAGGTAGATAGATAGGTAGATGGATGGATGAATGGACGGATGGACGGTTGGACGGGCCTCTGGGAGGCTGGGAGGCTGGGCAGGTGGGAGGGTGAGTGGAAGGGTAGATGGGTGGATAGATGGATGGATGGGTGGATGGATAGATGGATGGATGAATGGAGGATAGATAGACAGAAACATAGGCAGATAGGCTGATATAGAATAGAGAGACAGAGATAGATGATTGTTAGAGACAGAGAAATAAATGGAGAGATTTATAGAGAGATAGATATATTTTAAAAAAAAAGATATATAGATACAGTTATATAGAGACACAAAATTGAAGTATTATTCTTGACCCATCCATGCCTCCATGAGACAATTATAATTTAATCTCACTGAACACAAAGCCTGAGTAACTGTAAATGGCATTTACCCGTAGGAAGTTTCACTGCAGGTCTGGGTTATTTATATTTCTTTCTTGTTACTGAATAATGAGGCATCACAGAAAAATGGAGGTCATGGACATGAAAGTTAAGTTTTAAACCTACTCAGACACTAAAAATGAATATTGGAGAGTGAAGATCATATGTCGTTTCCCCCCTAATTGTACATGTCAAGCCCCTAACTCCAACACACCTTCAGTAAATGACTCCTCCCCTCATCCACACACCTCCTCCTTTCTACCAAATTCACCCATGACCTCAACTTTGCTGGTGCATCTGGGAAGTACCTAAAATCGCTGTTGATGTGAACCCAGGAGTGCTAAGGTTTAAACTGGTGAATAGGGGCAGGGGCTGTAAGGGGAGGGGGCCTGGGAGAAGGGCGAGGGAGGAAAGTGGACATGGGAATTAGACATCCCGGGATAGTTCTCACCTCAGGCATGAGTCATCTAGGGCATGGTCACCCTCCCTGGCCATCACCCATGTACTGATGGTACCCTGTAAGGCATGCACATGAAGGGTATGAACAGAGTGGGTTCCTGTGCTGCTGACTTGGGACCAGTGAAAAAGAGCTTACAGAATTGATGCCCATGGATGGATCTAGCCCAGTTCTTCCCAGCCAATCCCTGGAAAGAAAGATTTGCTCCCCAACTTTTCCAGTATCAGTGCCCATTTTTAACCACACAATATATATATTCACTCCCTCTGTGACTGTAATTGTAGCTAACGTTTTTAGAACATGCCATGAGCTCCTGGGTGGTGTGAACAGTCAACATGGTTGGCTGCTAATCAAAAGGTTGGCTGTTTGAGTCCACCCAGAGGTGCCTCAGAAAAAAGTCTTAGTGATCTACTTCCAAAACATCAGCTGTTGAAAACTCTATGGAGCACAGTTTAGTCTGACATACATAGGGTGACCATGTGTTGAAATTGATTCGATGGCAACTGGTGTGTTTTTTTTTATCATATGCCAAGCCCCATTTACATGCTTTCTGTTTACTGATCCTGCTAATGTTCATTCCATCCCTGTGGGGTACATATTATCATGCCATTTTACAGATGAGAAACCCAAGACCCAAGGAAGTTAAATTAGCTTTCCCACAGCCACACAGTTGGTAAGGGGGGAGCCAAGATGTGAACCCAGGCTGTCTGGGTCCACACTCCATTCTCTTAATGGCTCTGCTATGCTTTGTTGTTGTTGTTGTTAGGTGCTGTCGAATTCACTCCAACTCATAGTGACCCCCTGTGACAGAGTCGAACTGCCCTATAGGGTTTTCTTTCTACTGTGGAGCCTCTGGGTGGCTTTGAACCAACAACCTCTCAGTTAGCAGCCATGCTTAACAATTTCACCATCCTGATTATAGGTGTAATTTTACTGATCAGTAAGTCACACGAGGACAAAAGGAGTCCATATATTCAGTAACACTTTTACATTAATTTGTGCTTCTCTATCATTTTTTTTTAGCATAAGAGTACCCTCATACAGTTGAAATAGCATGCCCAAGACAATATTTGTTCAAATAAGCACGTGGGTGTGTAGGCTCCTTATGATGGCTTCCCCTACCCTGGAAATGCATGGGCAGACCCCTTACCTCTGTCCCCACAGCCCCCAGGGTTTATTGTTCCAAGGCCTTATCCCACTCTTTTAGACATTGCCCATATATTGATCTACCTTCTTTTGGTCAGGGACTGTGTCTTCTTCGTTATTGTAATTCATGCACTGGGCACGTCTTACCCAAAATAGGTGCTCAATATTTTTGGCATGAATAAATACACAGACCTGTATCTAGCCCCCTGATCCAGCTATTTGCAAACAAAGATGATGTAGAAATTCCTGGCTTAGACTGTGTGAAAAATCAGTTGCCATGGAGTTAACGCCCACTCTTGTGTGTCAGCGTAGAACTATGTTTCAGAGGATTTTTAAGGCTGTGAGCTTTTGGAAGTAGATTCCCCAGGCCTTTCTTCCAAAGTGCCTATGTTGTTGTTAGGTGCCATTGAGTCAGTTCCGACTCATGGCAATCCTATGTACAACAGAATGAAACACTGTTGGGTCCTGCGTCATCCCCATAATCATTTTTATGCTTCAGCCCATTGTTGCAGCCACTGTATCAATCCATCTCATTGAAGGTCTTCCTCTTTCCACCTCTTGGTGGACTTAAATTGCCAATCTTTTGGTTAGCAGCTGAGCTTTTAGACCTTTGCACCACCTAGGGATTAGGCTACGTAGTAGATGGTAATACTAGGTCTTTTGAGAAAAATTTGTTGTTGCTGTTGTGTGCTGTCCGGTTGATTCCGATTCATAGAGACCCCGTAAGACAGAGTACAGAGAAGAGTTCTTGTTGTTGTTGTTAGGTGCCGTTGAGTAGGTTCCGACTTATAGTGACCCTATGCACAACAGAACAAAACACTGCCCGGTCCTGCACCATACTTACAATAGTTGTTATGCTTGAGCTCATCGTTGCAGCCACTGTGTCAACCCACCTTGCTGAGGGTCTTCCTCTTTTCCGCTGACCCTGTACTCTGCCAAGCATGATGTCCTTCTCCAGGGACTGATTCCTCCTGACAACATGTCCAAAGTATGTAAGACGCAGTCTTACCATACTTGCCTCTAAAGAGCATTCTGGCTGGATTTGTTCGTTCTTTTGGCAGTCCGTGGTATATTCAATATTCTTCACCAACACCACAATTCAAAAGCATCAACTCTTCTTCAGTCTTCCTTATTGATTGACCAGCTTTCACATGCACATGATGTGATTGAAAATACCATGGCTTCAGTCAGGCACACCTTAGTCTTCAGGGTAACATCTTTGCTCTTCAACACTTTGAAGAGGTCCTTTGCAGCAGATTTACCCAATGCAATGCATCTTTTGGTTTCTTGACTGCTGCTTCCATGGCTGTTGATTGTGGATCCAAGTAAAATGAAATCCTTGACAACTTTAATCTTGTCTCCGTTTATCATGATGTTGCTCATTGGTCCTGTTGTGGGGATTTTTGTTTTCTTTATGTTGAGATGCAATTCATACTGAAGACTGTGGTCTTTGATCTTTATTAGTAAGTGCCTCAAGTCCTCTTCACTTTTAGCAAGAAAAGTTGTGTCGTCTGCATAACGCAGGTTGTTAATGAGTCTTCCTCCAATCCTGATGCCCCGTTCTTCTTCATATAGTCCAGCTTCTCGGATTATTTGCTCAGCATACAAATTAAATAGCTATGGTGAAAGAATGTAACCCTGACGCACACCTTTCCTGACTTTAAACCAATCAGTATCCCCTTGTTCTGTCCGAACAACTGCCTCTTGATCTATGTAAAGGTTCCTCATGAGCACAATTAAGTTTTCTGGAATTCCCATTCTTTCCAACATTATCCATAGTTTGTTATGATCCACACAGTCGAATGCCTTTGCATAGTCAATAAAACACAGGTAAACATCCTTCTGGTATTCTCTGCTTTCAGCCAGGATCCATCTGACATCAGCAATGATATCCCTGGTTTCATGTCCTCTTCTGAAACCGGCCTGAATTTCTGGCAGTTCCCTGTCGATACACTGCTGCAGCTGTTTTTGAACGATCTTCAGCAAAATTTTGCTTGTGTGTGATATTAATGATATTGTTCTATATTTTCCACATTTGGTTAGATCACCTTTCTTGGGAACAGGCATAAATATGGATCTCTTCCAATCAGTTGGCCAGGAAGCTGTCTTCCATATTTCTTGGCATAGACGAGTAAGCACCACCAGCTCTGCATCTGTTTGTTGAAATATCTCAATTGATACTCCAGCAATTCCTGGAACCTTGTTTTTAGCCAATGCCTTCAGAGCAGCTTGGACTTCTTCCTTCAGTATCATTGGTTCCTGATCATATGCCACCTCTTGAAATGGTTGAACATTGACTAATTCTTTTTGGTATAATGACTCTGTGTATTCCTTCCATCTTCTTTTGATGCTTCCTGCATCATTTAATATTTCCCCCATGGAATCCTTTACTATTGGAACTCAAGGCTTGAATTTTTTCTTCAGTTCTTTCAGCTTAAGAAATGCAGATCGTGTTCTTCCCTTTTGGTTTTCCATCTCCAGCTCTTTGCACATGTCATTATAATACTTTACTTTGTCTTCTCGAGACGCCCTTTGAAATCTTCTGTTAAGTTCTTTTCCTCATCAATTCTTCCTTTTGCTTTAGCTGCTCGACACTCAAGAGCAAGTTTCAGAGTCTCTTCTGACATCCTTCTTGGCCTTTTTTTTCTTTCCTGTCTTTCCAGTGACCTCTTGTTTTCTTCATGGGTGACGTCCTTGATGTCATTCCACAACTCGTCTGGTCTTCAGTCACTAGTGTTCAATGTGTCAAATCTATTCCTCGGATGGTCTCTAAATTCAGGTGGGATATTCTCAAGGTCATATTTTGGCTCTCGTGGACTTGCTCTGATTTTCTTCAGTTTCAGCTTGAATTTGCATATGAGCAATTGATGGTCGGTTCCACAGTCGGCCCCTGGCCTTGTTCTGACTGATGGTATTGAGCTTTTCCATCATCTCTTTCCACAGATGTAGGCAGTTTGATTTCTGTGTGTTCCATCTGAAGAGGTCCATGTGTATAGGCACTGTTTTTGCTGGTGAAAGAAGGTATTTGCAATGAAGGAGTCATTGGTCTTGCAAAATTCTATCATTCGATCTCCAGCTTTGTTTCTATCACCAAGGCCATATTTTCCAACTACTGATCCTTCCTCTTGGTTTCCAACTTTTGCATTCCAATCGCCAGTAATTATCAATGCATCTTGATTGCATCTTTGATCAATTTCAGACTGCAGCAGCTGATAAAAATATTCTGTTTCTTCATCTTTGGCCCTAGTGGTTGGTGCACAAATTTGAATAATAGTCGTATTATCTGGTCTTCTTTGTAGGCGTATAGATATTATCCTATCACTGACAGCGTTGTGCTTCAGGATAGATCTTGAAACATTCTTTTTGACGATGAAAGCAATACCATTCCTCTTTGAGTTGTCATTCCCAGCATAGTAGACTATATGATTGTCTGATTCAAAATGGTCAATACCAGTCCATTTCAGTTCACTAATGCATAGGATATAGATGTTTATGTGCTCCATTTCATTTTAGAAAATTTCCAATTTTCCTAGATTTATACTTCGTGCATTCCAGGTTCTGATTATTAATGGATATTTGCAGCTATTTCTTCTCGTTTGGAGTCATGCCACATCAGCAAATGAAGGTCTCGAAAGCTTTACTCCATCCACATTATTAAGGTCGACTCTACTTTGAGGAGGCAGCACTTCCCCAGTTATCTTTTGAGTGCCTTCCAACCTGGGGGCTCATCTTCCAGCACCATATCAGACAATGTTCTGCTGCTATTCATAAGGTTTTCACTGGCTAATGCTTTTCAGAAGTAGACTGTCGGGTCCTTCTTCGTAGTCTGTCTTAGTCTGCAAGCTCAGCTGGAACCTGTCCTCCATGAGTGACCCTGCTGGTATCTGAATACTGGTGGCATAGCTTCCAACATCACAGCGACACGCAAACCCCCACAGTACAACAAACTGACAGACACGTGGGGGCAGAGAAGGGTACTAAGAGAGAAATAGGACTGTAAGAGAGCTTCCCCTAGAGGTACCCGAATAAAAGGCTCAGTTCCCTCCTTAGCCTGAGCCTGAGCCTGAGGTATGGCCAGGAGCCCTTTATGTGGGGCTCTGATTACGCAACTTAATGGGGATTTGGTGAACATCACGGTCAGTGGGAGGGAGCCCTGGTGGCACAGTGGTTAAGTGCTTGGCTGTTAACCAAAAGGTTCGAACCCACCAGCCTCTCTTCTGGAGAAAGATGTGGCAGTCTGCTTTCAGAAAGATATACAGCCTTGGAAGCCCTATGGGGCAGTTCTACTCTTTCCTATCAGGTCACTAAGAGTCAGAATCAACTCAACAGCAGTGGATTTTATTTTATTTATTTATTTTTTTGATGGTCAGCGAAGGTGAGTGACCAGTGTCAGCAGAGATCTTAATGAAGATGGTGGCGTTTTGGCCAACACCTGGTGAAACCTAGGACAGAGTGAGAAGCACCTGCAGTAGGGCTGTGAAGGATGCGTTGGCCCCAGAAGGATGAACTATATGGACTTGGGATGTGACCAGCCTACCTTGGAAAAGACTGGGCTGTTGATTTTGTCTAGCTGTGTAACAGGGCTGTCTTTCTTCAGGTCAAATTCTGGTTTACCCACTATGGAAACTTTCCTTCCTGGTCTTCTTCTAAGGGCAAAATCTAGAGGCATTTATTCATTGCTGATTGGAATGAATAAAAAGAGAGGCTGGGAAATGTGAAGCCTGGCATGGGTGTGGAATTGGGCATCGTTGAGGAACTGGAGCCTAGAGAGGCTGGTGGAGCTTATTGTTCACAGCTCTTGGGTCTACCCCATGGGAAGCATCTTGGGGTCATAAGTAGCCCTCTCTCACTCAGAGGAGCAGCTAAGACATCCCAGAAGGCCCAGCCTGAGCACAACATGAGATAAACAATTCCCAAAAGGGAACAAGGTCTGACTTACATCAATTGACAATGACCTATAAGAATTGGATAGCAAATCACTGATTTTGGGAGAGTTTGGGCTCTGTTTGTCTATCTTCCTTTTTCCCTGAATTTAATTATATGCTCAGGACTAACTACAGAGTGTCAATCACTAAAATTGGGAGCAAGGGGACACAGAGGCAGACTACAAAGAAGTAGTTTTCCCCAGGTAGTTTTCCAAATAGTTTACCGTTTAGGTGGGCTTATACTACAGTGAAGGGTCTCTAGGTGGCTCAAACACTTTGCACATGATGACTAATCTAAGAAGGTAGGAGTTTTGAATGCACCTAGAAGCGCCATGGGAGAAAAGTCTGGCAATCTGCTCCTGTAAAGATTACAGCCAAGATAATGCTACAGAGTAGTTCTGCCCTGTAACATGTGGGGTCGACATGAATTGGAATCAGCTAGTTGGCAATGAATTTTTTGTCTTTTGTTGCTGTTGTTTTTTAATACCAGAGTGGACTGTGCTAAACTCTTTGCTCAGAAATACTATCCTGAGTAGACAACATGAAGAACTGATAACACACTTGTCCTTCTCTGATTATTTGGCATTTGGCTTGCTTTTGCACCATCACTTGTGACCTTCAATAGTTTTCTTTTATAAAACAAATCCTGATGCCCACGCCACGCATTGAGCAGAGCAGCAAAAACAAACAAAAATAAGCCATTGCACGTTAAAACTTTAAACTTCTCAAAGATGAGAAATATATAAAAACAGTGTGGTAGCAGTGTGTCAGATGTACATGCAGAATCAACATTTTGACTACTGGGTATAAATAAATAAAAAACAGACACTTCCCTGACCATACATGAGAAGGTGTATGGGGGTGGGTAATGGCAGGTTGCTGAGTCTAAAACACATAAAACTCTATTGCAGGTTGGCTGACCACTGACGACAACTGGATTCACTCATTGCTAATTAGAAGTAATAAAAAGAGATGCTAGGAGATGAGAAGCTTGGCATGATGGGTAGTACAAGCCACTTGATGGGAGGAAACCTGTTTTCTCTGGTGTTTTGGAAAATCATTTTAAGTAGGGTTGGGTCTATGACTGATGCTCTGAAATTTGTACATAAGAGCCAAGGGTATTTCTGGTACAGTCACACTCCAGGAGACCCAACTCAAAGAGGCCTTAGTTAAGAGTCCCAGCTGGGAAGAGTATGTGAGTTTGGCTACCTATTAAAGGATGGATTTTCTGCCCTGCACTGTATGGAAAGACAGTCCTGCTTTTGCCCCAAGCGATAAAATGCGCAGCACTGAGCAATGCTCTGGATACTCTTAGCTGAGTTTGGTATGATGCCCAGAGAGCCCACTTGATTATCAACTGTATGATCTGTATCTTCTGGTGCTTAACTCGCTTTCTTGGGGTGAACACATTATTCCTTTACTCTATTTAGAAAAGAAATGAACTGCTACACTCGGGCAAGCTAGGAGCTGTGACTATAGGGGATATAAGGCCAGAAGCAAATAACTAGACAGAAAGCATAATACAAAGGAATCTCTTGTGGGAATTTTTATTTTATAATGTTGGAACATTCCTTTTCCCCAACTTCCTGACCACGGGTGAGATGGGAGTTATTTTAATCTTAACTATATTTAGGGGATTGGAACATTCCAAAGAAGAAGAGATTTTGGAGAGCCTTTTGAACAAATGACTCTAGATGGATTGCGTCTGTATTGTTTTTGAGATTGTTTTCTCTGAATGTGCACTAAAAACAGAATGTATGTATTAATTACTGAAGGATGCTGAAATATTAAGCAACTAGGTTCACAAATCTTGCCATATTCGGATCTCACTTTGGGCAAATGACTTCCAGAATTGTATTTTTCTTGGTTTTTCCACGATGTGTGATGACATGGTAAACCCACCAGGGCTAGGATGACACTTGGCTGGACTGGCAGGGTGAAGAGTCCACATCTCTGCTCATGGGCATGATTTGAGAATATTTTGCAATAACGATACATGAATTTTATTTCAAATTAGTTTCAGGTGTAATTGTAAAGAGACGTGTGTGTCACTCTTCTTCAACATTGTGCTGGAGGTCCTAGCCAGAGCAATTAGGCTAGAGAAAGAAAGAAAGAAAGGGCATCCAGATTGGCAAGGAAGAAGTAAAAGTATCTCTATTTGCAGATGACTTGATCTTATACATAGAAAACCCTCGGGAATCCTCAAGATAACTACTGAAACTAATAGAAGAGTTCAGCAGAGTATCAGGATACAAGATAAACTTACAAAAATCAGTTGGATTCCTCTACATTAACAAAAAGAACATCGAAGAGGAAATCACCAAATCAGTACCATTTAAAGTAGCCCCCGAGAAGATAAAATACTTATGAATAAAACTTACCAGAGATATGAAAGACTTAGACAAAGAAAACTACAAAACACTTCTGCAAGAAGCCAAAAGAGACCTACACATGTGGAAAAACATACCTTGCTCATGGATAGGAACACTTAACATTGTGAAAATGTCTATTTTACCAAAAGCAATCTATAGATACAATGCAATTCTGATCCAAATTCCAACGACATTTTTTAAGGAGATGGAGAAACAAATCACCAACTTCATACGGAAGGGAAAGAGGCCCCAGATAAGTAAAGCATTACTGAAAAAGAAGAACAAAGTGGGAGGTCTCACTCTACCCAATTTTAGAACCTATAATACCACCACATAGGGCCACTATGAGTCAGAATCAACTCAACAGCAATGGGTTTGGGTTTTTTCTTTGGATACCACCAGAGTAGTCAAAACAGCCTGGTACTGGTACAACAACAGATGCATAGACCAATGGAACAGAATTGAGAATCCAGACACAAATCCATCCACATATGAGTAGCTGGTATTTGACAAAGTCACCAAATCAGTTAAATGGGGGAAAAGACAATCTTTTTAACAAATGGTGCTGGCATAACTGGATATCCATCTGCAAAAAAAAATGAAACAAGACCCATACCTTACACCATGCACAAAAAACGAACTCAAAATGGATGAAAGTCCCAAATATAAAATCTAAAACAATAAAGATCATGAAAGAAAAAATAGGGACAATGTCAGGAGCCCTAATACATGGCATAAACAGTATACAAAACATTACCAACAATGCAGAAGAGAAACTAGATAACTGGGAACTTCTAAAAATCAAACACCTATGCTCATCCAAAGACTTCACCAAAAGAATAAAAAGACTAGCTACAGACTGGGAAAAAGTTTTTAGCTATGACATTTCCAGTCAGCACCTGATCTCTAAAATCTACATGATACTGTAAAAGCTCAACTACAAAAAGACAAATAACCCAGTTAAAAAATGGGCAAAAATATGAACAGACACTTCACTAAAGAAGACATTCGGGTGGCTAACAGATACATGAGGAAATGCTCACAATCATTAGCTATTAGAGAAATGCAGATCAAAACTACAATGAGATTCCATCTCACTCCTACAAGGCTGGCATTAATCCAAAAACACAAAATAATAAATGTTGGAGAGACTGTGGAGAGACTGGAACACTTATACACTGCTGGTGGTAATGTAAAATGGTACGGCCTTCCTTAAAAAGCTAGAAATAGAACTACCATACAATCCAGCAATCCCACTCCTTGGAATACATCCTAGAGAAATAAGACCCTTTACACAAACAGATATATGCACACCCATGTTCATTGCAGCACTGTTTACAATAGCAAAAAAATGGAAGCAACCAAGGTGCCCATCAAGGGATGAATGGGTAAATAAAGTATGGTATATTCACACAATGGAATAAAGAACAGTGATGAATCTGTGAAACATTTCATAACATTGAGGAATCTGGAAGGCATTATGCTGAGTGAAATTAGTCAGTTGCAAAAGGACAAATATTGTATAATACCACTATTATAAGAACTCAAGAAATAGTTTAAACAGAGAAGAAAATATTCTTTGATGGTTATGGGGGGGAGGGAGGGAGGGAAGGAGAGGGTATTCACTAACTAGATAGTAGATAAGAACTACTTTAGGTGAAGGGAAAGACAGCACACAATACAGGGGAGGTCAGCACAACTGGACTAAACCAAAAGCAAAGAAGTTTCTGAATAAACTGAATGCTTCGAAGGCCAGCGTAGCAGGGATGGGGCTTGGGGACCATGGTTTCAGGGGACATCTAAGTCAATTGGCATAATAAAATCTAATAAGAAAACATTCTGCTTCTCAATTTGGAGAGCGGCATCTGGGGTCTTAAACGCTAGAAAGTGGCCATCTTAGATGCATCAGTTGGTCTCAACCCACGTGGACCAAAGGAGAGTGAAGAACACCAAGGACACAAGGTGATTACGAGCCCAAGGGACAGAAAGGGCCACATGGACCAGAGACTACATCATCCTGAAACCAGAAGAACTTGATGGTGCCCAGCTACAACCGATGACTGCCCTGACAGGGAACACAACAGAGAACCCCTGGGAGAGCAGGAGAGCAGTGGGACGCAGACCCCAAATTCTTTTAAAAAGACCAGACTTAATGGTCTGACTGAGACTAGAAAGACCCTGGTGGTCATGGCCCCCAGACCTTCTGTTGGCCCAGAAGAAGAACCATTCCCAAAGCCAACTCTTCAGACAGGGATTGGACTGGACAATGGGTTGGAGAGGGATGCTGGTAAAGAATGGCCTTCTTGGATCGAGTAGACACTTGAGACTATGTTGGCATCTCCTATCTGGAGTGGAGTTGAGAGGGTAGAGGGGGTTAGAAGCTGGTGGAATGGACAAGAAAAGAGAAAGTGAGGGAGGGAACGGGCTGTCTCATTAGGGGGAGAGCAATTGGGAGTATATAGCAAGGAGTATACAAATTTTTGTGTGAGAGACTGACGTGATTTGTAAAGTTTCAGTTAAAGCACAATAAAAATTACAAAAAAAAAAAGAGAGAGAGAGAGAAGAGTGTGTGAGTGAGAGAAAGACTAACTCCTCTAGTTGAGAAGCCAAGACTAAAATCAGGGTCTGATTACAATCCATTTCCTACTGCACAATGTTCTGTTCTTCTAAATGGCTGTCATCAAAAGCCCACCATGCGGAGGTGACAATCAAGACAATTGGAACAGTCCCAGCACTGATCATATAGACTGAGCAGTCACTGTAAACCTCCATGACTGTAACTGTGCATCAGACTGAATGTCAGCCACAAACTCACATTCCAGGGACTCTACATTCTTGCTCAGATACAGCCTGAGAGGAAGAGGAGGATGCTCACCTCCCTGTGTTGTCTTGCTCGGTGTCATGAGACACAGATACCTTGGCCACATTTGACTAAACCAGAAATTGGCTCTTCAGCTAAAGGCCACATGACGTATATGGTAACCAAGTGGCTTAGAGGGTGGCCTAGTGCCAGATAAGTATACTCCATATTGGATGAAGATCAATTGACCCAACGAGAGTCCCTCTCTGGAGGAGTTGAATGAGTTACAGAAGAAGAAGAAGGAAGAAGTAGAGGCAGGGCAGCCATAGAGAGAATTCACGAGTAGAGGGAGAAGGAGACAAAAAAAAAGGTGAGTGTTGGAAATGGCAGAATCACTAGAGTAGGGCCCAATAGATGCCATTGACAAAAGGACGAGAGGCCACTAGAGCTCCTGGTGATCTGGGATGATGCTTCAGTTCTTTGTGACACCTGACTATGTGAGCATTGAAATGGTTTTCTGAGCCTCCTCACTTTCCCAAATGTTCGTTCTTAAATCTTTATCACCTGATGTGGCTCAAGCCTGTCTCTCCTCCTTGTGACCCAAAGTAGCAACAGTAGTAATAGTAGTAGTAGTTATTGTTGTTTTTAGGTGTTGTCAAGTCTGTTTTGAGTCACAGCAACCCTATGCACAACAGAACGAAACATTGCACGGTCCTGTGTCATCCTCACAATTGTTGTTATGCTTGAGCCCACTGTTGCAGCCAAAGGTTTACTATGTTCTAAATATCTTAAGTACATTATTTTAGTTAATTCTCTCAAAAATGGCATGAGGTAGATATCATAATTATGATACCCATTTTACTGATGAGAAAACTAAGGCAAAAGAAGGTCAAGGACAAAAGAAGCCTTCTTATCTGATGCAATGGTATCAGTAATCAATCAGTTAATTGAAAATGTCAGTTGAAGCAAAGAATTGTTAAAACCTGACTAATGCATGCCTTAAAAACTTTGTTTTCCTTGAAACATATAAACACACGTCAAGTTGACAAGGCCTTTTCTTTGGATAGGAAGACTGCTAATTGCAGTTCAGCACCATTTTTCTGGCAGAAACCACAGGCATAACATATGCTCAACATTTTCTGGTTTTAATTTCTCTGATGCAGCATAAGAACCTGGGGACATGTGTGAAGCAATCCAAGTGCAGAATGCTTCTAGATACATTTTTACTTTCCCCTAACCTTCTGTAGTTATTTTTTCAATATCTGATTGGCATGACTTGCTCTGATTGAGTCCTTCCAAGGCATTCAACGTAGTTTTCACAGGGAAAATCACCTTTGCTCACCCTCACATTTTATTATTGGTAATCATATTTAGTTAAATTATGTGATGACGACTGGTATGAAGAGATTCGAGAACTACTCTTCAATAGCTCACCTACCAGGAGCAGAAGCACATGGGTCTATTAGACAGGAGGCTATTTTCCTAAGACGGCTGTAACTAATGTACTCGTCTTGAATATTACCTCTCCTCATCAAGAAGGGGAACCAAGATCCCTATCCCATGGCCCTGTCAGAGCATAGCCAACAGCTAGAGCCAACTGGCCAGCCACATGAATAAATGATCTTGAAAATGCATCAAGCTACTCCAGCTTATACCATATGGAGCAGAGATGAGCCATTCCTACTGAACACTTCCTAACTACGGATTAGAGAGAAATAAATGACTCTTGTTTCAAGCTACTAAGTTACGCAGCAGCAGATAACCAGAATATGTTTTGAGTATCATCAGGTATATTTTACAGCAAGAATGAAGGGCGTAGATCAAACATTGAGTCTATCAATTAAGCTTTTACTATAACTTCCCAAAGATAAC
The DNA here is from genome assembly GCF_030014295.1 of Loxodonta africana. Taxonomy (NCBI): domain Eukaryota; kingdom Metazoa; phylum Chordata; class Mammalia; order Proboscidea; family Elephantidae; genus Loxodonta; species Loxodonta africana. Next base: position 19,497,306 of record NC_087343.1, read on the forward strand.
ACAAATGCTAAGACATAAAGGCTAGTTTTGAACCCAGAACACTGACTGCAGAATTATATTACTATAGCCCTGAAAAACCTTAAAAAATTCTTGCTAAATTCATACATTAGCTCTTTCTAAAGTTTCTCAGGGACATAGTAATAGAACTTATAATTAATACATCCACCACGTGTCTGTCAGTTTGTGGTACTATGGTGGCTTGTGTGTTACTGTGATGCTGAAAGCTTTGCCACTGGTATTTCAAATATCAGCAGGGTCATCCTTGGTAGACAGGTTTCAGAGGCCCTCCCAAACTAAGACAGACTAGGAAGAAAGACCGGGCAGTCTACTTCTGAAAAAACTGGCCAGTGAAAACCTTATAAATAGCAGTAGATTTTTGTCTGACACAGTGCTGAAAGATGAGCCCCTCAGGTTGGAAGACACTCAAAATACGACTGGGGAGGAGCTGCCTCCTCCAAGTAGAGTCAACCTGAATGACGTGGATGGAGTCAAGCTTTCAGAACCTTCATCGGCTGATGTGGCACAATTCAAAATGAGAAGAAACAGCTGCGAACATCTATTAATAATCAGAAGGTGAAATAAACAAAGTATGAATCTAGGAAAATTGGAAGTCATCAAAAATGAAATGGAACCCATAAATATCGATATACTAGGCTTTTTTTTTTTTTTTCCTTAAGCATTAGACTGGTATTGACCATTATGAATCAGAAAATCATACAGTCTATTATGCCTGGGAATAACAAATTAAAGAGGAATGGCATTGCATTCGTCATCAAAAAGAATATTTCAAGATTTATCATGGAGTACTACACCATCAGTGATAGGAGAATATCCATACACCTACAAGGAAGACCAGCTAATATGACTATTAATTCATATTTACACACAAACCACTAAGGCCAAAGATAAAGAAACTGAAGATTTTTTACCAACTCCTACAGTCTGAAATTGATCAAATATGCAATCAAGATATGATAATAATTACTTTGATAATTTTGATTATCGAAATTTTTTTTTTCCTGCATGCACATGGTGGATGGGTGTGCAGTAGTTCTGTAATGATCTGAGGATAAGCCTCGTTCATTTGCTTGAGGTGTGCAGCAGGGTGCCCACGTAGAGACTACCTGGGGAGCAAGGGTGGGAGTTCATGGGGCAAGCTGGGAGGGCGTGGTATAAATTGGGCTTGGGGAGACCTGTGGGCTATCCCAGGCCTCCCACTGAGGCCCGTTGTTTGCCCCAAGGATCAGCCAGCCCTGCTTTCTTTAAAACCATTTACTTATATACTTTAATTCAGCACAAGTCTGTGTGGGACTGGGGAGAAGGCACCCTCTGGAGTGGAGGTGGGCCAGAGTCAGGGAAGGGAAGCTGATGGCCTGGCTGGCCAGGGGCAGTGCTCAGGGTCACCACTGGGAGACAGGTCTTGCTAGTGGGCAGGAGCAAGCTTATGTGCACAGAATTGGTGGTTTGGGGCACTGAGCCATAGGGAGACCAGCTCCAGATGACCTGGCCCGGGGATGGAGATCAATTTCTGCAGTATGAAATTGACCAAACATGCAATCAAGATACATTGATAATTATTGGCGATTGGAATGCGAAAGTTAGAAACAAAGAAGGATAGACAGTTGGAAAATATGGCCTTGGTGACAAAAAAAAAAAAAATTATCGGAGATCACATAATAGAATTTTGCAAAACCAACCACGTCTTCATTGCAGCTACGTTTTTTCAACAACATAAATGGTGACCACACACTTAGACCTCATCAGGTGGAATACACAAGAATCAAATTGACTACATCTGTGGAAATAGATGATGGAAAAGCCTAATATCATCAGTCAGAATAAAGGCCAGGGGCCGACTGTGGAATAGATCATCAAGCGCTCATATGCAAGTTCAAATAAAAGGTGAAGAAAATTAGAACAAGTCCACGAGAGCCAAAGTATGACCTTGAATATATCCCACCTTAATTTAAAGACTGTCTTAAGAATAGATTTGATGCATTGAACACTAATGACCAAGGATCAGATGAGTTGTGGAATGACATCAAGGACATTATATGTGAAGAAAGCAAGCGGTCATTAAAAAGACAGGAAAGAAAGAAAAGACCAAAACAGATGTCAGAAAAGACTCTGAAACTTTTTCCAGTAGCTGAAGTGAATGGATAAAATGATGAAGTAAAAGAGCTGAACAGAGGATTTCAAAAGGCAAGAAGACAAAGTAAAGTACTGTAATGACATGTGCAAAGACCTAGAGATAGAAAACCAAAAGAGAAGAACACGCTCAGCATTTCTCAAGCTGAAAGAACTGAAGGAAAAATTCAAGCCTTGAGTTGCAATATCAAAGGATTCTATGGGGAAGATATTACATGATGCAGGAAGCATCAAAAGAAGACGGAAGGAATACACAGAGTAACTGCACCAAAAAAAATTGGTGTACATTCAACCATTTCAGAAGGTAGCATATGATCAAGGATGGATGGTAGTGAAGGAAGAGGTCCAAGCTGCACTGAAGACATTGGCAAAAAACAAGCCTCCAGGAAGTGGTGGAATACCAACTGAGATGTTTATAGAAAAGAATGCAGTGCTGGAAGTGCTCACTCACCTACGCCAAGAATTTTGAAAGGCAGCCACCTGGCCAAATGACCCATTCCAAAGAAAGGTGATCTAACAGAATATGGGAATTATCAAACAATATCATTAATATCACACACAAGTAAGATTTCGCTGAAGATTTCAAAAGTGGTTGCAACAGTACATCGACAGAAATTCAAGCCAGATTCAGAAGAGAACACGAAATGAGGGATATCACTGCTGATGTCAGATGGATCTTGGCTGAAAGCAGACAATACCAGAAAGATGTTTACCTGTGTTTTATTGTCTGTGCAACTGTGGAGATCATAACAAATTATGGGAAACACTGCAAAGAATGAGAATCCCAGAACACTTAATTGTGCTCATGACAAACCTGTACATAGATCAAGAAGAGTCGTTCAAACAGAACAAGGGGACAGTGCATGGTCTGAAGCTAAGAAAGGTGTGTGTCAGGTTTGTATCCATTCACCAGACTCACTCAGCCTGCATGCTAAGCCAACAATATGAGAAACTGGACTACATGAAGAATATGGCATCAGAATTGGAGGAAGACTCATTAACAACGTCCAATATGCTGATGACACAACCTTTCTTGCTGAAAGTGAAGAGGACTTGAAGCACTTACTGATGAAGATCAGAGACCACAGCCGTCAGTATGGACTACACCTCAACATAAAGAAAACAAAAATCCTCACAACGGGACCAATAAGCAACATTGTGATAAACAGAGAAAAGATTGAAGTTATCAAGGATTTCATTTTACTTGGATCCACAACCAACACCCATGGAAACAGCAGTCAAGAAATCGAATGATCCATGCATTAGGCAAATCTGCTGCGAAAGACCTGTTTAAATTGTTAAAAAGCAAAGATGTCACTTTAAGAACCAAGATGGGCCTGACCCAAGCCATGGTGTTTTCAATCACCTCATATGCATGGGAAAACTGGAAAATGAAAGGAAGATGGAAGAAGAATTGATGACTTTGTATTATGGTGTTGGCAAAGAATATTGGATATACTATGGACTGTCAGGAAAACAAAAACAAAAACAAATCTATCTTGGAAGAAATACAACAAGAATTTTCCTTAAAAGCATAGAGAGACTTGACTCACGTACTTTGGACATGTTATCAGGAGGATCAGTTCTTGGTAAAGTAGAAGGTCAGCGAAAAAGAGGAAGACACTTAGAGATGGATTGACACAGTGACTGCAACAATGGGCTCAAGTGTAATAACGATTGTGAAGATGGAGCAGGATTGGGCAGTGTTTTGTTCTGTTGTACATAGGGTCACTACTTTGGAACTGACCCAATGGCACCTAACAACAACAACAAATTCATACATAGCAGTTGAAGGTTCATTATATTGGGTTTTATTTCCTAACTTCAGGCTTATCCTACTCAGATATGCCGCTAATACTTACAGCCTAAGGGGAAAAAAAGGCCTGTTGCTGTTGAGTTGATTCTGATTCATAGCAACCCTATAGGACAGAGTAGAACTGCCCCATAGGGTTTCCAAGGAACTCCCCATGGATTTGAATCACCAATCTTTTGGTTAGCAGTTGTAGCTTTTAACCACTATGCCCCCAGGGTTTCCACAGGCCTAAAACAAGAGTGAAACTTAATATCAAAGTCTAAATTTAATAGTTAAAAATCACATTAAAAACTGTTAAATAAAAGAAGTTCTATCCTCTTACCTTTGCAAATACCAGTATAAAGCCTGAATGTTCAGGTTGGAATTTAGAAATCTCGAACTCCGTGGCCACACCACTTATCTTTCCACCTTGTATCCTTTCCTCTTTTGTTCAGTTCTCTTACTTCAATCATTTCTTTCTTTTGTTTTAGCTGCTTGATGTTGAAGAACAAGTTTCAGAGTCCCTTCTAACATCCATTTTGGTCTTTTCTTTCTTTCCTGTCTTTTTAATGAACTCTTGTTTTCTTCACAGATAATGCCCTTGATGTCATTCTACAACTCCTCTAGTCTTCAGTCATCAGTGTTCAGTGCGTCAAATCTATTCTTGAGATGGTCTCTAAATTCAGGTGGAATATACTCAAGGTCATACTTTGGCTCTCGTGGACTTGTTCTAATTTCCTTCAGCTTCAACTTGAACTTGCATATGAGCAATTGATCTGTTCCACAGTCGGCCCCAGCCTTGTTTTGAATGGTGATATTGAGTTTTTCCATCATTTCTTTCCACAGATACAGTCGATTTGATTCCCGTGTATTCCATCTGGTGAGGTCCATGTGCACAGTCACCATTTATGTTGTTGAAAAAATGTGTTTGCAGTGAAGATGTCATTGGTCTTCCAATATTCTATCATGCGATCTCTGACATCATTTCTATCATCAAGGCCATATGGGTTCCAACTATTAATCCTTTTCTTTGTTTCCAACTTTCTCATTCCAATCACCAGTAATTATCAATGCATCCTGATTGCATGTTTGATCAATTTCAGGCTGCAGAAGTTGGTAAAAATCTTCAATATCTTCATCTTTGGCCTTAGTGGCTGGTGCATAATGATGGCGAGGCTACGTCTTAAATATTTTGGACATGTTGTCAGGAGAGATCAGTCCCTGGAGAAGGACATCGTGCTTTGTAAAGTACAGGGTCAACGAAAAAGAGGAACACCCTCAGTGAGATGGATTGACACAGTGGCTGCAACAAGGCTCAAGCGTAACAGTGATTGTGGGCATGGTGCCGGACTGCGCAGTGTTTCATTCTGTTGTATGTAGGGTTGCTATGAGTTGGAACCTACTCAAGAACACTTAACAACAACATTCTTTTCTCTTTAAATGTGTGTGACCTCCAGCTCATACATCCAAGTTCCAGTCATACATCCTCTTCCCTCATCAACTGCTTCATGGCCAGCCCCAGGTTTTAGGAATGGCCATGCTGGAAAATAGTTCCTCTGAAAGAGTGAACCCAGGGAAAAGTCCCAAGCAGGATCAGGAAGCAGTCTTGAGCCATTTGAGAAGGGAATTCTGGGACCCTGATCCCTAGAGCATGGTCTAAAAGAAGGGTGGGCTCCGAATGCAAACTTGATGGGCACATCCCCTAGGCCCTGCAGACTTCTTGCACCATAGTGCAGCCAAAGAAGACTAGAACAGCACCCTCTGCAGTGAGGGGCTCTTGGCAGGGTCTCATCTTCTCAGGTCTAAGAGCAATACTGACCCCACCTCCCAGATGGTGTTTCTCTCCAGACCCTCTTCCCATCCTCCTTCAGCGTATCTGGCACATGGTTGAGGCTCAGTAAAACAGCCTCATTCCCAAAGTCAAGTTCTACGTTTTCAGTCTTGGGTTTTGCTGGGGTACAAGACTGTTACCTACTGCTATGGATTGAATCGTGTCCCCCCAAAATATGTGTTGTAAATCCTAACCTCTATGTTTGTAGTTATAATCCCATTTGGAAAAGGGCTTTCTTTGTTATGGTAATGAGGCAGGATTAGTGTAGGGTGTGTCCGGAGTCAATCTCTTACAGAATGTAAATGAAGCAGATTTGCAAGCAGAGATGAGAGAGGATAGATGTCAGGCCACAGGAAGATCACCAAGAATGTCCAAGGAATAAGGACATTCCCCCACAGCCAACAGAGAGAAAGCTTCCCCTAGAGCAGGCGCCTTGAATTCAGACTTCTGGCCTTCTAAAAAGGAGCACTGATAGTGCAGTGGTTAAGCACTTGGCTGCTAACCAAAAGGTCTGCCAGAGGGTTGAACCCCCCACCTGCTTCACAGCAGAAAGATGTGGCAGGCTTCTTCCATAAAGATTACAGCCTTGGAAATCCTATGGGGCAGTTCTACTCTGTCCTACAAGGTCACTATGAGTCAAAATTGACTCGGCGGCAATGGGTCACCTCCTAAAACCATGAGAAAATAAATTTCTATTTGTTAAAGCCACCCATTTGTGGTATTTCTGCTTACAGCGGCACTGGGTAACTAAGACACCCACGAATGAGGTCATCAAGCTGGGATAGGAGCCAGACTTCAGCACACCTCCGAGTACAGCTAGAATTGATTCCATGTGGCCCTAAGTAGCAAGCATGATGGATTTGGCTCAAGGATTGGAGGCACAAAGCAAGCCCCAGAAATTTGAGAATGAAACCTTAAACATGGCCTTTACCTGGTATCCTGAGGATGACTTTGCCAGTGACATTGACAAACTGCTATAATCGTTCCCCCTTAGTCTCATGCCCAGTTGAGACGTCCAGCTTCCCTACCCAAGCACACAGATTCTTCTGGTAATGACAACAAGTAAATTGGAAATGATTGGGGCTTTGCTGTTCTGTAAAACATTGCAACTATGGATTTGGGAGATTTATTTAAAAAGAACCGCCCATCCTGATTATATCTTCTGAACAGCCTCTGTAGAACCACAGAAACCCCTAAGCCCAACACCAGTAACGGTAGCAGCGCGTTATAATTCAATAGACCTATAAATCACAGCCCTTCCACACTTGTGTAGGTCAATGACACAAACTCACTGACTTAGCTTTTGTGCTCTGTCTCAAAGCACATTCTCCGCTACGTCCAGAGAAGTATTAGCCACGGAAGCAGTTGTTTTAGTTAATTAAACCTGGGTGTTTTAATACTATCATAAACTTTAGTCATAAAATCCTATTAAAAAAAAATGTTTACCTGTAATTTTGATTAAACTTAGTTCTATCAATCAGCAGCAGAAAAAGACTAAGGTAAGTTATACCCTGGGGGTATTTTAAGACAAAGTAAAGGAAAAGAACATTTTAATCCTGCAATTCTGTCAGTAAACTTAATTGACTTTTATTTGCAAGGGGGCTATGCAAATTCTTCATGAACATGGCTATGTGAAGATCTCTACTGGAACAGAGGTCACTGAGGTATAATTCTCCTGAGGTAACACAAACGTGCAGTTAAAATTCTGTCTCTGGAAGGTTATCAGATCTAAGACAAGCAACAAAGATTAAATCTGTGAGAAATGGATGGCTCACTCCCTGGACATGCTTCTGACGTTTAAGACTTCCTTTAGATGAAATCCATCTCTGCCGAAAACTCATGATTGGTGCCCTGGGCCGTGGTGTTGACAGAGAATTGTATGAATTGTTGAACAGTATTTTTATCTTAGAGATTTGAGGGAGTCTCATGCATGCAGGGGTGAAGAAAGTAAAATGTGGCCATGTCATTGATTGAAAAATTAGCAAATGGGATTTTTTCCTCTTTATTTTTGTGGGAGGCAAGAGAAAAATTTACCTTCTCCCATCCCCAACGGTGTTTGTTTATATTTTTATTCCTGTTGTGGATGGTTTTTTGGTGGTTTTTATTTGGTCTTTTATTATTATTATTCCTGAGGAGAATTACCCTGAATCCTAAAAGGTGCAAGAGCTGAGAGAGGCAGGGAAGAGATGTGTGGTAAACCAAAACCAAACTCATTGCCGTCCAGTCACTTCCGACTCACAGCGACCCTATAGGACAGAGTAGAACAGTCCCATAGAGTTTCCAAGGAACACCTGGTGGGTTGGAAATCCCAACTTTTGGTTAACAGCTGTAGTGAGATGTGCGGTAGTCTGCATGAAGACTTCCCAAATATGCCCGTGTCCTAATTCCTGGAACCTGTGAATATGTTACTTTATATGGAAAAGGGGAAATCTGGTTGCAAATGGAATTAAAGTTGCTAATCAGCCGACCTTAAAATGGGGATGTCATCCTGGATTATCTGGCGGTGCCCCATGTAATCACAAAGTCCCTTCAAAGTGGAAGAGGTCAACGAAGATTTCAGGGTGAATAACAAAGCAAAACTCAACCATATGCAGTTTATAAGAGGTAAACTAAATACAAAAGCACAAAACACATTGTCGTCAAGTACATTCCAACTCATAGTGACCCTATAGGCGGTGGCATCACTAAGGGAGAGCAGGGGGTACACACCACACTAGGTGACACTGTCAGAGGGGGTGACGCCAAAATGACTGTCTATAAAAATATCCCTGTAGTTAGTTGTAACAACAAAAACATTTTTCGTAAGCCCAGCTTACATGTATCAGTATACCCACAAGGCTAAATCTACGCTAATTTACTTCTTGAACCTTCTAATATGCTCCAGTCAGAGCTGTCATTACTACCCAATGGTGATGCTTTGAATCACCTAGTCTCATCCACATGAGCTACAAGTATGTGCTGTTGTTTTCATTGCTGCTTGTGTATTTATAGTCGCTGATTTTGTCAAATTTTCTGGTGTTTTCGCTACAGTATTGGGGTAATTAGTATTTGTGAACCTGTATCAATAACTTTTTTGAGAATGAAGTAGTAATTAAAGGAAAAGAAGGAGTGATATATGAAAATTACAATTTACGAGTAACATGAGTTACCAAGGATGCTGAAGGATTACTAAGGATTCTGTACAATCTGGTAAGAGACGAGATCCATGGGGAGGATGACACCACGAGCTACCATGTGGTGACACCAACCCTACTGATGCTGCTGCCTAAAGGTCAGAGTAGAACTGCTGCATATGGTTTCCAAGACTGTAATCTGTACAGAAGCCTACTGCCACCGAGGATCAGCTGGTGAGTTTTAACTGCCAGCCTTGCAATTAGCAGTCAAGTGCTTAAGCACTGCGCCATCAGGGTTCCTTCAAAAACACAAATAACCTAAAATTTAAGGAAAAGTGTACCATGCAAGCTATAACTATAAGAAACCTGGTATGACAAAATTAATTTCATACGAAGTAAATTTCCATATCAGAGATAAGAAAGAACATTTCACAATGGAAAAAAAAGTCAATTTTTCAAGAAGACATAACAATGCTAAATATATGTATACCTGTTGTCATCAAATTGATTCTGACTCATAGCAACTCTGTGTTGTACATACACATTACATACACATATATATACGTGTGTGTGTATGTATGTATATATATATACATATATATATGGAAACCCTTATGGCATAGTGGTTAAGAGCTATGGCTGCTAACTGAAAGATCGGCACTTCAAATCCACCAGGCACTCCTTGGAAACCCTGTGGGGCAGTTCTACTCTGTCCTATAGGGTCACTATGAGTTGCAATTGACTTGATAGCAATGGAGATATATATACATGTATATATATACCTAAAGATGAAGCTATAAAATGCATGAAACAAAAATAAACAAAAGGGAAAAATAGACAAATCCACAATTATGGTGGAGTGATAGATAAAACATGTAACTACCCAGTGCCGTCGAGTCGGTTCCGACTCATAGTGACCCTATAGGACAGAGTAGAACTGCCCCATAGAGTTTCCAAGGAGCACCTGGCATATTTGAACTGCCGACCCTTTGGTTAGCAGCCGTAGCACTTAACCACTACGCCACCAGATGTAGATAGCAAAATAAAATCTGTAAGGATATAGATTTAAACAATGCTATTAATTAATTTGACTTAAATGAAATTTATAGAATAGCACATTAGATAATTGCAGAAACATATTTTTTTCAAGTATTTATGGAATCTTCATGAAATATAGTACATTAAATATGGCCACCATTTATTTGTCCCTCGTCCCATTAAGAGGCAGAGTCAATTTTCCCACCCTTTTAATCTAGGCTTGTCTAGTGCCTTGCTCTGACCAATAGTGGAATTGATGTTACACTACTTCCTAGCTAAGGCCTCAGGATATCTTGCCACTTCTGCTCTCATCTTTAGGAATGCCACCACCACTATGGAAGGAAGCCCAGTCTGACCTTCATGAGACTGAAAGATCACCTGGCAGGAGAAGCCCAGCATATTAGGTGTCCAAGCTGAGCCTAGCCCCCAGCCACCTCTCCAGCCACATGCAGCCTGATGAATGAGACCCTGGGAGTAGTTTCTTAGTTCTTGGCTCTGACATCTGAGACATCTTTTGTTTTTCTTGAGAAATAGCCTATGCTTGGGCCAGCTTCCCACCCTGATGCTTCTGATTTGGCCTCATGGAATGCTGCTGATACCATGTGAACAAGCCTTGTCTTGGGGATGAAGGATTACGTGGAGGTTCAGCCTTGCCAGCTGTCCAAGTCCAGCCCAACCCCTAGCTGACCCTCCAGCTGAATGTAGCCACATGAGTGAGATCAGGTAATATCAGCAGAAGGATATACCAGACAACCAATAAATCCATAAAAAATAATAATTCCGGTTAAGCCACTAATTCTTAGAGTGGCTTTTTATGAAGTAATAGATGGCTGATACACTAAGAAAGACCATATGCCTGGCCATAAAAACATCTCAATAAATTTCAGTGTATTGAATCATACAGAGTATCTTCTCTAACCACAATGAACTAAATTATAAATATTATAAATCAATAACAAGAGATGTATCTAAAAATTTCCCAAATATTTGGAATTAAGCAACATAGTTCTCAATAATCTGTGAGTCAAAGAAAAAATAACAGGGAGTTTATATAATATTTTGAACAGAATGATAACGAAAACACTGTATCAAATTTATGAGACAGAGTTAAAGCAGCACTTCGAGGAAAATTCATAATTTTGAATGCATGTCTTAGAAAAGAATAAAGGTTTAAAATCCAAAATCTAAGCTTCTGCATTGAGAAACTAGACAAAGAAGTGAAAATTAAACCCATATCCATAAGGAAGAAAATAATGCTGTAACTAGTTTCAGATGAACTGACTGTGTGAATAGAAATTCTAAAAATCAAAAACAACAAAAAATCTATGAGAATGAAGAGTGAATTTAGCAGGGTTTCAGGGTACAAAAAGAATACAGAAAAATCAGTATGTTTCTACATACTAGCAACAAACAATAAGAAAAATAAGCTGTAACACCATTTACAATAGTATAAAATATATAATGTTGTTGTTTTTATTGTTAGGTGCCGTCCATTCAGTTCAACTCCCAGTGACCCAATGTACAACATTTCCACGCCATCCTCACAGTCATTGTTATGCTTGAGTCCATTGTCACAACCACTGTGTGAATCCATCTAATTGAGGATCTTCCTCTTTTTTGTTGACCCTGTACTTTACCAAGCTTGATGTCCTTCTCCAGAAACTGATCCCCCCAGGTAACATGTCCAAAGGATGTGAGACATCGTCCCCCCATCCTTGCTTCTAAGGAGCATTCTGGTTGAACTTCTTCTGAGACAGATTTGTTTGTTCTTTTGGCAGTTTATGATATAGTCAATACTTTTCACCAACACTATAATTCAAAGGCATCAATTCTTCTTCCATCTTACTTATTCACTGCCCAGCTTTCGCATGCATATGAGGTGATTGAAAACACCATGGCTTGGGTCAAGGGCAACATTAGTCTTTAAAGTGACATCTTTGCTTTTTAACACTTTGAAGAGGTCTTTTGCAGCACATTTGTCCAATGCAATAAGCTGTTTGATTTCTTGACTGCCACTTCCATGAGTGTTGATTGTGGATCCAAGTAAAACAAAGTCCTTGACAATCTCAATCTTTTCTCTGTTTATCATAATGTTGCTTATTGGTCCAATTGTGAGAATTTTTTTTTTCTTTACTGAAGGTTGTAGTCTTTGATCTTCAGCAGTAAGTGCTTCAAGTCCTCTTCACTTTCAGCAAGCAAGGTTGTGTCATCTGCATAACACAAGTTGTTAATGAGTCTTCCTCCAATCCTGATGCCCTGTTCTTCTTCATATAGTTCAGCTTCTTGAATTATTTGCTTACCATACAGATTGAATGAGAATAATATACTATACTAAAAGCCGATTATTTTTCTAATTGTTTGTTGCTAGTATGTGAGATGGATCATGGCTGAAAGCAGAAAATACCAGAAAGATGTTTACCTGTGTTTTATTGACTATGCAAAGGCATTCGACTGTGTGGATCATAACAAATTATGGACAACATTGTGAAGAATGGACAGTGAATAAGGAAGATGGAAGAAGAATTGATGCTTTTGGATTGTGGTATCGAAGAATATTAAATATACTACGGACTGCCAGAAGAACAAACAAATCTGTCTTGGAAGAAGTACAGCCAGGATGATCATTAGAAGCAAGGATGGTAAGCCTTCATCTCACATACTTTGTATGTATATCTGGAGGGACCAGTCCCTGGAGAAGGACATTATGCTCGGTAAAGTAGAGGGTCAGCAAAAGATAAGAAGAACCTCAAGGAGATGGATTTATACAGTGGCTACAGCAATGGACTCAAACATAGCAATGATTATGAGGATGGTGGAGGACCGGGTAGTGTTTCCTTGTGTTTCCTTCTGTTGGGTATAGGATCACTATAAGTTGGAATTAACTCCATGGTCCCTAACAACAACAACAACAATCCAGAACTTTCAGTCTTAGGTATTTTTACCCAAGAGAAATAAAGACATCGTTCACAAAAAAAACTTGGGCAAGAAAGTTCACAGCAATTTTCTTTATAATAGCTCCAAACTAAAAACTACCTAAATGCCCACTAAAGAAGTATGAATAAATAGATTGTGATAAATTCATATACTAGAATATTACTAAGGAATTCTGACGGTGTAATGGTTGAGGGTTCAGCCGCTAACAACGGGTTGGGGTTCCAACATACCCAGTGTCTGCACAGAAGGAAATATCAGGTGATCTCCTTCTGTAAAGTTTCACGTCAAGAGAACCCTTCGAGGCAGTTTTTACTCTGTCACATGGGGTTGCTGTGAGTCAGAATTGACAACGGCACACAACAACAGAGTACTTCTTAGTAGTAAAAAAAGAGAACTAACAACTGATACAACAATATGAATAAATCTCAAACACATGAAGAGTAAAGTTGTCAGACACAATAAGTATATTGTGTGTGTGTGTGTGTATGTGTGTGTGTTTCATTTATATGAAATCCAAGAACAGCCAAAACTGACCTATCTAGATAGAAACAACAACAGGCACAGAGACTGGCTGAAAAGGGGCATAAGGGAACTTTTTGGAATGATGAATATTGTCCACACTTTGATTGGGATGCTTGTTACATAGGTGTACATTTGTCAAAACAAATTCAACTGTACGCTTGTGTGTATTTTCCTATATTTACATTAAAAACTCAATAAAAATAACTAATAAGAAAAGAATGAGTTAGCATGTATGCCAGGAAATGTTCATGGCTTGGGACAAGTGAATTCTGAAATAGAGACAACTCAAAGTCTGGAGCCAATTGCAGGATATGGGTGAGACTGAGATGATCACCATCCTAGCGAAAGCTTGGATGGGGTGGGCCCTCAGGGGAGGTGATGGCTGAACTTCCTAGAAGCAACCACCACGCAAAGCTCAGGGGAGAGAGGAGACCATGGGCTTCCAAAACAGCAGATGCTGATGCCCAAAGACCAGGGGCAATGAGCTACACCCAGCAGAGCTTGGTGGTGCAGGCAAAGTAGGATCACGTGCAGACCAGGAAACTCTTCCCCTCAGCTGTGATATTATGTAAGCCTTCTCTCTTTTACTTCTGTCTCCCAAGTAAAGGAGGAAAAAAGGAAAGTTAGAAATTCCTTTAAGAAAAAAAGGGCTCTTACCCAAAAGATAAAGTTATTTGGAAGATTGTGTTTAAAACCAGAAGAGATTGTGGCATGTTACTTGGCGAATTCAAATACTCTATCCCCTCATGGCAACCATTAAAAGCAGTGAGAGTGTGGGTTCTCAAACAAGTTGAAGCTCTCAGCTGTAAAAAATAAAGTTCGTTTTTGTTTTTGAACATTTGGGATACAGTAGGAGATACATTTCAACTCTGGTCCATTCTGGTTTTCAGCCTTCATTCTGGCTAGAGCATAGAGTCCAAGGTAGTGTAACCTGACCCTATGAATGTCAGTAAATTTCTGTTAGTCCTTAAACTAGGCCAAGCCAGATTTGGCTCACCCCGCATGTGCAGAAGGGCCAGCTGTGATAACTGACCCCAACAGAGGATACAGCAAGGGGAGGAATGAATCAGAAGGAAAATCATCATCTGCACCCTATTCCAAAATGACAGGTCCAACAAGAACCATGTCACTTCCTGTTTCCTGGCTGCCTTCTAGGATTTTCACTTCCCACACCTGTGTGGCCACTATCTTGCTGCCCAAATCACATATAAGACCTGCTTCCCTATAGCTTGGGGAGTCAGATCTGAGACTCTCCTTCCCGGCTCCTTGCTCTTCGCAGTCCAATAAAATTGCTTTGTCTTTCTCAAAGACTGATGTCCAGCTTATTGGCAGATCTGAGTTTGCTGGGCAAGGACCCACCTTCCAGGGTTCGGTAACAATAGGATCATAGCAAGTAATGAGGCTGGGAAGATGGAAAGGAGCCAGGTCTCGGGTACCACATTAAGGAGTTAGGATTTCAACCTGAGAGCAAAGGGTGGTTTTGAAAATGTTCAAACCAGAAAATGACAAAATAAGACAAGTGGCTTAGAAAAATCACTTTGTCCAAGAAATGGAATATGGTTTGGTGTGAAGAAAACTAGAAACCAGGAGAGCAGATTGAAGGGGATATTGAAGAAAACCAGGCAAGAAATCCTGAGGGTCTTTCTTAATGTAGTGGCAGTGGGCTTGAAGAAAATGGGACAGGGAGATATTAAGGAAGTAAGTCTATGAGAAAGGCAGAAGATAAGAACAATGTGGGAAACTGGGTGGATTGTTAGCCCATTCACTGAGGAAAGAAACAGAAAAAGAAGTTAAGAGTTTGTAGGGGGGAAGATGACAAGTTTAGTCTTTGACATGTTCACTTTGAGGTACAGGAGGACCTGCTTAAGGCACAGTGGGGTTTTTAAGTCTTCAAACTCAGCAGAGAGTTTTGGCCTAGGGCTAAAGAAATTAAAGAGATTCAAGAAGGACTAAAGTAAATTCTGGGCTAAAATTTTCACAGTGGGAGTGGTAAGAAAAATCAGGAGATTTGGTGCTCCTTTTGCAAAAGAAATGTTTTTTTGTTTGTTTCTGTAAAAACAAACTCAGATAATCCAACTAGTTAAAGAAAAATTTTATTTTTCTTGCATAACTAGAAGCTAAGAGGGAGGTGCCTGGCAGCACTGGGTTAAATTTTCGATGACGCCAGAACCAACATATCTGAATATTCTCAGAATTTCAAGGTAGGTGCTTCAGCTCTAGCCACCATCTCCTCATCCCAAACAGAAGGAAGGAGGGAACATCACCAGTCTGACCTCTTTTATCAGGAAATCAAAAACTGGCTTCTGCCTATGTCTTACTACACACAACTGTTGCACATAGACATCCAAGCTGGAGGAAAACTGAAAAGTGAGTGTAATTACACAACTGAAGTCCCTGGGTGGCACAAAAAGTGAATACGCTCAGCTGCTAATCAAAAGGTTTGAGGTTCCAGTCCACTCAGAGGCATCTCAGAAGAAAAGCCTGGTGATCTACTTCTGAAAAAGCAGCTATTGAAATCCCCATGGAGCACAGTTCTACTCTGACATACATTGTTGTTGTCGTTGTTATCAGGTGCTAATTTAGTCAGTTCTGACACATAACGATCCTATATAAAACAGAATGAAACACTGCCTGGTCCTCTGCCATCCTCACAGTTGTTGTCATGCTCAAGCCCATTGTTGCAGCCACTGTGTCAATCCTTCTTGTTGAGGGTCTTTCTCTTTTTCGCTGACCCTCTGCTTTACCAAGCGTGATGTCCTTATCCAGGGATTGATCCCTCCTGATAAAAGGTCCAAAGTATGTGAGACACACATGAGGTGTTATATACATAGTCATAGAAGGCAAGATAGAAGGTAGTAGAAGTGGTGTTGGGTTGGTCAAACAAGAGTTTGTGGAGTGCAAACCAACAGTCAAGTTCTGTTGTTGTGTCCCGTTCAGTAGATTGCAACTCACAGCGATCCTACAGGACAGATTAGAACTGCCCCATAGGGCTTCCTAGGCTGAAATCTTTATGAAAGCAGATCACCAGGTCTTCCTCCTGTGGAGCCACTGGTAGGTTCAAACCTCTGACCTTTCGGTTAGCAGCTGAGCACTTAACCATTTCGCCACAGGGCTCCTTACTCCAGCGTTAGCGATGAGGAAAGTTTGGGGAACTCTACATAGTGAGTCGTTCAGGGTTGTAACACCTTTGATCTGATGGATTTTTTTTTTTTTTTTAACATTTACGAGTGTATTGGGGGGGGATTACCAGCTTTAGAAAGCTTATCTTTAGATGACACTGAAGCAATTACATAGAGGGCTAAATATCATCAAGTTAAAGATAAAGATAAAGAGGTCCATATTTGTGCCCATTCCAAAGAAAGGTGATCCAACAGAATGCAGAAATTATCAAACAATGTCATTAATATCACTCGCAAATTTTGCTAAGATCATTCAAAAGCAGCTGTAGCAGTACATCGACAGGGAACTGTCCCAAATTCAACCTGAATTCAGGGACGTGGAACAAGGGATATCATCGCTGATGGCAGATGGATCCTGGCTGAAAGCAGACAATACCAGAAAGATGTTTCCCTGTGTTTTATTGACTGCAAAGGCATTCGACTGTGTGGATCATAACAAATCTTGGACAGCATTGCAAAGAATGGGAATTCCAGAACATTTAATTGTGCTCATGCAGAACCTGTACATAGTTCAAGAGGTAGTTGTTCAAACACAGCAAGGGGATACTGTGTGGTTTAAAATCAAGAAAGGTGTTCATCAGGGCTATATCCTTTCACCATACTTATTCAATCTGTATGCTGAACAAATAATCCAAGAAGCTAGACTATATGAATGTGGCATCGGGATTGGAGAAAGACTCATTAACAACCTTCAATATGCAGATAACACAACCTTGCTTGCTGGTTGAAGAGGACTTGAAGCACTTACTGATGAAGATCAAAGACTACAGCCTTCATTATGGATTACACCTCAACATACAGTAAACAAAAATCCTCACAACTGGACCAATAAGCATCATGATAAATGGAGAAAAAAAGTTATCAAGAATTTCATTTTACTTGCATCCACAATCAATGCCCACGGAAGCAGGAGCCAGCAAATTAAACGACATATTGCATTGGGCAAATCTGCTGCAAAAGACCTCTTTCAAGTTTTAAAAAGCAAAGATGTCACTTTGAGGACTAAGATGCGCCTGAGCCAATGTGTTTTCAATCACTTCCTGTACATGTGAAAGCAGGGCGATGAATAAGGAAGACCGAGGAAGAGTTGATGCCTTTGAATTGTGGTGTTGGCAAAGAATATTGAATGTACCATGACTGCCAAAAGAGCAAATAAATCTGTCTTGGAAGAAGCACAGCCAGGATGATCTTTAGTGGCAAGAATGGGAAGATCTTGTTTCATGTACTTTGGACATGTTATCAGGAGGAACCAGTGCCTGGAGAAGGACATCATGCTTGGTAGAGTGTCAGTGAAAAAGAGGAAGACTCTCAAGAAGATGGACTGATACAGTGGCTGCAAAAACGGACTCAAACATAGCAAGGATTGTGAGAATGGAGCAGGACCAGCTGAGTTTCATTCTGTTGTACATAGGGTCATTATGAGCTGGAAGCAACTCGCCAGCACCTAACAACAACATTGTAATGGGAAATTCTACTTAGGCAGTCAATCGATTTATATTCTAAAGCTGTGCCTTCTCAAAGCCATTCTCATTCATCCATAATTTTCAATTTCCACATTTAAAATAATTCTTCTAATTACATAACAAAGCAGATAAATGAGTTAAGTAAAAATAAAAGCAAGCAAAAATTTGGAGAGTAACATGATCATGCTACTAGGTCAATCTAACCTTCCTTTTCTGCCTAGCCAATTCCACTGCGCTTTTTAATTCAAGAGATGGTTGCTGGGTAAAAAGCTCTCTGCCATAAAGGGATTACAAAGCTAAGAAACTGAACCAGCTTGCTATGTGGTGAGGTCTTCATGGAGACTGAGCAAGTAAGCAATTTGTGACTTCGAGAGACTGCTGAAACCAGCGTTCTCAACACTTAGTCTTTCTGTTTGCTATGGCAGCTCTTGGGCCTGGAGATGAGGGCTAAACCAGTGTTTTCCCTACCCTTACACTTCCCTTAGGGGTCCCTGAGTGGTGAAAACACTTAACACTCATATACTAGCTGGAAGTTTGGCGGTTCAAACCCCACCCAGAGGTCCCTCAGAAGACAGGCCTGGCAATCAGCTTCTGAAAGTTCGCAGCTATGAAAACTCTGTGGTGCAATTCTCCTCTGCACACACGGGGTTGCCATGAGTCAGAATCAACTCAATGGCAACTAAGCAACCACAGCAAACACCTCCTTTGGCAGCCCTTGTGGTACAATCAGTTGAGCACTAGGCTATTAACCAAAGATTGGCAGTCTAAACCCACCCAGAGATGCCTCCAAATAAAGGCCTGGCAATCTGCTTCCCAAAGGTCACAGCCATTAAAACGCTATGGAGGGTGTTTCTTCTCTGACACAGTGGGGTCACTGTGAGTTGCAGTCAACTCAAGGACATCTTTTTTTTTTTTTTAAACCCTCCCTTATTAGACTAGTCGGCCACTTAAGCCCCACATGTCTCTCAGATTTAACTGTAAATAATTTGGTGACTTGAACATGGTGGAGATGTCTCTGGAAACACATAAATTCCCTACAAAGCACTAGACTCAGCAACAATCATGACCAATCAGTATCCAGGCTTGGAAGAGGCAGCCTTAGGAAAAGTTTAAACACTAAAATAATGTGTGTGCGCATGAGCCCAAACTGAAGAGTGATTCTGGTAGGCTGAATAATGGGTCCCCCCAAAACATCCACAACCTAACCCCTGGATCCTGTAAACACGTTATCTTACATGGCAAAAGGGGCTTTTGGGTGTGATTAAATTGAGGATCTTGACACGGGGAGATTATCCTGAATCATCTGGGTAGGCTCAATATAATCACAAGAGTCCTCGTAAGAGGAGACAGGCAGGTCAAAGTAAGAGATAAGATGTGACAATGAAAGCAGAGGTTGGAGTGATACACTTTGAAGATGGAGAAAGGGGCCAGGACCCAACTTCTAGAGGTGGTCTCTAGAAGTTGGAGAGGATCAGGAAACTGATTCTGTCCTGAAGCCCCCAGAAGGACCCAGCCCTGTTGACACTTTGATTTTAATCCTATAAGCCCCATTTCACACTTCTGACCTTCAGAACTGGAAGATAAAAAATTTATATTGCTCCACTAACCTGAGACGAGAAGAATTAGATGGTGCCCGGCTACCACTACAGACCTCTCTGACCAGGATCACAGTAGAAGGTCCCCGGTTACAGTGGGAAAAAAAAATGTAAAACAAAACGCAAGTTCATAAAAAAAAAAAAATCAGATTTACTGGTCTGAGAGAGTCTGGAGGAACTCCTGAGACTATGGTCCTTAGACAACCTTCTAACTTGTAACTGAAACCATTCCTGGAGATTACTTTTCAGCCAAATAATAGACTGGCCTGTAAATAAAAAATAACATATGAAGAAAATGCTCCTTAGAACAACCACCTACATGAGACCAAAAGGACAACATATGCCCAAAAATCAAAGATGAGAAGGCAGGAAGGGTCAGGAAAACCGGATGAATGGAAATGGGGAACTCAGGATGGTGATGAGGAGAGTGCTAACCCATTGTGGAGAGTGTAACCTATGTCATGGGACAATTTGTGTATAAACTATGGAATGGGAAACTAATTTGTTCTGTAAATCTTCACTGAAAGCACAATTTAAAAAAAAGTTTAAAAAATTTAAGCTGTTTTAAGCCACTGAGCATGTGATAATTTGTCATAGCAGCAGAAGGAAACTAATACAAGAACTTCTCTTTTGTTTGCCTCATGG
Organism: Loxodonta africana; assembly: GCF_030014295.1. Classification (NCBI taxonomy): domain Eukaryota; kingdom Metazoa; phylum Chordata; class Mammalia; order Proboscidea; family Elephantidae; genus Loxodonta; species Loxodonta africana. The sequence goes on from NC_087343.1 coordinate 19,517,566, forward strand.
TCATATCTTGGCACTCTCCTTCCCTTGTGTTATCCAGTGTCGCTTGGAGAAAAGGCCAGGCAGAAAGGTGCTTAATCAGTGTCTTAGTCATCTAAAAAAATCATCAAGTGCTGCTAAAACAGAAATACAAGTGGATGGCTTTAACAAAGAGAAGCTTATTTCTTCACAGTAAAGCGGTCTAAAAGTCCAAATTCAGGGCGTCAGCTCTAGGGGAAGGTTTTCTCTCTCTGTCAGCCTTCTCGTCAATCTTCCCCTGGACTAGGAGCTTCTTCTCATGGGGACCCCAGGTCCAAAGGGTATGCTCTGTTCCCAGCACTGCTTTCTTGGTGGTATGAAGTCCCCAACTCTCTGCTTACTTCCCTCACCTTTTATCTCTTTTTTTAAGATAAAAGGTGGTGCAGGCCACACCCCAAGGAAACTTCTTTTGTATTGAATCAGGGATGTGACCTTAGTAAAGGTGTTACAATCCCACCCTAGTCCTCTTTAACATAAAATCGCAATCACAAAATGGAGGACAACCACACAATACTGGGAATCATGGCCCAGCCAAATTGATGCACACGTTTTTGGGGGGGCACAATTCAATCCATGACTATCAGTAACATTGAGCCACCGCAGTCTCTGGTCCTTCCGCAGCCTACATCCCTATGTATTGCATTCACATTGTAACGCGCATCGTTAATGGAGATAGCCTTTTCTTTTCCTGGTCTTCGAGTCAATGCTTTGGTTCTTTCCTCTTATTAAATCCTAAAATTCCCAGGAGCATCATGGGAAAAGATTGAGCAGAGCAGTTATTGCTTCAGGGCACACACACACACACACACACACACACACACACTCGACTCTCTTTCAACACTGGGTCTGGGTGGTGGAGCATATAGAGATGCGCCTGGGGCTCCAGAAGTAGGATCAGAGAGTCAGTCTTTTTAAGATTTCATTAAACACCGGGAACTGGGGCTGTCTAAACATGGACAAAAGTCTGTCAAAGCGGAGCTATGGAAATCCAGCCTGAATTAGTGGAATTCATTCAAACTACAGTTTTGATAAACTACAACTGACAAATCTGTCTTCTGACTCATTCGCATTATGACTTTGAAAGAATATTTAGGGAACATGCTTTAAACATTTCCTTCTGTATGTGTTCAGTGTCCCTACAGCTGGTAGTCGGAGAAGTTACTCCACATTGAGGAACTTTCAGGCAAACACCTTCTGCATCAAGTCCTAGGCTGACGTTGGACCACTCATCCAGGCTGTGTCAATACTTTCACACATTCCCCAGCGGGAAGACTTCCATGTAACTAAAGGACTAATTTAATTTGATTCTGTTGACTACCAGTAGGCTACAGAGGGCGTTTAGACATTAATTGCACGGGCATTTTTTGCAGCCCACAGAGGAGTTCGCAGACAGCTGATGTAAGGAGAGATGGATTACTCAATAGCTGTTAGACCAATCTTAACATGCAGTGATAACAAGATTAATCAGAGCTACAAGAGCTTGTAGACAGCCGATGGTACGGTGCTTCCGAAAGACTAATTCTTTCTTCCTTTCTGGAGACTTTTTTCTAGGTATTAATGCCCTTAAGATGTTTTATAAGCCTTTTTCCAAGGATTCCAGCTGGCAGAATAACTACTGGAAAAATGACTGATTCAAGAAAGATAGAATGTTTCTAGGCTTCATATAAACTATATTTCCTCATTGTTTCTGAAATGATGGCTGCCATGAAGAGATATTTTAAAGAAAAAAGAAATTGACAATGGTGGTGTTGGTGGTGAGTATGATGATGATGGTGATGAATTGGCAAGTTTTAGAATTAGAAGCTAATTCCGCCACATGTCTGTCAGAAATCAAAAGATACTTTGCATTGGGCAAATTGTAAAAACCTCTTTAACGTATTGAAAAGCAAAGACCTCACCTTGAGGACTAAGGTGCTCCTGACCCAAGCCATGGTGCTTTCAATCGCCTCATACGCGTGTGAAAGCTGGACAATGCATAAGGAAGACTGAAGAAGAATTGACGCCTTTGAATTGTGGTGTTGGCGAAGAATGTTGAATATACCATGGACTGCCAGAAGAAAGAACAAATCTGTCTTGGAAGAAGTACAACCAGAATGCTTCTTGGAAGCAAGGATGGCAAGACTACATTTTACATAGTTTGTACATGTTATCAGGAGGGACCAGTCTCTGAAGAAGGACATCATGCTTGGTAAAGTAGAAGGTCAGCAAAAAAGAGGAAGACCCTCCATGAGACGGATTGACACAGTGGCTGCAACAATGGACTCAAGCATAACAACAATTGAGAAGATGGTGCAGGACCAGGCAGTACTTCGTTCTGTTGTACATAGGGTCACTATGAGTCAGAACTGACTTGACAGCACCTAACAACAACAGAATTAGAAGAGCTCTCAGAGGTTATCAGATCCATCCAGCAGATATGCTGCTATCTTCCAGCAGGTGGATGGATGATGGTGGTTTGTTTTGTTTATAACATTGTCACATGATTTTTAATGCAAAGATTAACCAGTTAATGGCATGCACAGTGGTGAGCAGGGCCCCTTTCTGGAGAATTTAACCTACTTTGTGCTTGGACTCAGATGTGGAGATGTTCTCATTGATGACCCTGTAAATTCAGTTTCTGAAAGGCCCGGTGCCCCCACCCCCAGACACTCAGGCAGTTCTCTTTCTAAATCTCATCTCAATCCCATTCTACACTAGTTTCTTTTTAAACTTTGAACACTCTTGTCCCCTCTTATTTATAGCGAAGTCATTTATGTGTTTTTTCAGTGAGGGTTTGTGGAGTACCTACTCTGAGCCAGTCATTCTTCTGGGCAGTAGAGGAGCAGCAGTGAACAATACAAAGCCCCAGCTGTCTGTCCCTTCATAGGCAGTCCTTGTCCCCTCCACTGATGCTCCTTCCCAACCTGTTGCTTATCTCTTTATGAGGGCCAGCTTCTCCAGCTCTTCTGGTGATCCACCTTTACTAATGTACCAAACAGGAACTGCATGGGGCCTCACTGTGTATCTGAGTAACAATCATCTTAACATTAGAAATGATGGAGATAAAGCGAACTTGCTTGCTTAAGCCGGGATTAGTGAATAAGTATGGGGACATAGAGAAGTAAGCGTCTTGAGAGCTGCATCTAACAAAACCAGTCACATTGTAAACAGTTAATTAAATAGCGCTACCTTTTGCTTCGACCACCCATCTGTCAGTATTGTGGAAATTTGCATGTTCCTGCGATGCTAGAAGCTATGCCACCAGTATTCCAAAAGCCATCAGGATCCCATGGTGGATAGGCATCAGTGGAGCTCCAGACTAATACAGACTAGAAGGAAAGGCTTGGTGACCTACTTCTGACAATTGTTGTTGTTAGGTGCTGTCGAGTCAGTTCCGACTATAGTGACCCTATGTACAACAGAATGAAACACTGCCCAGTCCTGCACCGTCCTCACAATTGTTGGTATGTTTGAGCCCATTCTTGTAGCCGCTGTGTTAATCTATCTCATTGAAGATCTTCGTTTTTGTTAATCCTCTACTTTACCAAGCATGATGTCCTCCAGGGACTGGTCCCTCTTGATAGCATGTCCAAAGTACTTGAGACGAAGTCTCACCATCCTCGTTTCTAAGGAGCATTCTGGCTGTACTTATTCCAAGACAGATTTTTTTTTATTCTTCTAGCAGTCCATGGTATATTCAATATTCTTCGCCAACACCATAATTCAAAGGCATCAGTTCTTCTTTGGTCTTCCATATTCGTTGTCCAGCTTTTGAATGCATATGAGGTGATTAAAATACCATGGCTTGGGTACGGGAATTAGCTAATTCAACAATTAAGTAGTGAAAACCCTATGAATAGTTACAGAATATTATCCAAAATAGTGCTGGAAGATGAGCCCAGTGGATTTTAAGGCACTAAACCATGGCCACACCAATGAATCTGAGTATGCCAATGATTGTGAAAGCCAGGCAACATTTTACCATAGTGTACATGGTGCCAACTCGAGAGCAACTAACAACAAGAACCTTTTTCTTCTCCTGGTCTCCTAATCAATGCTTTGGTTCTTTCCTGAATAGCCTTTCCTGAAATATCCTGAAATTCCCAAGAGTATCATGGAAAGAAATTCCCACTGAACAGCTACAGCCTTCATCTATGTTGTCCTTGTACCCATGGCAGCCTCACAGAGAAGTGTCTGCTCTGCCTCTGTGATGAAGAGCTGAAGGCACCACAGGAATGAGATGTTTCTCTCCGAAGACTCTTGCACCCACAGCTGATGTCCCTTCTGTGGTCCAGTAGCTGGGATGGATATTCCCACCTGATTCGTTCATGACGCAAGTTCTCAAAGGCCCAGAAGACTGTTGTGCAGTATTACGCAATCTCTGTGCATCCCAGAGTGAATCTTTTATTGTTTTCTAACTGGTAGTACTAGAAAAAGATTATTTCTGCTGAAAAGCCATGTTGCATGTAGAAAACCCCTCAAAAACAGGAAAAGATTACAAGAAAATTTAGTGGCCACCTATCTAGTTTCTCTTGTTTGGGAAAATAAGTATAAAATGCTTTGGCTTAAGGTTTATGATGCATTTAAACAAACAAACAAAATTTTATAGGAAAACCCACATTATTTTCATTCTCCCCCTGATTCTCAATGTCCTGCTTTTCCTAAAGGGGAAAAATCCCTTTAAAATAATTTTAAACTTTTTGACTAATTTACTAGATAAATACACTGTGGGTAAAGTAGCACCCTTACAAGGTAAAAATTAATCTCTAGGGACCACTGGGCTTGGGAACTTTGAGCTTCATTATAAATTACAACATTTGCTACAATTATATACTGAGCACATGTGACAAGAACACTTTCTTCTGAACTGATAAGCTAGAACTGATCTAATTGCCTAAAGCATCTTCTTAAGGTCGTTACACCAAGCATTTCTTAATATAGAAGACATTTTTTTTTTAATAGATTAGGCCAATATATACAAGCCATATATACTATACCTACTCTATGCTATTGCTAGCAGTAGTCTATACTACTAGCGTATCTGTTGGAGTCCCTGGGTGGCTCAAACGGTTAAGTGCTCAACCACTAGCTGAAAGGTTGGTGGGTTCAAATCTACCCAGAGGCGCCTGGGAAGACAGGCCTGGCGATCTGCTTCTGAAAGGTCACGGCCTTGAAAAGCCTACGGAGCTGTTCTGCTCTGCACACATGGGGTCGCCATGAGTCAGAACTGACTCCATGGCAACTAACAAGAACAACGGTATATATTCTACCATATTCTATATAAATACATCAACTGTATATGTATATTTGAAAATAAAACACCAAACTTTGCCACATCTTAGTTTGATAAAGGATGAACTTGGAAAGAAAATTTTCAAAGATCGGATCACCTACAACCTACTGTCATTAAAATGTACAAGTCAAAACAAAACAACAAAAGCTATAAAGGCAAATATGGGCAAATCATGAACTCTGAAAATGACGGCTCAACTGCTAGATGACAGCTAATCTAATTCTGGGAAAAGCAAACTTGTTCTGTGGTTTAACTCCCTAGATGAGGACTGAGCACTTGCGAATCATCAAACAGCATGCTATGCCTAATATTGCTAACCTACTGAGGGGAAAAGAGAAATGAAAAAGAAAAAAAACAGTCCCAGGCACAAACAAAAGCAACAGAGAGCTAGCATTATTTTGATATATTTTTATTTACTGAGATGTATAATAGAAGAAATGAAAAATTGATGTTTAGGAAAAATCGGATGGCGAAATTTATTTACACTGGAAAGTGTTTGGGGACGCTTCTAATAATGCAGAAATTTCCATCTTTTTCACAAGATCCGTTTTCGTCTTGGGAACCGTGGGGTTTGCTATGTCCAGGGAGAGGGGAGAAAGGCACAGAGCCCACAGTACCCCAATGTTTGTGTTGGTTTTATTGAATTTACACCAATAGCAACAGTGTGTGGTTGCTGCCTACTACTTCGCTGTGTAAAATCCCTTCAAAATCTTTTGTGGATATGATCACAATTGATTACCCTTTACCCTTGAACTTGAGGCCTGGAAGAGTCAGGTATGGGTTTGAGAGAAGGCATCCACTCCCTAGAGATGACCTTGCCGAATCTTTCCTCCTGCTGCTTGAACGCCATCTTCTCCTGGTTGCCTATGGGAAATCAGTTCAAGCTATCTAGTTAGCAGTGTAGGGCTGGATCCTGTCTTCACATGTATCCTATGCTCCCCCATGTGAAATCTCTTGCTGTTCCTGGAACATGCCTCTCTAACCCTTGAGCAGTTCCCAGAGTGCTTTTCTGTCTTTGTCTGACTGGTCAATTTCTACTCATTCTTCAAGGCCCATGTCCTGTCAGCTCCTGTGGGACTCCTTTCCCAGCTGGCTTGTGGAGAACTGATGGCTGCACTCCGCTACTTCCTGTTGCTCCCCCATATCAGAGCAAGTATGTACGAGGAGTTGTGGCGTGCCCCCACGCACTGAGTATCCTTGAGATCTGTGATGTCCTGGGCATTTGGGGGCCCGGGGCTAAGGGTGCCTAGCACATGGACGGTACTCTAGAGTGTTGTGCTACAAATGAATATGGCTGAAAAGAGACAGGCTGCATCCAGGGCTAAATTATCATCTACAGCATCTCCAACTCCTTGCCTTACAATGAATGTGCTTGGCACTTAGGGCTGCATGCGTTTCAATTACGGCATTCACGATCGGGAAGTTATTTATATCGTAACTCATATTGCATAATACTGAGGAATTTTAAGTTTTTTTTTTTTTAGAAGTTCTCTAAACAGGGTCCCCTGGATGGTTACTTTTGAGTTTCTATATAGTAATTTCATGAATGATACATTTTGTTGAGCAAAATCCTGCTAGGTTCTTCTTCCAACATTGATTTGAGTCTTGTGTGTGTGTGTGTGGTGTTTGTGTGTGTGTTAAGGGGTGTAAGGATATTAAATCTCACTTCCCTGACACTTGGGTCCCTGGTAGTGCAGTGGGTAAGCACTCAGCTGCTAACCTATAGGTCAGCAGTTCAAAACCCATCAGCCACTCCAGGGGAGAAAGATGTGGCCGTCTGCTTCCATAAAGATTTACAGCCTTGGAAACCCTATGAGGCAGTTGTACTCTGTCCTATAGTGTCACCATGAGTCAGAATTGACTCAACAACAATGCGGTTGGCTTTCGGTTTTTCTGACACTAAACTGTGTGGAAAACAAAATCGATTTATTCTATTTAACTTCTATTCTGTCCTCTTCTGTTCTGACACCAGCTGCACATAAACACCTCTGCCTTTAACCTTCACCACCCTAAGCTGTGTGTTATTGACTATGCAAAGGCATTCAACTGTGTGGGTCATAACAAATTATGGATAGCATTGTGAAGAATTGGAATTCCAGAACACTTGATCGTACTCATGAAGAACCTGTTCATCGATCAAGAGGCAGTCATTAAAAAAGAACAATATGATACTGCATGGTTTAAAGTCAGGAAAGGTGTGCAGCAGCCAGGAAATTAAATGACATATTGCATTGGGCAAATCTGCTGCAAAAGACCTCTTTAAAGTGTAAAGAAGCAAAGATGTCACCTTCAAGACTAAGGTGTACCTGACCCAAGCCATGGTGTTTTCTTCATATGCATTCAAAAGCTGGACAATAAATAAGGAAGACCAAAGAATAACTGACACCTTTGAATTACAGTGCTGGCGAAGAATATTGAATACACCATGGACTGCTGGAAGAATGAACAAATCTGTCTTGGAATAAGTACAGCCAGAATGCTCCTTAGAAGCATGGATGGCGAAACTACATCTTACATACTTTGGACATGTTATCGGAAGGGACCAGTCCCTGGAGAAGGACATCATGCTTGGTAAACTAGAGGGTCAGCGAAAAAGAGGAAGACCCTCAACAAGATGGATTGACACAGTGGCTGCAACAATGGGCTCTAGCATAACAAAGGTTGTGAGGATGGCGAAGGACCGCACAGCATTTTGTTCTGTTGTATGTAGGGTCACTATGAGTCAGAACCAACTCAACGGCACCTAACAACAGCAACAACACCCTAAGCTTAGGCCAGAACCCACAAGTTAAAGCCATCAGTCCTTCAGACTTCCAAGTCTGTCCAAGATCTCACATACCAGCCACAACCTTGGTGACCCCACGGCACCCTCACTTCTGACCTGCTGACTACAAATCCAGGGTTTTCCCATCACCTCCTCAGGATGCCCTAAGTGTTCTCAGGGCTCCCTCACTTCAGACCTGCTTGGTCCCACTACTCCCTCGGGTTTGATAATTCACTAGAACAACTCACGGAACTCACAGCAAGTGCTGCCTTATGATGACAGATTGATTATAGCAAAAAGGATACAAACGAAGAGACACACAGGGCAAGGTCTGGGAGGGTTCCCAATTCAGAGCTTCCACGTCCCAAAAAGGAACTTGCTGCCCTCCCATGTGCACAGATGTCACTTACCAACCAGGAACCCCATGAAGCTTCCATGTCCAGAGCCTTTATTCGGGCCTCATCACGTCCCACCCCCTGAGGTCAGCTGATACCACTCAGTGGTATTTCTAGCCTGGCCAGCTCCCACCTGAGTGACCCTCAGGTGTGGTCAGTCTGGAGTCCTCAACACAAACACTTCAATCACTGGGGAAATTCCAAATTTTTAGAGGTTCTCTTTCAGAAAACAAGGACAAAGACCACATGCTTTGGGTAAAGTCTTTACCCCACAGGGGATGAGGGTAGTGAAGACAGTGGAGGGAAATACAGGTGCAGATGAAAACTACATCCCAAGGGCGAGGTCCTGGGGAGGAGGGCAGAGTGGGTGTATATTGCTTTCAGGTTTACCGTACCACCACTCACTCTCATCTCCAGATGTCTCCACCTCACTCACTCTGTGCAGCCATTACAGAGACAGTTTCTTGCGCTCTGGTCCCTTTTTATTTTTGAGTGAGTTCTTACAAAGACATTCACTGATGAAAAGGGCTGGCTTGCTGAATACTGGTGCCATGATAGCCCAATCTGTGTCTGAAGTCTCTTGATTGGTTATTTTTAACACACTTATCTAAAACTGTCATGTCAACAGTACCCCCAGTTATCCTCCGTTAACATGGTGGCTGTTGACTTGCTTTGGTGATTAAACTGTCCAGGACATATGCCAACACCTGCAGGGTATGCATGTCAGACTGTTGCTTTGACAACGAATTTGCACCCCTGGCATCTCTATCTATTAAATAAGCTGGCCTCCTGGTCAAGCTCAAAAGACTCCCAGAGATCACATTCACAGGTCTGACCTCTCTTCGTGCCTCATTCAGGATTATGAACCCAGGGCTCTCAAATAATGTGGAATTAAAATAATGTTTGGAATAAGAAGGTGTAACACTCTCTCCTCTTAGATCTGCCCCCTAAATATTGGTTGAATTTCCCTCATTTCAAGACTTCATAGCCGTAACTCATTTGTGACACTTTTTTTTTAAACCGGGAAAACATTACTTTAAGTATTGGTGGAATTTGCTCCGTAAGAATCGGGATGCTACCTATAAACATTAACTATCCTATTATCATTCATTCAGAAGTTATTTTTTGAAAATATGATGGAAAGCATTTTATCCAATGTGCTTTTAAAACTAATCATTAATTGCTTCAAATGACCAGCATTTTCAACTCCTGTTTCTAAGGAAGGCACGTTCGACAGCCTCATTTCCTCTGTCACTGCCCATTAAAATGTGCCAATCACCTCCATTAGGAGGATAAAAAGGTGGACAATCCCAAGGTACTACTAGTTAGCAACCTGTTCCTGGGGAGTCAATAGCCTAGTTTTTGTTTTCCTCTTCTCATGTAAAAAATACTCAGAGTAGGAGAAACACTTTTAGCTGCTGGTGAATACATTTCCCAGGAATTCATTGAACCAAGTAATAGGATCAGTTTTTAAACGATTAAGCAGGTTGTATAAGCTTTGACAAAATGAAAATCTAATTGAAGTGGTGCTCACAGAATTCAAGACACTAATAATTAACCAAAGTAATCGTGATAGGTCTCTTCGAGGACTATGCAAAAGTAAGGCCATGTTATTATTTCACTTGCTATGATAAGGAGTCCCTGGGTAGTGCGAACAGTTATATTGATTGGGCGCTAAACAAAAGGTTGGAGGTTGGAGTCAACCCAGAAGCACCTCGAAAGAAAGGACTGGCAAGCTTCTTCTGAAAAACCAGCCATTGAAAACCCTAGGGATCACAGTTCTACTCTGACACACATGGGTCCCCATGAGTCAAAGTCAACTTGCTGGCAACTAGTGCCTTACTATGATGATGTAACATTTTGGTGAGCTTTTAGGATTTTCAGCATGTAAGATGGTCCTGCCTTTGTAGTATATATTGGAATAGAACTAATTTATTCCATTCATTTTATCTTTTTTTAATAAGCTCTTTGGTGTTTTAAAAGTTAGATTGTTGTTGTTGTATGTAGTCAAGTTGATTCCGACTCATAGTGACCCTATAGGACAGAGTACAACTGCCCTATAGGGTTTCCAAGGAGAAGCTGGTGGATCTGAACTGCCAACCTTTTGGTTAGCAGCCTGAGCTCTTAACCACCGTACTACCAGGGCTCCAAAAGTTAGATAGTAAGTCATAACTCCTAGAACTTGCATTCCTGATGACAGATCATTTCATCGCAGTGGAAAAGTCATGCTCGAGTTTGCCAACTCAGAGGAGGCATGAGGAGGACCTCTGCAGAGAATTCTGGAAACATCTCTATTTTTTGTACTTGATAGGTACTTCAGGATCTGCCCACAGCATTCTGAACTCTTACCCGTTGGGAGCATGTCTGAAAAATCACACATGGAACAAAAAGTTTGATAAAAATATATTTAAAACAAGCAAGAAAAAATAGTTTTGGTCTCAAGGATAAGTTTCATCATTCTTTTAACCAAGAAGAGTTAAATTATACATTATAATGATTTCAAGTACCAACTTATAAAAGATGTCATAAATCAAAAAACCAAGAACAAGAGGACTCTTTTTTTATTCAGAAAAATGTATTTGCAATTCAAATGTTCATATAAAAAGCAGAAAGTTTAAAAAGTTCATAGATGTGTTTTTCAGAAGTGGTATGGTTTCACCATTCACCGCAATCCCATTCCAAAACGTGCTAGGTGGTCCGCACTCTGCTTTTGCTACACTGACGTCACTCTCATCACAACCTCCCCCGAGCTGTTATCTTCTGACAAATCTTCACGGGGCCTCATCCTATTGAACAGATGTAACAATACGTAGCCACACTGAAATCTTGGGGAGGTGAGCTGCGTTGGGTGGACCAAATTTCTGTTCCGCAGAGCCGTCAATGGCAACCATAAAGTCCTACTTGTGGAAGACTCTCCCCGGCTACTTTCTTCAATGTCTGTGGCTTTGTCATAATTTAAGACATCCCAGTGCAAGTTAACGGCTCTCCAGCGTTTAAACACTCTGTAAACTGCAGCTCCTTCATGGACAATGAGACCTAAAGTTGGAGAACAAAGTAACACTTGTTATGATCAAAGGTTGGGAATGTTACTTTGTAGACAACTAGGAAACAGACAATATTTGTTGTTAATCATCATCAAAGAATATGATACACTGACTACCCAAATACTACATCAAATGGCAAGCTCCTGCCTATATTACAGAGGAATAACCAATATTCAAAGAATAAGAATACAGCAAAGTGCAGAGAGTGAAGCCCTTGTGGGTACCATTTACTTACTTCATCCTGGCTCACTAGGATGGGCATTTATGTTGCTTAGGATAATCCTGGAGCCCTGGTGGTGCACTGGTTATGAGTTCGGCTGCTAACCAAAAGGTCGGCAGTTCAAATCCACCAGCCGCTCCTTAGAAACCCTATGGGGCAATTCTACTCTCTCCTATAGGCTCACTATGAGTAAGAATTGACTCGACGGCAATGGGATCCTTTTTTTAAGGATAATCCTCAGACCCATGTATTCATTTAACATATATTCCTTGGGTGTCCACCATGTGCCAAGAAATACGTTAGCGGCTTGGACCCAGCAGGCTACTTAATTTGGGAAAGGGAGAGGTATTAAGGTCACTGCTGTCTCTCCAGTTCCTAAAACAATGCCTGACACAGAATAGGTGTGATTAAACGTTTTGTTATTTTTACTCTTCTCAACAATTCAACAAAAATTTAGTGAACTACTTGAAAGCTTTATGAATATATTATCTCACTTAGTTCTCCACACAAACTTGTAAGATAAGTACTAATATCTTCCCCATCTTACAGACAAGAAAACTGAGCCACATGGACCTTATGTAACCTGTTCAAGAACATTCAACTAGTAAGTGGTAGAGCAGGGATTCCAACTGGGCAGGCTAGTTCCACAGTCCTTGTTCTTGCCTGTTCACAACTGCAGAATTGTTGTTCTTTGCAAGTCATAAAGTGCACTGTATGTTTTGGCATTCGTGAGACAGACTATTGGGAAAATACAAGAAAACTGGGGACTATAAATTAGGAGTCCGTACCAGAGACGGTGCACTGATACATTATGTTTGGCAGAAACGCTTCAAAGTAACTTGAATCTGATGGTCTTTGGGTTGGGTGCACCCAATCCACAGTCCACCCCAAATCCCACCATGCACCCTGCATTTTCCACACGTTTACATTTCAGCATGTAGTCCACAAGCTTTTGAATCTGTGACCTCTACTACTGCATTTTAAAAGGAGTCCCTGGCAAGTTTCCTTCAGATAGAGAAGCCCAGAGGAGTTCTTCCCTTTATGGCACTGTTCCACTGAGAAGCCAGTGGAGAGGCCAATGAAGGGTCTTTTTTTAGATGAAGGACAGCGTATAAGTAGAACATACCAGTTGGCACAGACACTTTTTAACAATAAATTTGAAAATGAGCAGATGCTACCTGCCAGCATTTAGACTCTTGGGTATACACGCTAGAGAAACTCATACATGTGCCTATGGAAGCATGTTCACAAAGGTTACTGCATAATTGTATTTGAAAAAAAAATGCAAACAATTTCAGTGTCTATCCTCAGAAGAATGAATACATTGTACCATATGGATCCAGTGGCTATGGGAAAGGAATGAAGACAAAGCCACATGTACCAACATGGGTAAATCTCAAAACCATCAAGAAAAATCTCAACGCCATAATGAAAAAAGGAAAGCAGCAGAAAGAAATGATTGGGGTGATACCATTTACAAAACAAACCAAGATGTGGTATACATTTTTTAGGGGTTCCCATATATATGGTAAAAGTATAAAAACATTCACGAGAAGGAAAACCACCAAAATCAAGAGAGTGGGGAGGGAAGGAGAGAAATGAGATTGGGGAAGGGCTCAAAGGCAGCTTTTGGTTGCATCCCTAATGGAGCATTTTAAAAGCTGGATGGTGGGGGTACGGACATTCAGCATATTATTCTGTATTCTTTTTGTAAGCCTGAATAATTCATAATTTCAGAAATCACGGAGAACGTATTAGGAAAATCACTCTAAGATGGACTGAGGAATAGACAAGCAGAAGCTGGGGAGATAAATAAGGAGGTTACCACGTTATATGGGCACAGAATGGCAGCAGCAAAGCTAAAACAGGGACAAAGTAAAAAACACTGCAGAGGTAAACCTGGCAGGAATTGTAATGGGTGAGAGGGGAAAAGAACCTGCGTCCCTCATTTTTAAGGCTGGAGAGATGGGTGATTGAAAAGATGGTAAGAACCTTCTCAGAAGACAGGTACAATGAAGAAGGATTTTGCATGCTTTCATTGGAGAGATTCTTTCTTTTTTTTTTGTCAGATAAAATAATGCCAGGTAGGTGATGGATACACCCCCCCCCAAAAAAAAAAAGTCCTTGAAAATCACACCCACCTATTATGGCAACTTCAGTTTTGTTTTGCTCCCTTGTTGTAGCTGTTGTTAGGTGCCATCGAGCAGATTCTAACTCAGTGACCCTATGTAAAACAGAAGGAACCACTGCCCGGTCCCGCACCATCCTCACAATCGTTGTTATGCTAGAGCCCACTGCTGGATGAACTTCTACCACATGGGACTTAAAACCACTCCGAAGACATTAAGGTAGGCCACTAATGAATGCATGTGCTCTAATCTATAAAAATGTCTTAAGACCAATTGTTGTATATCATCGAATAATGAGGACAAAGTCAAACTTCTGCGAATCATAACAATGTCTACAAAACGTTTTGATCAACTTCTTTTCCAAAGGAATTATCAAAGTTGATCCAGCTGACCGGATGTTTTAGGCAAAGGGCCAAAATTAGAAGTCAGGGCTGTTGGATGTTAATTGATGTTTCTATTAATAGCTTTCTGAATTCTCCATGGCCAGTGGTTTAATCTTTCTCCTATTTTCCTCCTTAAAATGCAACTAGCATACCTAATCTTTACATTCAGCAGGAATACTGTGAAGATAAATTGGAATTCATCAACTATAAAGCAATCAGATTTCCTCTGAGATGGAAGCTATATAAATACAAGACATTATTATTAATTTAAAAATCAATAGCGAATCCATGTGGTAAGGAGCATTCGTTCACACTAATCACAAAACAATTACAGCCTGCGACAGGTTCATTCTGGAAAGTGCTGCAATGAGGGCAGACTCACCAGAGAAAACCACTCATTTTGCAGGATCTTGTTCTTTTTTTTTTATTATTGATTTCCTTTGAAAGGCCAAAAATCAGATCATTTACTAGCACTTAAAGTCACTTTCTGGGAATGTATCCCTGGTAGCTCTTTTCTAAATACATAAATTTGCTAAATGAGCAGAAATAAATAGCACATTTACAGCCAGCAGTGTCTTGTCCTGTTGTTCATAGGGTCGCTAACAATGCAACATAAAGAGACAGAACTACCAATGTTTTCAAGGAGATGCTGTCCTCTCGAATTTCCTACTCAGGTGCCCCTTCTAAATTGCACTTCGAGTGACAGGTGAGGCTTAGATTTTGTTTTATTCCCTCTGAGCACTCAAAATTGCTCCCTGGGATATGACGAACTTGCCACAAGGTTGTTCTCTGTGCTGTGCATTTTTTTTCCTCTTTCTGGTTGAAATGTTTTGGAATTGTGGCAAACGCCTTATGTGCTAGTGGTTATGAGAAGACAGGACTACTCTGATCACTGAAATCCAGGGGTACGGATTCATTCAAGTCTAGCTGATGTGGTGAAAATCCACCTTTCAAAAGCAGTACAGACGTCCTTTAGTACGGGTGATCAGTCAGTCCCCTCTTGTTCTATACCTGAGGAGCTCACCTTCCCCTGTGACCTTGGCTCTCTGCCTACTATCCCAAGTCAGGCCCTAAAATGCATTGATCGCCCTGAAATTTCAGATCATGTCAGTACAGGCTTGGATGAACTTTTTCATCTCAGTCACTAAACCTGAAGGGAAAAGCAATGGCAAGTTCTACAAAATCTAAGTATTAAATATTTTAGGAGACTTGCTATTTAACGGCATGATGTCAGTTGTGATTCATGGGAATGGAACTTTGGGGTTTTGAGAATTGAGTGGGTTGTGTGAGTGTGTGTGTGTTTGGTTGGTTGCATTCTGTCACCTTCTCGCCATTTCATATTTCGAGTATTCCCTCAATGATGTGCCAAGAATACTTTTGTTAGGGAATAACCCTAAAAAAAAAAAACAAAGTAAGTTGGAATAGTTTCAGTGCGATAAAAGCCCAGTTTCTATATAAGTCAAATGTCTCCCAAATTTTGAACTAATGCATGAGCTGAAATTCTTACGTAGTAGTAAAAAACGAGCCAGTTACCCACAGAACTGATGGAGGAGATTATCAATACACACAGTCATGTGCTCGCGTGCACCTGTGTGCACAAACACACATACATGAATGCACACACCATTTGTCTATGTTTATTTCAACATCCAAGCAGTTATAATTAACGGAGACTTGTGAAACAAATATAAATACATTTTATCTGATATTAACTACCAAACAATCTGATTTCTTGTGTTACCAGTCTCCGCTTGGCTTGGACAAGTTTGGTTGTTTTTCATCATTTAATAGCTAAATTTGTAGTGAGTATCTAGTTTGTGCCAGGCACTGTGGTAAGTGCTTAACATGCATTATTTTCATTAGCTCTAAAAATAGATACTATTAATATACAATTAAAAAATTCTTTTACAGAAGTCCCGGTGGTCAAGTGGTTAAAAATTCAGCTGCTAACAAAAGGTCAGCCGTTGCAACCCTCCAGCAACTCCTTGGGAGAAAAATGTTAGCAGGCTGCTTCCGCAAAGATCAAAGCACTGAAAACCCTATGCAGCAGCTCTACTTCGTCCCATAGGGTCGCCGTGAGTCGGAATCGACTCTATGGCAGTGGTTTCTTGTTGTTGTTGTTTTTTTTAATTGTACAATTTTAATGATGCAATTAAGACCTGGAGAGCTTTACCAACTTGTCCAACATCAAGAAAATATAAGAATCAGAGTTGAGACTGGAGCCTCAACTTGTCTAACTGTAAATCTTGAATACCACGGTTGGACCCTGTGGAATCTCGTGTGTGGCGGTCTCTCCCAGTCACAGAATGATCAGCTAGAAGAGGCCCTGTGGATAAACTACATCGCTCCCTTTTAAAATGAGTAAATTAAGCCCTGGAGGCTGTGACTTCAGCAAAGGTATGCAGTTAGTCACTATCTTCACTGTTTTTTGTGTGTCACTGACACTGTCATACTTCTAGGACTGCCTGGTGGCATAAGTGGTTAAGAGCTACGGCTGCTGCTACCCAAAAGGTTGGCAGTTTGCATCCACCAGGCGCTCGGTGGAAATCCTATGAGGCAGTTCTACTCTGACCTACAGGGTCACTATGAGTCCAAATTGACTCAACAGCAATGGGTTTGTTTTGGTGGTTTTGGCCCATGACGTAGCCCCTTCCTCTCCTCGCACCCAAGTGGTGAGCGTTTCATCTGCTAAGCCAAACTCTCCCGGGTGGCAGTGCAACCTCTGAGCTTTCAGGAGAAATGCAAGCCCCCTGGTATAACAAACAGAAACACAGGCAAAAGCCCTGGGTGCTGTTCCATCGAAATGGCCCTTGGAGAAATCTAAAGAACTCGCAGCAGATATCCGGCCAAAGGCTCTCAGTTGTGAAAATGCCCAAGATTTCAAGCTTAAATTTCACCATTCTCTCTTGCCAAGATTATTTTTTCTCCTATTCTCTCTCTCTCTCTCACATAGACAGACAGACAGATAGATAGGTACCATATTTTTCTGCAAACAAAACACGCTTTTTATGTTTGTTTGCCAACTGCTCCTTCCCCCTCCCCAAGAAGTATTTTTGTAAGCCCCAATGATACCAGTTTTTTCACACTTGCTGTGAAAAAAAGATAGCACAGCACGCTTATGAAAATACGTCTCAGGGGAGGGGAGGGAGCTGGTAGCAAACAAAGGTAGGAGGCTTGCATTATTTGTGTAAAAATATGGTAAGTAGAGAAAGAGAGAGATGACTGGATGGATTAATGAACAGATGATAGAGTCACTGGGTGGTGCAAACACTTAATACGCTCAGTTGCTAACTAAAAGGTTGGTGGTTCGAGTCCACCCAGAGGTGTCTTGGAAGAAGGGCCTGGAAATTCACTTCTGAAAAATCTGCCATTTAAAAGCCTATGGAGCACAGTTCTACTCTGGCATACGTGGGGCCACGATGTAGGAGGCGACCCCGTGAGTTAGCTCTCTAGTTAGGCAGATAGGTAGTGAATCTGTACATAACCAAACGTGGTGCTTACAAACGTAATTCCATGTCATTCTGAGAGATCAATACACCAGAAGCGGAATCGTGACTTTGTGTCATGTTTAACGCCACGTGCTGGAAGAATAGTGCCAATCTCATAAAGTGACCCCACGTCTGACTCCTTCCTTTCTGCTGTGACTTGGTGAAGACCAGAGCATGGTTTCTTCAGACAGGGTAACCTAAATGAGGCTGTGGTGCCAGATAACCTTTGTTGTGATAATCTTTGCTGAAACGGAATAAAACGTATTTATCCTCCTGGTACTATTTCTCGATGTATCCCAAATTTAAATACCCTACTGTTCATGGAAACTTAACATATGAGTGTCAAGTTAATCAGTTTAAAAGTCACTTTGTCACTGCTGAGTCTTATTAATATGACATTTGTTTTTTTTTAAAAGGAGCCCTAGTGGTGCAACTGTTAAGAGCTCAGCTGCTAACCGAAAGGTCGGCAGTTCAAACGCACCAGGTGCTCCTTGGAAACCCTATGGGGTAGTTCTACTCTGTCCTATAGGGTTGCTATGAGTGGGAATCAACTCAACAGCAATAGGTTTCACCCAGTTTGGTGTTGAAGTAGTTAGGCACTGAGCTGCTAACCAAAAGGCTGGCAGTTCAGACCTACCCGAAATCATTATTTCTATTCTTACTGAAGACTTTTTGCTCTAAGTAAAAACTAACACTAAAAATATAAAACTTCGAGACAGAGACTGAATATATATGGCATAACAGTCATTACACTTAAAACCTAGGCTATCTGAAACTGCTATCCTAAAATCCAGGCCTTGGGGAACTACAATGTCCTGTTGATATATGGAGATTTTCATGAACATGTAATCTCCAATATTGCCCTTGTAGGAACAAATAATGTAATGAAATATCCCACATGAAAGGCGCTTAGGTCTCTAAAAGTTGTGTTGATTTTTCTCCTGCTAAACACAAATGGTGTAGCCCTTTGCTGCTCTCAGAATTGCCTGGAACCAAGTTCACAAATCAAGTTGATAATGGCAGGCTGGTCATGAGAGCTTGAACCCAGGGGCTCAAGGATACACTCATCATCTCCACTGGTAATAAAATTTTCTAAGCAAGAGACATGATAATGACAACGAATTATTCAGAAACTTCCTAGGACATGAAAATCCTTGACATTAGGAGCTGGCTAATTTCTAAATGGGGTTTCTGGGTGATGCAAATGGTTAACGCAGTTGGTTGCTAATCAAGAGGCTGGAGGTTTAAGTCCACTCGGAGGCACCTTAGAAGAAATGCCCGGCAATCTGCTTCTGAAAAGCAGCCATGGAAAACCTGGTGAAGTGCAGTTGTATTCTGACACACATGGGGTCATCATGAGTTGGAGTCATTTCAATGGCAACTGATGATTTCTAAACAATGATGATGCAATGTAGCCCACTATGAGCCCCCCAAAGTAGATAACAGACATGAAGAGACGATGTTTGGCTACAATGGTGACAACCCTAACAGAGGAAGGGGATTCACAGTGTCCACCCTACAGCTCTGCTCTCGCTCTCTCCTTCTCCCCAGTCACTACCTGGATGCCAGGAGCACATCTGTGCTGTATCTTCCACGCTGATGATATCACTGCCTCGGACTACACAAGACAGCAAAGCCAAATTTTAATACAAAGTATAACCCTTCCAAGGAGCCCTTTACTACTTGGCAGTGATGAAAAACACCCTTTTCTGAGAAGTCTTATGTAGGTTAAATCGGCTTCACTATCCTGTGTTCCTATTTAAGTTCATGGCCATCCTCCCCACCCCCAAGTCAAACAGCAAGAAACCCGGGAGTCACCGAGACCCATCTCTCATACTCATCCCCTTGCACTAATTTCTGTTTTCTTGCCAAATCAGAGCTAAAACCATGAAACCAAGAGTTCCCTTTGCCTTGGATACCCATTCTCCTGCATCTGCCTGGCGAGCTGTTAACTCAGCATCTTTCAAGATCCAGGGCCTCCTGCAACGTCCTCTCCGATCCATTCAAACGAAAGGAACCACCCCCACCTTCTACGCTCTACTTTTCTACCCAGGAAATACCTACATGATTTTACCTGTATCCTGTATTGTAACAGCTTGTTATTACAGGCCTGTGACTCCCGGTCAGCTGTGAGCAAGAACTCTGTTCTTCTGGATTGAATTGTGCCCCCCACCCCCCAACAAAGGTGTTGTAAATCCTAACCCCCCCTGTGGTTACAATCCCAGCTGGGAACGAGTTGTCTTTGTTATGTTATTGAGACAGTGTTAGTGTAAAAACTCACTGTCAATTCTGACTCCTAGCGACCCCACAGGGTTTCTAAGGCTGTAACTCTTTACAGAAGCAGACTGCCACATCGTTCTCCCACGGGGTGGCTGGTGGTCCGCTGACCTTTTGGTTAGCAGTTGAGCGCTTTAACCACTGTGCCACCAGGGCTCCCCTCGTATTAGTGTAGGGTTGCGTTAAGTCAATCTCTTTTGAGATATAAAAGAGATTCAACAAGCTGGCAAGCAAGCAGAGATGGGAGAAGATAGACACCATGCCACGTGAAGATCACGAAGGAGCCAAGGAATAGAAGCTGAAGAGACAAGGACCTTCCCCCAGAGCCAGCAGAGAAAGCCTTCCCCTAGAGCCAGCGCTCTAAATTTGGACTTCTGGCCTCCTAAACTGTGAAAAACTAAGCTTCTGTTTGTTAAAGCCACCCATTAGTGGTAGTTCAGTTCTAGCAGCACTAGATAACTAAGACACTTGTCTTATTTGCCTTTGGTACCTTTTCCTTGTTTGGTGCCTGGTACAGGGTAGGAACTCCATCAATCTTTGCTAAATGACAGGGAGAGATAACGAGGACAGTAGCCATTATAGAACCTGGAGAATGACCAGGACTGACTTACTCTAGTGGTAACCCTGCTATTAAAACACAAACTCTCTCCAATCTTGTCCTTTGAAACACTTGATTAGCATCTTAAGGTAACAAAGAAAAACTGAGATCTCAGATCTTGTTTTCTGAGATGTTTGATTAGTGTCTTAAGATACCAAAAAAAAAAAAAAAAAATCTGAGATAGGCTCTCCAAGACTTGAGCTGAAAAAAAAACGTAGAATCTGCACCCATATTTTATAAGAGTGGGTTTTGGCCCTGAAAAATATATGGGGGTGGGTGGCATAAGAGCTAAAATTCTTTACAAGGATTTGTTTTCAGTCCCAGTAACTGTGCCACCCCACCCCCCGCCCCCAGCACCCCCACTGTCTGCTTGGCCCTGTCACCAAATACCTGCCTGCCGACAAGCAGTCACCTACCTGGACCCTTACAGAATGACTGTGCCGGAAAAGCCTAAAAGGCAGGCACAGATTCTTCTCTATTTCCAGGCAAACTGGGACGGGGAATAAAAAGGAAATTGTCTGTTCATCTGATCGCTTGCTTTCCTAAGAAGCCCAATCCATCGGTCCATTATTTTATTAGTATTCTTTTCTTCCTTGGTAGATAGCAGACTCTTCTGTCTCTCCATTTCTAGCCCTGGAACACAAACCTACCACTGGCGTGTTCACAGAATATTTCTTGAAACCTGCAAACTCTGTCACACATTACAAAATGCATGATATGCCAGATTAAAAAAGAACAATTGACAGAGTTTACTGGGAAGAAGATCTAAGGTTCGATCCAAAAGTGCTTGAGAAAAAAAAAAAAGATTATTTCAATACAAGGAATAAAAGAATTAGCACAATACCTTTAGAGATATTAAAGATATCCTATTCTCCTGGGAAACCCTCGTGGCGTAGTGGCTAAGAGCTACAGCTGCTTACCAAAAGGTCAGCAGTTCGAATCCACCAGGCACTCCCTGGAAACTCTGGGGGCAGTTCTACTCTGCCCTACAGGGTCGCTATGAGTCGGAATCAACTCGACAGCAATAGGTTTGGGGATTTTTTTTTTTTATTGTGCTCCTGGAGTCCCTGGGTGGTATAAGTGGTTAACACACCTAGCTGCTAACTGAAAGACTGGAACTCAAGTCCACCCAGACGTCTCGGAAGGAAGGCCTGGTGATCTACTTCTGAAAATCGGCCACTGAAAACCTCATGGAGCCCATCTCTACTCTGACACAAGGGGTTACCATGTGTCAAAACTGACTGAAAGTAACCGGCAAGGTATGGTACAGTTCTCCCATGTGGAGAGTAACTGCGAGCAGAATTAGGCACAGTTACAATGCAGCTGAATGACACTTTGATTCTGTCCTTCAATTCATGCACAGATGAAGCAGCTTGTAGCAAATGGGTAACATCACATATCACAGGGTCAGAAGATGAAGAGCCTGGTGGATGAACACAGTCACCAACTTAGAAAATTAAAATACACTGGTTATGATTTCATCTAACCCCTTTATTTTTAAGGATGAGGACTCTGAGGCCCAGGGATGCAGTGTGGCTTGTCCAAGGGTCCACGGCAGTGTCAAGCCCAGGGGTCTGTGTCAGAGCCTGAATCAAAGCCAGATTCTTGCTGCCTGGTACAGCGTGTGCATGCTGCAGAAGCATGGACTTAGGGAGCCATCGCTGGCCAAAGCCTGGCCTCGCTAATGTCTGTTTGGCCCGTTCAGTGCCCAGTGGCCAAAGGAATATTTACCATACGGACCATAACACAGAGGAGGTGCCTGGGTGACACAAACAGTTTGCACTGACTATTAACCTAAAGGTTGGCAGTTCAAATCCACCCAGAAGCACCATGGAAGGAAGTCCTGATGATCTGCTTCCAGAAAGAGTACAGCCAAGAAAACCCTATGGAGCAGCTCTACTCCACAGCACACGGGGTCATCATGAGTCACAACCGACTCAACGGGGATGGGTTTTTCAGGTTATAAAGCAGACAGAATCAGAATCTCTCTTTGGTAACACAAAGGCTGTGATGGGTAAGCTCTCTGATCTTCATCCTAAAAGGCACATCACAGAATTCACCCAGATGCAGCTGGGAGGATTACAGTGACCCTCACTATGTATAAAAATAAAAAAAACTGTGCAAACCCGGAATCCATGAAAACAGTATTTGGTTCAAAAAGCACCAGTGTCTCTCTTCTGTGTTAACGACAGCTTTTAGGACTGGGCATTACTTTGGTAGATTTCCATCTGTTTCCCGCATCCGGTATCTGGACTAAAGCCAGCTCCTAGGAGGAGGTGACTAGCGGGGTTTTCCTAGTGGCAAGTAGAAGTAAATACAATTCGTTTTCTCTCTTCGCCAGTGGGTGAGCTGCCTTTGCGTTCACAGAACGGAGTGTGCACTCAGAGAACATGATTTTAATAACGCTCAGGATAAACCATGAATACGTTTGTCGCTTTTTTCTTTCACTGGGGATGGAGTGGAGATGATTTTAAAACGATTTGTATTGAAACATCTAATTAAAAACCTGTGATCTTTGTAGCCTGGAATTTCATTTTACTGGCTTTGTCTTTCATTTCTCTCAAACCATACGGGTAGGTAGTGGGCAAAAGCTCCCAACAGAAACTACCACCTAAACATAATTCATATTTCTAACGCTTTGACTGCATTCACATGACATCAGTGAGATTTTGTTTTACTTGACAATACTCATGGAATTGTCAACCTGAGTATTCAAATGTTTAGGCTTTAGGTTTCCTTAATATTCTGTGACTTATTGAGAAAATCTGAGGTTGGAATGTGGTTCTTATTAGATAATTCTCATTAGGAAATGGTTGCACTCTGAACAATGGAAAGAGAAATGGCCTTTGGCTTGGTGTCTTAAACATCTTCCATTCTCTTATTAAGATACTGGTATGTTTTTTACTCTATTAATTTAGAATAAACGAAGATCTCACAAAAAAAATCACATTACTTTAGACTTTTAGATTTTTCTCCATTTCTGATCTAAAATCAGTTCCCCTGAAACTTAAAAAAGTATTTATTCCCTAAGCCATGAGACAGTTAACTCAAAAAGTAGTTTCGCTTTAGCGTATAGACAAAAACATTTTATGAATCAGTTATTTGAACTCAGCGTATCTGAAACGGTTTTTTGTCCAATTGTTGTCATGTGCCATGGAGTCAATTTCAACCCACAGTGACCCTACAGGATAGAGTAGAGCTGCCCCATAAGGTTTCCAAGACAGCAATCTTTACGGCAACAAACCGCCATCTTTCTCCCATGGAGCAGCTTGGGGGCTGGAGATTGAATAGTCAGCCTTCTGGTTAGCAGCTGGGCGCTTTAACTACTGTACCACCGGGGCTCAAACAGTAAATAGGATTGACTGAATCGTGTAAACATTCTTCTTCACTGGACACAGGCTCTAGAATGACAGGGTATAGATTCAAATCTTGGGTCCTACCTCCCAGCCGTATGAAACGTGAAGAAGTTGCTTAATCTGTGCCTTAGTTTTGTCATCTCTAAGGGGAGAATGATAACATTTGCCACATCTCATAGGGTTGTTGTGAGGATTAAGTTTTCAATTAAGTGCTTAGAATGTTGCCTGGAGCACCGTAAACATAATCTTAGATCCATTTGAGCTACATTTCAAAACTCCCTATTTTTACTTATTTGGAAGCAATTGAAAACATGAAAAAAAAAAAGTTGTCATCAGGTTGATTCATACTCATGGCGAACCTGTGTTGTGTCAGAGTAGAACTGCTCCACAGGGCTTTCAGCAGCTGGTTTTTCAGACGTAGATTGCCAGACCTTCCTTCTGAGTGGACTTGAACCTTCAACCTTTTGGTGAGCAGCTGAATGCATTAACCATCTCTGGGCCACCCAGGGACTCCTCCTCCCTGTTTGCACACCACAGTCCCGCATGAGTGGTGTCCCGTGTAGACACATCGTTTGGAAGAATGATGGTGCTCATATTCTCCTGAGTGACAATGTCATGAAGCCAGGATATCCCCAGAGAGGCAGGTGTCAGCACTGAAGAAAAATCTCCACGTGTTTACGTTAATGGAGCTGCCTCTTCTGTGCCTTCCTGGAGGGTGGCTCTTCTTGAAGTGATTGGGTACCACTACCTGACACACCATCTACTTTGCCTTCTCTTCCAAGGAAATTCATCCTTCCCCAAGTTGATTTGGTCTCTTATTATGCTCATTTCAAGGAGTCCTTGTGGTTCGGTGGTTAAGCACTCAGCTACTAACCAAAAGGTTGATGGTTCAAACCCACCAGCCACTCTGGAGGAGAAAAGACTTGGCAATCTGCTCCCTTAAAGATTACAGCCTACCCCAAATTATCATAAAAAGACCAGATTTAATGGTCTGAGACTAGAAGGACCCAGGTGGTTATGGTCCCTAGACCTTCTGTTAGCCCAAGACAGGAACCATTCCCAAAGCCAACTCTTCAGACAGGGATTGGACTGGACTATGGGATAGAAAATGATACTGGTGAAGAGTGAGCTTCTTGGATCAAGTTGACACATGAGGCTATGTGGGCAGCTCCTGTTTGGAGGAGAGATGGGAGGGTGGAGGGGGTCAGAAGCTGGTGGAATGGACTAGAAAAGAGAGAGTGGAAGGAATGAGTGTACTGTCTCATTAGGGGGAGAGCAATTAGGAGTATATAGCAAGATGTGTATAACTTTTTGTATGAGAGACTGACTTGATTTGTAAACTTTCACTTAAAGCACAATAAAAATTAAAAAAAAAAGATTACAGCCT
Source organism: Loxodonta africana (assembly GCF_030014295.1). Taxonomy (NCBI): domain Eukaryota; kingdom Metazoa; phylum Chordata; class Mammalia; order Proboscidea; family Elephantidae; genus Loxodonta; species Loxodonta africana. Next base: position 19,542,894 of record NC_087343.1, read on the forward strand.
AGAACCTTATGGGGCAGTTGTCTTCTGTCATGTGGTCACTATCAGAACTGGCTCCATGGCACTCAACACTCATTTCAGACTGACCTAAGGACACACTCAGATCCTTCTAAAGTTGTTGCAGCTGTTCCCTCATGTCATGCATAAAAGTAAAGTCACAAAAAAAGTGAAGTTGCAGAAAACACACATGTGATCACACACAGCAAAGCCAGGTGTCCTCTGTATCTCGGCTACTCCCCAGGATCACAGAAGAATCTCCCCTGGTTCCTGCATTTCCTCAGCCCTCCTAAACCCTGCCTGCAGGGTCCACATGGACTACTCGGTCATCACCAGGGTGCGCAATCCCTTGGTCTGCATAATTCCTGCTTCACTCCAGCCTGGTTCTCATCCACCCAGAATCCACCCCAACTCGAGGCTCTTAAACTCTAACATCCTGTTGCTGACAATCACAACCTCCCATGCTTTTCTCGCTTCCACTTACCTAATCTCAATGCACCATCTTCCACTTTCTGGAGACTCTGAGCCCCAGACTGCACAATCTTTCCCCTGTCTGTCAGCTTCTCTCTGGCTCAGGTTCTTCCCCCAGCAGCCAAGAAAGCACAACCCATCCGTCTGTCAGTTGGTCGTACTGTGGTGGCCTGCGTGTTGTTACGTCAGAAGCTGTGCCACCAGCATTTCAAACACCAGGAGGGTCACCCATGGTGGACAGGTTTCACCAGCACTTCCAGACTAAGACAGACTAGGAAAAAAGGTCTGGCAACCTACTTCCAAAAATCAGCCAATGAAAACTCTATGGATCATAGCAGAGTACAGTCCAATATAGTGCTGGAAGAAGAGCCCCCTAGGTTGGAAGGCACTCAGAGTGCACAGTGGATGCAATAACAGATTCAAGCATGCCAGTGATCATGAAGATGGCACAGGGCTGGGCAACGTTTTGTACATGGAGTCTCCATGAGTCAGAGCCCACTAGATAGCAATAACTAACAACCTCCTTGCTCTCAGGCTTCCAGCAAACCTGCATTACGAAACCCATCTCAGCTCAGCCTCACCATTTCACCCCTCTGCACTCACTCCTCATCCCCCATGGGAAGAAACACATAGCCATGCAGCCTGGGACTGCCCCTCCGGCACAAACCTCAGAGGCGTCAATCAACTCCAGCGACTCTTCCTGTCTCTTGGCCCAGATTCCTCTTCCCAGTGCCCTTAGAAGCTGATCATCACTTTTACTGCTCTCCTCAGATCTTTCTCCCACATCGTGCTTTCTCTGTACAAGCAGCTGACTATTCTACCTAGCGACTGAGAGACAGGAGGTCCTTCACAAGAGCCCCCTCAATGTATGCTCCCATGACGGCATGTGCAGCCAGCTCCAGCCTTGCCCACCCTCTCCTCCAGCCTGCACATCTCAGGCAGGGGCCCAGGGGCCCTCTTACGTGGGGCAAACCTCTCCCCGTGTGTGGTGGGCTCTCTCTCTGCATTCACAGGGACATCAGTGGATCCCTTCCTGTTCCTGGACCTTCGATCTTTCTTCTGATTTCTTCTGTTTTTTTCTCCTTATCAGTTGCCCGTGTTCGTCTCCACCATTGAAATAGGTCATGGGCAGAGTAGAAGACAAATGTAGAACAAAATTCAAACTCATAAATAAGACCAGATGTACTGGTCTGAAAGAGACTGGTGGAACCCCTGAGACTATGGCCTGTAGACGTCCTTCAAGCTTGGAACAGAAATCACTCCCGTAGATCACATTACAGCTATAGTAATACAACACCAAAAACCAAACCAAACCCACTGTCTTTGAGTCGATTACGACTCACAGAGACCCTGTAGGACACAGCAGAACCGCCCCACTGGGTTTCCAAAGAGTGGCTTGTGGATTCAAACTGCTGACCTTTTGTTTAGCAACTGGGCTCTTATCTTAACCACTGCACCACCAGGGCTCCAGCCACACAATAGACAGGGCTCTACAATGAATAATAACACCAGTGAGGAATGTACACCTCAGAACAATCAACTATATGAGACCTATAGGGCAGCATCTGCCCCAAAGCAAGGTTCAGAAGGGCAGTAGAGGGAGGAGAGCTGTTTGAATGGCCACAGGGAACCCAGGGAGGAAGCAGGGAGGGTGCTGACACATTCAGGGGTCTGCAACCAACATCACGATACAAGCTATGTATAAATTGTTGAATGGGAAACTAATTTGCTCTGTCAACTTTCACCTAAACAATAATAAAATGTGGGGAAAAAAAAAGCAAACAAATAAACAAAAGCCTTTCTAATTCCACACCCCTCTCCAAACTTCACCTTCATTCACCTCTGCCCTTGGTCAGCCAAGATGTCTGAAATGATGTTGTGACCCCTTCTCCTGTCCACCCCATCTATTCTGAACCCATGTCAATCTATCCAGCCCACTCCCTGTACTGTCAAGTCCAGTGAATACATTTGCCTTTATTTCACGTAATCATGACAGGGCCCCTGGCACTGCTGGCCACTCGCTCCTCCCCCTGGAGCTTCCTTCCTGCTCACCTTGGCTGATCCTGCTCTTTCCTCTGTGGGTCATGCTCTCTGCCTGCTCTTCCTCCCCGACCAGTCTCTCACCATGCTCCTCAAACTCTTGCTCCTCTCGTCCTAATCACTTTCCCTCCTGGACACGTGTTTCAATGACCAGATACAAGTCTCCAGTTTAAATCTCTAGGCTGAGCTCCAGATCCTAAAATTCAGCTGCTTGCAGGCCATATCCACTTGGATTTCCAAGAAATTTTGCCAACAGGGTGTCTTTCTCTCCCTTCACTGTCTTCGGGCATCCTGTGTTTTGGTAACTGAGACTGATGACATCGTCTACCCAGTCAGGGTCTGCGAACCACACCTGATGGTCCCTTGGCCTTACTCTAACTCCCTCCCTCCTGCCCCCAGCCCACTTCCCTCAAACTGATCACCATATCTTGTGATTAACCTCTCTTGTTTCTAGAAGCCTCCCTCCAGCCCTAATCCAGGCTTGATCATTGCCCGTTATATCCTTCTCACCTTCTCCAGCGTGGCCTTCAATCTCCCCTCACCATCACAGATCTGCCTTCAGGGTCAAGCTGATCACGTCACCATTCAGCACTCAATCCTCTAGGGGTTCCCTGAGCTTTCAAAGCTTGCCAGGTCCTCTCCTTGGGGCACCTAGATGGCCAGGGCTGGTCTCCTCACTGCCAGTGCCCAACAAGTATCTTTCACTTGAGCCACACCAAATTACATATGATTCCTTAAAAATATTGCATGTTTTCATGAGTTGATAGGTCCAAGCAGGCAAAGCTGCCTCTGTCTGCACCCTACCCACCCACCCCCCCCCCCTTTATGTAACTAATTCTTGCTCCTCTTCAACATTAAGCTCAAGACTTTCTTCCTCAACATGGGTTCTGCTGACCTAGGACAACTAACTTGCCCTCATCTGTCCTCCTATACATTTCATTCCTGGCGCTTTGCATGTTACACTTTAATTGCTCATTCCCAAACACACTATAGGCAGCTGGAGAGATAGAAGCATGTTGTATTCCAGGGGTCAGCAAACCTTTCCTGCAAAGGGCCTCGTGACTCATACGGTCTCTCTTACAACTACTCAGCTCTGCTGTTGGAGAGCGAAAGCAGCCATAGACAATACCTAAATGAGTGGACATGGCTGTGTTCCAATAAAACTTTACCGATGGGCTCAGGTTTGATTTGATGTGATTTTCACATGTCACAAAATGATATTCTTCTTTGGATGTTTTTTCCAACCATTGAAAAATGTAAAAACCATTCTTCAATCATGGGTTGTACAAGGACAGGCAGCGGGCCACAAAACGTTTCCCCACCCCTGTTCTACTTCTATCACTATGTCCCACTCCAGCTTGGCACATGTAAGTACTAAGTGAATGCTGGCTGAATGGATGGCCAATACCTCCTCTGCTAAAGTGTCCCAAACTGAGAGACAGGGCTGAAACAGTCCCAGTATTTCCTAAGTCAACAACAACACCACATTTGGTCTGCCGCTCTGCTAATTAAAAGGAGCCCTGGTGGTACAGTGGTTAAGAGCTCGGCTACTGACAAAGAGGTCAGTAGTTCTAATCCACCAGCCACTCCCTGCAAACCCAATGGGGCAGTTCTACTCTGTCCTGTAGGGTCGCTATGAGCTGGAATTGACTCAACAGCAATGGGCTGGTAGTGCAGTGGTTAAAGCGCTTGGCTGCTAACTGACAGGTCAGCGATTTGAACCCACCAGCCACTCCCAGGAGAGAGACGTGGCAGTCTGCTTCTGTAAATATTTACAGCCTTGGAAACCCTCTGGGGCAGTTCTACTCTGTCCCATACGGTTGCTATGAGTTGACACTGACTTGATGGCAGTGGATTTCTGCTATTTGAAAGACGACAATTTTCTCCAAAATAATTTGAACTGTTACAAGGTCAAATATGAAGAAGGTGTAGGGTTAGGTTTTGTTTTTTGTTTTTTTGTCCCATGAGGAAGCCTAACGGGCTAATCAGTTTTGAGAGACCATTCCATGTGCAGCACTGAAAGACAAAGGAAAGTAGCAAAAACAAGATGTTAATTCTCTTCTGTTTTGTTTCCTTGAGTTTTAAAGACAACATATCACTAATAACCAACTGTGATAGAAATCTTCAAGGGAATTAGTAGGCATCAGTGTGATTAAGGCACAGAAAAGCCTATAATTTACTCCAGAGTAAAGAGATAACAATGGCCTACTTCTCAAAATATGGAGTCCCTGGGTGGCACAAATGATTAAATGCTTGATGACTAGCCAAAAGGTTAGGGATTCGAACCCACTCAGAGGCGCCTCAAAAAAAGGCCTGGCAATCTGCTCCCGAAAGGTCACAGCAAATGAAAACCCTATGGAGCAGTTCCACTCTGACACACACGGGGTTGCCATGAGTAGGAATTGCCTCTACAGCAGCAGGGTTTTTTTTGTTTTCTCAAAATACATAAAAAACAATGATTTGTTTTTCCTGTAACAATTCTGAATTACAAAGGGCCACTCTGCCTCTCTGTCCAAGGGGCCTGACCAGGAAGTGCTCAGAAGTATAAACAGCCCAAGGCTGGGACTGGTGTCTGAAGAAGGACTCCTGCTGGTGGTTCAGGCTGACCACGTTGTATCTGACTCTTTCTAATTAAAGTTATAGCATTTCCTGAGTCATGAAGTATGCCAATGTAGTCTGAAATCAGGAAATAATGACCTGGGCTTATAGAGGAATTCTACTCTATTTAAGAGGTGATTCCAAGCAAGGTAGCAGAGCATGCAAATCTGGTAGCCATCATGGCTACACGGGTAACACACTCTCCCTCTGTGGCCAACATCACAATCTGATCCTCCATCTGGGATGAAGCTTAAAGGGAAGCCCAGAGGGGTTCTGGACAAGAACGGGAGAGTGTTTTTGTTCTCCCTACAGAAACAGCTGGGGGGAAGGTCCTAAATAGCCCAAGTGTGACCCTGGAAGGAATGCAGGTCCTGGATCAGGAGATGGAAGTCCAGGGAGGAGAGGTGGCTCACTTTCTCCATATGCCTAGAGGGAAATTTATTAGAATCATACAAAGATTCAAAAGTAAATACTGGGCTAATAACTTTCCTAATTATTACACCATGCAGTGTTTAAACTGAGCTACTTTTCCACATGCCTCATGATTCATACAGACTTATCCACGTGAAAGCTTCTTATGAGACTCAGAATCAGACGGACGCAGCAACAACGCAGCACCTCCCACAACCCGCCTCCCACTGTAACCCAAGCATCGAACATGGCACTTAAGCAGCTTTCTACATACCCAATCTATGGTTCAGTGCTGACTTGTCTACTTTCAGATCTCTATTTTCCTGATAACCCCAGTAGCTGAGATTCCAGACTTGGCAGTGGTGGTGGTGAGTGGGGCAAGAGGGCAGTGAGGTGGGCAGTGAGGTACACAGATTTTTTTGTCTGATGAGAGGCTGGATTTCAGCTCTCAATGTTTTGTGATGAAAAAAAATCCTACTTTACAAGTTTGTGATGTCTTATGATCAAAATGGCTGACAGCATGTAAGTCGTGGAACAGGGTAGGGCTGCCTTGCTTGCGTGGCCCAGAGAAGGGCCGTCGAGTGCCTGGGTGACTGACGAAATCAACTCAACGGCAGTCGGTTAGGTTTAGGATGGAGAAGAATTACCTGGGTCTTGTGGAGGGAAGCATAGGAGTGTTCCAGGCACAGGGAATCATGTAAGCAGAGGACCAGAGGTGAGAGAAGGCATGACGTGTTGTGTGGTCCCCTCTTCCCATAGAAGATGTCTTCAGTGTGGAGGTGGGCCATGTTGGACCACACTGGATTCTGGTGGCCTTGGCTCTCCGTTGGGCAGGCCTAAAGAAGAGTTTACCTTCTTACTCAAGAAGGGGCTTATTCTCACCCTCTCTGCAGGTCAGTGTCTATACAGGCCCTGAAGAGTGTTGGGATTATGCTGACTGTCCTCCTGGTAATCTCACATTCTTCATTCAGAACTATTCAACAAACATTGTATTTATCCACAAATATTTACAGCTGAAAAATAGATAGCTATCTACAATGACCTATGGGGTGCACATTTTACACTCGCCCATTTTTTTTTTTTTTTCTTATAGTCAATGGCCCAGTGTGGCCATGCAAGGACTCAATGGTCTCCTGGGCACTCCAGTAAACTCATACTTTTTCTCTGCTCTAATGCATGGCATGTTTCAACTTCCAGTGATAACTTCTTTCTAACCTATTCTTCTCAGTAAATATTTTTTATGTAAGACACTTTAAGAAACATTGTCAACTCTGAATCAGGCTGAGGTGCTCCAGAGAATGGGAAATTTTAAACAACGGATAATCTAAAAGTCATTTATATTTTGCTTGGAAGGCATAAGAATTTTTTTTTCCTTAAAAGTGGATTTACTTTCTGAATTATTTTTTGCTTAAGTTAATTAGCCTATGTTCTTTGAAAGCTAACCACAGGGAGAAAGAAAACCTAAAAGTACCATTTTAGGAGGAAACGGCCCTGGCGTTAAATAGAGAGGGCAGGTCATACCCAATGTGGAGAACTTGTTTGTAGAAACCAAGAGTTTGATCCTTCTGAAAATCTTCATCAAAACTCTCCACCTGCACTCATATTGTATCACAGAGTTAAAATAATAAAAAAAAAAAAGTACATTTTTAGCTTTGTGCCAATAAAATGTTAAACCAGATGTTATTTTTAGCTGCTCTGCTATGGAAAAAAAGAAAAATGAAGTAATATCAAAGAGAAAAATATTATCCTGGCTTTTTAAAATGTAAATATATGTCTAATACAGTCATTCCAAGGTCACAGGAATATGCTGTATTTATTATTCTGAAGTTCTATAATGAAATGTCATTATCTTACCACCTAGTCACTCCAAATAGTTTTCTTCTGTGTGCCCAAGTGCCTTTGACTAAATGCCTTATGAACTATGAAAAAGTGGATTTTCAAAAGGGTTATAACAGTATCTATAAGAATTTGAGTTTTTAAGAAATGATTATTTAGATTCAAAATAGAGGAAAATAAAAATTTATGCTGGAGAGTATGAGTTTACTGCAGAAGGAGCATATTTTTTATCTTTTAAAAAAAATTCTTTATTGTGCTTTAGGTCAAAGTTTACAAGACAGTCTCTCATACAAGAAGTTGTACACACCTTGCTATGCACTCCTAGTTGCTCTCCCCCTAATAGGACAGCACATTCCTTCTCTCCATCCTGTGTTCCCATGTCCATTCAGTCAGCTTCTGCCCCCCGCCTTCTCATCTCACCTAGGACAGGAGCTGCCCACATAGTCTCATACGTCTACTTGATCCAAAAAGCTCACGCCTCACCAGCATCATTGTCTATCTTACAGTCCAGGCCAATCCCTGTTTGTAGAGTTGGCTTTGGAACTGGTTCCAATCTTGGGCTATCAAAGGGTCCGGGGACCATGACCATCAGGGTCCCTCTGGTCTCAGTCAGACCATTAAGACTGGTCTTCTTACGAGAACTTGAGATCTGCATCCTGCTGTTCTCCTGCAGACGGGGCATATTTTTCAGTATCAACTGTATTGGTAAAGTTAGGAGAAGATATTACAGTCTGATGTTCGTTCTAGTATATCTCAGGTTATTTATAAAAATCCTCCTACTCTCTACAGCTTTCAAAAGCAAGATAGCATAGATAATCAATGATACTTTTTTTCTTTCATTATTTAAAATGAGTCTTGAGAGAGATTTTTGGTTCCTGGTCAGCGTGTATGTGTGTGCGCACACAAGCGTATACATCCGCGTGTTATATCCACATATCCTCTCTGTTTTGCATGTTCATGGTGTAATTTGAAGAATAAGATAATATGGAGAGCCAGTAAAAACAGAATCGGTACTTCAGCCACACAGCCAAATGACAGAGGAAGGCAATTTTTCTTAAAGCAATTTCAGGAAGCATTTTCTACACTAAAAAAGAAACAGCCTGAGAAATGAATTCCCCTTAGTGTTAAAAGCATAATAGAAGAAATTGATCCCCAAGTTCTTAGATATGCTGGCAAATGCTGGGTTTTCTGAGAAGCACTGGTCTCTGATCTCCACCACTCCTGCTGTTTTTCATTGTCAAAAAGAATGGAAGTGTTCACACACAGAGCGGACGGACCTCATCTGTGTCCCCGCACGTTATATCCCTGGTGCCCCAAAGGGCACAGGCAGGATGAGTCACAGATTAATCTGACCCATTGTGGCTCTTCTTATTTTCTCAGATAAAAATGTCCCCCAAAGTTAAAGGGTTACAGAAATGATTTAAAGAAAACCACTCTAATGGTATTAAATATAGTTAAAACTACCAATTAAAACGTTAAAAAAAAAAAAAAGTGATGACATTCATGGTTGGCAAAGTATGGGAAAGTGGGAATTATCATGTATTTCTGATAGCAGTATAAGTTGGTGAAGCCTTTTTTGAGGGCAATTTGAAGGGGCTTGTCAAAACTTAACATGTGTGTGTTAAATAGTATTTAGTAAAGTATTATTCAACCCAGACTTTCCAATTCTAGGATCTTGTCTATAGAAATACTCTCATTGTTTCTAATGGATAGAAAATTGGAAACAACCTAAATGTCCATCAACAGAGGAAAGATCATTGTATATCTGTTCTAATGAGGAAAGTTCTCTAAAATCATATTGTTGAATGAAAAAGGCTAGCGGCTAAACAATATGTATAGTGTGATGTCACTTATACTAAAAATAAACTACAGAAGTACCTGTTATGGAGTGAACTGGGTTCCCAAAAAAGATATGCGGAAGTGATAACCCCTGATACCTGTGAACATGGCTTTGTTTGGAAATAGGGTTCTTTGAAGATGTTATCAGCTAATTGGAGGTCATACTGGAGCAAAGCAGGTACGAATCCCATCTAAATGGTGTCTTATAAAGGAGGAAAACAGACACAATGATTGAGACAGAAGAAAGATAGCCATGTGACCACAAAGGCAGATCCAAGCCAAGGAATGCCAAGGATTGGCAGGAGCCACCAGAAGCTAAGAGAAAGGCATGAAGCAGTTGTTCTCTCAGAGCCCTCAGAAGGAGTCAACATGGCCGACACCCTGCTTTGGATTCCCAGCCTCCAGAACTGTGAGACGACAAATTTCTGTTCTTTAAAGCCACTCACTTTGTGGTGCTTTGTTACTACAGCCCTAGGAAACTGAGGCAGTACCTACATGCATGTAAACTTAGCAAAAAAGATCTGAAGGATACACACTAAAATGTCAAGCATGGACATTTCAGCAAAGGAAGCAGGAAACAGGAAAGGAGCATGAGTGAAGTGGTCTTTCTTTCTACCATTATGTTTCACAATTATAAACACAAAACCTGTTTGCTTTTATTCAATTTATATAATTATCTTGTGGACAACTGAAAATTAAAGAGAGAACAGGAGGAATCCAAGGTGCTTAATTTCATAACCATAACCAATTCCTTTGCTTAGTATCTCAGGGATGATTAAAACAATTTTCAGACATAGATTTGGCATTAACTTATAGTGCTAACTGGATTAGGGGTACAAGGACTGCTGTCTCTGTTTCAGGAATCCCACTGACATGAGAGGGTTTTACCACATGGACCTCATCTGGTTCTACCAGACACTAATATGACTTTGTAACGGCCCTAACCTTTTAGGGAAAAGTAACCAAATGACTCCCTGTCTTCACATGGCTGTCTCCTATTTCCAAGATCTCAGAGAGTCATTAATAAACATATTCTTCTTTTTTTTTTTTTTCCTTAGGGCAAAAAGCTTCTTTTGAATCACACCACCAACGGACACGATATTCTTCGATTTCTTTCCATGTGGAAAACATGGCGTTGAGAACCAAATCCCGTGCCCAATGCCTTCCACCATGCGTTTGCTCTGTTCTAGGTTTGCTCATCTTCCTTTCTCCACTGTGCAGGTCGTTTTAGGAGGGGACCAACACAAGCGTGCTTTGGTTAGTACTTCTCCCTACATGACTGCTACTGGGCTACAAAGTCTCAGTGATTTACATCCTTTATATTGGTTTCCCTAGTGCACAGTCATAGTCTGAATGCCATCTATTTAAATATTTAAAAGAGCTTTCTAAATACAATATAAAGTTATACCTTTTTGTACTTCTATTTCCTTCAAACGAATGTGAATTGTATAATAAATATACACTGAAAATTAAATTCACATCTGACTCACAGAAATCTTCTGAATGATGTCAGTGATGGAAAAGAGTTGTTCACCAAATATATCTCCCCATAGGGCTCTCTCTGTCCAACTCTCTGCACCCTCCCTCTCACCTCTGATGCCCTCTCTTAATCCTCTGGAACTCATTTTTACTTCATTCCTCTCTCTAGGAACACAGGGTTTCTTTATCATCCAGGAAATAAAACCCATTTATACATATAACCAAAACCAAATCAAACCCGTTTCCTTCGAGTCGATTCCAACCCATAGTGACCCTACAGGACAGAGCAGATTTGCCCCACAGTGTTTCCAAGAAGGGGCTGGTGGAATGTGAACTGCCTGCCTTTTGGTAGGCACTCTGCCATAAGATGAAACTTTTTCACCAAACCCTTATACCATCAAAATCTGTGTAGTGTAACATGGTAACCACTAGCCACATGCGGTTATTTAAATAAACTTTAAATTAATTCAAATAAAATAAATCTTAAAATTCAGTCTCTTAGTCTTACTAAGTCCCTGGGTGCTGCAAATGGTTAACATGCTTAGCTGCTAACGGAAAGGTTGGAGGTTCAAGCCCCCCCAAGAGGCTCCTCATGAGAAAGCGCTGACCATCTACTGAAAAATCAGCCATTGAAAACCCTATGAGGCACAGTTCTACTCTGACACACACAGGGTCACCAGGAGTTGGGGTCAACCTGACGGTAACTAACCACAGCCTCACCAAGTGTGCAAAAGCCAGGTGTAGCCAGCAGCTACCATATTGGACAGCACAGATATAAAATATTTTCATTATCACAGAAAGTTCTGTCGGAACACAATGGTCATATTTCAGCTACAATAGCTGGGAGAATCTAAAACATTAACAGCAAGAAAAAAACGAAATCTTGGCAAAAAGGATATCTTAATGAATGAAAGCAACAAATTCACTATTTCTGAAAATAAGTAAACAAATTTCCCCAAGTAAAGGAAATTCCTATAAATTCTTAAATTTCTATTTAATGATCCAGTCTGTTTCTAAGTAGCACATACAGTTATTTGCTGGATTATAACATATTTTTTGATTCTGGAATAACTGTCCATCGACTTTCAGAATTACTTTCTTCAAATAGCATTTATGAAGCTGCCAATTAGTTCCTTCTCATTTTGGTATAATCATGCTTGAAGAGCATGAACAGACAGAACCACAGAATGTTTCCAACATTTCAAAGCCCTCTGAACAGGAAGCCAATCTCACATCTTCCAGAGGGGAAAGGGGGACCATCTCTCTACTTGCCAAGCATCTATTCATCCTTCAGCCTGTTTGGCTATCATGTCTCCATGAGATCTCACTGAAGCCCTTCCACCTCTGCAGATCACTTGTACCCACCCCACTCCAACCACACCCTAGGGTTAATCTCTCCCTACTTAGTCCAACTACGATTCCTTGTGCGTAAGTCCACAACTATGCACGTTCTACCAGGCTCCCCACGAGGCAATGAATTCTTTGGAGGCAGGAAAGAGACTGATGCTAGTTTATATTCCTGGCGCCTAGCATTGTGTCTGGCATGTAGAAAGTTCCCACTACATATTTTTTGAACTGAGATAAACAAGTTGGACTCAAAGCTGTAAACCTGCTTTTCACTCTTAACTCTCATTCTAAGTCTTCCAGTAGGGGCATTTAAGGTATAATCAGTGTGATCTACTTTGTTGCTGTCTACGTTTAATCAGCAGACATTTGAATTAATTCAAACCATTAGCAGGAGCTATTACCAGCTGTACTCTAGTTGGCTATGGATAGTCTACCTGTATTTACTTTCTTGATTATACCAGTTTCACAATTTCTTGGAATAAAAAGATCTGCTTTCCGCTAAAACAGACTAATTAATGGGATTGCCAAGGGAAATAAATGGTGTTATTCAATATGAATTATTTAACATTTTTTTAAATATAGGAATAAATTATTTAATGATGAGATTTGGATCTGATGAGCCAACAATCAAATGTATTGTCAATATTTAAAACTTTGATAAAAATTCACTCTCAAAAGTGCCTCCAGGACTAAAGGGGCATACCAGCCCTGGGGCAGGGACTAGGAGGCAGAAGGGAATGAGAAAGCTGGTAACTAACAGGGGACCTAGGGTTGAGAAGGGAGAGTGCTGACATGTTGTGGGGTTGTGAACCCATGTCATACAACAATGTGTGTACTAACTTTCTGATGAGAAACTAGTGTGTTCTGTAAACCTTCATTTAAAGCACAATTTAAAAAAAAAAAAGTGCCTCCAGGAAAATGTCAATTGCTTTTTGTTCCTGAGAAACATGACTTTATAAAAACGGGCAGACATCCAAATTTCAAAAGAGAAGCCCAAATAAGTCCTATATTACAAAAAGATCATGAGTTCGTATGTATGCACCTTTAAAACTAGAATTTTAAAACTCGTGATGAAAATACTGGCATCAGCAATCAAAACTCAAGCTATAACAAAGGAAACGCTTTCCTAACCAGGAAATGTAGGATCTGTTTTAATGTTATAACGACATCAAGAAAATATCAGCTGGACTTGCTTCTCTCTGGGTTGGATTGGGGGTCTACTGATACTTTTGTTTTGTACCTTGACCTTTCATGTCAATGGCATACCACATTTTACAACATTCATGTTGAAAGACAGAATAAGCTCTCTTTGAATTTGACGAGGGATTTGAGGGATTTGCAGGACGATTTTGTGACTCTACTTAGAGATTATTATATTTGTATGGAGATTCAGAATTTCCAACATGCTGACATATGCAGTCTCACACTTAAGACAAATTGTTCACATGTGTGATCGGGCCAATTATTCAGGCAACACCCGCTGGGTTTGCAGATACTTGTGGTGTGCCTCTCCCTCCTTTTTTTCTCTCTGGCCCCAAATTGGATCTTTTTCTTTCCTACTCGTCTTGCATAGATGACAGGGGAGGAGAGAAGAAAAGGAGTGACGATTCAGGCGGATCAGATTTTAAAAATTTAGAGAGTTTCTTTTAGGAAAACAAAAGTGACTGAGAACATTGAAACTGCTAGTTAAATTAGGGCTGGTGATGAGAGGCATTTAATTTAAGTGATTTCAAAGTTACTTCAGTGTTTCTGACCTATTTGACTACCCTGAATCTCCAGCATTTAATTAACAGCCTAACTGTTTTGTAATCATTGTTTTCTGTTTATGTCTGTGCGGTAAGAATTATTAGCCCCTTTTTATAAGTGAGAAAACAGGGAATGGGAAGAAGTCGGTCTGTTCAAGCGGAGAATCCTTACCAGGATCCGAACCCAGATCACTGGAACCAAAGCTTAGCGTCTATCCCTTGGAACCAGTGGCTCTCAAGCTTCAGCAGGCATCAGAACCACTTGGAGGGCTTCTGAAAACACAGATGGCTGGGCCCCAGCCCTGACGCTTCTGATTCAGCAGGTCCCGTGTAGGGCCCGGGAATGTGTGTTCCTAGAAAGGTGATGCAGACGCTGCTGGTGGCGGGCCAGGGGCCACACTTTGAGAGCCGCTGCTTTAAACCATGGCTGCCTCTCTCGGCTCTTTTCATACCCCACTAAGCTGCAAACCACTTCACAGCAGGGAAAGTCCCTAATACCATGGCACCCCTCCAGCTCCCGCACTGCCAACTGGCCACCCTCATGGTGCCTCTGGCATCTCACCCGAAACTCATTGCCGTCGAGTGGATTCTGACTCCCTGTAAACGCTGCAGGAATTGGCCTCCACTTTCTCATGGTATTTGGAAAAGGACAGCCAGGTCAGGTAAAACACATAAGTAAGCTTTTTGTAGGGTCTAATTCAGCTAAAATGTTTAATCCTTTTCTCCCCCAAGCCACTGAATTTACTGAGTGAAACAAGGGACCCAGCACAGCCAAGAACACCTAGCCCCCAACCTTCTAAAGAACGCTCTACACCCTCGGGGAAGTTGAGTCGGCATCACAATGTAAGACCTCTAGGTGTCTGTCCCCTCTCCAGAGGCATGATAATGCCATTTATTTTAATCAAGGCTTCTGCAGCTTTGCAAAGGAGGACTAATCTGCAATTATTCCTCAGAAATAAATGGCAGTCCCAGTGTCACTCACCCCAAATAATTTCCTCAATTCTTCCTTTTTGTTGCAAAATGTGTCACTTTGAATGGATGTTACCCTGTTATTTTTTTAAACTGAATGGGAATATAGATATTGAGCTTTTTCTTTCTTTAAGAAAAGTGCCCAAATTTTGACCCGCAGATAACCTAATAAACTGGAGAACCAAGATAAGGTGAATCACAACATTCTGTATTGGGTCAGCTGGAGAAAACAGAAAAGCTGCAAGAAACGGATTACTGACAGTTTGTTAGCGTGTAACGTCACGGTCTTACCTATGCACACTAGATCCATAAAACCATACATTCCATAGCAGATCTGAAAAAGGATGTCCTTTCTCTGCCACACGGCATAGGGGCTGAAGGCGGACCAGAGAAGCCAAGTCACGCTTGCTATTAAGAACAGGGATCCTAGGATTACAGCAATCATCTGAACTTTCTCAACCAGTGTTATAGAAATGCTTTGCCACTAAAAGAAAAACAGAGGCATGTAAGAAAAAGGTGCTGCCATGTAACCAAAAAAAAAAAAAAAACATTTTCAGCCCCATGTTTCTCTTCATAATGTCGGGCCCTTTTCAGTCTGATTGGCTCCCCCAAATGAATTTTTCCATTTCATTCAGGCTAGAGAAAATACACAAGCAGAGAAAGATTAATGAATTGCCTTGACTTCATTATTTTCAGTAATTCACCACTCTTCAAGTTTAATCTAGTTTTATTCCAGATAACAGGATGGAGTGTGAATGGCTAAGGAATATCTGGTACCTGGGAATCACATTATCGTCTTTCAGGCATGCATGAAATTAAATATACTCTGAAGACACCCGTTGAGGACTCCTGTATTGAGTCCTTTAGTTTGCTCAATACACTTGGCTATGGCAAAAAGGAGACATGTCTCTTGTTTTCATGGAAAAATGTTTAAAAAAAGAAAATCGAGTAAGTTATATAAGAACATCAGTGAAAAAGTCGATTAAGGAATACAAGCTAGAATAAATAATCATACGAGACCTATAAAATGCGCGTTAACTTTCATTGGTACAGTCCATATACTCAGACATTATTGACTTTTTATTAGCTAATGGGTCGTCCATGAAACCATTTTTCTCAAGATTTAGAATTTGTATCTTTGAAACTCATATACTGTGTTAGCACTCGCTAGTCAATGGGAAAAATAATTTTGGTGCGCTAAGCATCAACATTTGAGAAGATTTACAGTACAAATGATCAAAAATCCTTCAAGAGTGCTAACAACTGGAGAGTATTAATTAGTCATGTTCTCGTTCTTGCATAATTGAGGTGGAAGCAAAGCAGGAATTGTCATTGCGGTTTGGCAGTAAATAATGAAAATCAAAACAACCTGTGAAATCTCATGCTGGGTCAAGGAGCTCTGGTTTCTCACAAGAGTTCTTAAAGCACTTTTAAGAAGCCTTGAAAAAAAAGTGAGCCAGAACCATCAGTGTCCATTGGCTGAATCTGAAATTTCCTTAAGCTCCTTACTTACCTTAGGCCTGAATACGTGCATTCCCGAATGGAAAATCTATCACTACCCACGACTTCGCGCAACTTTCCTATCTCCCTCATCTCTCCTCTCTCTCTCTCTCAGATATCATAAATTTATAATTTGCATACAATATTTCAAATATGCATTTGACTTTCCACACTCAGGCAAACCATAAATTCTGTATTGGTTCAAGGGGTCAATACCAAAATACACCTGAAATGCTTAATTTTCCAAAATCACTTCCTTTATTTTTTCTTTGAAAAAACAGAATCAAACCACAAATTGAAGTTTGGTGAAATTCTACAAGAAAAGGTATTTCTATTCATTTTAATACGAAGATTCACTTATTGGAAAAGTTATCACTCTTTCAACTCTGAATAATAATTCAGCTATTCAGTATTATTTTATCATTACAACTGAATTAATGTTGTATTTCAAGCAAAGTTGCAGTTTTGATACTCATTAAGACATACTTTAACAAAAAGAAAGATTTGCTTTAAATATGACGTGGTAAGCAATACAGAAAACTACCTAGAAGTGACATCTATCTTAAACGGATTCTGCCACACCCATATGTAATATGGTACCCTTTACCAATTTATTGGGAGCCCTGGTGGCACAGTGGTCAAGAGCTACAGCTGCTAACCAAAAGGTCGGCAGTTTGAATCCACCAGCTCCTTGAAAACCCTATGGGGCAGTTCCACTCTGTCTGTAGGGTCACTATGAGTCAGAACTGACTCAATGGCAATGAGTTTTTCTTTCTTTTTATTTTTTGGTTTTTACCAATTTATTAACACAACACATAGGTAAAAATTCATGAGGCAAAGATGTCTAAGTTGTGAGTGCATGTGTACTCGTGTGTGTTTGTTTGGTTTTCCCATGGTGGCTCACAAATTCAGAAATGCCTGAATCACAGGAATCTTGGGGGAACCAAAGGTGAGTAGGGAAGATTCCCCAAGAATGGTCTTTACTGATACTATTTTTCTTTTGCCCGTAATTCTTTATGATATTCCAAATTCATGATGTAATTTTAGTGGGGATAAATTTACACTGCTCAATACTGTATAATTAATTATATTCTGCTTCAAACAGATTTACTAATTAATTGGTCCAAGCCTGCCTGCATGATAACTCAGTGACAATATGGTGGCCACAGGCACAGTGTGATTAGGCCCTACTGGGCACTCTGGTTTAGGTAAACTGCTGGTGACAGCTGGACATGGCTAAGGTGTTTTCTGGGACACAGGAAATAAGGTGGGTTCCACTTCAGCACCCTTGGCTCTAAGCGGCTGGGAGGCTGTGGTCAGAAGGCAGGAGTCCGTCGCATTGAGGAATAAATTTTCCTTGCCAAGGAGGGAGAATGAGTGAAGGGAGAGAATTATTAGAAACAAGACATAGCGTTTCACACTTGTTTGGTAACACCAAATTTAAAATGGTTTCAGATGCAAATGCCTAGTGGTTTGGAATTAATGTGCTTAAAATTAGACCACGAAGCTAGTAAAAAACAAACAACAACAACAAAAAACTCTTCTTTACAGTCCAAAGGGAAGCTTAATTATTTACTATGATCACAGAACTTATCCTTTGTCGTGGCCGTAAGAAGTAATTTGGGAAGTTCGAAGTCTATTTTTTTTTTTTTTTTAAAGAAAAAGTGTGCAAAATCTATAATTAGCTCCCTGAAATTATTTTTTTGTTTGTTTTATCTCACTCCGCTAATAATGCAAATAAGCAAATGTGGGAGTTTAAAAATGCATGGACGCTCTTCATATACTGGAGAAGCCTTAAAATTAACAGCGTTTCACTGAAGAGCTAATGAGAAACAGAAAGTTACTGAAACTGAAATCATTAAATCTGATTACGAACACACGGATTGCCGTTGAACTCCGACTGCATCTTGATCATTTCTTTTGGTCATTATACACTGCTCTTCCTTGTTTTCTACCAGTTTGTGCAAAAAGTGGGATGGTTCACATCCTTCCATGGGAACAACAACACTGACTGGGACCAGCAGGGAACACTCACCTAGCCCTGTGCTCAGAAGACACACAGTATCTAACACGCTCAGCCCCAAGGAGTTGTGCGCATGGACCATTAGCTTGGACAACAAAAATAGATGAGTCTCTCAGGGGTTTTCTCTCTCCCCCAGTGGCATCCAAGGCCTAGATTTAAGTTTGCAAGGGATTTCTGAATCGTGAATGTTTGTCAACTGCTGGACTTACTCTTCTCCTCTAAAACTTTTATAGATTTATTTAAATTTCATCCAAAGTTGGATGTGAAAGGGATAAAATGATAGCTGGGTTGGTTCTTAATAACTGCTGTTGTTTTCCTTCAGAAATACTCAAATATGTGTGGCGATATTACAGTCTTGAAAAGCTGTTCACTTCTGCCCAGAACACTACGGGACACATGGTTTCCAGCACAAGCGGGACCAACTGCTCTTCTTTGGGAGGTCCCTCTTCATTTAGTGGCACTAGAAAATGTAATTTAATAATAATAGTCAGTATTTATATTGGGCCATAGGTGCCAGGTACTTTTCTGAGAGTTTATGCATATTAACTCATTTAACCCCCACAACAACCCTGTAAAGGTGGTACTATTATTGTCCCTATTTTACAGACAAGTAAACTGAGGCAGAGAGGTTGAACAACTTGCTCAAGGTTACACACCTAGTAAGAACTGGACCTAAGAAATAAACCCAGGCAGTCTGGCTTCTAGGTTCATGCTCTAACACACTAAAAAAAAAAAATGCTATGAGTTGACTCCAATTCACAGTAACCCCAAGTGTGGCAGAGTAGAACCGCTCAGTGGGCTTTTTTTGGCTGTAATCTTTACAGAAGCAGATTGCCAGGCCTTTCTTCTGCAGCACCACTGGGCGGGCTCGAACTGCCAACCTTTAGGTCAGCAGTCGAGCGCAAGCCGTTTGCGCCACCAGGGACATGAGATACTGTGTAACCCTCTAGTAAGTACTGAGCTCTGATAGCAATTAATTGCATACACTCCTGTGTTTTCAGGGCCACTACAATTCTCTTGATAAACCTCCCAGTCTGTCCTCCCCGGCCTAATGAAATACCTTTCCAACTGGACTGCCCTGAGTCATTCCCTGCTTCTCCATGTAACTCCAGGGTCGACATTCCTAATGAAGCATACTATCCTAGCTGGGCCGGGCTCTCTGCTCCTTCTAGATGGGCTAAGTGTTTGGCTCGGCACAAATCCCCACACCTGGCACATAACCATTGAAGGGAGGATGAAAGAAAGAGAGAGACAGGAAAGGAAGGACAGACATTCCTCAAGTCAGCTTCATTCGACTTCTTCACCATGTACTTCTTTAGCCTTTCTGAGTCTTTGAGCCTGTGCCTTCCTCATCCATCCTTACCTGGCTCTAAAACAAACAAACAAAAAATACCAACCAGTTGCCATCCAGTCAACTCCAACTCATGGTGACCCCATGCGTGCGGAGTAGAACTGTGCTCCATCAGGTTTTCAATGGCTGCGATCTTTCAGAATTAGATCGCCAGGTCTTCCTTTCAGGGTGCCTCTGAGTGGATCTGAGCCTCCAAACTTTTGGTTAGCAGCTGAGTGTGTTAACCACTGATGCCAATCAGGGACTCCTGGATCTAATGCCACCTCATCCAAAAAACTTTTCCTTTGGCCTTTCCTCTTCTAAACAGAATGTCTCAAAACACACTACCCATCAGTTTAGCTCTGATTTCTCTGTAACCTGGAGTCTTTGCAAGTTGTTTACCTCTCTGTTGTCCACGAGATGAGACTTCTTGGTAACAGAAGCTGAGTCTCATTCATCCTTACATTCACCAAACAACTGGACACACCCAATAAACACGTTCTGACTTTAGTGTCCATCTCCCAGCTGGCCGCCAGGTTAATATTCTCTCCACATCCATTCTATCATTGCCTACAGGATAAAGTTCCAGCTCTTAACCAAGCCACCCCAGAGTCGAGAAGTGAGAATTCAAATTCAGATCTTTCTGTTCACAAAACCTAAGTTCTTTCTAAAATACCCTTCTCTTTGCCTACTTTGCCGGCTCACTCCTTCTCTCTGCCTAAGGAGTCCCTGAGTGGGGCAAATGGATAAGCGCCGGACTGCCAACCAAAAAGTTGGCAGTTCGAGTCCACTCAGAGGTACCTCAGAAGAAAGGCCTGGCAATATGCTTCCAAAAGGTCACAGCCATGAAAATCCCATGGAGTCTGCACACATGGGGTCACCATGAGTGGGAATGGACTTGACAGCAACTGGATTTTTATTTTTTTTATACTTATTTAAAAGGTGGTTGGGAGCCCTGGTGGCACAGTGGTTAAGAGCTTGGCTGCTAACCAAAAGGTTGGCAGTTCAAATCCACCAGCTGTTCCTTGGAAACCCTATGGGGCAGTTCTATTCTGTCCTATAGGGTCACTATGAGTTGGAACCGACTCAACAGTACCTAACAACAACACCAAGAAAAGGTGGATGAAAAATCAGCATGTGTAAAAACAGCCAGCAGAGCGCCAACGAAATCTGACCTTCGGCTTTCTAAAAGACTTATCTAAATGCTTCTAAATCTTAAAGTATAATGTGTGTTAAATGAATATTAGTGTAAGTAAGACCGCCTCAAGGAGTTATACCTCTTTAATTTTAATGACAGCTGGGAAGGAATTAAATAAACTCACACTGGAAATTATTTATTTCCTCCTTACACCCAACGTTCAGAGATGTACCAAGTACGGCCACCAGTCCTAGAAAAGAGGGACAATGTTCGTGGCCCAGAACTGCGTGTCACTGGGTGTGACGGTCCCTGTTAATGTGGTGCTCTTCACGGGAAATCAGATAAGCACCCCAATGGTTACCACAGATTGGTATGAAGCCCCAGCAACTATTGCTGCTTTTTCCAATGAAATCGGACTGACTAACACAGATTTATTACCCCCGTCAGAGAGAAAAGGGTGGGGAAAAAACCAGAAATATCGCTGCCAATTTCATTCAAACAAACAGTAGGAGCCTGAGTCAAGGTAAGACCCAGAGCCTGGCCTTTGTATAAATCACCTGAAGCGGTAAGATCAGCACTTGGGAAAGGCATGTGCTCCATCGGGCCCCTAGGAGCCTACTTAGAAAGATGCACCTGTCATTCCATCGTCAGAAAGTTAATGCACCTTCTCAACGTACGGCCCAGTTTCCTCCCTGAAAATAACACGTGCTCCGAGGGAAGTAGGCTGAACTCCAAGAGAAAGGAGATCAGTTCTGCGTGCACTGAATCACTCAGTCTACAGGCCTGCTTCATCTTTGTTTTTACAAGGCAGGCCAGATACATGAATCATACGCTAATAGATTCGCAGTATGAATGATTTATACCGTGCAGTATTACAGGCAGGATTACTCACAAGTGTCACCGGAGAGAACACCTGCTCTTAAAGAGTGTCCTCTTTAGAAAAGCGGATTTAGCTAAAACCTATTTTTAATCATCTTCAGAAGGTGTTTAGATAGTCTCACTAAAGCTGGGGTTTGACGTGCTGGCAGGGAACATGGCCATGTGTAATCCATTGGGCATGTGGATCCAGCATTCGGCTAATTATATGCCCACTCTTTGTCACGCTGTATTTATAGGCTGCGTATTAAAAGTGATTTCATGGTTTCGTATCGGTCTTCTCTGCTGGAAAAGCATCTTCATAAACTTACCAGAGCTAGAGATAAATATCAGACAAAGAGAATTTGCTTTGCCTGAAAAAGGTGAAATTGAAACAACTAAGAGAAAATAATTAGAAAATAAGGAACTGGTTCTTTGAAAACATTAATAAAAACTGATAAAACCCAGGCAAGACTAATCAAGAAATGAAAGAGGGGATACAATGGCTGATCTAAGAGATGAAGCGGTGGTGAGGAAATACTGTAAACAGCTTTATGCTAACAAATTCAAGAACACAGATAAAACAGACAAATTTGTTGAGAAACATAACCTTCCAAACTGACTCAAGAAGAAACAGAAGGTGTGATTAACCCTATACCTACAAAATAAATAAAATTGTAATCAAAAGCCTTCCCACAAACACCTCCAAGGCGAGACGCTTTCACCGGAGAATTTTATCACATATTTAAGGAAAATCTTAACCGGTCTTACATACTCTCAGAAGATAAAGGACAAAACATCACCAAACTCATTTTATGAGTCCAGCACAGCTCTGATATCAAAACCTGACAAAAACGTTTTTAGAAAAATTCCAGACTAATATCCCTGATGGGCATAGAACAAAAACAAAACAAAACAAAACCAAAAAAAAAAAAAATTAGCAAATCAAACCCATCACTATATATCAAGAGTAACGCAGCCCGACTGAGTGGAGTTTATGTCAGAAACACAAACTGGATGCAACAGTCAAAAACCAACCAGTGTGATTCGCCACATTACCAAACTAAAGCAAAAAAAAGAAGTGGTAAAATCATTTGACAAACATCCATTCATGATTAAAAACTCCCAGAAAATTACAAACAGTAAGAAAATTTCTTAACCTGATAAAGGGAACCTACAAAACACTTACAGCTAGCATCATGCCTGATGGGGAAAACAAATGCTTTCCCTCCTAAGACCAGGAATGACACAAAGCTACCACTCATTACTTCTCTTTAATATTGGACTGGATGTCCCAACCACTGCAATAAGGCAAGACTTAGAAATGTCAAGTACAAAGGAAGAAGTATAAAATTGTCTCTATTGTATGTGACATGATTATTTATGTATAAAATCCTAGAGTATCTACAAGAAAACCTAACAAAATTAATAGCAAAGTCTCAAAATACAAGATCAATAACCAAAGATCAATTATATTTAAGTACAAGCAGCAAAAAAGTCAGAAAATGAAATTACAAAAAAACCAACTTTAAAAATACCCCAAATCACAAACTACTTGGGAATAAATATTTTTAAACATAGTCTAAAAATCGTTACTGAAAGAAATTAAAGAAGACCTACTGAATTAATGGGAAAAAAAATTTTTTTTTTTTTATGAACTAGATGACTTACTATTGGTCAGGTAACTATTTTCCTCAAATTTAACTTTTAAAAGAAAAATATTATCAGAAAAATAAGGGTTTCTCATTATTGAAACAAGGATTTCTTGTTTATATTTTTGAAAAAGAGACCATTCATTTAAAATTGAGAGTCCCTGGGTGGTGCAAAATGTCACTCAACTCAGTGCTCTGCTGCTAACCAAAAGGTTGGAGTTTCAAGTCTCCCCAGAGGCACCTCAGAAGAAAGGCCTGGCAATCTACTACTGCAAATCAGCCACTGAAAACCCAGTGGGGCACAAGGTCTACTCTGACACACTTGGGATCGGCATTGCCTCCATGGCAACCGGTTTGGTAATGACTACTGAAGCTGAGCATGTGTCGGGTTTCATTTAAATTTACCATCAATTGATTCTATCAGGCCAATTTTAATTCACGGTGATTAAAAAACAAATCTTCAAATTGTTGGCTAGAATAAACACCAAACAAAAAAACCAAACCAGTTGACGTCAAGTTGATTCCAACTCACAGAGGCTGTATAGGACAGAGCAGAACTGCCCCATAGGGTTTCCAAGGAGCAGCTGATGGATTCAAACTGGCGATCTTTTGGGTTTGCAGCTGAACTCTTAACCACTGCATCACCAAAAAAAAAACAAAAACCTGCTGCCATCGAGTGGATTTCGACTCATAGCAACCCTACAGGACAGAGTAGAGCTATGCCACAGAGTTTCCGAGGAGAGCCTGGTAGACTGTACCGCCAACCCTTTGGTTAGCAGCCGTACTGCTTAATCACTATGCTGCCAGAGCTCACAAGAATGCCACAATTAACGCAAGAGTCCCAAAACTGTTGGTGCTGAGTCAATTCTGACTTATAGCGACCCTACAAACAGAGCAGAACTGCCCCATAGGGTTTCCAAGGCTACAATCTTTACGGAAGCAGACTGCCACATCTTTCCCCCACAGAGCAGCTAGCGGGCTCGAACCACCAACCTTCTGGTTAGCAGTCAAGCGCTTAACCACTGCACCACCAAGGCTCCTTCGACAAAGAATAGGCAGGAGAAAACCCTTCAGACCGACTCTTACTACCACTGTCTCAGCTACTGGTAATGCTTCTCCCGGAAGAGACAGGGTCCTGAACTCCGGGCATCCCTTTGCCTCAATTAACATGCCCGAAACTAGGTCCCATGGACAACTGAAAAGCAGGGAGGTGGAGGTGGATGGGCAGCTCCCACGTGTACTGGGGAGTCTTGTCAGGGTTTCAGGTTATCATACAGAATTTAGAACATCCACAAGGAACTTTCCTCCTGAAACTATACTTGTGAACACCTCAGAAGGTGTGACAAGCCCCATCCCAGGTCTCAGGAGGGATGAGTGGCGTGGGCTTGTAGCTCGGGGAGGCCAGGCTGAGGTTCCTAGGAGGCAGGTGCCAGGGTCCTAGTGTCAGGAGGAAGGAGGTATTGTTACTTCTCCCTTGGGAGGAGAAGGTCTCTAAGAAAGCTTCGCTGTGTGGGGACTCTTCCCAGCTTCCTCCCAATATGGGCTCTATCGGGGCTGGGCACAGGATAGGCAAGGCTAGACTTCAGCTTCAGACCAGGAGAATAAAGTTCTAGATAAATCAGGCCAAGGTGAAACTGGCCCAAGGCCCTGCGGAAAAGCAACAGGACGGAGAATCATGGGCCTCAGGTGACTAGAGAAGCCTGTTGTTAGGTCCCGTCGAGTTGACTCCAACTCATGATGACTTTACATGCAGCGGAACGAAACGCTGCCTGGTCCTACACATCATCCTCACAGTCGTCAGCATGTTCAAGTCCACTGCCGAAGCTATCGTGCCAACCTACCTCACCAAGGGTCTCCCTTGCCCTCACTGGCCCTCAGCTTCACCAAGCACAATGCCCACCTCTAGGGACTGATCCTTTGATGACGTGTGCACAAAGCCATCGAGTTGGACAATGTTCTGTAGTGATCTGAAGGGTTTTCGGTGGCTAATTTTTGGAAGTAGATCCCCAGGCCCTTCTTCCTAGCCTCTTAGTTGGGACACTCCACTGAAGCCCGTCCACCGTGGGTGGCCCTCCTGGTACTTGAAATACTGATGGCACAGCTTCCGGCATCACGGCAACACGCAAGCCACCACAGTATAACAAACTGAAGCCTGGAAGGCTACGAAGTTCAAGTCCAGGAGCGGTGACAAGTGAGAAGCAGGATAGCAGGACCTAGAGACGTGGGTCAAGGGACAGGCTGCAAATGGCCAGTGAGAACACTATTTACGTGTGTGGGCTGAGCCTGCCCAAGAAACACCTATCCAGAAAATGCCACCCTTTTAATGAAAGCTGTTCTCGTATCAGATGCCAAGTTTTCACAGGGGGCTGAGGCCTGAGGACTCTCCTAAAGGGCTCTCCCCAGCTTCGCAGAAAGAAGGCAGGCCAAAGCAGTAAAAAAAATAAATAACAAACAACAACAACACACTCAGCTGCTGTTCAGTTGATTACAACTTCTGGTGACTCCGTGTGTGGGCACCTCTGGGTGGACTTGAACCTCCAACTTTTCAGTTAACCATTTGCACCATCCAGGGCCTCCAGATCAAAGCAGTACAAGGCTTGGAAAGTTTGCTTAGGCAGGATGAATATTCTTAGGAAGGTCATATCTAACTGGAAAAAAAAATCTCTGAAAAGCCTATTAAAAGAGGCACCAACTAGTCAAACAGCTGACTAACAAGCATTAATTTAGTGACTGTAGCATAGAGAGTCCACATAAGAATACCAGAGATATTTATTCCTCCATTTTTTGATCCTAATTCTTCCAAAACCATCCACATCTCATCTCTCAATGTTAACTCTCGCTCAATTGTTTTGATAATCATAAATTCTTCTATCTGGCAAAGGCTAAGAGCTTGTTAGCTCACGCTCAACAGTCCAAATGTTGACATAAAAATGTGTTTTTGCTCTTCAGTTTTCAAGAGCTTATACAGACAGCTTCGCCCTCTCTCATTCTTTCTTGTAACGAAAGCAGGTGCTAGCCATTATTTCAAATCAGGAAAATTTGCCCCAAGTGTCAACTGTCTCGCATAACTAGTCATAGTAACTAGGCTCTGCTCCTTATGAATTAAAAGTGTGTGTCTGCATATGATACGTTTTTATTTCATTACTCCTCTCAACGGAAACCCTGGTGGCGTAGTGGTTAAGTGCCACGTTCAAGTCACCAGGCGCTCCTTGGAAACTCTACGGGGCAGTTCTACTCTGTCCTATAGGGTCGCTGTGAGTCGGAATCAACTTGACGGAAGTGGGTTTGGTTTTCTTTTTTTACACCTCTCAACACTCAGTATTAATTATGATTAAGTGTGGGCTCCCCACGGGATCTCTACCTAAGTCATTAGCAAGTGATCATAGCCATATTTACTCGCTCTCTCCATAAGGAGGTTGAAACTACCTTTGCTGAAGGCGCTTATTAAAACCCTCATCTGGCTATTGCTGCTTTCAACCTTGCCACTGGAGCAGAATTTTCACTGAGACCAACCTCCTTCCCATTTGAAATATTTCAGTTAACGCAGACCAAGCATTGTATTTTCATTGTATTGCTGACTTGTATGGTCAGCACGCACGCTAGGGAATTAGGGAGCATAGCACGAGGCAGATCATGTCTTCCATGCAATGTGCGCAGGGTCTTTTGCTTTCTCTTGGCTATGGGGAGGCAGCACATTGTTCTGGGCAAACAGAGGGCTATGAATCAGTACTCCTACCAGGCAAGTTCTTCTTCTTGTATGGACTTCAATGCCTACCTCTGCAATGACATTGGACATAAGGTATTTTGGAATACCGCCACCCGTCTGTCAGTTTGTCATACTGTGGTGGCTTGTATGTTGCTGTGATGCTGGAAGCTATGCCACCACTATTCACATAACAGCAGAGTCAACCATGGTGGATATGTTTCAGCAGAACTTTAAGACTAACAGGCTAGGAAGAAAGGCCTGGCAATCTACTTCCAAAAATTAGCCAATGAAAGTCCTATGGAACACAACAGAATATTATCTGATATAGTGTTGGAAGATGATCCCCCTAGGTTGAAAGCAACTCAGAATACACCTTGGCCACAACAGTGGACTGGAGCACACCAATGATCATGAAGATGGTACAGGGCCGGGCAACGTTTAGTTCTGTTGTACCTGGGGTCGCCATGA
The DNA here is from genome assembly GCF_030014295.1 of Loxodonta africana. Lineage (NCBI taxonomy): Eukaryota > Metazoa > Chordata > Mammalia > Proboscidea > Elephantidae > Loxodonta > Loxodonta africana. Next base: position 19,570,295 of record NC_087343.1, read on the forward strand.
GTTACAGCTGACTCAACGGCAACTAACAACAGCAACAGCATCTTAGAAAGATTGGATACTGACTCCTCCATGCCTTGTTCTCCTTCCTTAGTTGGGGTTCTGGGGACTGAACCAGTGACTGCAAGGCCACGAAGTGGTTGAGTCAGCAACAGGGAGACACAGCACAGCACACTGAAGTAGGCGAGGTACATGCAGTGAGTTCATGGTGCTGGGCCTGCCCTCAGTTCTTGGTCAGAGAAGTCACATCGTAGCACGACACCACCAACGTGAAGATGTGCATGGCCTTCTGACCCTTTCTGACGTGTATAAATGTATTCATTCAATGTGTACTTATCAGAGGCCTCGTATGAGCTAGGCCCTATGGCAGTCACTAAAATGAGGTAAAATCCCTGTTCTCCGGAAATCAATTGGTGAAATGGAAGAGAAACACCAAAGTCTAAACCCCAGAATACAGCTCTCTGTGTACTAGCGGGGGAGCCCCTCGGGGGTGCAAATGCTTAAAGCGTTCTGCTGTTAACCCAAAGGCTAGAGGTTCGAGTCTATCCAGAGGCGCCTTAGACCAAAGGCCTGGCAATCTACTAAAACATCAGTCATTGAAAACCCAATGGAGCACAATTCTAGTCTGACACAGATGGGGTTGCCATGAGTTGACGGCAACGTGACGGCAACTGGTGTACTGACAGAAGAGAACGAACACTGGGCTTCCATGAATGAAGAGATGGCGTCTGCTGTGGTCGTCATGCGAGGCTGTGAGGACAAGGTGGCACTTGAGCAGAGTCTGAAAGGATGAGTAAGAAGAGCCTGCCAGGTGACGAGAGGAAGTGCTGAAGACTTGGGAGAAATGCAGGGAACAGACAGGAGGAAGCGTGTGCAAAGGAGCTGGTGTGTCTGGGAAACAGTGAGATTCTTAGCATCACAAGAGAGCAATGTGGGCAAGTGGTCAGAGCAGCTCCTGGGGGCATCTTCTGGCCTGGCTATGGAATCTGAACTACGACAGTCAGAAGAAAGAGCCAGGTTCAAGTGTAAAATATTTGAGCTGTCCTTCATTTTCTAAATTAAATATAGCTTATCCCAACAGAGAGGGAATCCCTAAAAGAAAGTCATTTAACTAAATAAAGTCCCTCAAGCTTTATTTTCCTGGAAGGAAGGTCACATGTTGGTTAAAAAGTTTGCACTCTGGGGTCAGGTTTGAACCCACTGTCTGATAATTCTACCTCTTCGCTATGTGGTTTTGAGCAAGAAAGACCTTACTTTTCTCATCTTTAAAATGGGGATAACAGTAAATATTTCAAAGGGTTGTAGCAAATTTTAAATGAGCACAGCCATGCACACACACGTGTACACACACGATGCTTACCTCGGTACCTGGACACATAGTAGGTGTTCATTTAGCTAGAATTACCACTCCAAAGGCAAAGGAACCTCAACTGAGAACTTCTCTGAGACCCCACTTCCAGATGAACGGAAAACGACCACCAGTGGACAGGGGCGCAGCGTGACTGGGAGCTGCCCAGTCACACCCCACCCCCTGACATCCTGCAGAGCCAAGAAATAGTTTCCACTGACACAAAGGACTGTAAATCTCTTAAGTGACATTTGGCAGCTCATTAATCCCTCATAGGGGTTAGGTTGTAGTGGGGGCGGGGGAGGGTGTTGCTATAATACCATCTTCTCTTTTGTTCTTTAAGCAGTATTTTAATAAAACGATTGCCTTCTAGTTGCTGGAATTACTCGTTATCTCTGAGTTTTCTCATCAATAAAGTCTTTACAAAAATAGCAAAGAACAAATAATGAAGCTCTTTCCAACTAAAGCAACCTTCCTTTTCCTTAAACTTCAGATCCTTTGCTCACATTTGCTGGGCCAGTCAGGAGTACAGGAGGAGAGACTAGCCCAGCCCCTGTCCTGAATGCCCAGAGAGGGAGCAAGGCACACGGCCAGCGGCTGCAGGGGATCCCACAGCAACCAGAAAACGCGGAGAAGACAGACACTACACAACTGGCTGCACTGAGGAACCCTGGTGGTGCGGTAGTTAAGAGCTCAGCTGCTAACCAAAAGGTTGGCAGTTTGAATCAACCAACCGCTCCTGGGAAACCCTATGGGGCAGTTCTACTCTATTCTACGGGGTTGCTATGAGTCGGAATCGACTTGACGACAACGGGTTTGGTTTTGGGGTTTTTACAGAAAATGTAAACAGGAGGGAGTCACAAGTGACCTGTGGTTTTGAAGCAGCAATAGAAGTTGGTGAGGCAGGGAAAGAACGTGCCAGGCAGAAAAGCACCTAGACCAAACGCCTTCTGCTCCTTGGCTTCAGGGTTTTCTTTAGTTCTATTTTCTCTTTCACTTGCCTTTCCAATGTATCTGATTTTGCCTTCCACATTGCGTCTTACAGCCCAAGAGCAAACAATCAAATGGTGCCTTGTTTAGCCCAGGTGATGGGCTGTGAATAATATAACGGCCCATGATCTACCAGAGTGATGAGACCACTGCATGGGAAGGCCAGGGGGACCAAACAGTACAGCGTGTAAGTTAGCCATAAGCTGTGCAGGGAAGATAATGAGTGCCCCATAAAGGGAGTTTGGTGGATAGACGTCTACGGATATAAAGCAGTTCAGGGCAGCTTCCTGGAGGAGGCAGGCCTCATGCTCTACTGGGAATGGCAAGAAGGATTTGGAGACATCAAAGTCTGAGACAAGGCCTTCCAGGGAGGAGTAACACAAGCAAGGCTCTAAGGAGGAGCAATGAGCAAGGGATGTTCCCATAGTGCCCAATTTCAGTAAGGCTAGCCCTGCAGGGGAGTCCCCGGGTGGTGCAAACCGTTAATGTACTCAGTTGCTAACTGAAAGGTTGGAGGTTTGAGCCTACTCAGAGGCACCTCAGAAGAGAGGCCTGGCAATCTACTTCCACAAAACCAGCCACTGAAAACTCTATGGAGCACGGTTCTACTCTGACACACACGGGTTCAATACGAGTTAAAGTCAACTCGATGGCCACTGTTTTCTTTGTTTCAACGTCTTCAAGACCCCATGGTAACCATATGAAAGTGAAAAGTGTGGCCAATCAGCAGACAGATTTCTCTACACAACATCCACCAATATGACCAGTGCTCTCCCAGTAACTCACGGTGATTTGTGACTACGTGCCTACACGTCTGCTTCCCCGACCCTGGCGCGTGCTGTCTGCAGGTAGGACCTGTCCCTATTGACCTCTGAGTCCTGTTCCTTGCACAGTGCCAGGGCACCTCTTCAGAACTCAGGACACGTTGAGCAACCCATGAGGTTCTGTTTTGTCTTCAATACAGTGTTTTGACAGCATGAAAGGAGCCTAAATGTCACTTTAACTCTCTGATCTCATGGTTCTAAAGCAGGGATGACTCCCCCCCACCCCGGGACAATAATTTTTTATTGCTACAACCCGAGGTGGGAGTGGGTGCTACTGGCACCTACTGGGCAGAAGCCAGGGTTGCTGCTTATCATCCCACAACACGCAGGTCAGTCCCAGGCAGCAGAGAATGATCTGGCCCCGAGTGTCAACAGGCCAAGGTTGAGAAGCCCTGTCCTAGTTGATCGCACTCAAAGACTAGACCAGGTGCTGCGTCAGATGGTGGGTGTTGTGGCTGTGTTCTCTTCTGAACTGAAAGCACATCTGTCTTCTACAAGAAATAAAGGGAAAATTACGTGATTCTTTTCAAGATGTTGCACATTGTTTCCTGGGAAACTGAGCAGCAGTGATGTCCAAGGTGCGTCACAAGTCATCTTGTCAGCCAGCAACCTGCACTACAGAGCGACTGCAACTGGACTAGCAATGTCAGGTGGTGACTAACATGCTGATGGGTTCAACGTGCCTGGGTAAAAGCGCACTCAAAGTCTTCATCATACTGCATGCAATTAGCTACACACGTGTATTCATCACAGAATACTTATTTTTTACTTCTTTTTTGAAATAAATGACGGATGAGTCAATGAAACGTTGAAGTAAAAATGTGTTGCCTAAGAAAACATTTCTGTATAACATGAGAGAAGTAAATAGACGGATGGATGCATAGACAGATTATATTAGAGATAGATGATAGATGGATAGATGAAGGATAGTAGATAGACAGATAGATAGATGAAAGAGAGATAGACAGGCAGATGACAGATAGATAAAGGATAGACAGACAGATAGATGAAGGATAGATAGATGAAAGATAGAGATAGAAAGACAGATGAAGGCTAGACAGATGAAAGATAGAGATAGATAAAGACAGACATATATGATAGATGTAGACAGATATATAGACATATGATAGATGAAGGAGAGATAGAAGGCAGGCAGATAGACAAACAGATGACAGATGGATGAATGAATGGGTGGATGGATGGATGAAAAGATAAATACATAGATAATAGGCAGACAGACAGGAGGCAGATTATGGATAGATGGATGGATGGACAGACAGACAGATACAGACCAACTGACCAAGCGAAAGATTGAGCTAGCCTTCATCCACGGCCGCCACAACGTCCTGGGAGCTGCGTGACCATCCTGCACTGTGTCTCTGTGCTCTGTAATCACCCAGGTTAGGAGGAAGTGTAGCCTTTTCTGTCTTTGATCAGAAATTGGAGGAAAGCTAGTGAGGAGGTGCAAAGCCTACAGAAGCCAGGACAGCGCTAACGTCGGAACCAAACAGCTTCTGATCAGGCTACCTGCAGGCCTCGAATAGGGAGAACGGCCCGAGGACTAAATACTGCGTTATTCTGGAGAAGGGTCGCTCTGCACATAGGAGAGGAAAGCAGAAGGAATCTGGCTCTGAGATAAACGGTGAGCATGGACTGAAAACGTGTCTGCTGAGGATTTAAAAAAAAAAAAAAAACAGCTTTCATTGAGCCAATTCTGACTCACAGCGACCCCATGTGTGTCAGGGTGAAACTGTGCTCCCCAGGGTTTTCAATGGCTGATTTTTTGGCAGTAGATTGCCAGGCCTTTCTTCTGAGGCACCTCTGGGTGGGCTCGAGCCTCTAACTTTTCATTTAGCAGCTAAGCGCTTTAACCGTTTGCACCATCCAGGGACTCCCCACTGAGGACAGAATTCAGCTTATTCTGGATTTGAACATCCACCACCTAGAACACTGTCCTTATAGAAACTGGGAGGAGGCAGAAAGCTCCTCAGAGGTCCTTCATTCTGAAGAAGAGAAAAGAAGTCAACTCCTGTGTCCAGGGCCACAGAGATGGCATGTGGGATGTCACCACGTCCACTGGAATCCATCCAGTGTCCCTGTGACTATGCCACAGGGCCTCTAGATGGCCCTGCACCCTGTCCTTCTCAACTCTGGCCCATCACCTCATTGCTACAGGCTGTGTTCTGGTCACCCCAATCCAAGGCTGACCTGCCCATTACTCAGTGTGGTGGCAGAAGCCAGCCAGTGCCACGGCACACAAAGTCTGAGGGGGCTGTGACCCCATGGCCTGTGACCCATCCTGTAGCCAAGGGCCTGGAACAGGCGAAGTGTTTTGTGAGGTCGTATGCGTATGTCTTCTCATGAGATCTCTGTTTATCCTGATAAAGATTCCAGAGTAACGAGCACCGCAGAAGGAATGACTCTGAAGTGATCTACGTGGCAGCTCAGCCAGCTTTTAAGCACCTTGTGAGCAGGATTTATCTGATGGAGAACGTGAAGTCAGCTTTTCTAGACTCCCTTCCCCAAGAGGTGCTTAGGGTGAAAAAATAAACGAAGTCACTTGGAGAAAAGAGGAGGACTTGAGGGAAGCACTATTGATTTTTTTGGATATCAGATCACCGTATTATCGCTCTTTAGATGGTTATGTCCCCAGTAAAAGATAATTTGTTCTTCCACAAACTTCTTTGACAAAAGTTTTGTAGCTGGAGGTAGAATTGCACGGCTGCAGTTGAGCACGCTTTGCAAAAGTAGAATAAGGGCATCTATACCCCCGCAAAGGCAGTCCCTGGTGGTGCAGTGGTTAAGTGGTTGGCTGCTAATTGAAAGGTCATCCATTTGAACCCACCAGCTGCTCCTAGGAAGAAAGATGTGGCAGTTTGCTTCTGTAAAGGTTACAGCCTTGGGAACCCCGTGGGGCAGTTCTACTCTGTCCAATAGGGTTGCTATGAGACGGAATCGACTTGTCAGCAATGGGCTTTGGTTTATATCCCCCAAAAAGAGTCTTTGGGTGGTGCAAACGTTTAATATGCTCAGCTGCTAAGCGAAAGGCTGGAGGTCTGAGTCTGCCTAGAGGCACTTAGAAGAAAGGTCTGGAGATCTACTTAAGAAAAAAATCAGCCATTAAAAACCCTATGGAGCACAGCTCAACTCTGACACACATGGGGTCATTATAAGTTGGAACTGACTAGATGGCAGCTGGGTTTTTTCATACCCCAAAACGATGGACTCGAATATTACAGTGGTCATGAGGATGATGCAAGACCAGGCAATATATTGTTCGTTGTATATAAGGTTGCCATAACTCCAGAGGCACCTCCAGAGAGAGGCCTGGCAATCTACTTCCGAAAGGTCACAGCCTTGAAAACTCCATGCAGCACAGTTCTACTCTGTACACATGGGGTCGCCACCAGTCAGAATCGACTCAGCAGCAAATAACAGCATCAACCTTTCCCAAAGCATTGGGACTTTCCTGAGATCTAACTATATTAAAAAAAAAAAAAAAAAAGGATAAGAAAACTACTGAAACTAACAGAAGAGTTCAGCAGAGTATCGGGATACAAGATAAACATACAAAAATCAGCTGGACTCCTCTACACCAACAAAAAGAACATCGAAGAGGAAATCACCAAATCGATGCCATTTACAGTAGCCCCCAAGAAGATAAAATACTTAGGAATAAATCTTACCAGAGATGTAAAAGACTTATACAAAGAAAAGTACAGTACACTTCTGCAAGAAACCAAAAGAGACTTACATAAGTGGAAGAACATACCTTGCTCATGGATAGGAAGACTTAACATTTTAAAAATGTCTATTCTACCAAAAGCGATCTATACATTTAATGCAATTCCGATCCAAATCCCAATGACATTCTTTAATGAGATGGAGAAACAAATCACCAACTTCATATGGAAGGGAAAGAGGCCCCGGATAAATAAGGCATTACTGAAAAAGAAGAACAAAGAGGGAGGCCTTACTTTACCTGATTTTAGAACCTATTATATACCGCCACAGTAGTCAAAACAGCCTGGTACTGGTACAACAACAGATACATGGACCAATGGAACAGAATTGAGAATCCAGACATAATCCATCCACATATGAGCAGTTGATATTTGACAAAGGCCACAAAACAGTTAAATGGGGAAAAGACAGTCTTTTTAACAAATGGTGCTGGCATAACTGGATATCCACCTGCAAAAAAACGAAACAAGACCCATACCTCACTCCGTGTACAAAAACTAACTCAAAATGAATCAAAGACCTAAATATAAAATCTGAAACGACAAAGATCATGGAAGAAAAAATAGGGACAATGTTAGGAGCCCTAACACATGGCATAAACAGTATACAAAACACTATTAAGAACGCTGAAGAAAAACTAGATAACTGGGAGCTCCTAAAAATCAAACACCTATGCTCATCCAAAGACTTCGCCAAAAGAGTAAAAAGGCTACCTACAGACTGGGAAAAAGTTTTTAGCTAAGACATTTCTGATCAGCGCCTGATCTCTAAAATCTACGTGATACTGCAAAAACTCAGCTGCAAAAAGACAAATAACCCAATTAAAAAATGGGCAAAAGATAGGAATAGACACTTCACTAAAGAAGACATTCAGGTAGCTAACAGATATATGAGGAAAGGTTCACGATCATTAGCTGTTACAGAAATGCAGATAAAAACTACAACGAGATTTCATCTCACTCCAACAAGGCTGGCATTAATCCAAAAAACACAAAATAATAAATGTTGGAGAGGCTGTGGAGAGATTGGAACACTTATATACTGCTGGTGGGAACGTCAAATGGTACAACCACTTTGGAAAACAATTTGGCGCTTCCTTAAAAAGCTAGAAATAGAGCTACCATACGATCCAGCAATCCCACTCCTTGGAATATATCCTAGAGAAATAAGAGCCTTTACACAAACAGATATATGCACACCCATGTTTATTGCAGCCCTGTTTACAACAGCAAAAAGATGGAAGCAACCAAGGTGCCCATCAACATATGAATGGATAAATTATGGTATATTCACACAATGGAATACTACACATCGATAAAGAACAGTGAGGAATCTGTGAACCATTTCATAACATGGAGGAACCTGGAAAGCATGATGCTGAGTGAAATTAGTCAGATGCAAAAGGAGAAATATTGTATAAGACCACTATTATAAGAACTTGAGAAGTAGTTTAAACTGAGAAGAAAACATTCTTTTGTGGTTACAAGAGGGGGAAGGGAGGGATGGTGGGAGAGGGGTATTCACTAATTAGATAGTAGATAAGAACTACTTTGGGTGAGGGGAAAGATAGCACACAATACAGGGGAGGTCACCACAATCGGACTAAACCAAAAGCGAAGATGTTTCCTGAATAAACTGGATGTTTCAAACGCCTGCGCAGCAGGGGCAGGGGTCTGGGGACCATGGTTTCAGGAGACATCTAAGTCAATTGGCATAATAAAAATCTATTAAGAAAACATTCTGCGTCCCACTTTGAAGAGTGGAGTCTGGGGTCTTAAATGCTAGCAAGCAGCCATCTAAGATGCATCAATTGGTCTCAACCCACCTGGATCAAAGGAGAATGAAGAACACCAAGGACACAAGGTGATTATGAGCCCAAGAGACAGAAAGGGCCACATGAACCAGAGACTACATCATCCTGAGACCAGAAGAACTAGATGGTGCCCGGCTACAGACGATGGCTGCCCTGACAGGGAACACAACAGAGAACCCCTGAGGGAGCAGGAGAGCAGTGGGATGCAGACCCCAAATTCTCCTAAGACCAGACTTAATGGTCTGAGACTGGAAGGACCTCGGTGGTCATGGCCCCCAGACCTTCTGTTGGTCCAGAACAGGAACCATTCCCGAAGCCAACTCTTCAGACATGGATTGGACTGGACAATGGGTTGGAGAGGGATGCTGGTGAGGAGTGAGCTTCTTGGATCAGGTGGACACTTGAGACTATGTTTTCATCTCCTGCCTGGAGGGGAGATGAGAGGGTGAAGGGGATTAGAAGCTGGCAAAATGGACATGAAAAGAGAGAGTGGAGGGAGAAAGCAGGCTGTCTCATTAGGGGGAGAGTAATTGGGAGTGTGTAGTAAGGTGTATATGGGTTTTTGTGTGAGAGGCTGACTTGATTTGTAAACTTTCACTTAAAGCACAATTATTAAAAAAAAAAAAAAAAAGGATAAATCTGGGCATTTGGAGCTAAGGGATTGGGGGGCAAAGGGGGTTGCAGCAGGGGGAGGGGAAGTACAGAACCTGGAAAGTCTTGGCCTGACCTCTGCCAGGGCGGAGAGATGGAAGGGGACCTGCCAATGGGAGCACTGTCCCCAGAGCAAGATGAGTTCCACGTGGAGAAAAGATGGGTTCCCGGATGATCAGGTCTGTTTCCTTCCAGAAGCGTCAGCAGGCCGGGAGGCAGGGAAGGAGGAAGGAAGAGAAGGCTGCAAAGCAACAGACTCAGGCAGAGCCCCCGGCTGGCTGAGGTGGCCCACAGGGAGTCTGGGGCTGCTCTCACCCTGCACTATAAGGCTGCGGGACGGGGGAGCGGGCAATACGGAATGGGCCTGTGTACTTCCAGGAGCCGAGTGTGAGAAAACTGTGCTCCGGGCGTTCTCCTTCTGCGGTTGTTGAAGGGGCAGCTCTGCTCGGAGTGCTTTATGGAAACAGCACGTGTGTAGTGTGTGTGACTGTGTGTGTACCTGTGACTCTGCATGTGCCTATGTGTACACGTGTCACTGTGTGTGCCTGTGATGCTGTGTGCCAATGTGTGCATGTGTACGCACGTGTGACTGTATGTATGTGCATGTGTACGCACGTGTGGCTGTATGTGTATACCTGTGACTGTGTGCCTATGTGTGCGTGTGTACACACATGTGGCTGTATGTGTGTGCCTGTGACTCTGTGTGCCTATGTGTGCATGTGTATGCCTGTGTGACCATATGTGTGTACCTGTGACTCTGTGTGCCTAGGTGTGCATGTGTACGCATGTGTGACTGTGTGTGCCTGTGATGCTGCGTGCCGATGTGTGCATGTGTACGCATGTGTGATTGCATGTGTGTGCTTGTGACTCTGTGTGCCTATGTGTGCATGTGTACACGTGTGGCTGTATGTGTGTGCCTGTGACTCTGTGTGGCTATGTGTGCATGCATATGTACGTGTGACTGTGGCTGTGTGCCTATGTGTGCATGTGTATGCATGTGTGACTGTGTGTGCCTGTGATGCTGCGTGCCGATGCGTGCATGTGTATGCATGTGTGGTTGCATGTGTGTGCCTGTGACTCTGTGTGCCTATGCACACAAGCATGCATGTGTGTGTGTGTGTATGGCTGTGTGTGCCTCTGTATGTGCAACTGTTTGCCTATGTGTGGGTACATACATGCTTGTATGTGTGTGTATGACTGTGCACCTTTGTATGTGTGACTATGTCGATAGTGTGTGTATATGAGACTGTGTGCCTGTGTGTATGTGTATATGTATAATTGTGTGCGTCCATATGTGTGTGGCTGTGTGTGTGACTGTGTGATTGTGCATGTGCGTGTATTTGTCCGACTGTGTGCACCTGTATATGTAGGACTGTGTGACAGTGTGTGTGCATGCGTATGTACCTGTATGACTAGGTATACCTGTATGTGTGTGACTGTGTGACTATGTGTGATTGCGTGTACATGTGTATTTGTATGACTGGGTGTACCTGTATGTGTGACTGTGATTATGTGTGTACATATGTTTGTATTTGTATGAATGGATACGTCTGTGTTCTTCACTTCGCACTGACGGTTAAACTCACAGGCTTGGATGTGGGTCAGACCTCAGTGAGAGTACTAGTTCTGCCACTTCCTGCAGAACCTGAAAATTCGAGTGACCTTTCTGAGCCTCAGTTTGCTCATCTGCAAAATGGGGATAATAATACCTACCTCATAGAACTGTTGTGAGGTTCACAGGAGACAATTGTTTTTTAAATACTCAGCACGATCCCTGGCACATAAGAGCTCAATGAATGGCATTGAGCTCTTAACTGTTAGGAGAACTGAGCTACCAGAAATTCAACAACTGAACTCTGATGGAAAGCACGCCCAGGGCTGTTGTATCAAGTGAGCAAGTATAGTCACTGCAGTTTCCTCCTAGGGCCATCAAGTAACATAACAAAGAAGCCTCGTTTGGGGGACATATTTTCTTCCTGGCTATCAAGAAAAACAGGACAAATTATATCCAAGGTTTTTCAATAAATTTAGAAAATTTTATTATGTATGCAATTTTAAGCCCTGCTTTAAAACGCAAACATGGTGTCATGGATTAAATTGCATCCCCCCAAAATATCTGTCAACTTGGCTAGGCCATGATTCCCAATATTGTGTGATTGTCCACCATTTTGTCATCTGATGTGATTTTCCAACATATTGTAAATCCTATCTCTGTGACGTTAATGAGGTGGGATTATCAGCAGTTATGTTAATGGGGCAGGACTTAACCTAAAAGATTAGGTTGCTTCTTAAGCCAATCTCTTTTGCACTATAAAAGAGAGAATCAAGCAAACAAACGGAGACCTCATACCACCAAGAAAGTAGTACCAGGAGAAGAGCACATCCTTTGGACCTGGGGTCCCTGCAATGAGAAGCTCCTAGCCCATGGGAAGACTGATGACAAGGACCTTCCTTCAGAGCTGACGGAGAAGGAAAGCCTTCCCCTGGAGATGACTTCCTGAATTTGGACTTCTAGCCTACTAGACTGAGAGAATAAACTGTTTGTTAAAGCCATCCACTTGTGGCGTTTCTGTTATAGCAGCACTAGATGACTAAGATAAATGGTAATGCAAAGAGTTCTTGGTTAAGACAATAGCTGAGACTGAACCCCAAAACCAAAGTAAATCCAATGCCGTTCAGTCAATTCCGACTCATAGCGAGCCTACAGGACAGAGTAGAACTGCCCCATGGTTTCCAAGGAGCGTCTGATGGATCTGACATGCGGACCTTTTGGTTAGCACCCCAGCTCTTAACCACTAAGAGATCACATAATTCACTTTCTGTTATTTGCAGAGCTGTCTTACATAGATGAGTTATTAAGCTGTATCAATGGACACAAAGTCCAGATAAACTGCTGAAGACTGTCCAAGCCACTACTGATACACAGGTTACTAGTTGTGGGTAACGACAGCAGTGGGTTAGAGAAACATTTTCATTTATGAGGTGCACAATCGTAATACAATGTAATACAATTAGATATTTATTGGAATTGGAGAATACCTAAGGCTAAAACGGCGGTGCAGGAATGGGCATTGTTTCGTTCTGTTGTACACAGGGTCGCTATGAGTTGGAACCGACTCGATGGCACTAACAATACCAAAAAACAAACAAAAAACAGCAAATCAAACCCATTGCCACTGAGTAGATTCCAACTTGTAGCGACCCTATAGGAGAGAGTAAAATGGCTCCCTAGGGTTTCCAAGATGCCACTGGTGGATTCGAACTGCCAATCTTTTGATTAGCAGCTGAGCCCTTAACTACTGTGCCACCAGGGCTCCAACAACAGAGGTTAAAAAAAAACACTCAGCGACATGTAATCCAAATGCCCATTTTATAGAAACTGAGAGCAAAGGTAAGGACTTACCATGGTCACCCAGCTAGTTAATGGCCAACATAGTAAAAGTTACAGCTCTTCACTGAAATTAGCAATAGCGTACTCAGAAAATGGTGTTAATTTATATTTCTAATCTCCAGCATACGAAGTAATAGTTACTATATTCTTCTAGGTCTGGCAAGGGAAAATTCATTTCATATCAAAAGCTACCAAATTCAAGACTCACACAGTCAGAAAGCATGATTTTTATGGTATCCTCACAGGAAATTGCTAACCCCTGGCCGATACCACCAGTGAAGAAAAGACTGGGCAATACATGAGATATTTAAAATAAAATGAGCTCAGTAAGCACATCACTTTTTCCGTAGCATGGGTATGATCCGTAGTGAGTTCTTTATGCAGTGGATTTGCAATGTTCAAGGTATCTTACAATTTTATTTTTTGGTGAAGGGTGAAAGTGGGGTAAGAGATTTCCATTCCAAATGAGGCAACCTATATTGAATACGTAGTTTACTTTTTCAACACAACAACCATAATTAATGTCCACGAGCGATCAAATAAAGAATGAACAAATCAGTCGCAGGAGAAATCCAAGCAGATTGTTCCTTAAAAGCGAGGATGGTGAAACCATCCTCAGGAAAGACCAATTGCTAGAGGAGATCACGTTTGGTAAAGCGGAGGGTTAGCGAGAGAATCGTCCATGAGATGGACTGATACAACAGCCTCAAAAATGGAGCCAAACACACCAACAATCATGACGACGGCACAGGACCGGGCAGTGTTTCATTCTAATATATGTAAGATCGCCATGAGTTGGAGCCAACTTGCTGGCACTAACAACAGTAACAGTGATCAAATGAAAATCAGGAGTAAAATTTGGAAGAAATTTCTGGTGAATACTGAAAGACCTCAACACATTATTATTGCTTGACTTAACAAAAAGGTAGAATAGGCTTAATAAAAGACTGAGAGGCTAACTTCGCCAGCTAGACAAAAATATGCACCCGTTTGAATGAGATTTTTAAAAAGGGCATGATTGCGGAATAATACTTACTAGAATCTCAATAGCATGCTGCCTTCGAGAAATTATTAGCAATTGAATTCAGCCTCCTAGTTCCAATGTTTCCTATCAAGAGAGTATTTTTATTTTCAAAAGAAGGCCATTATTTTACTTTTTCACAGGTCTGGTTTGTGATGCCAGAATTAAGAGTAACAGAAACCTTGGCTTTAAGATAAAAACTGAGATTTCACAACTAAAGAAAAAAATACGAAAAGTCTAAAATCTGAAAATTTTGGGGGGTTCCATTTCTGCAGTGATTACATTTGCATGTTAATTGCCAATGGTTCCTAAATGCTTTTTTTTTTTTTTTTACTTTTGGCTTTTTTATCTCCCAGAAAGCGTCACTGCTCTTGGTACAGTGACTGTTGTTGGCTGCCATTCAGGTGGCACTCGACTCATGGTGATTCCACGCACAACAGAATGAAACACTGCCCAGTCCTGCATCATCCATGCCCCACCCCTCCCCCCACGACCAATTGAGGATTAGACCATTGTGATCCAAAGGGTTTTTGTTGGTTAATTTTCAGAAGCAGATCACCAGCCTTTTCTTCCTAGTCTGTCTTAGTCTAGAAGCTCTACCGAAACCTGTTCACCATCACAGCAACACGCAACCCTCCACTGACAGGCAGCTGGCGGCTGTGCAGGAGGTGCGCTGATGGGGAATCAAACCCCGGTCCTCCTACATAGAAGGCGAGAATCCTACCACTGAACAACCACTGCCCTCTTGCTACATGATACTCTTTATTTTTTCCAGAGTCTCTCTCTGTATTGCCCAACCCTACCCTCCCAGTAGGTTCAGAGGACCTACTGGCATTGTACAGGAGTTGACATTCTTCAAGTTTTACATTTATAATCAGGAAGAAACTACTGCCTTAGTAACATAAACATGAGATACAAGGTGGCTTCTCATATTTCCCCTTGATTAAATTTACTTTGATTATTTGGATTGTTGTTTTAGGCATAAAAAAAATGTGCTGTGGAATTACTGCACACCGTGCCTCACGCTTCGCAATGATTTCATCCTTTTACGGTGAATAAATTCGTCGCCATCAGTGAGGTTCATGAATAAGATTATGAGTCTTCACTCTGCAGGAACGTTCTTAATGGATGCTGAGGTGGGACTTTGTGAAGGCCATTTTTGCAAGAAGAATAACTTAGAATGAAATACTTAGTCGATCTACTTATTAAGATGAAATTTGTGAGTCTAATTTTCAACCATTATTTCATAATGAGCACCCTCCATTCCTTAATTCATTGATTTCCTTATAACACTTGCATTAGATGGGCACTTAGCTCATCTTCCTGTGCTTTTCTGCATCTTAGATTTTGTGCTGCTGACTTCCTCCTCGGCTCAGGAACACTGTCCAGTGGGGCCTGACATCACAGCCTCATCAGTTCATGAACAAAGGATGAACTAACTCATCCGTAAACCCACTGCCGTCGAGTCGATTCCGATTCATAGCGACCCTATAGGACAGAGTAGAACTGCCCCATAGAGCTTCCAAGGAGCACTTGGTGGATTTGAACTGCTGACCTTTTGGTTAGCAGCCATAGCTCTTAACCACTACGCCACCAAGGTTTCCAACTAACTCATCGGTAAACGTGAATTAAGAGCACTGGAAGATGGAAGAGAAGATGGAAGCAACGGTATGCAAGCAGAAGGTTTTTCCTTTAAGAGCATATTCAGAAAACCTCCTTTTTAATAGCCATCTAATGGAGGCAGTGTGGTTTGTTGGCATAAGTCTCACCTTCCATGCAGAAGACCTGGGTTCGATTCCCTTCCAATGTACCTCGCCCATTCCACAGTGCAGTCTTGCATGTTCCTATGATGTTGAACAGGTTTCAGTGGCACTTCCAGACTAAGACAGACTAGGGAGAAAGGCCTGGTAATCTACTTCCAAAAATCAGCCAGTGAAAACCCTATAGGTCACAATGATCTGATCCACAACTGACCATGGGGATGGCACAGGACCGGTAGGGTTTCTGTTCCATCGTGCATGGGGTTGCCATGAGTTGGGAGCCAAATACATGCCAGCTAACAACAACAATAACAATCTTTGGAATACACTGGTGTCGTAGTTATCTAGGGCTGTTATAACAGAAATACCACAAGTGGATGCCTTCGACAAACAGAAGCTTATTATCTCAGGTCTACTAGGCCAGAAGTCCAAATTCAGAGCATCAGCCCCAGGAGGTGGCTTTCTCTGTCAGCTCTAGAGAAAGGTCCTTGTCATCAACCTTCCTCTGGACTAGGAACTTCTCAGCACAGGAACCCAGGGTCCAAAGGACATACGCTCCTGGTTCTGCTTTCTTGGTGGTATGAAGTTCCCAACTCCTGGTTTGCTTTTGTCTCTTGTAAGATAAAACGTGATGCAGGCCACACTCCAGGGAAATTCCTTTTATATTGGATCAGGTTTACGACCTTAGTAAGGGTGTTACATTCCACCTTAATCCTCTTTAACATAATCTAATCTTGCCTCATTGACACAGGCAGAGATTAGGATTTACTACACATAGGAAAATTACATCAAACACAAAATGGAGGACAACCACAAAATACTGGGAATCGTGGCCTAACCAAGTTTGATACACATATTTTGGGGGGACATAATTCAATCCATGACAACTGGGTAAGGGAAAAGGAATAAAAAAGGCTTCCATAAAATTTGTGCTTCACTCAAACTGGAACTTGGAGTTTGTTTACTTTTTCCCAATTCTTATCTTTTTGGGGGGCATTTTTCATATAGGCAATTTTTGTTTAGGCTGTGTTTCATGTTTCTCTGTAGGTACTAAATACACTTGCAAGCACAGGCTGACACACATGTTGTGAGGTTGAAAATTATTAGGAGCAAGCTGGGAAAAGTTTAGTGGCAGGATTCTAGCTTTTGGAACATTCATGTAATTATTAATGACTATCAGAAGACACACTGCAGGCAACAAAAAATTGATCCTCTTAATGTTTACACGTAGGAGCCCTAGCGGCACAACGGTTAAGTGCTTGACTGCTAACTGAAATGTCGGTGATTCCACCAGCGGCTCCACGAGAAAGGACCTGGTGATGTGCCCCCACAAAGATTGTTGTTAGTGTTGTTAGGAGCCATCGAGTTGGTTTTGACTCATAGCGACCTTATGTACAACAGAATGAAGCACTGCACCATCCTCATGGTTGTTGTTATGCTTGAGCCCATTGTTGCAGCCACTGTGTCAATCCATCTCGTTGAGGGTCTTGCTCTTTTTCACTGACCCTCTCCCAAGCATAAAGTCCTTCTCCAGGGACTGAGCCCTCCTGATAACATAAAGATTACAGCCTAGAAAACCCTATGGGGCAGTTTTACTCTACAGAGTGCCTATGAGTCAAAACTGACACAACAACACTTAAATATATCAAGTCAGTAAATGAATTCTTGAAGTCAGCATTCCCAAATGAAACATTCAAATCACTCAAGGCTTTCTTTCTGTTTCTGTCTATCTGCAACTTACCTTTTCTCTTTCTCTCTCTGTCACTTCATTTCTTTCCTTCCTTTCTCTCTCCTCTCATGGATTAAATTGTATCCCCCCCCCTAAAATATGTGTCAACTTGGTGAGGCCATGATTCCTAGTATTGTGTAACTGTCCTCCATTTTGTAATTTTCCTATGTGTTATAAATCGTAATCTCTGCCTGTGGTTAAAAACGATTAGGGTGGGATATAACGTCCTTACTCAGGTCACATCCCTGGGCCAACACAAAGGGGGTTTCCCTGGGGTATGGCCTGCACCACCTCTTATCTTACAAGAGGTAAAAGGAAAGAGAAGTGAGCAGAGAGCTGAGGACTCATACCACCAAGAAAGCAGCTGGGAGCAGAGCGCGTTCTTTGGACCCAGGGTTCCTGTGCAGAGAAGCTTCTAGTCCAGGGGAAGATTGATGACAAGAACCTTCCTCCAGAACCGACAAAGAGGGAAAGCCTTCCCCTGGAGCTGATGCCCGGAATTTGGACTCGTAGCCTACTAGACTGTGAGAGAATAAGTTTCTCTTTGTTAAAACCATCCACTTGTGGTATTTCTGTTATAGCAGCACTAGGTGACTAAGACACTTCCCTCCCTCCTTCCATTTCTTCCTTCCTTTCTACAACCACAATGTTGAATCTATCTCTATGAAATCAAAGTGGCCACACATCAGTCCCCCGGGCCTATGGAGCTACCTTCATAAGGAAAGATACACCATCCACGACACTGTCTCCATGACCTGAGCTTCGTCCAGCGAGCAGCTGAGATTGCCCAGTGCTCAGTGCTGATAATTTCATCAAACAACGCTGATCATCTCGAGCGGCACAGTTCAGTCTACATCCTCCTGACAGACTGCAGAGCTGCTATTAGAGGTGATTCAGAAAACAGTTTCTGCAAACATGTAAACTTCTAAAAGGAAGAAAGGCTATGTTATAGATGGCACTTTGTCTACTTTGACAGAGTAAAAATAATCCTGTAACAACTTCAGAAAAATTAATTTTAGGCTATTGGGATAAAAAGGAAAAGCTACTACTTGCCAACCATGCATGGTGACATGACATTTTGAAATACCTGGAAAGATCTCAAAGGCATATCCCCATGAAATGATTAAGAATTGCATAAAAATATTTAAACAAACAAACAAAAACCACTGCCTTCAAGCCCATTTCAATTCATAGTGACCCCACAGGGTCTCCAAGGCTGTAAACCTCTATGGAAGCAGACTGTCACATCTTTCTGCCTCTGAGCCACTGGTGGGTTCGAACTGCCCCCCTTTTGGTTAGCAGTCAATAACCATACATGATGACATCACATTTTAAAATAGTTGGAAAGAAGTCAAAGGCATACCCTCCTGTGATGGTAAAGAACTCCTCAAAAATATCTAAGCCTATGGACAAATGTGGAAGAAGCTGGATTTTGGTCAAATGGCCAAAGAGCATCGTTATCATTAGACTTGCTTCCTCTGACACTGTCCCATTGCCCTACACAGGGTCAGCTGCTAAGACTTTTTTCAAGCACAGGATAAAAGTTCAAGGGGAAGAGTTAAAGTTGCCCAGCCGGGACACTGGAGAAGGATAGGGATAAGGGGAGGGAACTAAGCGCTAATGTAAATGTCGTACCGCCATTACCACTTTAGAACAACGACTTAAGTTGCAGGCACGAGAAGGACACGTGTGCAAACACTGTAGTACCCACTGCAGCAGGGATCTTGCCAGAGGAATAAGAAGAGAAAGGACGGTTGCTCCATCTGAGAAGAACCACCTAACTTAACACATGGGAGAAGGGGTGTAGCTAAGTACCATGATTGCACTGGAAATCTCTCAGATTGATTTCCTTCAAGACAGAGATAAATAAAATATGACTGGACCAGCTGTGCCATGATATGGCTCATTCAGGATGCTGTGAATTATTTATTCCTGACTATATATACGGTCTGGAATGTTTATTCGCTAACCTTTTAAAGCCATCTGAAAGAAGAGTGCAAACGTTTCTCAAATTGATACTTTTGGGTAGACATCCCTAAAGACTAGCTGCTTTATTTGTACTCCTGAACTAACTCTCATGTATACACCCTGAAAAGAACAGTGGACAAGTAGGTAGTGCTTTACCAAGCAACAACGCACAGTCACAGGCCCATACAGACTGGGCCCTCAGGAAGAGTGTATGCCCATAGATGCTAGTGAATGCTTTCTTTACACTCAATGGTTTCCCAAAGTAAACTAGGAAATAAAATTCACTCTTGTGTCCAATAATATCTAAGTTGTACTATGTGATTCCTGGTTGTATTTCTTCCAAGAATATAACCAGAAGACTCTTTAGAGGCAAGGATGGCAAGATTTTGACGCATAATCAAGAAAGACCAATTGAAGAAAACTAGGTCAGGCAAGCCTACTGAGTGATAAGAGACCCACTGGTGCAAGACTAGCCATCCCAGCTGTGGCCACCAGAGATCAGCTATCCCCTGACAGACCCATCAGCTGATTGCCGACACATAAATGAACCCAGCCAAGACCAGAAGAACTGCTCAGCTGAGCCTACTCCAGTTTGCTGACCAACATAATCGTGAACTAAATAAATGACTGCTATTTTAAGTCACTAAAAAAAAGAAAAGAAAGACCAATCACTATTAAAGGACATCATGGTTGATAAGGTAGAGGGTCAGCAAAGGCGAGGGAGGCCCTCCATGAAGTGACGCAGTGGCTAAAACAACGGACTGGAACATCATAAAGCTGGCATAGGATGGGGCAATGTTTTGTTCTGTTATACATCAGGTCACCACTACCAACGACATTATTGTTGAAAAGATAGGCAAGTTTCTGCTCTGGTGATGCGTACTGGAAAATGCAAACGTCAGACCAAAAATGGCACAAAGGAAGCCAGAACGTAATTATAAATTGTGAAGATGGCTATGGGAAAGCCTGGGCTGCTATGAAGGAAGGAACCAGGAAGAACTCATTTAGGATTTGGGGGTGTAGAGAAGTTCTCTGTCTTAGTCATCTAGTGCTGCTAAAACAGAAATACCACAAGTGGATGGCTTTAACAAAGAGAAATTTATTCTCTCACAGTCTAGTAGGATAGAAGTTCAAATTCAGGGTGTCAGCTCCAGGGGAGGGGTTTCTCTCTCTGTCGGCTCTGGAGGAAGATTCCTTGTCATCAGTCTTCCCTTCGTCTGGGAGCATCTCAGTGCAGGAACCTCAGGTCCAAAAGATACGCTCTGCTCCCGGCACTGCTTCCTTGGTGGTAGAGGTCCCGAAATCTTTGCTTGCTTCCCTCTCCTTTTATCTCTTGAGAGATAAACGGTGGTGCAGCCCACACCCCAGGGAAAATCCTTTTACATTGCATCAAGGATGTGGCCTGAGCAAGGGTGTTACATCCCACCCTAACCCTCTTTAACCACAGGCAGAGATTATGATTTATAACCCATAAAACAAAAAACCAAACCCGTTACTGTCGATTCTGACTCATAGCGACCCTATAGGACAGAGTAGAACTGCCCCATAGAATTTCCAAGGAGCACCCGTGGATTTGAACTGCCGACCTTTTGGTTAGCAGCCGTGGCTCTTAACCATTATGCCAGCAGGGTTTCCTATCACATATAGGAAAATCACAAAATGGAGGGCAACCACACATGGCCTAACCAAGTTGACACATATTTTCAGGGGACACGATTCAATCCATTACAGCCTCTTTGATCAAAAAGCATTTTAACCTGAGAGCCAAGGGGTGAGTAAAAGCTCACCAGGAGATGGTGACGGTTGCAGAATATGATTGATGTAATTGGTGTCACTGAACCGTACATGTGAAAGATGCTGAACTGGCAAACGTTGTGTTACCTGTATTTTTACAACAGCAACAAAAATCTTTCAATAAAATAAAAATTTTCTAAAGTTCATCAGGAGAACAGCAGAGGGGCACCTGTGCCTGGCAAAGGGCAGTGCACTGAAGCACCTCTGGCAACTTTAAGAAACGCATGGGACTGTGGATGGAATGTGGCAGGTGAAGACCTCGGGACACCAAATAAGCTCCGAGGAGTAGGCATGGCCTGGGTCAGGTCGAGCCCTGTGAGTCCACTCAAGGATTTGGGTCATTCTCCCAAGCTCACTGGAAAGCAACCACTATTTAAGGCAGAAAGTGATATTTCCCTCATTGCTGCTTAAAGAATGGATCTGAGCAGGGGAGAAGCGGAGGTGGGAAATCCACTTAAAAGGCCATTCAACTGGTCCAAGAAGTGGCAGTGACGGGACCAAAACCATGGCTTGAGAAGGCAAATGGATAGAGGTGCAATACATTGAGATAGCAAGACCAGAGGAGGAGAAGGGTTGGGGGAAAAGATCAAGAGTTCTGTCAGAGACACATTTAGTTTGAAATTCACATTAAACATTCAAGCGAAGATGTCAAGTAAGTAGTTGAATTTATAAACTTCACAATATTCAGTAGAGAAGGAAGAACCAGCATGAAATTTTTAAGTTGATCAGTCAGAGAAATAAAGGAAACCCAGGGGAAAGAAATTTGAGAGTGGCAAGAAGGAAGACATCAACTGTGTGCTGCTCTGAGAGGGCTGAAGAGCTCTCTTCCAGGTCACTGGGTGGCTCTTAGCAAGAAGAGTTTCAGGAAAGTAATGGAGGAAGAAGTCAACTGAGAGTGGATTGAAGAATGACAGAGAAGCAAAGAGATGGAAACAGTAAGTGTGGACAATACTTTCTAAAAGTATGACTGGGAAAGAAAACAAACAGTAACCGGGACCAAAAAAAAAAAATTCAAACCCGTTCTGATCAAGCCAATTCCTACTCATAGCAAACCTACAAGACAGAATAGAACTGCCCATAGAGTTTCCAAGGAGCGCCTGGTAGTTAGCAGCCGTAGCTCTTCATCACTACACCACCAGGGTTTCCACAGGAAAGATATATTTGATAGCCTTTTGCTTTTCTGTTTTCTTTCTTAACAGCATGGGAGAGAGACTATCTATTTAACACTTGGGAATAATCCAGTACAGAGGAGACACAGAAGAGTCAGAGAAGAAAAGACACAGCTGAAGAACAAAAGCCTCGAGCCTGTCAGAGGGCTGAAATCTGGAGCCCCAGTGGAAGGATGGGCCCTGAAGAGGCTGATGTTTTCTCTTTGGTACCAGATGGACAAGGATCCCACAGTGACACAGCCCTGACATTCTACTCCAGGCTTAAAAGACAATCCATTCTAATTGTTCCAAATTCCCAGAGTCAGGATAATTAGAAGCCTTGAGATTTTGAAATGTTAAAGGAATGCTGCAGTGGGTTGAGTGATGGCCCCCCAAAAGGATATATTCATGTTCTAATCCCCAGAATGGAAACCCTGGTAGCATAGTGGTTAAGAGCTACGGCTGCTAACCAAACGGTCAGCAGTTTGAATCCACCAGGGGCTCCTTGGAAACCATATGGGGCAGTTGTACTCTGTCCTATAGGGTTACTATGAGTTGGAATTGACTCGACAGCAGTGGGTTTGAATCCTCAGAATCAGGGAATGTGACCTTATTTGGAAAAGTGGTTTTTGTAAAGGCAATTAAGTCAAGGATCTTAAGATGAGATCATCCTGGATTATCCAGTTGGGTCCTAAATCCAATGGCAAGTGGTGTTGTAAGGCAAACACACAGAGGGAATAGGTGCACAGAGGAGAAGGCGATGTGAAGATGGGGCAGAGAGAGACATGACCACCAGCCAAGGAATGCCAACAGCCACCGGAAGCTGGAAGAGGCAAGGAACAGGCTCTCTTCTAAAGTTCGAGGAGGGACCACAACCATACCAACACCACGATCTCAGCTTCTAACCTCCAGAACTGTGGGAGAATAAATTTCTGTTGCTTTAAGCCACTAAGTTTGTGGCAATTTGTTACAGCAGCCCTACGAAATGAATACAAATTTCTATTTATGAACACTATGTGTTTAAAGCTACTGAGGTCCTATCAGCCAACAAAACAATTATGTTTACACACTTGCTGACAAAAGCACTTAAAACCCCTCAAATTCTCAGTTTATTCCACCAATTATTCCTCTAAGGCAAAAAACCCAAGGCTCTGTGTTTTATTACTTCTATTTATAGCAATAAAATCTCAACCCACAGATTCAAATAAACATGCAGAACGCAATGAAGTAAAATGAACTCGCTTAAAATGCATTACTAAATAACTCTTCACAAATGGATTCCCTGAGGCTTTATGTCCATATACACGCCGCTGAGTGCTAAACTCAAGGACACTCCCATCCCAGCAGATGGTCCAAGGACAGGAAGAGGAGGGCTGCATCTGTGTGGCAAACCATGAGCAACCAAGCCAGTGTGGTGGCCCCTGCAGGGAGTTTCTGAGAATAGGGTTCTATCTGATTTCTGGAAGTTCACCTTGGAAACTGAAAGTCCAACAGACTCATTCATTCATTCAACAAAATATACTGAACATCTGCCACGTGCCATCTGTGGTTCTAGGTGCTGCAAATACCTACAAGATAAAACAATCCTTGTCCCTCAAGGTGGCTGAGAGAATAAACAGGGAAGACATTCAGCTTATATCTGGAATGTGGCTACTTGTCACTGCATCACTGCTACCATCCTGGTTCAATCAAGTCACTGTCATGTCTCACTTAGATTATTACAAAAGCCTCATAACTGGTCATTTGGCTTCTACTTTACCACTCTGTGGTCTCTTCTCTATACAGTAGATAGAGGACCTTTTCAAATATTAAGTCTGATCATGATACTGGTCTATTCCAAACCTCAGGTGGCTTCCAACAAGGCTCTGCTACTCACTGACCTCATGCCTATCACTCTCTTTCTGGTAGACTTCAAAATGGCCCACAATACTTTGCAGCTCCTCCCATCAAGAGGTGGAAGTCTATTTACTCACCTTTTGAATTGGGGGCTGGCCATGAGACTCGCTTTGACCAACTGAATGTGCAAATATGACTTGTAGCTTCTCTCTCTCAACTCTTGGAACCCTACTGCCTCATGTGAACAAGTGTGTTGGCAGCTGAGATAAAACTCATGTAGATAAAATGGTACTCATGAAAAGTGTGCTTCTTAGCTCAAGTAGATACATGAGACTAAACGGGCAACTACTGTCCAGAGGGAAGATGAAAAGACAGAAAGGGACCAGAGCTGGTTGAATGAACTTGGGAAATCCAGGGTGGAAAGGAGAAGTATGCTGTCAAAATAAAGGGAGAGCAACTACGGTCACATAACAATGAATGTATAAGATTTTGCATGAGAAAATAACTTGAACTGTAAACTTTCACTTAAAGCACAACGACAACAACAAAAATTCATGTGGACCAGAGACAAGCTATCTTACCTGAAATCCTGCAACCCAACCAACACTCAGCTTCCTGACAGCTGTCAGAGATACATGACTGAGTCTAGCCAGGACCAACAGAAGAAATGCCCAGCTAAGCCCAGCCAAATTGTTGGCAAACAGGTTACTGCGTTAAATAAATGGTGGCTATTTTAAGCCACTAAGTTTTTGGGTGGTTTATTATGCAGCAAAAGCCAACTGATCCACCCCTCCTTGTTCATTTTGTTCCTGCCACACTGGCTTCCTTCCTGTTCATGAACATAGCAAGTATCCTTTCCACCTTTGGCCTGTTGCACTTGCTATTTATTCCCTGCTATTTATTTAAGAGCACTTTTCACCCAGATAGCCACATAGATCACTCCCTTCATGCTTCTGCTCAACTGTGACCCATCAGTGAGACCTTCCCTGTGTATCCTATATAGAACTGCATACCTTCCCACACCATGCCAGCTGAGCACTCCTTTATTTTTCTGCCTAAGGTTTGTCACCATCTGACATATTACACATTGATAACACATTTACTCATTTATTTATTTTTAATCTGTTTTGCTCATTAGATTATAAGTCCCATGAGGACCAGCGTGGGCCTGGTACATGATAGTTACTCAATATACCCACCCACTGCCATCAAGTCGATTCCGACTCACAGCAACCCTATAGGATAGAGTAGAACTGCCCCACTGAATTTCCATGGAGCAGCTGGTGGATTTGAACTGCCAACCTTTAGGTTAGTGGCTAAGCTCTTAACCACTGTGCCACCAGGGCTCCAATATACCCTTGTTAGATAAGTAGATGAATGAATGAAATTGGAAAACATAAGGTAGTAACTACTCTAAAGAGATTTAAAAACAGGTGATTCAAAGCAAGTAAGTAGGCGTCCACTTTAGACTCAATGGTGATGGAAGATATCTCTGAGCGGGTGATATTCAAGTGGACACCTGAATAACCGGGCAATGTTTCCTCCTGTTACACATGAGGTCGCTATAAGTCAGAGCCGATACAATGGCAACTGACGACAACATCTTTAAAAAAAAACCCAGCAGAAATAAGTGATATATAAGGAAAATATTCTTAAAGGAAAGAGAATCACACAAATTTTACAAGTTCATAAAACAGCTTTCTTTTTGTTGTGCCAAATAATCACCTTGCTTTCCTTTCTCAAGATGGTGCCCCTGACTGTTTTGTTCCACAAAGTCTGCGTGCTCCGTGAGGCCCTGTGGTTTTTCTCTTCCTCCTCCACAGCCTCCTCTGATGAGACCTACTTGCCATGGCAGCCCTGACTGCCCACTGCCTCAGGCACTCCTGTTCATTCCTTCATTGTTTCAGCTTAAATCACCTCGGCAGCAAGGCAAGGAGCCAGGCACGATGCAGGGTGGTTTGCCCATCTCAGAACAGAGAACACATCTTCAAAGGAGAGGGCCACTGAGATGCTGGAGAAAAGTCAGACAGCACGCTGACATCCATGCTCCCTGAAGAGAACTGCCTCAGACGCCACATTTGGATAAGCCAGAAAGGCTAGTTTACGCCATACTGGTGTGTTATTTATTACGTGTGATAAACCAGTCTTTCAGTTCAATGCTGTGAGCTTGTAAAGGCAGCAGCACTTCCTCCTGAACTTGCCCTTGCCTCTCCCTACGGAAAACCGACTCACTCTTCAAGATCAGCTCGGAGTCCACATCCTCCAACACGAGCCTCTCCCTCTTCTGATCCCATCATTCCTTGTTTGTCCAACTGTTTCTTGCATACCACACAAGGCCTTGGGATATGTACTGTGCTGTCTTGTCATTGAACTCCTAGGCTTTTACAGCTGGATTTGGTCACATGGCATTGTAGCAACGAATTGCATTGCTACTTAATCTTTGTATGGGTTCAGCTTATCTCTACAGCAAGCTGTAAGGCCAGAAAACATCCTTCATAGCATTCTGAGTGGTATCACCAATGTCATTCAGTAGAATTTTCAGACTGAAGGACAGATTTGCAAAAGATTGATTTTTTAACATGTGCAGTTTTTCCATATTAGAAGTAAGTTACAAGCCTTCTTTAAGCTACAGGAATGGAGACAGCTTTTTACCAACTAAACATATGACACGAAAAATATGCAGGTGACTTCAGGTCAACAGGATGAAATACTGAAATCAAGATTGCCTAGGAAAAGTCAGGCGCCTAAAGACCTGGTGTCTTAGTTTCTTAACACTGCTATAAAAGAAATCCCACAGGTAGACGGCTTTAACAAACAGAAATTTATTTTATCACAGTTTAGGAGGGTAGAAGTCCAAACTCAGGGCGCTGGTCCTAAGGGAAGGCTCTGTCTGTCACTCTGGGGGAAATCCTTGTGTCTTTCAGCTTCTCTTCCTGGGTCCCTTGGTGGTCCCCACATGGCCTCAGCCTTTCTCCATTTGGCCTCCTTGCTTCTGAGCCTAATCTGCTCTTTTTACATCTCAAAAGTGATTGGCTTAACACACACCCTACAGTGATACGGCCTCATTAACATAAAAGGAAAATCTTATTCCCAAATGGATTATATCCACAAGTATAAGGGTTAGGATGTAATCCACAACACCTGGATTACAAAATTCGCTTCCTCCAAAATAAATAAGGATTGCAAGGTTATCAGGTTTTTATGTTTACAAAGTGGTCAAGTCTTTAAAACAGGCTCATGTCTGAATTCAAGCGACAATGAGAACGAAACAGTGGGCCTCGTGGACTACTTATTTGAGCTTCTGAGCATGGAATGACCCAGCAGGGAAGGTTGAACAACATAAGAGTGTTGCAAAGAATTCATGAGAAGGTGTGAGAAAAAGAGATGGGCAGAGAAAACAAGGAGCTGCCCCATAGGAACTGGGGGCCCAGAAGGCAGAGAAGTACATACAGGAAGTGCCTCCCAGGAGAGAAGATAAGCGAGAGCAGCTTAGACAAGAGGAAAAGACAGGACTGGACAACTGGGATTGACAGAGAGTCTTTGGGAATTTATTTCTGTCACAGAAAATGAAGAACTGTTCATAGTGAGTTTCGGAGTGATGATTCAAGGGGTATCACTTGTTAGAATGTCATGGGGTTATAGGGAGTTTAGTTCAGCTTGAGCTCAAAGGTGAGACTCAGTAATGAAAGCAAAAATGGTCTCCTGTCTTCATTAATCCAGGAGAAGAGAGAATCGTGACTCAGGGTGTGGACAGCTGCCAACAAAGAATTTCAATGTAGAATGGAGTATTAGGTCTGGAGCCAACAAAAAAAAGATGGAATAAGGGACATGCAGGAAATACAAGAGCAGGTTTTCGAGAAGCGGAATCAAAACTGGAGGCACAGCCCATTTCCCCATACACTCTATTAATAAAGGTTTCTACTTCCCATATGGAGGCAGTGGTCGTTTGGCGGTAGCATTCCTGCCTTGCATGCAGGAGACCCAGGTTCAAATACCG
Organism: Loxodonta africana; assembly: GCF_030014295.1. NCBI lineage: Eukaryota > Metazoa > Chordata > Mammalia > Proboscidea > Elephantidae > Loxodonta > Loxodonta africana. The sequence goes on from NC_087343.1 coordinate 19,598,306, forward strand.
GCCAATGTGCCTCATATGCAGCCACCTCCCTCCTGTCTGTCAGTGGAAGCTTGCGTGTTGCTATGATGCTGAACATGTTTCAGTGGCTCGGCCAGGCTAAGATGGACTAGGAAGAAAGGCCTGGCAATCTTCTTCCAAAAATCAGCCACTGAAAACCCTGGTGATCACAGTGCTCCATAACCAATTCATTCCATTGTGCCTGGGGTTGCACTGAGTCGCGGCCAAAGCAACAGCAGCTAACAACAACAACATTTCCCATAGGGAAGGACCAAAGATGTAATGCCGAGGAGCTTCACATCCATTCACTTTAGTGAGAACTACACGGAGGTTAATATTTGAGAAGCGTCCTCAGCCTGCATCATCTCTGCTGCATAAGCAAAATAAAACCCAAATTAGCTCCGATTCTTGGAAATTCAGTTACAATTGAGGGCAATTAAAATCTCAAGATAAAAACTGAGTTTGGCCTAATGCAAATCTGTAGACTTGCTAATAACTGTCAGGTGTTATAAGACCTTCAAAAAGATTGAACACACCCACATCAATATGCTCTACGCTGTTCTAGTGTGACTGGAAATTGTCTTTACAGTAACTATACAGGGTCACTTTGAGTCGGAATCGACTTGACGGCAACGGGTTTGGTTTCAGTTTGGATGTAACGGAAATGTCTTCCTGTTTGGCGGACTGATTTTTTAAAAAGGTCTTGCTAATCACCATAGGTTTACAGCAGAGGTTCCCAGTTGTTCTTGGATCATGAAGCCCTTGGTGTCACAGTAAATTTTCTCACAATGTTCCCCCCCCACCCCCCCCCAAAAAAAACCTTTGCCTCTGAGTCAATTTCAACTCACAGGATAGAGAAGAACTGCCCCATAAGGTTTCCAAGGCTGTAGTCTCTGTGGAACCAGACTGCCACATCCTTCTCCCATAGAGCGGCTGGTGGATTTGAACTGCTGAGCTTTCGGTTCGCAGCTGAGCACTTAACCACTGCGCCACCAGGGCTCCTTGGACAATGCCCTTAGGGCAAAGGAAATAGCCTGCGGCTCTGTTCATTAAGTAGTTAGGTCCGAACAACTTAATAAGCATTTATTCCCTAACAACTTAGTAGCCATTTGGAAAAAATATATATACATAAATGTCATTATTAAAGAACCACAATTAATCATAATGGTATGTGTGAGCTTAGAGGGCACTGCAAAGCTTCTCAGACTTTGGAATGGAATAAGACACTGCCCTGATGCCTTTATTCCCTGTTCCACATTGATCTTTGTGCACACTTCCCAAGCATAAGGCATCATCGAGGAACATGGGAGATCTAATGGCAAAAGTTTGAATGACTTGGAGCTCATGATTCATGCAGTGTCCAACAGATGGCGCTGCATTTTCCTTGACAATTTACAATATCCGGCGATGCCCAGGGGAAGTCACAGTGTGCACAAGTTTTAGGGTCTGGGTTTTATGCAATCATTAATTTATATCTCAAACACTTACGGGCAAGAGTCATAATTAACAAAAGAAGATGCAAATCTATCTTTCTAATAATTTTTTCGAAGTTTTTGGCTGACATTTTGTCAGATCTGATAAGGCTGTCGTCTTTTTTTTCTAGAAACATGAATGTACTAGTACTAGGAGTATCAGCTTGGCCATGCTCTTACGGTTTCTCTACGGTTGCAACGAAATGGATTGACACAGTGGCTCCAAAAATGGGCTCAAGCACAATAACGATTTTAAGGATGGCACAGGAACGGGGCAGTGTTTCGTTCTGTGGTACACTGGGTTGCTATGAGTTGGAACCGACTGGACGGCACCTAACAACAATGTTTGCATTATTATAATGACCTCCAATCTGAGGTTTCTTTGAAGGAATGTTTTTCAGCCTCTTGTCAGTTATGTAAGGGGTAAGTTTAGTTTAAACCATATATTATAATTTGCAATATTAACTCAACGGTGCCCTGATAAATGCAGTACGTCACATTAAAGTGAAATGGAACCTAATGACTGAGGTTGACACCATGGCTTGCTCCTTCTTTTGAACTCAGCACTCACGCCATTCCATACAGTAAACGTTGGTTAAGCTGTGTGTGGACACCCTGGTGGCATAGTGGTTAAGACCTACAGCTGCTAACCAAAAGGTCGGCAGTTTGAATCCACCAGACGCTCCTTGGAAACTCTATGGGGCAGTTCTACCCTATTCTGTAGGGTCGTTATGAGTCAGAATCGACTCTACGGCAATGGGTGGGTGCTGCTGTGTGGACTGAAGATGATACACGTAAATATCCTACAACTGGAATGGCACACAGTTCCTGTCCAGTAAATGCTATTATGATCCTTAGAGTCCTCAAGTGCTGTGAAGAACCCCAAAAATGACCCCCTGCCATGTGACTTTTAAAGCAGGGAATGAATTTTCCAGCAATGCTTGGATGACCATGAAAAATTCAGTCCCAAGCCTCGTCAACAGGGATGGATTTGGAGCTTGTAAAAGCAGCAACGATCTTAGGACTGGCTCATTCCTGGACACCTCCCCACTGGAGAACCCTAGCAGGGGCATCGGTTTCCTTTGACCACTGCTTCATTACAATTTCAAAGGGATCCATGTCAATCAATGCAGAATAAGTGCCTGAGAAAGTCTAATCACACGAGGCAGAAAAAAGCTACATAAATAAGTCAGAAGAACTTTAATACAAACTGGTTACGGGTTAAGTTCATAAAAGCACCAGTAGGTCCACGGATAGCACAGTTTGTGTTGGACTACTGGCGAAGGTTGGCAGTTCCAACCCACCAATGGAACTGTGGAAGAAGGTCCTGGCAATCTGCTTCCGTAAAGACTGCAGCCAAGCAAACCCTCTGGAGCCATTCTACTCTGTAATACATAGGTTCACCATGAGTCGCAGTTGACTTGACGGTGATGGCTTTAGGCCTGTGAGATACATTTTTTCCTCTTCTCCATGAGAGGAAAGACCCTGGAGTGGCATGCTGGCCCTGAAACCTGTAGATACTGAGTCACTGAGATGAGAATTGCCTCCACCTCTTGACTGCAAATCTTTAGAAGGTTATCACAGAAAGTGCTGATCGTAAAGGATACAGATGAATCCCTGGACTGCTATGGTTGTTAGTGTGGGTTTCTTAAATAACATTACTCCAGCTAACAGTTATTGTGCACAATAAGCACAATAGCCTGGAGCAGTCAAGGAGAAAGTGATCACGAAGGAACAAAGGCTCCAGCATCTAATGTAAACTAAGAATGGTTCTAAACTGGGGTGCTGGGTGGAAGGTGCACACACGCATCTCTTGACATTAAAGGAAAGAGGATCAGGCATTAAGATAAACCATTTGCTCATCTGCTCAGTGCTCCCCAGTTCCATGAAGTCACATGCCAAGAAAGTACCATATAAAAACCAAAAACCAAACCCAGTGCCATCGAGTCAATTCTGACTCATAGCGACCCTACAGGACAGAGTAGAACCGCCCCATAGAGTCTCCAAGGAGCGCCTGGTGGATTAGAACTGCTGACCCTTTGGTTAGCAGTCATACCACTTAAGCACTTAGCCACCAGGGTTTCCAAAGTACCATATAAATGCCACTAATTAATGACTGGCATCTCTGGTTCAATGACAGAAATCTCACCCTCCATGTGGAAGATCTGGGTGTGATTTCCAACCAATGTACCTCATGCGTAGCCACCACCCACCTGTCAGTAGATGCTTGCCTGTTGCTATGATGCTGAACAGGTTTAGCAACACATCAACTAAGATGAACGAGGAAGAAAGGCCTGGCGAGCGACTACCAAAATTCAGCCAATGAAAACCCTGTGGGTCATGATGTTCTGATCCCCTGCCTATTACGGGGATGATGCAGGACTGGGTGACATTTTCTTTGTGCACTGGCTTGCCATGACTTGAGAGCTGACTCAACGGCAGCTCACAACAACAATTAATGACTAAGTCATTTTTCAGACTATGTTGTCGGCAGATAAACTCATTTTTAACACATGAATTATTCTGACCTTTATTTCAAGTTGTAGTACTTTGCATCTGGAATTAAACTTAAGTTTTTAATTATAAAACCCCTAGCTAATACACTCTTTCTTGTAATAAGAGCCACTTTTTTAATGCCCTGCACAGGCATTTTATAAATAAGAACTAACTGCATAAAAGAAGGGAAAAATTAACATAAAACTCCTTGGGGCAAGAAAAGGTAAATGATGGTCTCTTCCCTCTCCAGATCTCTTTGGCCCTCCGTAAAGCTCTGCAAATATTTCCAAGCTTCTCATGCAGTTGGACGTGCAGAGTTAAGATTCTAATAAGCACTGACATAAAATCAATTCGCATACGAAACACTCACCATAATACAATTCATTGTTCCAACCTTCAGAAATGGCATTTCCAAAAGGCCTGCTTTGGTTAACATTGACTTTGAATAAATGTGGGTTTTTATAAGGAGTAAAATTAATGAGTTGATTAAAGCATTAAAAATTGGGAGTGGGGAATGAAACCGAGGCCATGAAACACTTTATGTACAAACTATCAAATGGGAATCTAATTTGCTCTGTAAACTTTTACCTGGTAAAAAATAAAAAAAAAAAAATTTAGTAATGAATAATGCTGATGGTGATGGTTGAACACACGATAAACATAATGTTGCTGAACTGAACATGGAAGAATGTTGAAATGTTTTGTTACATATACATTTACCACAACAACAAAAAAAAGATAATTATAGAAAAATCTGCTCTGATATCATATGAGCAGTGCTTTCACCTCCTGAGAATAAAGATTCTCTTTCTCAAGGGAAAAAAAAAAATTGCAGGAATATTTTGAAGAGCTTTAAATTATTATGTAACTCTACCTGCTTGCATCACCCCAGCACAGTCAGAAGAAAGCCCTTCCCCCATGGTTCCTCCAAATGATGAATTATGGAGAAAAATAAAGGAGCATATCTAGAGTGGTGTTGTGTGCCATCGAGTCGATTCTGACTCATAGCGACCCCATAGGATAGAGCAGAACTGCCCCAAGGAGCGACTGGTAGATTTGAACTGCTCATCTTTTGCTTAGCAGAGAACTCTTAACCACTGCACCACCAGAGCTCCATATCTAAAGTGAGTGGTTAAATATTCAAACTTCAAGGAGTAGGGTGGAAATTCCTAAGACAACAGTAACTACTGAATAGGTGCAATACTCATGCCGGCTGAGTATTCAACTGAGATGTGTTGAGACGTCCCAGCTCATCCTAAATCATGTCCATTGTTGAAGGCAAGCATGGAAGAGAGACTGCTAATGTTCTTCAAACATCCTGCCTGTCCTCGAAGTTGAGTTGAGGCATGTGACTAAGTCTGGTCAAGGGAATATGAGTGACCTGATGTCAGCTTCACCAGACCTGGCCATGAAAACATCCATGTGATCCTCCTTCTTGCCTCCCTCAAGGAGTTGATGACTCTGCAGGCCCCATGATCCTGGTGGGGCAGACATCCACAGCATGGAGGAGGGCACTTGACCCATAATGGATGGGAACGTGAGCAAGAAGTGCTTCCTGTTGCCTTGAGCCACTGAGACTGGCATGTGCCCCACATCACAGCCTAACCTCCCTTGACTAAGACAGTGTCGGTCTGGGCAGGTCTGGTGAACTGTCTGGGCCAGCACAGCAGGAGTTTATCTAACGCATGAGTAGCCGGCCTTCCGGACAAGAGCTGGAGCCCCACAACTACAATCTCTCGTGGCCCACAGAGGGGTGGGGCCAGCCTGAGTACGACAAGGCATCTTCTGTGCAGATTTCTACTCTGACCCAGTTCCTAGGAACCCATCTCTAAAGCAGGATGTCGTTGTTGCTAGCTGCCGTTGAGTTGGTCCCTGACTCATGGCGACCCCAAGCACAACGGAACAAAATGTTGCAAGGGCCTGCGCTATCCCTGTGATTGCTCGAAGATTGGACTGTTGTGATCCATAGGGTTTTCACTGGCTGATTTTTAGAAGTAGATCACCAGACCTTTTATCTAATACAGCTTAGTCTGGAAGTTCTGCTGAAACCTGTTCACAATCACAGCAACACACAAGCCTCCAAGCCTCCACTGGCAGACAGGTGGTGGCTACACATGGGGCATATTGGCTGGGAACCACAGCCAGGTCTCCTCCTGGAAGGTGAGATTCTACCGCTGAGCCACCAACGCCCCCTCCTCCCTCCTCCAGTCTAGTATGAGATAGAAGAGTTAAGGGAAGAGAGAGGCTGTGTGTCCAATGCTTTTCATCTGGGGCCTCCAGAGCTCACCTCAGGCTCTTTCTGCCCTGCTTTTTACAAATGCATCACCTGAGCTCCCTGGCCTCTGGCTTCCAGTTTTAGATGGGCCAATGGAAGGTGTCTGCAGGAGATCAGAGGGAGGGAGTGGAGCGAAGTCGGGATATCTGCTCCCTCTGCTCCTGCCCTCTTGGCCATAGCCAGGGCAGCGGCTGCATTCATCTACACCACTGCTCACCCTCCCTTCCACAGCTACCGCTCTCACCAGCTCCCAGCTCCTCCACTCTCTCTCCTTGCCCCTTCACCCTCTGCCCTTGCTAGTCTCTGGGTGCCTTACCTAGGCAGCACTGTTGGGTAAAGTATAAGCCAACATGGAGAGAGAGGTGTTCTTCCTACCCTGACTCCAGGCACAGCACGGCTTGGCTACCTGAAGGCTACTAGGAGCACACTGGTACACCCTAGGCCACAGGGAGTGTCTCAGCAGCACTCCCACTTCTTGGGGGAAAGGAACCCAGCGGGACAGTACTTGTCTGCAGGCAGTTCACGTGCAGGCACAGAGGCTGTGGCCAGGTGCCTTCGCACAGCTTTGCAGATTGCTTGACAGCTACTAACCACCACCAAGGGACACACAAGCCCAGTGAGATAAACTCTGGGGATAACCAGAAATGGACAGGAACAGGTTTGAAGCTCTCCAGGGTCCCACTACAGGAAGTAGGGACAACCACCACCAGTTGCTATCAAGTGGATACTAATTCATGGCAACCCCATGTGTGTCGGAGTAGAACTGTACTCTATGGGGTTTTCAGTGGCTGAGGTTTTGGAAGTAAACCACAAGGACTTTCTTCCAAGGCGCCTTTCTAGGTGGACTCAATCTTCCAACTTTTTGGTTAGCATCTGAACACATTAACTGTTTGCACCATCCAAGAGCAAGCAGGACAGGTGCCAGAGAAATAGAAATTAATGCTGGTGACTACCTATGCACTTCTCAGCTGGTATGGGCTGAGGAAATGATCTTTCCTAGAGAAGGTGGTGTGGGGAAGGCCCCTGGAGGTAGAATGTACCAAGGAGTACCTCCTTGGAATGAATTTTAGAGTTCAACATTCATATGCCAAAGGTGTGTGTGTGTGTGTATGTGTGAAAACACCACTTCAAATATGTAATTTGAATTCCATAAGAAAAATGATTATACATTCAAAAATTTTCTAAATTTCAAAAATTTAGAAAAAAAAGCGAACTTACTTGGCCATCTGTTCATGCCAGTAATTCATAAAACTTCAATTCCAGACGGATATTTAAATCTTAGATGTTTACTTATGCTGCCCTTTTGTGTCTAGTTTTCTTACTTTCAAATTGTCTTTCTGTATCATCAGTCCCCTTTTGACGTTTATTTTTCAACACAAAGAAGTCTCATTAACTCTTAATCAGCAAGGTTGACTAGAAGACAAGCTTCCCACTAGAGTGCTATCATTCAGTCTTGTTATGGGGCAACCGAGATCTGACATGCAATTGGCACGTCCCGGTATTCTTATGTATACCTTCGTCACAATACTTTTTTTCATTTTTGAAGAGCCAGGTGTCTTAAAAATTTAACAGTATAAATTGGACCATCCGAAGACATTTACAGGTATATAAGGTTTATGGAAATCACCTCATATGTATGCCCAGGTGGGACAGTGAACAGGAAGACATAAGAAGAACTGATGCCTTCAAACTGTGGTTCTGGTGAAGAATACTGACTACGCCGTGGACTGCCAGAAGAGCAAATGAATCAGTCTTAGAAGAAACACAACCAGAATGCTCCTCAGAAGCGAGAATGGCAACACTTTGGCTTGCTCCTTTGGACACGTCATCAGGAAAGATCAGTTGCTAGAAAAGGACACCACGGTTGGTGAAGTAGAACCCGGCAAACACGAGGAAAACCCTTAAAGAGATAAACTGGCACAACAGCTGCAACAAGGGACCCAACTACAGCAACGATGGTGCAGGCGGCACAGGACCCGGCAATGCTTTGTTCTATTACACGTAACGGTGCCGTGAGTCGCAGCCAATTTGACAACAACAATAACAACAAAAGTTGTAGAATGGCTGGGAGTGTTTTCTACCATCTTCACGCTATTATCAGTGTTTCTTGGTTTTATTTTCTTGGGAATGCTCAGGAAAGCTTTTTCTGGCATATAGTTTGTTCCCTTCACTTTTTTCTAAACCAATATATTAGAGTGGGGGAAAAAAAAAAAACCCATTGCCATTGAGTAGATTACGACTCATAGCAACCCTACAGGACAGAAGAGATCCCATAGGGTTTCCAAGGAGCAGCTGGTGGACTCAAACTGCTGACCTTCTGGTTAGCAGCCGTAGCTCCTAACCACCGCACCACCAGGGCTTTTTTTAGTCACAGTTAACAATAAAAAAAAAAAATTAAATGATGTGTTTTATGTCAATACAGCTATGCCAAATTTAATTTTACTTAATATAAACATATAAATATTTAAAATATTTACTTGAGAGTTGTTTTACATTCCCATTAGGACTTGATTAAGTAAATGATCTTTCAAACAACTTGCTGTCTCAGCAACACTTTATTTCTACATTCAGTGTCAGCAATTACAGAAAAAAATCTTTATAAAAGTTAACTGTAGCATTAACTGTAGAGTTGATCATAGAGTTGACTGTATGACTGTACAGTTGACAACAGGGTTGACCATGCAGTTGACCACAGAGTTAACTGCAGAGTTAAGTTAACCGTACAGTAAACCACTGAAAAAAGAGATCCGTTATACCGTTTCTCAGTTTGTTTTCGGATATCTCAGTACAGACATTCCAATGACTTATATAATTCTCTCATCTGAGGTCATTTTATGGTGCCTGCCCCAATTTACTTTTACCTTTACATGGCACTGAGGATATATTACCAGAGCGGAAAAAGCCGATCAAGGTGACAAGTACGAAAAAAGAAATCAAAAAGAAAAGACGAGTATACAGTCAAATGTATGCTCCGAAGTCCAAAACGGATTAAAAGGCTATTGGGATTTGATAGGGATTCTCTTGAATCTCTAGATTGCTTTGGGTAGTGCTGACATCGTAACAATATTAAGTCTCCCAATCCATGAACATGAAATGTCTTTTCATTTATTTAGTTCTTTTTTTAATTTCTTTCAGCAACATTTGTACCTTTTAGTGTACACCTCCTTGGTTGAATTTATTCCTAGGTATTTTATTCTGTTAGATACTATTGTGTTTTCTTAAATTTCTTTTCAGAGCATTCACTGCTGGAATACAGAAACACAACTGAGTTCCGCATGTCGATCTTGTATTCTGCCACTTTGCTGAATTAATTTATTAGCTTTAGTAGCTTTCTAGTGTATTCTTTAGAATTTTCTATACATAGGATCATGTCATTGTGAATAGAAATACTTTTACTTCTTCCTTTCTCATTTGAATGCCTTTTTTTTTTTTCTTGCCTAATTGCTCTGGCTAGAACTTCCTGTACAATGTTGAACAGCCGTGGTAAAAGCAGGTGCTCTTGTTTTGTTCCTGATCTTAGGGGGGAAGCTCTCAGTCTTTTGCTGTTGAGTATGACGTTAGCTGGAGACATCTATGAAAAAGCACCCAGCTCACATGTTCAATGATGAAGGACGTGCTCGTATTTTCATCAGCTCTACGTTACTAGGCAATGAGGATCATAGTCCTGTGAAGGACCAAGTGTGCACGCTACTCGAACTTGATACTTCTGCTGTGCTAAACACGCTCACAAACTAGGACATTGCTCTACAAAACGTTGTGCTGATGACATTTGATGTTATGCTTATAGTTTTGTTGTTGTTATTGCAGACTTCTGTAGGGATTCTAGTCCAGACTTTTATACAGTCGGTGCTATCACATAGACAGGACAAGTTGTTTTTTAGACAATAACACATCTTTAACCCTGATGAAAATTCTTCTAATGATCATATGCATGAAAAGGGCACACATGAAGGGGCAAACAGCAATAGCAATTCCATAGATGAAAACAATCTAGGACGCATTATTAAAGGAAGTGAGGAATGCTCAAGATATGGTTTTAACTTGTAATTACTGGGGTAGAAGGCAACCATCATCACCCACAATTCAACCTTAGTATCACTGCCAGAGATGAAACCCTAAACTGACAGCCTGACCCCAAATGTTTATACAGTTTTTACTGTGTTGTTGTTGTTGGGTGCCGTCGAGTCTACTTCAACTCATAGCAACCCTACATGTGACCGAATAGAACTGCGCCATACAGTTTTGTAGGCTGGAATCTTTATGGAAGCAGATCACGAGGTCTTTCTCCCTCAGAGCTGCTGGGTGGGTTCAAACCACCAACCTTTTCGTTAGTAGCCCAGCACTGAACTGCTGAGCCAACAGGGCTCCTTCTAGGCACCATATTTCCCATTCTCACTGAAATTTGTTCACTTCCTAATTCTTTTCTATCTGATACCATTTATTCTAATCAATATGCCTGAAGCCTCATGCTAATTTACCAGGCAGATAGGATCTGATGGCTCCTTCATTTTAAAGAGATGAATAATTTTGAATATTTATGTATGGCTTGAAATATACATTGTAAAGCCCCGTGGTACTTTGAATATGCATTTTGACAGAAGGTGCCTGACAGAGGAGAAAGAAAGGAGGGATAAATTACATGAATCCACAGGTAATATCAAGGCAAGGACTGCAACAGTCAATCGTGATTTAAAAAAAAAAAAAAATTCAAAATTCAAATCCTGAAGGATGTAACTCCCAATTAATTTTTAGGAAGAAAGAGAACAATCATCATGGAAGCAGCAGCATAGTCATGCAGTTTGGCTCAGTCAGCAGCAGCATAATCCCATTAGAATTACCTTCTATGGAGCGATGGAAGTGAAAAAGTAGTACATCGCAGTTTGATTATGATTAATAATTTGCTAGACAACCAGGTTTGATTCAGGGAATATTTGCAATTTTGGCATTTAATAAATACATAAATGTGCAATTGTACTGGGATGAGGAGAAGAAAAAAAATGTGGACCCTGAGAGTAGAAAGAGAAGAACTAATACAATCTACATCGAAATACAAGGTTATCAACACCACAGGGTGAGGAACTAGAGAAACAAGGACAGGGGTCGAGGGGACCTAATCACGAATCCTGTGTTTCCATCACCCACTCGACCATTCCAGGGCTCAGTTTCCTCAGGTACAAAGATGAGCTTGAACTTGATGACCCTGCAAATCCCTTCCAATTCAAATGTTCTGGGAACATGGCCATTTCACAAAGGAGAGTGTTATGGACTGAATTGTGTCCCCTCAAAAATACGTGCTGTAAATCCTAGTCCATAATCCAAATGGTTATAATCCCATTTGGCAATGGGTTGTCTTTGTTCTGTTAACGAGGCATGATTAGTATAGGGTGTGTTTTGAGTTAATCTCTTTTGAGACGTAAAAGAGATTAAATGAGCAAACAAGAGAAGCAGAGATAGGTGCCAAGTCACATGGAGATCTCCAAGAAACCAGGAAACAAACTGAAGAGATAAGCCCCTACCTCCAGAGCAGATGGAGAGAGAAAGCCTTGCCCTAGAGCCAGCGCCCTGAATTTGGACATCTAGCCTCCTAAACTGTGAGAAAATAAATTTCTGTTTGTTAAAGCCATCCACTTCTGATATTTCAGCCCTAGATAACTAAAACAGAGAGCTTAAATAGAAAGACCATTTTACTTTGTGCCTAGGGATTGCAATACCTATCTTTTTCTAAATACCTACCCAGTTCTAACTTTTGCCAGCTTCAGATATGAGATATTAGACAGTGGCGATGTGTACCTTTTGGAAGGAAAACACAATAATTAAGTCACAGATGCTCTGGGAAACTTCAACTACATAAAAGACAAGAAAAGAAAAAGCAGAGAAGAAGCCACACTGTGGCCCACATGTGAAGTCTGGAGAATGGCTGCAGAAGACCTTTTGATCCCTGATCCAGAACCCCTCAGCAAGAGCTCAAAGCATCTACCAACTGCGGCCGGTCCAGCAGGCTGCCCAAGTGAGGCGGAAGCCTGCGGGCGGACCGCACTGGGAGAAAGGCCCATGCAGCTCCCACTCCTGCCTGCAAAGCAAGTTTACTCCCAGTTCAGAACCAAGTGCAAAATGAGGTATTTTCAAGAAGTTTAAATGGATCAAAAGCAAAGATAATGAGAGGAAATAATCATATAGCTTTAAATTTCAGTTCTGATTACCCACTCAAGGTTGTGGTGCTGAGAAGTGACGCCATGAGATGAGTGGCCATCTGGGTCTCATCAGCCCACAAGCCCAACCATGTGCGTCCCACCAGCCCAATTTAGCATCTATTTCGGGTTCATCTCTTCTGCTCTATGAGCTTCAACTCACATCTGCCTTCGGCGCCTTCCTCCTTGACATGGCCCTCAGAGCCTTCTCACAGTTACTGGTTTCACGGGTTTCTTGCTGGGCCAATGATGGAAAATTTGCACATGGAAATCTAGTTTTAAAAGAAGAGTTCTAGGTCCCTCTCCTAGGGAGACACTGGTGCTTCCCTGGTAGAATTCTTGCCTTCCATGGTGGAGACTCAAGTTTGATTCCCAGCCAGAGCACCTCATAAGCAGTCACTACGCATCTGTCAGTGGAGGCGTTGGTTGCTGTGATGCTCAACAGGTTTCAGCGGAGTTTCCATACTAATACAGAGTAGGAAAGGAGGCCTGGTGATCTACTTCCAAAAATGTGCCAGCGAAAACCTTATGGATCACAACAGTCCATCTGCAACTGACTACGGGGATGGCACAGGACTGAGCAATGTTTCGTTCCATTGTGCATGGGTCGCCACGAGTTGGGAACCAACTTGACAGCAGCTAACAACAACAGGCTCCTGCCTGTTCTCATCAAAGAGGACATTTGCTAGCACTTTACAAGCAACATACTGGGGTAGGGGAAGAGTGTGAGTAGCATGCAAACAAGGGGCTGTACTTGGATACGGAGGATTTTTATTTCAAGTGTCAGAGAACGAGATGGTGCAGGAGTTATCCTGAAGACCAAGAGTAGGAGAACAGACGTCTGCAGATGGTTTATTAGTGAAACCCAAAAAACATTTTAGAAGATTTCTTGGCGCCTCAGAAATATGAAAGAAGCCATGGCTTATAACAAAAACAGAAAAGAGCAAGGAGAAAAAAATCCTCAGATGAAAAATCAGTAGGAACAGATAGAACACAACCAGCCATGAGACAGACAGAGATAACTATTTCCAAGGAAATAATCAAATATAGGCAAATCGAAATTCACATAGGAATAAACAACTGGAATTTATAAGGATTATAGGAATAGATGTAATACTGAAATAGGGAAGAAGGCTTTCCGTACTTAAAAAATAAAGAGTGAAATTAATGAAAATGCATAGTAAATACATCCTAGAAAAATTATTGAAACAAAAGAATGAAGAAAGAACCTTTAAAAAGCAAAGTTGCCTACTCTGATTGAAAAAATGGCCTTAACTATCCACTCCTCGCTGTATCTGTGCCCTTTGCAATGATATCTCCTAATCAATGGCAGACTTTGCTGAAGATCATTCAAAAATGGCTGCAGCAGCACATCCACAGAGAACTGCCAGAAAGTCAGGGCGGATTCAGAAGAGAACGTGGAACCAGGGGTATCAATGTCAGATGTATCCTGGATGAAAGCAGAGAATACCAGAAAGATGTTGACCTGGGTTTGACTGACTATGCCAAGGCACTGGACTGTGCAGATCATAACAAATCATGGATAGCGCTGTGAAGAACGGAAATTCCAGAACACTTAATTGTGCTCATGTGGAAACTGTACATAGACCAAGAGGCAGTTGTTCGAACAGAACAAAGGGACACTGCGTGGTTTAAAGTCAGGAAAGGTGTGCATCAAGGTTCTATCCTCTCACCATATTTATTCAATCTGTATGCTGAGTAAATAATCTAAGAAGCTGGCCTAATGAAGAAGAATGTGGCATCAGGATTGGAGAAAGACTTTTTAAGAACCTGCAATATGCAGATGACACAACCTTGCTTGCTGAAAAGGATGAGAACATGAAGCACTTATTAACGAAGATCAAAGAGCACAGCCTTCGGTATGAATTGCCCCTCAACATAAGAAAACAAAAATCCTCACAACTGAACCAATAAGCAACATCGTGATAAACAGAGAAATACTAAAGCAGTCAAGGATTTCATTTTACTTGGGTCCACAGTCAATGCCCATGAAAGCAGCAGTCAAGAAATCAAACAAATTATTGCATTGGGCAAATCTGCTGCAAAAGACCTCTTTAAAGTGCTAAAAGGCAAAAATGTCACTTTGAGGACTAAGGCGCACCTGACCCAAGCCATGGTATTTTCAGTTACCTCTTCTGCATGCAAAACCTGGACAATGAATAAGGAAGACCAAAGAAGAACTGATGTCTTTGAATTATGATGTTGGCACAGAATATTGAACATACCATGGGCTGCCAGAAGAATGAACAAGTCTGTCTTGGAAGAAGTACTGCCAGAGTGCTCCTTGAAAGCAAGGATGGCGAGACTTCATCTCACATACTCTGGACATGTTATCAGAAAGGACCAGGCCCTCAGGATGGTCATCATGCTTGGCAAAGTAGAGGGTCAGCAAAAAAGAGGAAGACCCTCTATGAGATGGACTGACACAGTGGGCTCAAATATAGCAACAACTGTGAGGGTGGCGCAGGACCCAGAAGTGTTCCATTCTGTCATACATAGGGTCATTATGAGTAAGAACTGACTCGAGGGCACCTAACAACAACAACCACAACCACTGAGAGAATGAGCCCTGGTAGCACAATAGTTAAGCACCTGGCTACTGAACGAAGGGTTGGCAGTTTGAAGCTACCCAGCCACTCCATAGGCGAAAGACCTGGTGATCTGTTTCCACAAAGATTACAGCCAAGAAGACCCTATGGGGCAGTTCCACTCTGTCACATAAGGTCATTATGAGTTGTAACTGAGTTGACAGCACCCAACATCACGGAAAAGTGAATGTATTTTCCCCACCCTTTGAGTCTGGTCTGGTAATATGACTTGCATTTGCCAAGAGAATGTGTCAGAATTAGCTGTATACCAATTCCAAGCCTTTCTTGGAACGCTGTCATGTGAACAAGCTAAGGTGACCTGCTGAAGGATGAAAGAGACCGCATGAAGGAGAGCCCAGATGTCCTTGCCTCAACCATCAAAGACCAGTCAGCCTGCCAGTGCCCCAGATGTGAGAGATCCCAGCCAAGAGCAGAGCCATCTACCCACCCCACAGCTGACCACAGAGGCAGGAGTGAGTCTACCTGAGACCATAAGACCACAGAGACAACTCGAAGACTTAGATTGTCGTAAGCCACTGAGTTTTGAAGTTGTAACACAGCACTAGGTAACTGACTCACCAGAGAAGAGGAAGGCCATGAGGATGGCCTCATACTTTTCCTCTATAACTCCAAGATCAAAAGACTATGGTGTACCACCTACAGAGTTTTGGAGAAAAATATTTTAGTTGAATATTTTGTACCAAGCCAAGTTGTGAAGCTGCTATTCAGAAGGAAAAACAAGAAAAATAAATTCGCAGGTAAGGAGGATCAAAAAATATGTCTCCAATTTGCTCTTCCGAAACACATTACTTGAAGATACACATCGGTCTACTGTGAGATAAACAAAAATTATTTCGGTCATGAAAACACCATAAACAAACAACTGGGGGACACTGACACCAAGAAAATACACGTTTAGGCCTAGATAGCTGTTATAAACGACCACACTGAAATTAAGCATTAGAAACAACTCTTAATAGATACATAAAGTGAGATAATAACTTAGTACTAGTCAGGTATACGAATACCCAAGTTAAATTAACAAATACTTTTCCAAGGCAAAGTGATAATGAAAAAAATGGAAGAGAGAAAACTACGCTAAATTCTTCAGCAAATATACAGGAGAGACAAATGATACCGTTTTACCCTTGACTGGTAAGCTGCAGAACTATTCAAAAATACATTTTCGACAAAAATTCAAAGTAAACGATGTAAAATCAAAACATGTATTCTCCAAATCGCCAGGAAAACGAAAGCTAACAAAACACAGTCCATATCGAGACAAATGGTAAACAGACACACAAAAACAAAATGACAAAACAAAAATTACCAATGATTTAAACTCTCTTAACTACAAATAAATGTCTCAGGCAGAGGTAAAACACAAAGTACTACGGTCTTGTTACAAGCGAAAGGCCTAAAACAAAGAGCTTAGCCACGATTGCTAGTAAAGATGAGCGGAAATAAAACCAGGCCAATTTTAATAAAGTGTAAATTTTAAGGCAAAAAGCAATACATGAGATTAATGGCGTCATTTTATATTGATAAAACACGAAGGTTGAAACTCTAACACTCTTGAATCTTTATGTTCCTAATAACGTGACAGCAAAATAAACACACCAGTAGCCCTCTTATCTGATGCAATCAGGGGAAAGATTTTGTTTAATTAAAACATGGAAAGGTACTTTCTTTTGCTAATCTTTTAAGGTACAGCCAACACTGATTTGCTATCTTTCTTACACAAAACGTATTCATTTCCTATTCCTAATTTTCGTTTCTTATAAAAGTAATGAGTCTTAAAACACTCGCAAAGCAACCTGAGTGCAAAATCCTTCCAGACTTTTATGATTTTTTATTCCTTAATCTTTTAGAGTTGCAAGATCAACAACAGCTTTTTAATGGATTCAATTTTATTACATTTTTTCTGACGTTTCAATTTAGTTTTCATAATATATAATTAAAGACCGTGATAAAAAAAAAAGTCTAACTAGCATAAGCAAGTTTGAGAACAAAGAAAATCAAGTCATGATAAAGCATAAACTCAACTGGTGGGAACAAAAACATGCGGGTGGATCAGTACTTGCCTGCTTGCCACTACCATCCCCGCGCCAGGGGCACCAGTCAACGGGATTAACAGAGAGACAGATGACAGTGCGTTCATCAGGCAAGGCAATTACAGAAAACCTGGTTGAACAAGCTTTCACAAAAAGCAAACTATAATCAAGTCATGAAAAAAAAAATGGACAGAGTGTGCTATCAAAGAACATTCCAATTTTAATTACTGAAAAATATGGCAGAAATGTGAATAAATACAAAGTTCTTACATGAAAATACCAGATTGTTAAATTCCCATTCTGAATAAATTATTCTATAGCATTTATGTGATACAAGTTTCCAGTGGTTTTTTTTTTTTTGAAACTTCATAAGTTATTGTTAGCTTTAAATGGCAAGGAAAATTTAAAAAAAAAAGAAAAGTAATAAATATAACACCTATTATAAAGTTATAAAAAAAATTAGTATTGGTAAAAAGTGAATAAACGGAATAAACAGATAACCCCGAAATAGATCCTAGGACATATAAAAATTTAATATATGTTAAATAAGACATTGTAAATCAATGGGAAAGGAGTTACAAGTAGCACTGCAAAAGATTCATTTCACATAAGAACGCTAAAATAAATTCCAAATAGACCACAGAGTTAAATGCTCAAAGATAAATCATTAAAAAAAAAGAACAAGATGAGCATCTAGAAAATTACTTAGTTTTCTGCCCAGCGGGAATTAAGCATAAGATATTAAATGTGAGAGAAATGGAAGAAGCCACAAAGTGAAGATCAACAGATTTGATGACATAGAAATTAAAAGTTCTTCATGTCAAAAATTTTCACACACACATCCCCCCATTTGCAAAAACATGAAAAATCCTGAAATATTTAAAGTGGCCTCAAAGGAAATAAGCCTTTAATATGCCAATAGGAGCCCCGGTGGTGCAACGATTAAGCACCCAGCTGCTTAACCAAAAGGTTGGCAGTTCAAACCCACCGGCAGCTTTGCAGGAGAAAGACCTGGTGATCTGCTCCCATAAAGGTTACAGTCTAGAAAACCCTACGGGGACAATTCTGCTCTGTCACCTGGGGTCACCATGAGTCAAAATCGAACACCAACAATACGCCAACAGTACAAAGGACCTCTTCAGACAACTCAAAAAATAAATACAAAAGGCTGATAAACATCTCAAACTACTCAACTCCATAGATGATAAAAAGAAACAAAATTAAAGCAACAAAAGGCCACTTGTGCTTTGAGACTGACGACAAAATTTAAAAACTCACAACGATAAATGCTGAGGCTGGCATGGGGAGACACAGTTTTCCAAGTTCTCTGCACTAAGCATACTCTGATTTTATAAATATAACAAACTTAGTTTTTTTGAAGACTGTTTACTAGCTTTGGGTGAAATCAGAGGTCAGCTCCTGGCCCAAGACATTTTAGTATTTTCATCAGTGTCTGCATGGTGGAGTAGAATGTGAGCCTGATGGCTCTATGTCTGTTCCCAAGCCAGGAAACTCTAGGAATTCAGAATGATTCTGTTAAATGCTGTGGTGATCAGAAATAAACACGATGAAATTCAAAAGCAACCTCTGCTGGGTCATTTACTAATTAGATAACGAATTACACCATGCAGTGTAGAGAATGAGTGCACATGTGTCTGAAAGAGATGTAGGAGTTGGTGGACCAGACACTGATCACAAGTTGGAAAGCTGGTATATAAAATCAAGTATATTACTGAAACATAAATTAACAAATAAAACATGAGAGGTACTTCATAAACCAGAACCCAGTGCTGTTGAGTCAATTCCGACTCATAGCAACCGTACAGGACAGAGTAGAACTGCCCCACAGAGTTTCCAAGGAGCGCCTGGTGGATCTGAACTGCCGACCCTTTGGTTAGCAATCCTAGCATTAACCATTACGCCACCAGGGTTTCCATGTCTCTTATAAATCTCACCTACAGGTTTTGGATCAGGAGTTTAAGAAAAAAGGCTCGAAGGAAAACATTATAAAGAAGAGACTCTCCTAAGAAGTGAGATCATGTATCCCAAAGAGGAAACACTACTGAAAAGATGAAAAAGTCTTAGGATAGGTGAAAGGTAATTATTAAGTAGCTGGTAATGGCCAAATGAAGCCCTGGTGGCAAAGTGGTTAAGAGCTCAGCTGCTAACCAAAAGGTCGCCAGTTTGAATCCACCAGCCACTCCTTGGAAACCCTACGGGGCAGTTCTACTCTGTCCTGTAGATAGGGTCGCATAGCCAAGTTAAAAGGAGCCCCGGTGGCGCAATGGGTTAAGCACTCGGTTGCTAATCAAAAGGCCAGCGGTTCGAACCCACCAGCTGCTCCACTGGAGAAATGTGTGGCAATCTGTTTCTGTAAAGATTACAGCCTCAGAAATCCTATGAGACAGTTATACTCCATCCTATAAGGTTGTTATGAGTCAAATCGACTTGACAGCAACTTTTTTTTTTTTTTTAATGGCCAAGTTGACTCCATGTATCCTGAGAAAATACTAAAAACATTCTGAAAAACATGGTTATTGAATAAAATAGATATGGTATATACTGAGACGATATACAGGTTGGATAACAAACAAAACAGGCATAGAAGCAGAGAGGTTAGGAAGTCCACTGATGGACTTATCTGTTACAGCCAGAGTGAAAACATGAAGTCGAAATCTGATGATGGAAAGGGGGTGGGGAGGGAACGTAAGCATATTAAAGATATAAAGACGAACAGAAGAACAGCTCAAAAAAACCAGTATAATCAACGCGTATTAGGTGTAAGAAGAAGGACTGGAAGGTAGAAATACGTGGAATTACACTAATTTCTTCTCTGGTCTTAAGAGGCATAAATAGATACTAAGTAAATAATGAAAACTAAAATGACTATAAAGCTAGTTATTAAGGTTATCACTGAAAGAGTTCTGACATACAACCTTTCCAAAATAAGAGGGAAAAAAACATACAAATGGAGACCAATGAACACATGCAGACAAAGAATAACAAAATAAGGTTACATGATTCAGACTAAATGCTTCTTTTATAGAAGTAAATATATTTGCATTTATATTAAAAAAAAAAAATACCTGCAGACTGGCTTCCAACGGGGGGAACCAACAACAAACGGTATGCTATACATAAGAGACACTTAAAACAAAGTAAATCAGAGAAGTTAAAAATAAAAGCAGGGCAAAGGCATGCCAGGAAAATATCAAAGAAAAATGAGGAATCGTGATCGCAATACCAAACATATTTAATTCAAAGCCAAGAGCTTCCAGAAAGGCAAAACTACTTTTTAACTGAAGAGGGTGGAATCTGCGCCAACATTTATGTAGCAAAATCTATATGAAATCAGGTTTCGATATGGCAAAATTTATATGAAATAGGAAATTCAGAAGTATCGCAATTTACCTCTTTCTGCTGAAAAAGTTCAAGGGAACAAGCAATAACAAAATCATAAAGAACTTTGAGCTGATATGTAAATAGAATTCCCTACTCTGAAAACAGAGAAAGCACCTTTTTTAAATCTCCACGGAATGTTCTGACCACTGATTAGGCCAAAACTAAAACCTCAAAAAATTACAAAAGTAGAAATGAGGTAGATAATAGATTCTGATCACAACGCAATAAAAGTAGAAATATACAAACCTAGAAAACCAAACGGCCCAACCACATAAAAAAAAAAAAATTCAATTCTCCAAAGTAAACTTTGTGTCAAAAATGAAATCAAAATTTGCAGAAAATAGAGAAAAGCAAACGTTCTCATCCCCCCACAAGATGGATTAACATAGCGGCTACCATACGCTCAGACGCACCAAAGTCGATGAGGATGGTGCAGGGTGTGGCAAGGTTTCGTTGTTGTACATAAGGCCGCCATGAGCAGGAGCCAATTTGATGGCAGCTAACAACAACAACAATCGGAATACACGTGACGTGCTCAAAGGAAAATCCACACCCTTGAACACTTACAGTAATAAAAAAGAAGCAATAAGTCATTTATTTAGGAATCACACACACATCCAAGGTAAGAAACCCAAGGCCAACAAATGAGCTAAGCCCTAAACGAACCAAATTAAAGAAGAAAATACAGAAGGGTGACTACAGAAATAACCAGACATAGAGGATTAAAAAAAAAGAAAAATCCTAAAAGCCACTTGGCTCAAAAATAATAAATGTAAAAACAAGGATGAAGGAATGATTTTCCACATTATCAACCACCACAAATGAAACCACAATACATTTTAAAATAACCCCCTCTCAAAATGCACCAGACCATCAATTTCGCACACGTGAATTCTACCAGACTTAAAGGAACAGATTTAACACCAGTGTTGTTTACAATACACACAGAAAGGAAGGAAAGCTTTCAAGTCCATGAAACCAGCATACCATCCACACTAAACCTAAAAATAGGCACCACACATACCAAAAACAAACAAACAAAACCCCACACAGATTAATTTCAGTTATATCACCAATCCAAAACTCTTAAACCAAATATGGACATGCAGAATTGTCCAGCACAGTGGGGTTCGGGACAAGGGTTGTTCAATAGGGTTGTTCAAGGGTTGTTCAACTCTATCAATGTAATTCTCCAGCTGATAAATAAAAAGAGAAAAATCTTATGCTGTTCTTCATTAATGCTGAAAAGGAATTTGATCAAATTTAATCAAATTTAAAATTTACCCATCCTTGATTTTTAAAAACTTTAACAAAATAGGAAAATGTGGAGACAGCATTAATATCATAATAGTGACTAACATTTATATAAACCAAAAAAAAAAAACCAAACCCATTGCCGTCGAGTCAATTCCAGCTCAAAGTGACCCTATAGGACAGAGTGGAACTGCCCCATAGAGTGTCCAAGGAGCAGCTGGTGGATTTGAACTGCTGACTTTTTGGTTAGCAGCCATAATGCTTAACCACTGCACTACCAGGGCTCCAAAGTTTATGTAGTGCTTATTATTTTTATATGCCAGGCACTGTTCTAAAAGGATGTGTACCTATTCATAATTGTTATTATTGTTTTTCTAAAATAATGGTGAATGGGAGAAAGATGTGGCAGTCTGCTTCCATAAAGATTACAGACTTGGAAACCCTATGGGGCAGTTCTACTCTGTCCTGCAGGGTGGCTGTAAGTCAGGATCGACTCATTGGCAGTGGGTTTAAAGTAATGGTGAACTCCACCACCTGTCTGTCAGATTGTCATATTGTGGTAGCTTACATGTTACCGTGAGCTAGAAGTTATACCACCTATATTTCAAATACCAGCAGGGTCACTCATAGTGGACAAGCTTTGGCGGAGCTTGCAGACTAAGAGAGACTAGGAAGAAAACCCTGGTGATCTATCTGAAAATTAGCCAACGAAAACCCTAGGGATCACAACAGAATACTGTCTGATACAGTGCTGGAAGATAAGCCCCCTAGGTTGGGAGGCACTCAAAATACCCAGTGGCCACAACAACGGACTCAAGCATATCAACAACTGAGAAGATGGCACAGGGCCAAGCAATGTCTCCTTCTGTTGTACAAGGGGTCTCCATGATTCCAGGCCAACATGAGTACAGCTACAACAACAATGGTGAACTAAAGCCGTGGAAGGGGGGAAACGGGGAGGAGTGGGGACAAAGTCAAAGCTGTAGGGCTCTTGATTCATTCTCAAAAGTTGGAGGAATTGTCTAGTTGCCAACCCAACAGAGGAAGAAACATCTAAAATCTCCCTCCCCGAGTTCTCTCAGCTCTCTCGACAGGCTATGTTAAGAGTCTGTTTTACTGGTGCTCTATAAAGCACTCAGCCTTATCTAAGGGCAGATCTAGAACACAGCAGATGGCAAGTATATTATTCAGAGCACATTTATTGAGTGCCTACTGGTGCCAGACACTATTCTAGAGCTAGAGATATACCAGTGTGCATGTGTGGGTGTGGGTGTGGGTGTGTGTGTGTCTGTGTGTGTGTGTGTACTTGGGGGGAGGAGGGAGGGATCCTTGTCCTTCTCTAGCTTACTTTCTGGTCCTAAATCTAAAAGCAAGAGGAATTGAGTAGCACAAACATCCATTAATTATTAGGTAACACTCCCAAAGTCTCAGGCACTGGGTAAAATAAAAACAAAAATGTGGCCCTTTCCTAAACAGCCCAGGGTGTCCACAAGGATCTGGAGGCAATCCGGAGACTGATGAACTGCAAATGCCTTGGCCAAGCTCTACTGGCAAAGTCAAACAAGGAAGTCCTTGGAAAGTCATCCAACAAAAAATGTGAAACATCCATTAGAAGCTAAACAGCTTGGGACAGCCTTGCCTATGCCTCACGTTCACAGTAATATTTTGAAGAAAATTGACATTTTCAAAAACCAGTAAAATCTACTCTCTGTTCACCTTGAATATGTGAAATGAACCTCAAGAGCCAAGGAAGACTTGAGAACAATATAGTCTGGCCTTGGGCAAAAAGAGCAGCATTGCCTCCAGACGTCTGTACTGTGAAAAGTACTGCCCAGTACTCACAGTGCTTGATGGCCATTATCTCACAGCACAAGGGCCCCTTGAGGCCTTTAACAACCAAGCTGGTGCTTGATTCCGAGACCCTTTCTCATTTTCCTGGATAGTCACATTAATAGAAAGACCGTAGAGGGTAAAACAGAGCCAACCATAGTTTCCCCGTGCCTTATTGCCAAAAATTTAGAAGTCAGACTTGTGATCATTTTTAAGCAGAAAACAGCAGATTCTTAGTCACATAGCATCACCTCAGGCCAAAATGACTAAACACCTCACTTGAGTTGACATCACTATTTCCAAAACCAAAATACTTATCAACAAGGACTTAACACTGGTTAAAAAATAAAAATTATCAAATTGTATTATATTTTACTGAAAGAAGCCATTTCTAAAACAAGAAGCAACAGGTATCCAAGAACTTACATGGTGATCTGCTCAACCCAGGACCTATGTATGTCATCATCTCCTGCACTGAAGTTCACCTTCCTTGTTAAAATAACCACAGTCGAAGACAGATTTCAAAAGCCCAGCAGACAAGAGGATGGCTCCAGAGGCAACCAAACAACAAGATATTTCATAAGGTACTACAGTGCAGCCTAGTTTTGGGCTAAAGACTCAAATTGCCTACAAACTCTGAATGTCAGCATTTCAACAGACCACGACATGCTTGTCTTAGTTATCTAGTGCTGCTATAACAGAAATACAAGTAGATGGCTTTAACAAACAGGAATTTATTTTCTCACAGTATAGGAGGCTAGAAGTCCAAGTTCAGGGTGCCAGCTCTAAGGGAAGGCTTTTTCTCTCTCTCTGCTCTGGGGGAAGGTCCTTGTCTCTTCAGTTTGTTTTCTGGTTCCTTGGAGATCTCCATGTGGCTTGGCATCAATCTTCCCCCATCTCTGCTCCTCTGGCTTGCTTTGTTTAATCTCTTTTATAACTCAAAAGAGACTGATTTAAGACACACCCTACACTAATCCTCTCATTAACATAACAAAGACAACCTATTCTCAAATGGGATTATAACCATAGGCATTCCAACCCATAGCAACCCTAGAGGACAGAGTAGAACTGCCCCATAGGGTTTCCAAGGAGCAGCTGGTGGATTTGAACTGCCAACCTTTTCGTTAGCAGCCATAGCACTTAAACACTGCATCACCAGGGCTCCAAACCATAGGCATAGAGGCTAGGATTTACAACACATATTTTGGGGGGAGACACAATTCAATTTATAACAATGTTGTACAACCTGGAGAACCAGGGAAGTTCACTGCTGTTGCTCCCATTGCCCCTGCCTTTGTTGTTGTTGTTGAGAAGTAGTCATTCAATAGAATGGGAATACTGCATGGTTTAAAATTGAAAAAAGTGTATGGTAGGATTGCATCCTTTTATCTTACTTATTTAATCTATGTGCTGAACAAATAATCCAAGAAGTCAGACTATATGAAGAAGAGTGCAACATTAGGATCGAAAGAACACTCATTAACAACCTGTGATATGCAGATGATGCAACCTTGCTTTCCGAAAACGAAGACTTGGGGAAGCATTTACTGATGAAGGTCAAAGACTACAGCCTTCAGTATGAATTACACTTGAATGTGAAGAAAATGAAAATCGTCACAACTGGACCGACAAACAACATCATGATAAATGGAGATGAAATTGAAGTTTCAACAATTTCATTCTACTTGGATCAACAATCAGTATCCATGGAAGCAGCAGTCAATGACTTACTGCATTGGGCAAATCTGCTACAAAAGATCTCTTTACAGTTTTAAAAACCAAAGGTGTCACTTGGATGACTAAGGTCTCCTTTGCTAGTACAACTAAAAGGGAAAAATCCTGCTGACACTTTTTGCAGTTTTCCCTGTAATTTATAAAGACAAATAGTAAAAAAAATCAGACCTTAAATAGAGCAGAACACCCCATGTCTGTATCTCCCCCATCCTCCCATCCGTGTTCCTTAGTTTCCTTACCTATCGCTGGTTCTTCACTCTGGAGTTTTTCTAACTGACTGCTTCCCTCTGTCTTTATTTCTGCCTCCTGAGATGGCAGAGGGAGATGGGGAGTAAGAGACTACCATGAATGTGTTGGAGTCGGGAAGTGGAGTAGGTGGGAGAGGGTGGCTGATGGGGGGACAAGTCTCGACCTGCCTTCCGCTACTGTTTCTGGGAACTATTAATACTATCCCTCTAATATGTCTGGCCCACTGGTTCAAGGCACCTGGGCTGCCCTGGTCCACTCTGACTGGCCTGATCCTCCCTGCAGTCTCATGGCAGCTGGTTTGCCATGCCACTCAATGTTGGTATTCTCCCCCGCTGAAATGGACTTGCCCTATTTCTTTAGTGTCCTGTCGATTTCTCAAGCAACTAATCTAATAACACTGTTCAACCAGAATGTGCCAGTGGAGGAGAACTGTCACAATCAGTGTTCTAAGGAACAAAGGCATTTTCCTGCCTAAACGACAGAGACTAGCTGCAATAGGGAGCCAGGTCAAAGAGAGGGAGGCAGGTATTTGAGAGAATTTTGTCTAGGTCTAAAGCAATGTGTTTGGAGCCCTTGGTGGCACAGTGGTTAAGAGTAGCTAAGTGGCTGCTAACCAAAAGGTCGCAGTTCGAATCCACCAGCTGCTCCTTGAAAACCCCTATGGGGCAGTTCTACTCTGTTCTGTCTGGTCACTATGAGTCTGGACTCCACTGCAACAAGTTTTAGTACAAAGGAATGTGGGTGTGGAATGGGAGGAGCCACCAGAGTCCTCATGCTTGGGTTTGGGTGAGTCCTCCTCAAAAGACCCAGCTTAGATGTGCTGATAGCAAAGCCTCTTCAAAACATGGGCAGGACTTCAGAGGTTATTTGGTTTAATTGCACTGCAGTGTATTGGAGAAGAGCTGCGGTCTACAGATCTGCTTGTTACTGACCTCAGGTTCAGCAGAGCCCAGCAGTGAAAAGTGAAAGTGCGAGGCAGGTCCCTAACAGCACGTGTTCGCCCTGTGTAACCAAATCACACTGACTTAAACAGAAATTCCTGGTTCTTTACTCCTGACCAAGTGATCCAGAATAAATCGTTTAACCTCTTTGAACCTCAATGGACCCATCTGTAAAATGGGAATAGTGATAAAATTCACATCACAAATTTTTATAAGGAAGTATTGAGCTAATGCATGTGAAAGTACTTTATACATGGGGAAAAAAATAAATATTATTGTTTCTCCATGAAACTGGGAATAAACACTGTGAAATGAGTTTAATAAACATAAATCCAAGGAGCACTGAAGGCACTGGCAAAAAACAAGGCTCCAGGAATTGATGGAATATCAACTGAGATGTTTCAACAAACGGACGCAGCGCTGGAGGTGCTCACTCATCTAGGCCAAGAAATATGGAAGACAGCTTCCTGGCCAACTGACTGGAAGACATCCATATTTATGCCTATTCCCAAGAAAGGTGATCCAATCAAATGTGGAAATTATTGAACAATATCATTAATATCACACGCAAGCAAAATTTTGCAGAAGATCATTCAAAAGCAGCTGCAGCAGTATACCAACAGGGAACTGCCAGAAATTCAGGCCGGTTTCAGAAGAGGACGTGGAACCAGGGATATCATTGCTGATGTCAGATGGATCCTGGCTGAAAGCAGAGGATACCAGAAGGATGTTTACCTGTGTTTTATTGACTATGCTAAGGCATTCGATTGTGTGGATCATAACAAATTATGGATGACTTTGCACAGAATGGGAATTCTAGAAGACTTAATTGTGCTCATAAGGAACCTGTACATAGACCAAGAGGCTGTTGTTCGGACAGAACAAGGGGATACTGAGTGGTTTAAAGTCAGGAAAGGTGTGCGTCAGGGTTGTATTCTTTCACCATACCTACTCAATCTGTATGCTGAGCAAATAATCCAAGAAGCTGGACTATATGAAGAAGAATGGGGCATCAGGATTGGAGGAAGACTCATTAACAACCTGCGCCATGCAGATGACACAGCCTTGCTTGCTGAAAGTGAAAAGGACTTGAAGCACTTACTAATGAAGATCCAAGACCTCAGCCTTCGGTATGGACTGCACCTGAACATAAAGAAAACAAAAATCCTCACAACTGGACCAATAAGCCACATGATGATAAATAGAGAAAAGACTGAAGTTGTCAAGGATTTCATTTTACTTGGATCCACAATCAACACCTACGGAAGCAGCAGTCAAGAATCAAAAGACACCTTGCATTGGGAAAATCTGCTGCAAAGAACCTGTATTGAAGAGCTAAGATGTCACCTTGAAGACTAAGGTGTGCCTGACCTAAGCCATGGTATTTTCAAATGCATCATATGCACGAGAAAGCTAGACAATGAATAAGGAAGACTGAAGAAGAACTGATGCCTTTGAATTGTGGTACTGGTGAGGAATATTGAATACACCACGGACTGCCAAAAGAACCAACAAAACTGTCTTGGAAGAAGTACAACCAGAATGCTCCTTAGACACGAGGAAGGGGAAACTGCGTCTTACATACTTTGGACATGTTGTCAGGAGGGACCAGTCCCTGGAGAAGGACATCATGCTTGGTAAAGTACAGGGTCAGCAGACAAGAGGAAGGCCCTCAACAAGATGGACTGACACTGCGGCTGCAACAATGGGCTCAAGCGTAATGACGACTGTGAGGATGGCCCAGGACCCAGCAGTGTTCCGTTCTGTGGTACACAGGGTCCCTATGAGTCGGAACCGACTCGACAGCCCCTAACAACAACAATCATCTCTCCTCTTTATGCCATGATCGTACCTCGTGTTTCTCCATCAGCCTCCTTGATTGACATGGGGGTTTTAGGTTTTAGTTAAAGCATGCATTTTGATTCTTAATCAAAACAACATATTACATCTGTTTCTCGAGCACTTGGAGGAACGCACAGATGTGGTTCACACAGCTCCTCATCCAGAGAAACTGTATCATAATTTAATAGCAAAGTGAGAAATTCCTGGTGCCAAGGCAAGTATATCCCTTCATGATGCCAGGCATGGGAAGGGAAAAATAATTTTCAGTCTGTTTTCAGAACTTTTAGGCTATTAGGCAAACATTTAAATTAAGGAGAAACATGGGGACATCTGACTGAATTTTCAGCGTTAATCTCGATTTTAAATACCACGTGCACACAATGGAAAAGCAGCAAAATTCAGAGTGACAGCTGACAGAAACGAGAAAAAGAGATCGCCCGCGGGGCTTGCAGGAAAATTGACGGACAATGTCTTCCCCTTAGGGCTGGGAAAGGGTTAGGAATGAGGGTTCACTTAGATGTCGCACATTAATAGATGACAGCTGAGGAAGTTAAGTTTTAAAAGTCAGAGATCCCTTACTCCCTTAGTGTGGGCTACATTCACTGACTTGTTTTCAAAGAGGAGATTATGGATGGAAAGCAGGAGCGGAGGGGAGCTTTACAGTGGCATCACTGACCAAACACTACCTCGGCCAAGAGATCGGGGTCAACAACAACAGTGATAAATCATGCTGACTGCATGTACCTTTGACACAATGTGAAGAGAAGCACACTTTCCCTCTGTGGTTTCTCCCCAAAATCCATAATCCCAGCCTGTAGTTCTTGGGTACCCTCTACTCCGGCTCAGAGCAACCCCATATGACAGAGGAGAACTGCCCCATAGGGTTTTCTTGGCTGTAATGTTTATGGGAACAGATTACCAGGTCTTTCTCCCTTGGAGCTGCTACGTGGGTTTGAACCGCCAACCTTTTGGTTAGCAGTAGAGTGCTTAACTGTTGCATCAGCAAACCAAAAAAACAAACCTGTTGCTATTGAGTCGATTCCAACCCACAGCGACCCTACAGGACAGAGTAGAACTGCCCCATAGGGTTTCCAAAGAGTGGCTGGCGGATTCAAACTGCCCACCTTTTGGTTAGCAGCCAAGCGCTTAACTACTGCACCGCGAGGGCTCCTTAATCACAGTCTAACCATGAGAAAAACATCACGCAAACCTAAATTGAGGGACCTTTGACAAGACAACTGAGCGCTACTCCTCAAAGCTGTCGAGGTCATCAAAAGCAAGGGAAGTCTGAGAAACTTTCACGGACTAAAGAGGGCTAAGGAGACACGATGCCTGCATGTAAGATGGTATCCTCAGTGGGATCTTGGAACAGAAAAAGATATTAGGGGAAAACTAGTGAAATCTGTGTGGAGTATAGTTAACATCAATGCACAAACGGTTTCTTAGTTGTGACAAGTATACCACAGTAACGTAAGACGTAACCCACAGGGGAAGATGGTTGTGGGGTAAATATTTGCAAATTTTCTGTAAATACAAAATTATTCTGAAACAAAAAGTTTTTTTTAAATCTCAAAGATCCTATCAATTAGAACATACTAAACAAATCATTTGCTTACATTGAAAACATTTGGTTGAGCTAGAAAAATTGTGAGGTAAATTCTATGTTGTTATTGTTGTTTCTATATCCTCAGACTTCCAGATTAGGCCTCTTTTCCATGTTTTCATTGTCCTCCTTTGTGCCCTGGTGCTAGGCGCCTTTTTTTTGCCACCAGACTGCCAAGTACAGGACTATCTATGGCTGGCTATCCCACTCAGGGCCCAAACTAAGTCCCTTTCTCGACTTCTACCCTTAAACTCCATCCCCTGATCTCCAAGAGGGAATTGATCCATTTATTGGAGGCCTGATTGCTTACTGGTTAAAGCACTCGGCTGCTAACCAAAAGGTTGGTAATTCGAACCCACCAGTGCTCCACGTGAGAAAGATGTGTCAGTCTGCTTCCGTAAAGATTTACAGCCTTGGAAACTCTATGGGGCAGTTCTGTTCTGTCCTATAGAGTTGCTATGAGTCAGAATCAACTCCACAGCAGTGGGTTTGGTTTTGAAATGTACCGAAAGTTCCTAAGTTATCTATAGGCCAACTGAAGTAATGTTTAAAGACAAAGACATGAATTTAATGGGGGAAGGCTCATAAGAGACCTGTGTGGGGGGTAAGCATGCTTTTTTGGATTTTTCCATCATGCCTAGAGAATGTTAGAAGGTCCACTCTTCACCAAGACAGCTGGATGGAATTTGTAACCAAAATCTCAGTCTCCTACCGAGGCTTTAAATCATACCAACAACTAAAATATTAGTTTTGCAGTTGTCTACTTAAGTTCAGAAGTTAGCAAGTTCTTTTAGAAAGAAATTGTTGTTTTAGAGCAAGAAACTAAACATTCCTATGTATATAAAATAGTACAGCGACTGAAAGAATGGTTTGTCAATACTTGTAAATGCATATTTTGGAAAAATTATGAAGCACATGCCTTTTTTTTCCTCATTCCAGCACATGATTTTATCCAAACAAATGCACAGAGATGTTTTCTTCCTCGTGATGTTGCTCATGCTACTTTTCACAGTCTCTACCTCCACTTTCCAATATTCACTCTATCTATCCATCCATGACTGCTCTAGTAGTAAACACACTACCATTTCTAGGTAAGTTTTATTCATGTTTATCCAAGGGGAATAATTAGATAAAATTTCACATTTTTCACGTCCTAGACCTGAAAGGTCTAGGTCTAAAATGGTTTTGTGTGGAAGCCGTTCAAACCACTTATTGCTAATTTAATTAACACCCCCATCAAATTCCATACATGGAGCATAGTAGACATTTGAACACAAATCTCATGCTAATTTTCTAGGAGAGCAGAAAACAGCTTGATTTTCTACATAATCAAACGAATTGGGAAATAAGGTCAACCTCCTCAATCATGAGTAGATGATGATTTTGTTAACCTCACTGTCTAAATGCCAAGACCCAATTTGTTCCTATTTTACTAAAATGAAGGTCAGGCAGTGTCCCTATAACCTCTCAACCGCCTCCTTTTTATTACACTGAATCTTTCCAACTCATGAAACGTGGTGCCCATTGAAGGATGCCAGGCCCCTCGGGCAGGGCAGCACCTCATCTGGAAACCAACTCTAGGACCCTCTAGTGTAGGGGCCTCAGTGACCTGCCTCACTAGGAGGGCAGCTGTGGAGTGGCCTACCAGGGACCTTCCCCTAGCGGGCCAACCTAGGGCAGGGAGATGAACAGCTTCAGCATGGAGGACAGCCGCAAAGGGTCCCCTGCTGCCCTTGCCACCACCCCGGGCTCTGGCCAGAGCTGCCCCCTCATCCAGGATGGCAAGAGGTGCATCTTCCCTGCAGGCAATGCCTCCTTCAGCAAGGGGGTCCGGAAGAGCATCTTGCAGAAGAATTTCAAGCTGGACAGTGACAGGAACGTAAGGCACCAATATATCTGCAATTTTCATGAAAATTACCCTAAGTATATGAAATAAAAGGAAGAGGAGGACAAGTGATGACGGGGGAGATTCTCCTGAGTACGACGCTGATATTCCTTGAGCTCTTCACCTGCCTGAAGCAAGAACATCTCTTTCAGAGGCAGATCAATCTATTCCAGCTGCAGGTGAACGCTTTATGACATTCTAAACAACACTACAAACTGCAGACCAGATCAGGCTTCCAGGAGGCCCAGCTAGCTCGGTAAAGTAGACCATTAGCAAAAAAGGGGAAGACCTTCAAC
This sequence comes from Loxodonta africana, assembly GCF_030014295.1. NCBI lineage: Eukaryota > Metazoa > Chordata > Mammalia > Proboscidea > Elephantidae > Loxodonta > Loxodonta africana. Next base: position 19,630,433 of record NC_087343.1, read on the forward strand.
AAGGTGGATTGATCAGTGGCTGCAACAGTGGGCTCGAGCATAACAACAATTGTGAGGATGGCGCAGGACCAGGCAGTGTTTCATTCTATCTTACACAGGGTCACTATGAGTTGGAACCAACTAAACAGCACCCAACAACAAAATCAAGCAGAAACCATCAGCCAACACTTCAGGACATATCTGTGAATGAAAAAGAGACCCTTCACCTACTTCATCTGCATGGTGAAGAGTAACAAGAGTAGACCCGAAGCCAGAGGGCAGCAAACGCCCAAGTGAGGGGAAGCACATCTTAAAGACATGAAGCATAATGCTTAATGCACAGGTGATGTCCGCTACATTTAAGCCCACGAAGACTGCTGCATTTTATTGTAAATAAACAAGTCTGATGAATATTGTAAAAAAAAAAAAAAAAAAAGGCAAAACAAGGTGTAGTTAATCAAAGGCTATAATTTCCCCATAGCACTCTATTTATTCTCTTTGTCTGTGATGGTTGAAGTAGTTTCAAGAAGACCTCAATTCAAAACTGCAGAAGTCTCTCCTCTTCACCAACTCTAGCAGAAGAGTGAAAAGACCCCTGGACTTGAGGACCAGGATGTCAGGGCTAACGCTACCAGATCTGCGATCTTGAGTGACTCACTTTAACCTCTTCAGGTCTTGGTTCCCTCACAGTAAGTAAATGATGTCTACGGTGGCATAGTGCTTAAGTGCTGTGGCTGCTAACTAAAACACTGGCAGTTCAAATCTATGAGGTGATCCTTGGAAACTCCATGGGCAGTTCTACTCTGTCCTGTAGGCTCACTATGAGTCCTAATCGACTTGACGGTGATAGGTTTGGTTGGGTTTAAGGTACCAAAAACTTAAAAAGAAAGCAATTCAAAGTTCTTATTTGAAAAGCTGTGAGAAGCAGGAGAAACTGGCCTGTTTGGGCTGGGTTGTTTTCAAGTTTTTAGGCTTATGGCACAATAGCTAAACTGGAAGGATAATCAATAATCTCAATTTGGCTCTCCACTGTGACACAATCTGAGAGCAGGCCCACTAGGGCAGAAACACTGGAGCTAAAAGCTGACCTGTTTTTGAAATTGTGTGAAATTCTGCACTACAGATAAATAAGTAAACACAATTAAGCCCATGCAGACCTTGCTTACTGTAAACCCAAGCCTACCTTGCTTGCTGGTTAATTTGCCCCGACAGGCTCCACGTCACTGATATCATGGTAGACGCCATATTTGAGGTGACTGCACTTGGGAAAAGGGCACAGCCATGACAGGACTGGTTTTGACTGACCAATATGTAGGCAGTTCCCAAAACACCCTGGATCAGTACCTGGTCTCTTATTACCCTCAAAATGTAAGCCCTTTCATTTAAATAACCCTGCTAATGCCAGCTGACATGTATTGAGGGCTTACTCCATCTGTCGCTCTGCTAAACGCATTTGTGCACCGTTTCCTTTAATCCTCCCCAAAGCCCATAACATAGTTACTATTATTATGCCCACTTGACAGAAAAGAAAACTGGGACTTCAAAAGTTCAATAACTAAACCAAGGTTACAGATCAAGTAAACGGTAGACTTAAAACTTGACCTGTGGGCTTATTAAAACTCTGTCCTAAGTGCAAAGCCACTTAGAAGAAATAACATGCCTAGTTCTAGACATGGCCCAGCCACTCATGATCCCCAGTAGTTTGGCTACCTCATCTCTTCTTTGAGTAAAAAGGGCTGGTCTAGACAGTCTTTAACATCCATGGAAATCTAGACTCGGGATCACCTGGGTATGCCGAATGACCATGAATCTGTGCCCAGTTATTTTAGAGGAGTTAGTCCTGGATGATGAAGTCTGCTATTTATGCTAAACATGATATAGCTTATATAGCAATTCTAACACTCCGTGCCTCTATGCCCTACTAGAAACCTTTGAAAGCAGGGAGCATAATCTGTGCTTTTATTCCCCTAGAGTACCCACCCAAAGTCTTATCTGTTACAAGCATTCAGCGAGTCTACCCTAATGAATCGAATGAGCTATGGAACCCATGGAGGGTCACACAGTGTATATGCCAGGAAACACCTTTGCCACCTACAAGGCTACTATAAGGCACCCTTAGTGGCACTAACGCTTCATGGGGAAATTTGTATAAAAAACATGGCTTTCTTAACATCCTGCCTCTTCTTCTAAATAACTATGTTGGTTGTTGTTGCTGTTGAAAATATACACAGCAGAACATGTACCAATTCAATAATTTTTACATGCACAATTCAGTGACACCGATTACATTCTTCAAGACGTACAACCATTCTCACCCTCCTTTTCTGAACTGCGCCTCCCCATTAACATATAGACTCACTGCCCCCGAAGCTTCCTATCTAATCTTTTGAGTTTCTGTTGTCACTTTTATCCCCTAAAAACAGTTCTTAAAAGAACACAATGCCCATGTTTGCCTCTTTTTGAATACTGCATATTTTAGGAAATTTTAAGGAAAAATTTGAGAGGGTGACTTCTATTAATTCATCAACGAAATCCATTTAATAAGCAGTCAGAGTGTGAAGTATACTAAGTGCTGGGAAAAAAAAAAAAAAAACATTGCCATCAAGTTGATTCCGACTCATACCGACCTTAAAGGACAGAGTGGGACTGCCCCATAGGGTTTCCAAGGAGCACCTGGTGGATTTGAACTGCTGATCTTTTTGTTAGCAGCCGTAGCTCTTAACCACTACGCCGCCAGGGCTTCCATGCTGGGAAAGAGAGGGCATAAATTTAGTGTTTCTCAAAAGAAAACCAACTAAGTAGGATTAAATATATGGAAATATAATGGGTAAAAAAAAATACATCATAAATATAAAACTATTTTGTAATCCCACATTTAGATGACTTCTACACTCCTTCCAAAACAATGGCTACCCAAACTGACCAATTCAGCAGCTGCATGGGATCTTCCCTCACCGGCCCACATGAGACAGAGCCCCCACAGTGCTGCATTAAAAATCCTGTTTCCTCTGCTGGGCTTCCTCCCCCACAGTGCTGCACTAAAAATCCTGTTTCCTCTGCTGGGCTTCCTCCCCAACAGTGCTGCACTAAAAATCCTGTTTCCTTTGCTGGGCTTCCTACCCCCCAACTTTGCATTTAAATCCTGCTTTTTTTTTTTTTTTTGCTTGGAAGTTATGTGTGAACCTCATTCCGCCTACCTGCGTAGTAGGATTAAGAACGTTGCTGGTGTAACTTGTATGAACTCCTACTTGTAAACCCCTTAAAAGTAACTTTTCTCCTCACCCTTGGGGAGCAGTCTTGGTGGCAGCAGCTCCACTAACTCCTTTTCCTTGTGCGATGAAATAAAGGTGTCTTTCCTGTTCTTCCACCTCGGTCTCTCACTTATTGGCCAATACGAGGCATGCTGAGTAAGGACCTGGGTTTCCATCTGGTAACACACACAAACCCCACTAACATCTGTCAATCTTTCCCTGCCCCTGGTAATAACTTCCAACCATAATCGCTAATGATCCTTGCCCAAGAATAGGTTCACAATGGTAGGCTTGGTGATGGGGAAAGGAGAAGAAGGAATAAGCTTCCCATCCTTCCATTCCCAGCCCCCACCCCATCTACTGTCTCTCCCCTAGCCACCAGTTACCCACCATGCTAGCAGTCCCCTCCGATCATGTCATCCCATGTCTTCCTGACCCCACCTAGCACCGCTCCTCCCTCAAGCCCTGGCCTCAACTGCCAAGGCCCGTCTTTTGAAATGTAAGCAAGGTCTTTCATGAAGACACCAGCACATTTTGTTTTAAAGACCTATGGTCTAAATGAAATGAAAAGAAAGAGTAATGGAAAACTGAGAGGACAAGGGAAATGCTTTTACATTTTGGATACTTCCTGGTTGTAGTTAGAGCTGAAAATCCTAAAGGAACGTTGGTGGCACAGTGGTTAAGTCCTCAGGTGTGAACTGAATACAAGTATTGGAGAGGATATAATGCAGCCATATAGTTCTCTTACAATGCTGGTGGGAGTATTAAACTGTAAAACTCTTTAGTCGTATCTCCTAAGTATATCCCTGGGTGGTACAAACAGTTAACACACGAGGGGTTCAGGTCTACCCAGGGGTGCCTCAGGAGAAGGCCTGGTGATCTACTTGCAAAAAATCAGCCACTGAAAATCCTATGGAAAACAGGTCTACTGGCCTGTCACCATCAGAATCAACTCAGTGGTAACTGGTACACACACACACATACATATTATATATACACATATATAAACATACATACACGTATATCTACATATGTGTTTATATATACACATACATACATATATGTGTAAGTACATTGTTGTCAGGTGCTGTTGAGTCTGTTCCAGCTCATAGCAACCCTATGCACAACAGAACGAAACACTGCCTGGTCCTGTGCCATCCTCAATATGTATGTATACACATATGTGTGTATACATCCAGGTGACACAACCTTGCTTGCTGAAAGTGAAAAGGATTTGAAGCACTTACTGATGAAGATCAAAGACCACGACTTTCAATATGGATTATACCTCAACATAAAGACAACAAAAATTCTCACAACTGGACCAATAAGCAACATCATGCTAAATGGATAAAATACCAAAGTTGTCAAGGATTTCATTTCACTTGGATCCAAAATCAATACTTACGGAAGCAGCAGTCAAAAAATCAAACGACGTATTGCATTGGGCAAATCGGCCACAAAAAACCTCTTTAAAGCAAAGATGTCACTCTGAGATCTAAGGTGCACCTGACCCAAGCCATGGTGTTTTCAACTGCAATAGCTGGATGATGAATATCAATTGACGCGTTTGAATTACGGCAGTGGTGAAGAACAGTGAATATACCAAGGCTGCCAGAAGAATGAACAGGTCTGTCTTGGAAGAAGTACAACCAGAATGCTCTTTAGAAGTAGGGATGGCAAGACTTGGTCTCACATACTTTGGACATGTTATCAGGAGGGACCAGTCCCTGGAGAAAGACAACATGCTTGATAAAGTAGAGGGTCAGCGAAAAAGAGGAAGACCTTCAACGAGGTGGAATGACACAGTGGCTGCAACAATGAGCTCAAACACAGCAGCGATTGTGAGGGTGACACAGGACCGGGCGATGTTTCGTTCTATTGTACATAGGGTCACTATGAATCAGAACCTGCTTGAGGGCACCCAACAACAACAACATATGTCCTATGATGCAGTATCACCAACTACATTGTAGCTCAAATTCTTCATCTTGCCCTATATCCATGCCCTCTGCCCTGTGACTTGATAGATTCTTGGTGCCTGCCTTCCTGCCTCATACAGACATGTGGGGAATGAATGCTGCTCCCACCTAGAATGCCATTCCTGCAACTCCAGCTATTCAAGCCCTAACTCTGGGAAATGAATCCACCCCAGTGCTTGCCCACTATGTTGGACCTTCTTTGATTCCTATTGTCTACGCTGACCTTCCCTCCTCTGAAACCCCGTGACCTTGAATTAACTGTAAAAATATCTCCCATTACTACTCCCTAACTTCAGGTTTGCATGTATCATCCCAGTGAGATTTTTTTTAATTTTATTGTGTTTTAGGTGAAAGTTCGCAGAGCAAATTAGTTTCTCATTCAAATCCAGTGGCATCTTAATTACCAATGACAACAGTTTAGCAAATGTTTTTCTAGCTATCTGTCTATATTCATAGATATATTTAGATACAGATACTCAATTACTAAATGGGATTGGACCATACACGTGTTCTGCAACCTGCTTTTTGTCCTACAACCACAGGTTATGGGAATCTCCAGGTCAATACACTCCACTGGCTTCATAGTACCCCACTAGATTTACGTGTTATAATTTACATAACCATTCACCAGTTCTGTATGCATTAGCATTTAGATCTTTTCCAATATTTCGCTAACACAAACAAGGCTGAAATCAATATTTTCGTCCATACATCATTTCAGCCTTGTACAACTACATCCTTAGAGTAACTCCATGAGATGTGACTGCCAAGTCAAAGAGTTATACCCTTTATATTCAGAGAAACAATCCCAGGCAACCGTCTAAAACCCTTGTATTGGTTTAGGGCCCCTAAACTCTCTTCTCAGATCCCTCTCCACATCTCTCATTCCTTGTGACTGATCCATTACTTTGTCTCCATACAGGACAAACACCAGGCAGCTTCTCATTTTGCATCTATTGTGTGTGTATGTGTATGTGTGTGTGCGTGTAGTGTGTGTGTGTGTTGGGAGTGTTGGGAGCTACTGAAAGGCAAAATCAATCAGAATTCTCCCTTCCAAGTCTTCAGTTATTGCCACACAACTGTACGGTTCATATCACACCCTTTAACGTTGACAGTACACATATGAAAAGATACCAAATAGCCCTGTTAACTAAAGAAATGCAAACAAAAGAGTGAGTTGGGTTTTTTGGAGGGGTTTTGTTTTCCCGTGGTTGTTTTGGGGTGAAGCGTAATATCCTCTGTTGATGGGAGCGTGGGGAAAGGCACTTGGTGATAGTTACTTTGTTCCCTTTCCTGGTTGCCTTGGCTAGCATTTCCAGCACAACTTTAATAGCAGGGTGATTACAGCCACTCACAGTTTGATCTTAACATGGATAGCAGTACGTCCAGTAACACACTCACTAAGCAGGAAGGGTTTTCAGTTGAGATTTATGTTTCATTTCTATCTCACTCATAGCTCTATTATGAATTGTTTATTCATAACACATATTTATTATGCGTGACTTTCGCCAAACGCATTCTTGCACATCTGTCAAGATAAATAAATACACAGTAGCTGGTATATTGCTATAGGTATAATGTAAAGCAATTTCTATCTCCTTACCCTTCTAACCAAGAACTTTTTCAGTTTCTATCCAAAGATGAAGTTTTTCCAAGTTTCTAGGCTGAGGCTTGAAAATACACCTAAAACAAATATTCTGAGTATCTCTACGGCATAAAGTAATAAGTGTTTTTAAGACCCACGTCACAAACCATGCTTTTGTATGCTGTTGAGTCAATTCTGACTCATAGCAACCCTAAGGAACAGAGAAGAACTGTGCCATGGGGTTTCCCAGTCTATAATCTGAAGAAGCAGAGAACCAGGTCTTTTCTCCCATGGAGTGGCTGGTGGGTTAGAACCACCAATCTTTCAGTGAGCAGCCAAGAGCTGCCACCAGCGCTCCTTCACAAACCACAGAAACTGTTTATTAATTCATCTTAAAGAAAAAAAAAAAAACCTAAATTTTGGGATGATGCTGGCTGGGGCAAAGAAATTCTGGCTGAGACAGGAAGAAAAAGCAGAAGAAGGACCACAGGATAAGACGACCTACAAACGGCTTTCACAGTAAAATCAGACATCGTTTCTTACAGTCAGTCAGAGTCACAAATGGAGCCCAAGATATCTCCTCACTCCCTCCCAAAGTTTATGAAATGAAGTGCCCTCTGATGAATCCAATGACAGGAACTGGCATTGAAAACCCCAATCAACACCCCTCCCCCCCTTTCTTTGTCTTGCTAACCACAAGCTTGTTTTGAGCAACATTTTTCAGGAAGTCACAGCAGGTAGTGGCTCCATCCACTGAACTAATCTAAAAACCAAGCTATACCTTGAAGCATGTGCAGATCGAAGAAATTACATCCTTCAACCGACCCCCGGACCCAATTGTCACCGGAAGGAAAGATAATTCCCAGCCCATGGTTTCACCAGATTCCATTTTAGAAGTGAGGGGTCCCACTGCACGCACATCTGACGGAAGATGATTTAATATCTGGACCCTGAAATATGGGCATGGAAAGGCTAAGGGCGGAAAGTCCAGGTACCCAACCCCTGACACCGTTGGAAACAAAAAGCTCCCCAGCCCCCTTGGACAGGATGCACGTGGCCTTATGGTTGCTAGACCCCATGCCACTCCTTGTATGTGCAGACAATAAACTTGTCGCTTTCTGTTTCCCTTGCAATTAGTGTCCATCTTATTTCAATCAGCTAATAAGACAGGATGAGAACCCGAGTGGCATTCAGTTACAGCATTGCTTCCAAATCCTGCTGCCTCTATTTGGCTTAGAATAAATCTGTTGAAATATTAAGATATGCCGGTGAGTGGTGGCCTGTGTTCTCTCACCACCTGCAGCTAGTTATGTTCCTTGACTAAAAGCATCTCTCTGCTTGTTAACATGATTAAGCAGCAACAACATCGTCTGGACCACACAGAGTATAAATTAAGTTCCTATCATATAATAATTTAGGCTGTAAGAAATAAATATTACGGCATTCAACGCACACATTTTGTGAGCAGTCAGGCATTCGCTTCATGTACCTTCCACTAGGGATATGAATTGCCCAGTGTCATGCACGTGGCTAGGCACGGCGGAGGACGGAAAAATCAATCAGCCACCCGTCCTGTCCTCAAATGGCTCACAGTCCAGTAGAGAGACAAAAATTGTGAACACAATTACAGAAACGCAGAGAAGGTAAAGCGCTACAGATGTTCAAAGAGGGTCAAGTTATGCACGAGCAGGAGTGATCAGGGAAGGCTTTAGTGATCCAAAAGGCTTTTGGATTAGACTTGGAAAGCAAGGGGAGTCCTCCACGTAGAAAACAAAGAAAAGGCCTTCCTAGATGAGAAAGGCGTGCTGGCACAGGAACTAAAATGGGATTCGGAGCTCGTGCTAGGAAAACAAGGATAACTTTTGGCAGGGACACGGGCTACCTGAAGCACACATTTGGAAACCTCAGATGCGGCCAGTTGAATTAAGGCCATGACTACCACACTAGAAAGCATGAATGTCACTCTCTAGCCTACTGGGAGTCCCTGAAGAGGCTCTCAGGAAGAGGTGCAGAATGCTCAGAGCTGTGTTTTAGGAAATAGCAAAGGTGAAATCTACATAATTTGGCCAAAATCGCACACACAGCGAACTGCGGTATTCTTTATATTTCAAGATACTTGTATTCAACAAACTGTCCATTAATTGATGGATCTACATATTGACAGAATTAGCTGTGGCAGAGGCTGCTAATTGTCCTTCAATATCTATTCATCCCTTTCTTGTAAAAGAACTCCCAAATTTCAGCTGGTCCCAGGCTAACTATAATAAATAACATGTTTCCTAGGTTCCCTTGAAACTAGATGTGATCATACGAATAATTTGTCCACGGAATGTGGTTTGAAGTGGTGCGCACAATTTCTGGGAGAGATGTGCTGTTCCCCCTTTGTCCTTCTTCCTGGCTGGAATGTGGTTGTGATGCCTGGAGCTGGAGCAGCCATGGTGGGCAACTACTTGAACTTGAGATTTAAAAAAAAAAAACAAAAAAACCATTGCCATTGAGTCAATTTTGATTCATAGTGACCCTACAGGACAGAGTAGAACTGCCCCATAGGGTTTCCAAGGAGCAGCTTCTGGATTCAAACTGCTGACCTTTTGGTTAGCAGCCAAGCTCTTAACCACTGTGCCACCAGGGTTCCTGAACTTGAGATGGAGGCCACACATATCAGAACAATAAGATAGGAGGAGCCTAGAACATGGAACATCTTCACAGCTCTGGAGTACCTCACCTGAACAAATGAAGGAAGGAGGGAAGGAAAACCCATTGCAGTCAAGTCGATTACGACTCATAGTGACCCTCTAGAACAGAGGAGAACTGCCCCATAGGGCTTCCAACACTGTAATCTTTACAGGAGCAGACTACGGTGTTTTTCTCCCACAGAGCAGCTAGTAAGTTCAAACCAGCAACCTTTTATTTAGCAGCTGAGTGCTTAACCACTGCACCATCAGGACTCCTTGAATGAGATAAGGAGGTACTATATTCTCTGAGCTTCAGATAGTTCGAATTTTCCACCACTGGCATCCAAACCAAATCCTACCTCACATGGGCAGGAAAATGATGAAAGGGTTTTTAAAACTACATGTCCAGCAAATCTGCTAGCTTCACCTTAGCAACTCAAAGAATTCTCTAAGGAGTTCAGCAAGCCATACTGGAGAGCCCAATTAAACTTGACAAACTGCACCCCACAACTGCAGAAAACACATTCAAGCACACATGACATATTTATAAGAATTCGTGATAAAAATCAGCAAATATTGAATGGCTGGAACCATAACCAGTAAGACTTCTGGTCACCAGGCAAGTAAGCGAGAAGCTAATAACACAAAGATAACCCTCATATGCTTAAAAATGAATTGTGTGATGATTTGTCACATCAATATTCCAGTGAGACTATAAGTAATGTGATGGAAATGGAGAGATCACACCGGCCAAAAACCAAAAGGGGAAAAAAAAGTTTGTAATTATGTAAATTATAAATTTTAAAAATTGTTAAGATTGATCTCAATCTAAAACAAAGGATGTGCACACCCCCCCACCCCCCCCACACACACACAGAGAAACACCAATGGTCAGTGAATATGACAAACAATGTCTACCCTTAGCAGTGATCACGGAAGTGGTGAGGGTAGGGAACACCACAGCTCTCCTATACTGCTGACATAGAGCCACATGAGCCCAGGGCTCACAGTGGGCAGTTTGAAAGCACCGATCAAAAGTTGAATTGCACATACTCTGTAACCCAACATTTCCACATCCGTCTCAATACTACAGTCATTCACCCAGATGTGTACAGCACTCACTGCATCATTTTTTAATAGTGAAAAATTAGACACTACAGAAACATCCCTCAATAGGAAGAACTGTTAAACAAGTTGTTAGGTTCATCCTGGAAAGTATCATGCATTTGGTTAAAGAAATAAAAACAGGGAGCCATTTCTACTGATACACTGTCAACTGAAAGAAGCTGCAGAACCAGGCAGGCAGAATTTTTCCTTATTTGGGAAAAGAAATGCTACAGATACACAGACACATATGTATATACATGTAAGTGCATTTTTTAAGAAGTCCTAGAAGGCTATGGACCAGTCTTTTAACAGTGATTGAGGCAGTCAATGGGACTGGGGCGAGGCTGGAGTAAACGTTGTTAGCTGCCACGGAGCTGTCTCCGACTCATGGCGACCCTATGTGCAACAGAACGAAACATCACCTTCATGATCGTGGGTATGCTCAAGTCCATGGTTGGGGCCACTGTGTATTCTGAGTGCCTTCCGACCTAGATGGCTCATCTTCCAACACTGTATCGAACAATCTTCTGTTGTGATCCATAGGGTTTTCACTGGCAACTTTTGGGAGTACATTACCAGGCTTTTCTTCCTAGTTTGTCTTAGTCTGGAAGCTCTGCTGAAATCTGACCACTATGGATAACCCTTGAAATATTGGTGGCATAGCTTCCAGCATCACAGCAACACACAAGCCACCACAGTAGGACAAGCTGACAGATGGTGGTGGGGGGTGGTAAATAAAAGGAGGGATCATCCATTTTTGCTTTATTGGTTTCCATATTATATGAATGGCTTAAATTTCTGCAAACATTTTAACAATATTATGTTTTCCTGAATTACTTGTATGGCTTAAAGAAGACAGTTCAGTAAATTTTTAGAGTTACCAAAAATCCCACAGTTATGCATGGTGTCAAATGAAACGGATTTCAGGCTCTTAGATGAATTGGGTCACTATGAGTCAGAATTCACTTGACCTCAATGAGTTTGATTTTTTTTTAGATGGATTAGGTAATATTCTTTCCATTTCTCAAACTCATTCAAACTTTTTTTGAATTCTAGAGAATCTGCTCAAACCTGCCAATCTTTTTTTTTTTAATTGTGCTTTAAGTCAAAGTTTACAAATCAAGTCAGTCTCTCATACAAAAATTCATACTCACCTTGCTATGTGTATTCCTAGTTGCTCTCCCCCTAATGAGACAGCACACTCCTCTCCACCCTGTATCCCCCATGTCCTTTCAGCCAGCTTCTGTCCCCGTGTGCCCTCTCATCTCCCCTCCAGACAGGAGCTGCCCACAGAGTCTCATGTGTCTACTTGAGCCAAGAAGCTCACTCCTCACCAGTGTTATTTTCTATCTCATAGTCCAGTCCAATCCCTGTCTGAAGAATTGGCTTTGGGAATGGTTCCAGTCTTGGGCTAACAGAAGGTCTGGGGACCATAACCTCCGGGGTCCTTCTAGTCTCAGTCAGACCCTTAAGTCTGGTCTTTTTATGAGAATTTGAGGTCTGCATCCCACTGCTCTCCTGCTTCTTCGGGGATTCTCTGTTGTGTTCCGTTCCCTGTCAGGGCAGTCATCAGTGGTAGCTGGGCACCATCTAGTTCTTCTGGACTCAGGCTGATGTATTGTTTGATTTATGTGGCCCCTTCTGTCTCTTGGGCTCAGAATTCCCTTGTGTCTCTGGTATTCTTCATTCTCCTTTGCTCCAGGTGGGCTGAGACCAATTGATGCATCTTAGATGGCCAAACCTGCCAATCTTGATGTAACTGAAATTGAAGCTCCTTAAGGTAAGATACATTTTTCTAGACTTAATTTTTACCGCATTTTTGAGAATTAAGTGAGGCAATGCCTATTAAGTACTTTGCAAGGTGACTGGCACATAAGTGCACAATAAATGGCAGCTATCATTATTAGGAGCCCTGGTGGTGAAGCGGGTAAGCATTCGGCTGCTAACCAAAAGGTCGGCAACTGGAATCCACCAGCCACTCCTTGGAAACTCTATGGGGTAGTTCTACTCTGTCCTAGAGGGTCACTATGAGTTGGAATCGACTCAGCAGCAACAGGTTTGGATTTTAGTTTGCTATTATCAGTCAGTATCTCTAGAAGCAGTCACTGTATTGCTGACACACTTATAATAAAGGTGCTTATTTTTTGAGCTCATCAAAAGTTCAGCCACAGTCAACCTGAGAAAGCATGCACACAGGGAGATGCCCAAACACGCTCTTAACCTCCTACTCCAGATCGCTCTTGATCATAATCAAGAACTATTGCAGCTCTGGAAATGATATGCTGGGATTAACTCAAGGTAAATACTTGTCTCATCTACATCACTTCCCACCACCCTTTGCTATCCAATCAAGTTAGTTTTAACCCACAAATATCTGTAAGTATATAAAGCAATATATTCTTTGTACTGAGTTCTGAATTGATTTAAATATATATATATAGATGGTTAAGACTGTGTGTCAACTTGGCTGGGCCATGATTCTCAGTGTTTTGGCAGTTGTATAATGTTGTGATCACCTCCCTGTTGAAGTCTGACACGTGATCACCCCCTCGATGGAATCTGCTGAGTGGTACTTGCGGGGCTGGGGCCTGTGGCGGCTCACCACCCCCTCAGCCTTCATCTCTCTGCCCTCCGCCACCTACTTCCTTCCTGTTCGCCTTGCAAAGGTTGTTGGCTTGTTATGGATCCAGAAGCTGTCTCTTGTCTGACCTCTGGTTCTTGGGACTTGAGCTAGCAGCTTATCTGTCCATCTTGGGATTCGCAGATCTTCACTGCCTGCGAGCAAGAGCCCTGCTCCCCAACCTGCCAATCTTGGGTTCCGCAGCCCCTACAGCTAAGTGACTCAGGAGAAACTTTGTGGTCTTGCCTACCGACCTTGGGGATTCCTCAACTGTCACAGCCTGTAAGTGGGATCCCTGCTCTCTGACCTGCTCATCTTGGGTTCACCAGCTTCTGCAGCTCCATGAAAAGGGAACGGACTCTATCCTGATCCAACGACTTGTGATGTTCCAACCCGTACAATCATGTGAGCTGTTTCCTTGATATAAATCTCCTTATATGTATTTATATGCTTTACTGGTTTTGCTTCTCTAGAGGACCCAGCCTAAGACATGTATATATACACATAAGTTAAAAGATAACGATTGTATAATTTACTCATTGAACAGTCACTTTGCTGACACTCTTTCGTTTTGATCTGACATCTAGAAGAAATCCCATTATCGGTCTCTGGTAAGATAAGAGAAATGAGTTCTCTTACTTCTAAAGTGCTGGCCAAACTCTGACTCACAATTGATAAGGAGCTCTGTATTACTTTTCATATCATACAACTGTCCACCCTCTGTGTTTCGCACAGTATGTGAAGTTAGGGCTTCATCTTCAAACTATAAACTAGAGCTGCCTTCAGCAGTGCCCAATATTGCCTTCACTGTTCATGGGAATACTAATCTTCCTTCAGTGTGGAGCTGCTAGAAAATGGCTCAGTGAAAACGTTTTAATAGAGAACATGCAACACAGACACCTTATGAATGGAAGCATTTCTCTCCTCAGTCTCAACAATAGTTTATGCTCTTTCATTGAAAATTGTCCCAAATTTGTAACAAACAACTCCTTGCTGCAATATTGCCATACAAATTTAGATGCTGTGCATTTTGCTCAAGGTTTCATCGATAAAAAAATGCTACTGACCGTGAAAAAAACATTTTCATTTACTATGTGTTTATGTCACTTCATATCCCATGGCTTGCTGCTGGGAGAAAGAGGCACTTAATAAGTAACGTAAGTCATTTTTCTTCCATTTCAAAATCCAACGAGGAAGATTTTTCTGGCTGTCCAAACAAAAGTGTACATCACCGAGACACCCAGCTATAAAGGAATCATGCTAATTTATACAATTATTATCGCTTTTTCAGCTTTTTTAATATTCTCTGAAATTGATTTTGGCCAAAAAGTAATAATACATTTGACTCTGATACGGCAAAAGTACTATGTGTACATCTTTATGTAAAATGCAATGCATTTTTATACGTTTATTTATTCTCTTAAAATCTCTCACACCAGATCCCTACATAAAATAGATTTAGTGAATTGTATGTACATGCCATCATCCAACAGAAGCTTCCTACTCCTAAGTTGAGACCTACACGCCCCAGGCCCCCCGGAAGACCCTGGGAAGCCACAGCGTTGAAATGATCTTCCGTGGTAGAGCACTCCTTCTGCTCTTTGTCATGCGTTCTGGTATTTTTCTGATACATGAGTTAGTCCCCAGTGTGGCCAGGACAGCGTTTCAAACCAAGTTCTTTAGAGCTATTTACACATCATTCATCTTCAATAACCAATGGGTCCTATTTTCTCTCCACCAAACCAAGGACAATTTTGGCTTCATTAATCTGAAAAGGGTGTATATGTGCTTCTAGAAAAATAGCCTGGCTGGCTAATGCCCATGATTTATTATTCCTATGCCTTATACCTCTAAAATAAAATTATTTCCGGTTGAGAAAAATAAAACTCTATCTCTCTCCTTTTTCCTCTCTTGATTTCTTTGATATTTGCAGTTATTTCCATAGTATAGAATCCTGGGGACTGACAATCATTCTCCACCCCCCCCCCCCCCATGATTAATCCTCTGGAGACGGCAGGGCCTCGGTAGTTATTGCTTAATTAATGACCCTCTGGGTGTTAACTAAAAAGTTAAGACGCTTGGAAAAAAATTCTCCCTCAAGCAAGATGGCTTGCTATTGGGAGAATAATCAGTAGTAATTAAAAACCTCATTTTCAAATAAGTTCATAAGTTTTACATCATGTAAATTGCTCTTCATCTAATTCTCCTTGCAAACACTGCCCCAAGCAAAATAAAATGCCCTCTCTGAAAAATGGCAAGCCAACCAAGAGAAGCCAAAACGAGATCACTGTTTCTCTTTCAAATAACAAAACTACACCAAAAACCGGTCCATAGTCGCTTTTAGATACATGAATCCAAGGAAGTGATGCTCTTTAAAGAATTTTGTCTTGTTTGACCAAAATATCTATAATAATTGATCATCGATATAGCACAAATATATAGCCTCTACTCAAACTTGATATATCCAGATAGACAACGTGCAATGAAATTTGAATGCACTCCTTAAAATAACTTCAAATGTGACATTCTGCTTGAGTTCACATGCTTATTGTTGTTGTTGTTGTTACTGGGTGCCATGAAGTCAGTGCCGACTCATAGCGACCCTATCTGTGTACAAAAGAATGAAACACTGCCTGGTCCTTGCCATCCTCAGTCATTGCTCTGTTTGAGCCCACTGCTGCAGCCACTGTGTCAATCCATCTCGTTGACAGTCTTCTTTTTCCTTGACCCTCTACTTAACCAAGCATGATGTCCTTCTCCAGGACTGGTCCCTCCTGATAACATGACCAAAGTATGTGAGATGAAGCCTTGCCATCCTCACTTCAAAGGAGCATTCTGGCTGTACTTCTTCCAAGACAGAATTGGTCATTCTTCTGGCAGTCCATGGTAGACTCAATATTCTTTGCCAACACTGTATTTCAAAAGCATCAATTCTTTTTCAGTCTTCCTTATCCATTGTCCAGCTTTCACACGCATATGAGGCGACAGAAAACATCATGGCTTGGGTCAGGCACACCTTCATCCTTAAAAGTGACATCTTTGCTTTTTAACACTTTGGAGAGGTCTTTTGCAGCAGATTTGCACAATGCAGTGTTGTTTGATTTCCTAACTGCTGCTTCCATGGGTATTGATTGTGGATCCAAGTAAAATGAAATCCTCACATGCCTAAGATTCTTAAATTTTTATGAATTAAATATCTCAAAATCCCTGAGCATAGTAAAGATTTAAACCAAAAAAAAGCTTGCCAAGTGGGATAAAGAAAAAACAGAAAATGTCTGATTTAATGAAAATCTAATCACATAGAAAAACAGGCACCTTTGTTTAAAAAAAAAAAAAAACAGGTAAACAGTATCATTTGTCAAACTTTTTAAGAAAATGGAATCTTAGCTAAATTTATGCTCAAACAAGCTAAAAATACAGAACCACCCGTGTATATCAAGGGTCAAATTTCGAGAACGTAACTGCAGTTCACGTGAACCACTAGAGGGCAGAGTTGCACAGTGAAGCCCTCCTGACATCTAATTAGGAAAAAGGATACCAACCAACCCTTAGCTGATTGAAACCCTCAGGATGTCCCACTACTGCCTTATTTTGAGCGTTTTTAAAATTTTAACAGATGATCTAAACTAGGCCACTACCTAGGCAATCAAGCAAACACAGGAAATCCAGGCGAGGCTCCACAGACAGTCCTTACCCTGAGAATGATCTATTTTCCTTCCTGCCTGTGTTCATAAATGTAACATCTTCTTCCTCATGAAATGACCACCTTCTCCTGACTAAAAGATCTTCATACCCTATTTGTGCTTATGGCCTCTGAGCACTAAAGGTTTCAAGTTATGGATGACATTTCCTATCAAACATGGGAAGCTGAGTATTCCATTTTGGTTAACTACCATAGGCTCAAACAAAATGTCTCCACATCATTAGAAGTTCCCTGAAGGAGAGGAAGGAGCCGTCAACCTTCAGAACTCCTTTATATTCCTATTCTCTGTCAACGGCAGACATTCAATAAAAGATGGGCTGCCTGGCATTCCGTTGCACTGATTAATGGAAGCCATTTATTTCAAACGGGTTTGGGAAGCCCAAATGTCAATTTCTGTAGCTCCAGGAGCAACATAAAAAGTCATTTCCCCTCTATAATAAAGTCATTGCATGTCTTTGGTAGGAGGACATGTCATGTTTAAGCCACTTTAGAATCTCCCAATTGTATTACTTTGAAAATTACAGCCTCAAACATTCACTCTTCAAATAGCCAAGATGCCTAGATGGCATTCCATGAGATGATACAGCTTATCTTCAAAATGGTCCACCTCAGAAACTGGGTTTTTCAACAGAAAAGTTGTACTCACTCCAGGAGAAAATGGTGCAATATTAGTTTTGGACTTGTCTTATTATCCTTATATTTACAAAAATCAATATTAGAAATTAAATAATCCTATCTTCATATTTTTTTTCTATCTTCATATACGCCGTGGCTTTTACTTAAGATCCTTATGCTTTAATAATTCTGTAGATTGAACTGTGAGCATCACGACATAAATAAATACTTAAAAACAACTTGTGAAAAAAAATAAAAAACTTGTTGTTGGGTGCTGTCGAGTCATTCTGATTCATGTGGACTCCATGTGACCCGTAGGGATTTCTAGGCTGTAATCTTTACAGAAGCAGATTGCCAGGTCTTTCTGTCACAGAGTCACTGGGTGGGTTCAAATCACCAGTCTTTCAGTCAGCAGCCAAGGGCTTAGCCATGCACCACCAGGGCTCCTTAAATACAACTTAACAGCCAAAAAACTCATTGCTATCAAGTCGATTCTGACTCACACTGACCTATTAGAGTAGAACCGCCCCATAGGGTTTCCAAGGCTGAAACCTTTAAGGAAACAGACTGCCAAGTCTTTCTCCTGCAGAGTGGCTGGTGGTTTTGAGCCACCAACCTCTTGGTTAGCAGCGGAGCGCTTAACCACTGCACACCAGGGCTCCTTAAATACAACTCAGCAGGCACAAATTTAGCATCTGTTTCTTTGAATCCAGTAAAAACTCTTACATTTTGTACTACTCTTCTTCCCTTAATATCTGTCTGATTGTACTTTTTTTCCTTGCTCCTAAAACTAAGGTTTCCAATCTTCACTATACTATCCTGGATATATAACGGATCAAGGGAATTGAGCCTCTATCAAGGCCTTTAAAATACTGATGCAAATTATAAAACTACAGGCTATAAACATTGACTAATCTCTAGTTCAGTCATGGAAACTCAAAACCAAAACGAAATGTACCTCAGTCGGAAAATCATGGCAAACATTCCCTAGTATATCCTATTTTCTAAAAGTGTATCAATCAAAGTCAAAGATGGTGGACTGGTAACCCGCCTTCACCACCCTGTTCAAAATTCACCACCCCTCCCAACATTTTACATTTCTTGCCCTTCCTTGCCCAACTTTTTTCCTTAGCACTTATCACTAACATACTAATTCTTTTACATAAATTTTACTTGTATATTGTCAGTCTCCTTCTCAGGAACGGAATATATGCCCCCTGAGATCAGGGATTTTCTCTTTTGTTTACTCTTTTGTTCATCCTCGGTGCCTAGAACAGCGCCTGACACCTGTTGTTGTTGTCAGGTGTCATCAGTAGATTCCGACTCATAGCAACCCTATAAGACAGCATACAACTGCCCCATAGGGTTTCCAAGACTGTTATCTTCATGGGATCAGATTGACAGGTCTTTTTCCTCATGGAGCCACTGGTGGATTTGAACCATCAAACTTTTAATTAGCAACCAAGGGCTTAACCTTTGTGCAACCAGCACCTAACAGGTGACTAATAGCAGATGTTACATTCAGTCTCAGTAGGGTATAGGTCAGAGGGAGGAGGTGGACAGGAGATTGAGAAACGCATCACCTATCCTTATGTGTTTCATTAAATCACTCAAAAACCTTTTGGTATCTGTACAAGTTTCATTTTCACACCACGGCTAAAGGAGGATGTGTCACAAAAGCCCCCCAGGAAATTTCAGCAATCACTTAGCCTTTTGGCTAAGGTGGGGTATAAAGAAATTTCAGCAAAGTTATTTGTAATCTTGTTGACTTAGATTTTTTTTTTTTACTTCAACTACTTCCCAAATTGCTGAAAAGCTTTGCCTGGATCTAAAAATGACTTCAGTAGAAGCCCTGACCAGATGCTTCTTAGAAGCGAGGATGGTGAAATTTCATCTTGCTTACTTTAGACACATCATCAGGAAAGACCAATAGCTAAAAAAGGACAACATGTTTGATAAAGTACAGGGTCAGTGAAAACGAGGGAAACCCTCCAGGAGATGAACTGATACACACTGGCTCAAACATCGGGCTGAAACACACCAAAGATTGTGAGGATGACGCAGGATTGAGCAAAGTTTAATCGTTACACACAAGGTCATCGTGAGTCCCAGCAGACTCAGCAACAACTAACAACATCATCAATGGCTATGTGGGAGTCTCCGAGTGGGACCAACAGCTAGCATAGTCAATCTGCTGCCAAGTAAAAAATTGGAGGTTCAAGTCCACCCAGAGCTGCCTTGGAAGAAAAGCCTGGCAATCCTTTCCCCAAAAATCAGCCATGGAAACTCTCTAGAGCACAGTTCTACTCTGACACACATGAGGTTGCCATGAGTTGGAACTAACTCCATGCCAACCTGTTTTGTCTTTTATGGCTGTGTGGCTAAAAGCCCACGATGAAAGGCAAAGAAAGGTGGCCTGGGAGGGGACTGAAAGGTGACTTCACATTCAAGATTTCCTTTCAACTGCCAGGTGTGAGCTGGGGCATGTTTGGCCCCCTATTCACTGTGTCTTTCTCTTTAAAGAGATTGGGGGTTTCCCTGGAAATCTCCCTTCTACTTGTCCCCACTCAAAAGATGAGAGTGAGATGTTGTCAGGAAAAGGGAGAAAGATGCAAGGAGGCTAAAACAAATATTTACTGAATGCTCAGTGTATGGCTGGCGTTGTGCTAGGCCGATGCTTATTACATGTTACTTCACCAAGTCTGAACAGCAACCTTATATGGCTGATATTATTTCCTGTTGGAAAGATAAGGGCGCACAGATTCAGAGAAATTATTTCTGAAGGTGACCCAGTCATAAGGTGCAGTCCTTGTTAGTTGCCATCCAGTCAATTCCAGCTCATGGCAACCCCACATGTGCAGAGTAGAACTGCTCCACAGAGTTCTGAAGACAATGATCTTTCAGAAGGAGATCACCAGGCCTGTCTTCTAAGGAGTCTCTGGGTAGATTTGAACCTCCAACCTTTCAGCTTGTAGTAGAATGCTTAACCATTTGCACCATCCAGATACTCCTGTAGAGGGCAAAGCAACCCAAAACCAAACCCATGGTCAATGAGTCGATTCTGACTACCTCTAACTACTGTCTACATTTGCAGATTCCAAACCCCATGCTCTAATCTATTCTCCTATTAAACTTTGTGTGTAAAAAATTTGCAAAGGTAACATAGAAAAGAAGTTAGTACTGGATAGGGAGTAACGGGGGGAGAGCAAAATATTTCCTGTGCCTTCTTGAACATTCTTTCACTAGAATGTAAGTAAAATCCCCTAATATCTGTGAGAGATGATATCCTTCTTAAAATCCTCCTTCTCTAACAGGTCGAACAAACCAAGGTGAGCTTGTGTGAATTTCACGAAACAGTTGCTCGTCCATTTGAACTATTTTGCAGCGGAGAGTATGATACAAATTGAGTAGGAAGAAGATGTCTGCCAAGATTCCAAGTCCCTATGCAAAGAAGCATGACCGGGGGTTCCTACAATGCTAGATGCATATGCGGGAGGCTCCCTGGTGCCCAAATTAAGACTTTGGCCACTGGAAAAGGGGCTCAAAATGAAAAGGCACACTCAGGCATCAGAACTCTAGGACTATGATAAGGATGTGTTGCCCAGGTGTCATCAGCCAAAACAAACTAGCTCGAAATGATGAAATACTGAAGTGAAAGCAGATTTCCAGATGGTACCTGTCAGAGCACACCACACCAAAGGGAAGCATGGGATAAGAAACGTCTCCTCAATCCGTTCTCCGATTGCTTCACCTATGTAGAAATGCTTCCAAGCTTTCTGTCATGTCTTTCCACGCGACTGATTCCCGTCCTCCTTTCCTCACAGAAGACTTGATTTGGCTAAATCATGTAGAACATCTTTGGAATTATGAGTTACGCTCACAGAGAAGACGTTCTCAGATATCCAAGGATCCAGAAAATATGAGCCACAGTACAGTTTTTCCCAACTGTGCGTGACCTCTGGGTTGGCCATCATTTCCTGGTAATTGTAGGAGCTTATCTCCTCCTCAGTGTACTCTGGGCTGTTCTTGGGGGTCAGGAGCACTCTCATCTTGCCCTCGGAGTCATCCCATTCGACGCTTAGAAGAGCCAAGAATAGAAGGAAGCTGAGTTTCCTTTGTCCCAACCCCTTAAGCAAAATGTCAGTCACATCCCAGTGAAGCTGCACGCCAAGGCAAAGCAGGAAATGAGCAAGGGGGATGCACCCTGTTCCCTTGCTCCATCTCCCCGCATTGGTGTGTTCTATTCGCCAGTGGAAAACATTTTAGAAGTTATGTTACAGGTGTACAAACCGCTTATCAAAAAAAAAAAGTCACCTTGTTTTCAGCCAGGTGGCAGATTTCACACCAAAAATTACATCCAGCAGGCATTCGTAGCAGCTTAAATATACCTATGATCCTACAGTCAAATTTCTAACAAATTATTCAAATTCCCTGAACAAACACTAAATGAAATCCTTCAACCAGTGACAACCACACAAAAGCGAGTATGTCACACCTGGGTAATTCAGCATTCACGGAGTCTTTCTTCACGACATTTCATTTTTGAAAAGAGCAGGTACGTCTCGCTGGACGCTTTTTTTTTTTTTAATTCTAGGTTTTTAAAAATAGATGGTTATATTAAGCCCTTTTCCTGTGGTCTGAAAAACTGAACATAACTGCCCAGGCAGCTTCAGAATAGACGGCATTACTGTAAGAAAAGCTCGAGAATGAGATGAACCCTAACAGCCAGGGGATGGGTAATGTGTATGCAATGAATGCAATTCGAGTTCCTTAAATCACACTCCCACTGCAGAAATGATAACATAACACCCGTGATTCTTGGCCACCTTGCTCAAACGCTCACTTATGCATGCATTCATTCATTCAATAAATAGTCTTTGAATGCCCACAAAGTAACCAGGGAAATGAATCTCAGCTGCGTTGAGCTGTTGTTTTTGTTGTATGCCGTCAAGGTGATTTCGACTCGTAGCAACCCTATATAACAACAGAACTGCCCCATAGGGTTTCCTAGACTATAATCTGTGTAGAAGCAGATAGCCAAGTCTTCTCCTGCAGAGCAACTGGTGGGTTTGAACCACTGACCTTTTGGTTAGCGGTAAGCACTTCACCACCAGGGCTCCTTATATATTAATCTATTAACACACACATACTCATATCTCATAGCAACTTATAGGGTCACTGTAAGTCAGAATCAAGCGATGGCAATGGGTATACACATATACCTATACATACATACACACATATATGTATTATATGATTTATTCTAAACTTGTCACACCCACTGCTATGCGTGTCCCTCCCTTCAGAAGGCAGGCCTGGAAACTCCAAGCAAATTAAAACAATCTCATTTTACGACATTCAACAATGGATGTTCCAAGCACATCTGCTGGGTTGCAGTGAAGTCCTGGGAGGGCTGGCTTTAGTGATGGCCCTGAGAGCATTCTCTAAAAACACATTCCAAGTCTCTGTGAGATGTGGGGGTGGCCTGCTCCAGGGACCGAAAAAAAGAAAACATCAAGTCGATTCCAGCTCATGATGACTCCATGTGCTACAGAGTAGAGCTGCTCCATAGGAGCTTCTGGCTGTAAACATTACGGAAGCAGATTGCCAGGACTTTCTTCCACCACGCTGCTGTGTGGGTTCCAACCGCCAACCTTCAGTTTAGTAGCTGAATACAAACTGTTCACGCCGCCCTGGGCCACTTAGGGATCATCCTGAAATGCCCCCGCCTAGTGCTTCTGACTTAACTAAAGCTGTTGTTGTTGTCGTTAGGTGCCGTGGAGTCAGTTCCGACTCATAGCGACCCCATATTCAACAGAACAAAACCCTGCCCAGTCCTGCGCCATCCTCACAGTTGTTGGTACACCTGGGCCCATGGTTGCAGCCACTGTTTCAATCCATCTTGTTGAGGGTCTTCTCTTTTTCACTGGCCCTTCACTTTACCAAGCATGATATCCTTTTGACATTTAGGATTTGAGTTTGATACAACCAGGGATCCATTTAGAAGAAACAATGGTTTGAATATTTAATATTAACAAGTTAAGAGCACTGCATCCTGGAGCTAAACTGCTACCATTTCTGTGCGATACAAGTTTATGACGATTCACTCAAAATCACAAAGAAAGAAAAAAATTTAGAAACATTTCACCTGTTTAATTTCCTAAGGGGTCATAAACACCAGTAATCCATTTGTTTAAAGCAGGGTCCGGCAAACAACCATCTGTGGACCAGTTCACAAGTGTGTGAAACTCACAAGGTTTCACATGTGAAAATTATATGAAATTCAAATTCAGGTCCAAGAGTAGCTTTGCTGAAACACAGCCACCCTCACTCCTTTATCTACTGTCTATGGCTGTTGCAGGTTTTGCATTACAATGGCAGAGTTGAGTGGTTACCACAGAAATGGTACAGCCCATAAAGCCTCAGATATTCACTACCTGGCCCTGTACAGACATGGTTTGGGGACTCCTGGTTACAAGAGCAAGATAAATGTTATCAAGTGGAAACATTCTGGACGCATAACAACGTCCTTCCATCCCACCAGTGATCACATCTTACCACCCTAAGTTGCTTTGACCAGTAAGTCTGCCCAGCTCTGTATTTTACAGACAAATGGGTGGAGGGACAAAGAAAGCAACGAGGTAGAAGTTGTCAACAATGGAAACACACTTAAAAAGAGCTAGAAAATGTAGAAAGCAGATGTGTGTGGACAAGAAAGTCCTGGAGAACAAGTAAGAAGCCAATACTTGCTCATTACAGTTCCCTTGTTGTGTAAGACAAGCACTGTGCCCTAAAATACATTTTTGTTCATATATTCTCCAATTTTCAGTGCTTTCAAGCGACCAGAAAGAATATCCAGGTGTCTTATTCATGTCATTGTCTTATTTTCTTTGCTTGCAATGATGTGACCATTAAGAAAAGTGAATCTAGACATGGAACCACCAGTTTTCATACCAGAAAACTATTTTTTAGTTCGAGAGGTCTATTTGAAGGTATGATGGAACTGGGTTTTTTTTTTTTCATGTTGCTAAAATGAGCAGAATTATGAAGGGGTAAAAATATAGCTACTATTTGGGACTTCTTCTATCTTCTGTTCTTGCCATCAGCTCCTGCTCTTTGCTTTGATAGAACAATAATTTAGCATCAACTAAGGCAAATGGAGCCCTGGTGGCATAGTGGTTAAGCCTTTGGCTGCTAACCAAAAGGTTGGCAGTTTGCATCCACCAGCTGCTCCTTGGAAACCCTATTTGGGAAAGTTCTACTCTGCCCTATAGGGTTGCTATGTGTCAGAATCGATTCAATGTCAATAGGTTTAGGTTTTGTTTGTTTTTTTTTTTTTCTTTTTTGATTTAAAGCAAACGAAAAGGATTTTAAATAAAAAGGTATACATGAGGGAAAAAAATGAAAGGTCTGGAGAATATCACCCATAAGAACCACATCGTCCCCAAACTGCCCTCTGTAAAGGGTAAAGGCAAACAGCAGCGCACACTTCCCGAAATGGCCTACTTCTCTTACTAGTACCATCTCAGAACCATCTGGCTTTTGAGGAAAGTGTAAAATCACCATACATATAGCCTCTACACAGAACAAGATGGCTCTCAGAGTACACAAAGCAGAATTTACATATTTTATACAGTAGAGAATCATAAATCTGTCCTAGTAAGGGTCGCTACGAGTTGGAATCGACTCGATGGCAGTGGGTTTGGTTTTCTGGTTTTAGTGAGTAAAACGCAGATTCGTGGGTTTTGGGAATCAGCAAGCAAATGAAACAAAAATCACCTCACAGGCGAGGGAATTGCCGTGTGATGTGTTCTTCATTCATTTTGACACTTTTAATGACCTATAAAAATACGCCATTCTATACATTTAAATATTAAATTTTAACACTGTTTTTAACTTAGGCATGGTGATACAAAGCCTCCCCAGAGCTTACTGCCTGCTATGAGACCTACAGACACCGCTAGGGAGAATAACAATTTGAGAAAAAAGTGGTGGCTCGCCATGATGTCAACACGCTTCTCGAGCAGCCAGATGTTTTAAGGCAGAAAATGTAAACGCCTTGCAGGATTTCAGATGCAGTGAGCCACACAACACTGACGCGGTTCTTGCTGTGTTTTCTTACTACCTTCCTAAAGGGCGGAGGATTTGCCATAAGGATCTGTCAGCGTCTCCTACTGCATCAGCCACGTCACCATCGCAACTCAGTCACTTCTGAAGGTGGAAATAACCCTTTCAAGATGGGGCTCCATTTAGGAAAATAATGACCACGGGGACCTCAAGAAGTTAATAAAATTCTACAAGTGCCTTACATACAAGTCCAGAAACTGCTTCAGATTGACAGCCAAGATGAGCTCACCTGGTGCCAAACTCCTCCCTAGTTCAACTATCATGGTGACTCCCAGAGTTTTAAGAATATAATGAAAATGGAAAGTACCCTCAGGTTACGCTCCCGCCTATGAGACTTTCAGTTGTTCTTACTGCTGTGACAAGACCCGCTGCTGGCAGCAGCTTTCAGTGCTTAAAGGAAAAGCAGTAAGGGGAAGACTACTAGAAACCTTACAAGCTAGTAAAATGGCCAGGAGCCTAATAGCCACAAAAGTACATGGTCCATGGGTTAAGTCTCAATCCCTTACCAGGCAGGTAAGACAGGTAAGGTTTTTTCTCACCCAATGAGTAACAGAGCAGGAGGAAGGGGAGTTGGTAGATGCTGCTGTGTGAGGTAACTGATGCTCAGCCAACTGCCTGCGCTTCTTCCTGACTGCCCCCAGGGACTTCCAGCGTTTC
This sequence comes from Loxodonta africana, assembly GCF_030014295.1. Lineage (NCBI taxonomy): Eukaryota > Metazoa > Chordata > Mammalia > Proboscidea > Elephantidae > Loxodonta > Loxodonta africana. The sequence goes on from NC_087343.1 coordinate 19,656,734, forward strand.
TCTGGCCGCCTGGCCTAAGCACATCCATCCCACCAACCCGGAGCTTCCCAAAGTATAAACAAACAATGGCTGCCTGGCAGCTGAACAGCACTGCCCTGTGCCTGGCCCCATTTGAAAGGATCTCCTAACTCCAATTATGAGCAGACACCACAAAACATGCAAACGAGGCCCACAGTGAGGTGCTCTGGAGCATCACCTGTTCTCCAGCACTGAGATGACTGTATCTCACTCCACCAGATTAAAAAAAATACTTATTCATTATTTACGATAGCTTTTTTAACTTAGCTAGAAACTGAGATAGGCTCCCAGAAGGAAAAACCCAAAAAATCAACCCATTCCTGTCAAGTTGATTCCAACTCATGGCAACCCTACAGGACAGAGTAGAACTGCCCCATAGTTTCCAAGGAGTGCCTGGTGGATTCGAACAGCTGACCTTTTGGTTAGGAGCCGTAGCACTTAACCACTATGCCACCAGGGTTTCCCAGAAAGGCCAGTCAAAATCCAGGGCAGAAGAAGGACATGGGAAGAAAAGTCATTAATTTTACTTTGGTAGCAGTAAAAAAAAAAAAAAAAATTTTTTTTTTTTAGCAGTAGACTGAAGGGATTACGGTGACCAGTGAGCAGTGAGCAACTGAAAGCCCCCAACTCTTAGAGGATTGAATGAGTTATAATAACCAGGGCCAACATTCATTTGACACCCCCTCTGTGCCAGGCTATACGTACTTGGCATATACTTATGTATTTGATCCTCTAAATAATTTATGAGAGCACCATTACTATTCCCTTTTTAAAGATAAGTAGTAAACTGAGGCACAAAGAGTTTAAGTAACTTGCTCAAGGTAACATAGCTATTACCGTCCATTTATATTACATTTTTCTATCCATAGGCAGTACAGTATGTCTTTTATAGCAACAGTTTAAAGCATCCAGTACAATACTTATCCAGTAAAATGCTATATCTGCAAATATCCATATTTCTTGAAAATGTACTGACAGCATTCATAAACTGGGATATCACTTGATTAATTTAAAATGTCACCAACATCGCAAAATAAATTTGATCTTCTATATTCTTGCATTTCGCTAATTTTAGGCCATTCTCTGAGAGACAAAGCAAAATTAGCTTTTCCTCTTAACATATCATGAATGCATCATCTGGGGTATGTTGATAAACAAAACAGATTCTACAAGAGGGAGGAAGTTAAATGCATCTTAATTACCTCAAACGTCTTAAACATTAACCCCTACCACTAATGATATAGAATTAAAGTTTAAATCTTTTTCTAGAGGATACCTGTGCTAGCTTTCTAGTGGATCATGCTGCTGAGCATCACTGAAATTCAACTAAATAGAGAAGTTTAGGTTAAAATTCTCAAAGATTTCTAATCTCAGTGGAAACCACAAATAAAACTAAGGTGTCAGACTCACTGTAGCAGGTGTCCTTCACACGCACCTGTCTCCTGGCTGTTTCTTTCCCTTCTAGGTTCCCATCTCCCTCTGCGCACCACCGTGGTAGCAATCCCTCTGAAAGTCCTTGAGTACAGGAAAAAAGCCTCACTGGTGGAGTCAACATTTCCATATATTTTTTTTTCGCCTCCTTTGGTTCAGAGCCTCTCCATCTCCAAGGAAGTTATGATGATGCCTGCTGACCAATGTGGACTAGATAAAGGACCAAATGCAGAGACCCTGGTCAGGTAGGTGGAGCTATTTTAGAAACTACCTCTTACGGTGTACTAAAGATGGCCATTCTTTAAAAGAAGGGCCGAACTCCAGAGATGGAGTCTCTTTTCCCCTCTCTTGAATCCAGATCAGTCCTGTAACTTGTTTTACCCAAGAGAATGCAGAAGTGAAACGGTCATTGCCCAAGCTGGGCCTTCAGAGGTCTCTCACGCTTACTCTCACGCCCTTAGAACCCAGCCATCATGTTGTGCAAAGCCCAAGCCCCACGGAGAGAAAACTAAGGCAGCAAATGACAGCCCCAGCTGAGCCTCCCTCCAAAAGCCAGCACCAACAACAAGTCAAATGAGTGAGCCATCCTGGATGTTCCAACCCCGTCAATCCTCTGGATGACTGCAGCTCCAGATGGCGCCACACGTGGAGAGGAGCCTCCCAGCCCAATCAACCTCAATCAACCCACAATCTTGAGTGATAATGATAATGATTATTAGTTGTTCAAGCCACTGAGTATTGAGATGGTTTGTTCTACAGCAATAGACAGTGAAAACATTTCCAGACCCTCCTAGAGACCGGGCTGAAACTAGTTCCCTGCTCCACTCAATCTGACATGGGACAGTAATGACAGACCCAGGATCAGCAAGGCAGTTAAGCTGAGTTTGAGAAGAACACTTGCCAGTGCAGGGGTATGGTGGCTAAGACCATGAACTCTGGAGCCAGACTGACCTGAGCCTGAATCTTGGCTTTGCCCTATAATACTAAGTACTAGTAGAAGTTACTTAACTTTTCAATGCCTCAGTTTCTTTTTCTGTAAAACAGTGACAATAATATTCCCCACCTCATAGGTCTATTATGATTATTCAACTTCAGGATATGTAAAGCCTTTAAAACAGTGCCTGGCACACAGTACGTGTTCACTAAAGGTTCTCCCTTACTATTATTATTTATTCACTGCTCTGTTCTATATTCAAGGAACCATCAGCTCACAGTTGTGGGAAGAGTTCCATCCTTGGGACAGAGGGATATGGAAAGTGAACGGGATGGCCATTAAAGGTTTTCTGTTTGATCCTGCACCATAAGGAAATGGATCTCCACCATAAAAATATGAACTAAATCTAAAAAAGGCTAAATTTAATTGGCCTTGCCATAGTGAGGGAGAAAGCCAGAAATCAGAGTGAACACCCAGTTCATGAGTCATCCACAACAGAAATGTCCAACAGAAATTTGACCAAAGTGTATGTGAGAATAAACTACTCCTATGTGTAACCGTCTATACTTTGGGAACCTTAAAACTGATTTCTGTTAATTAAGAATACCAAGCTTTATATGTATGTAATGCAGTCCTGAAAAGTTATTTCATCTCTGGCATAATCTAAGCTACCTTCATCACACTCGCATCAACTTTGCTTCTAAATCTTCTAAATATTATTTTGTGGTTCGCTGCAACGATCGATCAGGTTACAGATCGTGGTAGTATTTGCAGATGCCATAATGAAATCCTAAACGAGTTAATAATGCCATTTTGTTGCTTTTATTGCTGTTACATACACAGTTTGGGGAATTGCTTTTGTTAAAATAATTACTGAATCATTTTCCAAAATGAGACAAAACACAATAGTACTTTTTTGCTACATTACTGAAATTACTAAATAGTATTTTTGTACTAGTCCTCTGTCTCTTCTGTTTTAAAATGAACATCAAAGACCTATTTCTATTTACTTCAAAATTATCATCCCAAATTAATTAATATCTAGAAGCCATAAGCTAAAGTTTTGCTTTTTTAAATGGTGATATCCTATTTTTATCATTCTTTTTTTTTTTCCCACTTATTAGACATGTTGTTACGTGCCGTCAAGTCGATTCTGACTCATAGTGAAACTGTCTGGCAGAGTAGAAATACCCCATAGGATTTCGTAGGCTGTAATCTTTATCATCCACCACTCGTCTGTCAGTTTGTCACACTGTGGGGGCTTGCATATAGCTGTAAATGCTGGAAGCTATACCACTGATATTTCAAATACCAGCTGGTTCACCCAGAGCAGACAGGTTTCAGCTGAGCTTCTAGACTAAGACACGCAAAGAAGAAGGATCTGGTGATCGACATAAAAAAAAATTGGCCACTGAAAACTTCATGAACAGCAGTAGAACATTATCTGATATAGTGCCTGATGGTGAGGCCCAAAGGTTCGAAGGCACTCAAAATACAACCGGGGAAAGCCGCCTCCTCAAAGTACAGTCATCCTTAACAACATGGATGTAGTCAAGCTTTCAGGACCTTCATTTGCTGATGTGGCACGAGTCAAAATGAGAAGATATAGCTGCAAATATCAACTAATTGTTGGGTCAGGGAATGTACAAAGTATAAATCTAGGAAAACTGGAAGTCATCAAAAATGAAACGGAATGAATAAAGATTGATATCCTAGGCATTAGTGAACTGAAATAGACTGGTAGTAGGCATTTTGAATCCAACAATCATATGTTCTACTATGCCAGAAATGACAAAATGAAGAGGAATGGCATCACATTCATCATCAAAAAGAATATTTCAAGCTCTATCCTGGAGTACAACACTGTCAGTGATAGGGTAATATCCATACACCTAGAAGGAACACAAGTTAATAAGACTACGACTCAAATTTCTGCACCAATCACTAGTGCCAAAGATGAAGAAATTTAAAATTTTAATTAACTTCTGCAGTATGAAATCGATCAAATAAGCAATCAAGATGCACTGATAATTACTGGTGATTGCAATGTGAAAGTTGGAAAAAAAGAAGCAGCAGTAGTTGGAAAATATGGCCTTAGTGATAGAAACAATGCCCGAGATAACATGACAGAAATTTGCAAGACCAAAAACTATTCATTGGAAATACCTCTTTTCAAAAGCACAAACAGTGACCATACACGTGGATTTCGCCAGATGGAATACACAGGAATCAAATCAACTACATCTGTAGAAAGTGACAATGGAAAAACTCAATATCATCAGTCAGAACAAGACCGAGGGCCAACTGTAGGACAGATAATCAACTGCTCATACGCAAGTTCAAACTGAAGCTGAAGAAAATAAGAACAAGGCCACGAGACCCAAAGTAAACCTTGAGTACATATCACCTGAATTCAGAGACCATCTCAAGAACAGATTTGACACATCGAACACTAATGGCCAAAGACCAGAGGGTTATGGAATGGCATCAAAGACTTCATACATGAAAAAAACAAAAGGTCATCAAAAAGACATAAAAGAAAGAAAAGACCAACGTGGATGTCAGAAGAAACTCTGAAAGTTGTTCTTCAATGTAGAGTAGCTACAGCAAAAGCAAGAAATGACAAAGTAAAAGAGATGAACTGAAGCTTTCAAAGGGTGGCTCGAGAAGACAGCATATTATAATGATATGTGCAAAGACCTAGAGTTAGAAAACCAAAAAGAAGAAGATGTGCAGCATTTTTCAAGCTGAAGGAACTGAAGAAAATATTCAAGCCTTGAGTTGCAATATTGAAGGATTCTATGAGTAAAACTGACTCGATGGCAGCGGGTAGTGGGTGGGTGGGTATGAGTAAAATACTGAACGACACAGGAAGCATCAAAAGAAGATGGAAGGAATACACAGAGTCACAATATCAAAAAGGATTGGTCAACATTCCACCATTTCAGGGAACAGCTGTCATGGATTGAATTATGTTCCCCCCAAAAAATGTGTGTATCAACTTGGTTAGGCCATGATTCCCAGTACTGTGTAGTTGTCCTCCATTTTGTAACTGTAATTTTATGTTAAAGAGGATTAGGGTGGGATTGTAACACCCTTACCGAGGTCACATCTCTAATCCAATGTAAAGAAAGTTTCTATGGGGTGTAGCCTGCACCACCTTTTATCTCTCAAGAGATAAAAAGAAAAGGGAAGTGAGCAGAGAGGAGGACCTCACACCACCAAGAAAGCAGTGCCAGGAGCAGAATGCATCTTTTGGACCCAGGGTGCAAAGAAGCTCCTAGTCCAGGGGAATATCGATGAGGTGGCTGACAGAGAGAGAAAGCCTTCGCCTGGAGCTGACACCCTGAATTTGGACTTTTAGCCTACTTTATTGTGAGGAAATAAACCTCTTTTTGTTAAAGCCATCCACTTGTGGTATTTCTGTTACAGCAGCACTAGATGACTAAGACAATAGAATATGCTCAAGAATCAAAGGTATTGAAGGAAGAAGTCCAAGCTGCACTGAATGCATTGGCAAAAAACAAGTCTCCAAGAATTGACAGACTATCAATTGAGATATTTCAACAAACAGACGCAATGCCGGAAGCACTCTCTCAGCTATGCCAAGAAATTTGGAAGGCAGCTACCTGGCCAACCAACTGGAAGAGATTCATAACTGTGCCCATTCCAAAGAAAGGTAATCCAACAGCCTGTGGAACTTATCAAATGATATCATCAAGTCATGTTTTCAATTGCCTCGTAAGTGTATGAAAGTTGGACAATGAATAAGGAAGACCGAAGAAGAACTGACATCTTTGAATTATGGTATTGGCAAAGAACACTGAATATACTATGGGCTGCCAGAAGAATGAACAAATCTGCCTCGGAAGAAGTATAACAATGACTGTGAGGATGGTGCAGAACTTGGCAGTGTTTCCTTCTGTTGTAGAGGGTCGCTACGAGTTCGATCCAACTCAACAGCACCTAACAACATCGCTAATATCGCACGCAAGTAAAATTGTGCTAAGATAATTCAAAACTGGCTGCAGCAGTACATGGACAGAGAACTGCCAAAAATTCAAGCCAGATTCAGAAGAGGATGTGGAAAGAGGAATATCATTGCTGACATCAGATGGATCTGGGCTGAAAGCACAGAATACCAGAAAGATGGTTACCTGTGTTTTCCTGACTATGCAAAGGCATTCAACTGTGTGGATCGTAACAAATTTTGGATGACATTGCAAAGAACGGGAATTCCAGAACACTTAACTGTGCTCGTGAAGAACCTTTACACAGACCAAGAGATGTTGTTCAAACAGAACAAGGGTATACTGCATGGTTTGAAATCTGGAAGGTGTGTGCCAGAGTTTTACCCTTTCACCATGCTTATTCAATTTGTATGCTGAGCAATCAATCCAAAAAGTTAAACTATATGAAGAAGAACGTGGCAGCAGGACACATGCAGATGATACAACCTTGCTTGCTGAAAATGAAGAGGACTTGAAGCACTTACTGATGATGATAAATGACTACAGCCTTCAGTATGGATTACACTTCAACATAAAGCACAAAAATCCTCACAACTGAACCAATAAGCAACATCATGATAAACAGAAAAGACTGAAGTTGTTAAGGATTTCATTTTACTTGGCTCCACAATCAACAGCCATGGAAGCAGCAGTCAAGAAAAAGGATGGATTGCATTGGGCAAATTTGCTGCAGAAGACCTCTTTGAAGTGTTAAAAAGAGAACATGTCACTTCGAGGCCTAAGATGGGCCTGACCCCAGTCATCGTATTTTTCATTGTCTCATATGCATGAGAAAGTTCGACAATGAATAAGGAAGACCAAAGAAGAATTGATGCCTTTGAATTACGGTGTTGGTGAAAAATATTGAATATACCATGGACTGCCAGAAGAAGGAAAAAATCTGTCCTGGAAAAAGTACAGCCAGAATGCTCCTTAGAAGCGAGGATGGCGAGACCTCACCTCACATACTTTGGACATGTTATCAGGAGGGACCAGTCCCTGGAGAAGGACATCATGTTTGGTAAAATAGAAGGTCAGCGAAAAAGAGGAAGGCTTTCAACGAGATGGATTGACACTGTGGCTGCAACCATGGGTTCAAACATAGCAACAATTGTGAGGATGGAGCAGGACCGGGCAGTGTTTCCTTCTGTTGTACAGAGGGTTGCTATAAGTCAGAACCAGCCTAATGGCACCTAACAGCAGCAGTCTTTACTGCAGCATTTCACCAGGTCTTTTCTCCAGCTAAGTTAAAGTTTTTTAAACACATAGCATTCCGTTTCAGCACCTACCTATGGCACTTTCCGTTGGACAATTATAAATGGAGCTCCAAAGCTCTCCACTTCTCATCTGTCCACATACTTGTATTCATTAAAAATATTGTAGCTCCAATTATACTACCCACGTCCTGTTCTTTGGAAATGGTTCCACCTGTTTTTCCAGACAACTATGACGGATCCGTAAATTGATACCCAAGGAGCTCAATCAATTAGATGTTCTGGGAAAATGTGTCAGGCTTGTGCCTATCTTCAGCATGACAACATTGCTCGTCCACATTAGTTATGCTTCCTCTTTCCAAATTATTTATAAGCCTCAGGTCAGCTTGAAAAAGTTCATACTTTCATTTTATGCTTGCTAATCATGCCTTAAGTGGAGACTATCAGAGATGCAAATTAATTGCAAACTATATGAAGGATGCACAAATTAAAAACCACACCATTTAAATTATTAATGCAGTAGTAATTCAGGGTCCTTCGGCAAACATGAACAATTTCATCTATTTTATAGCACTCAGTGCACATTCAATTTGGCAATTTAAGTAGAAACAGGGAAGACCTGGTTTTCCTACTTTGTTCCTCTCCCCACTTTTCAATTTCCTCTTCCTTTTCCTTCCATTGGAAACCCTGGTGGTGTAGTGGTTAAGTGCTATGGCTGCTAACCAAAGGGTCTGCAATTTGAATCCACCAGGCGCTCCTTGGAAACTCTGTGGGGCAGTTCTACTCTGTCCTATAGGGTCGCTATGAGTCGGAATCGACTCGACGGCACTGGGTTTGGTTTTTTTTGTTTGTTTCCTTGCATTACCTCCTTAGCCTCTGGTTTTGAACCCTATCCTTTCTGTGTCTGCTTAACTTCAGCCCCATCGCACTACCAGCTCTGATCAATTAATTACACAATTCCCTACTTTAAGATGTCATTCTTAATACTTTGTATTTTACCTTCCAGCAGTCTATTCAAAGAGCCTGAATCAGTTCCCCCACAGAAAAGAAATTACAAGCCTACATTTCCAAGGACATCTGTCGGCTTACACATATTATGCTGTTACGTGATTATACGCAAAGAATTTGAGAATATATTCCAATCACAGTGGCGTTATGGAAAGTAACTGTTGGGAATACTTCAGCACCTACTGTGTAGGTGAACACGGCAAAAAGGGAAAGTAGCCAAAATTTACCTGTGAAACAGCCCAAATGAAAAAGAAACCCTAGTTAAGAGAAAAGAGTATTCAGATTAGAATTAATAGGGTTAGCCAAATTTTCCAGAGTGGTATAGTTTGGCTTTCCTGGCATCTGCTTTCCATAAATGGAGCCAAGCCACGGCTTAAATGCTTAAACGCACAAAAGATTACTAACATAAACTGCGGAACATTTCTAATTAATAAAATCGATTTAATTGGCATCTAAGACACTTTAACAATTTGCCTTTTTTAGAAAGACACATGGGTATCCATTAATCGATAAATGACAAATCAATAAAGGAAACCATTTGATTTAAAACATCTTTTGAGCTTCTCAGATGAAATGTCACGGCTCGCTACAAATTCTAAATCTTGTGAGTTTTCCTAAAACGTTTTTAAGTAGCAGTAGTCAATATCCTTAATCATAACTCAGGCAAAATTATTTCAGGCAAAAAAAAAAAAAAAAAGCGTGAGCACTCACCTGGCAAGGCTGCTTCATTTTAATTGCTATGACGTGGTATCTGTAACAGCACAGCTCGCAGGTCCAGGAGCCTCTCTCACTAATCCATTTCAGCAAGCACAGCTGATGTGTATACCGAACTGACCCGTCGCATCGGCAGGGGTTCAACAGCTCACCCTAAAAAGAAACCAGCTCAGCATGAATATTGATGCCTCTGTCTCTATTTTTAAAAGCCAACGCTTGCTTTCTTGCCTTTCAAAGCCACTTTCCCAGAAGGATACAGGCATCAAGCCCTAGCCTCGAAAACGAAATTAAAATTTTATACCTCTGATGGGAATGAGACTAAAAGTCTTAAAACTGTTTCCAAGATCCTGCTTAGAGCTGTGACATCAATGTTCTACCAACACACAACACATCTCCAAGATAGAACTCCCAATGCCCTTGGGGAAAAGCTGTACTATTAAATCTCTTTAATAACTTTTAAGTGGATGGTTAGATGCATTTCCTCTGCAGTTATTCTCAATCGTTGCTAAAGAAGAAACACACGGCATCCCAGAAAGTAGCCTGCAATAGCGTTGAGCTTTCGTTTTCTTCTAAATGTAGCATCATAAATATTGACTTCGGGCACTGTATTCCTGAAAGCTTGCATATTCCTATGCAGTTGCCTTACTTTTTGAAATATTAAGCCTAATGTTTTCTCAGACCAGGTATTTTGTAAGAAAGCTATGTTATCCTATCGTCTATATGAATTTTTTCACACAAGTTTGTATGCATGCCACTCTAATGGAGTTTATAATTTTAGAATGGCGATGTAACAAAACATAAAGTATCTGATTGATTAAAGAGCCTTTTCCTTCACAAGGTCAAAGTAAATCCCTACTGCTCTTGTAAAAATTCACATGCTTTTCACATCAGTTAAGATGAAGTCACCAAGATTTGCAATAGGAAAGACCTTGTTTTTTTGGTTGTGTCATGACTCACCCCGTTTGTATTCTAAGATTATATCCTCAGGGTACACTTGTAGAAAAAAGACTTCACCTTAGGATATATTTGTATGGAAAGGACTTCAATTTACATCCTATAGGTTTGACTCTACGAATAAACAAAAATCCACTTAGTAATTCGTAAACGAGATACTTAGAGCATTATTATTAAAGCACCTGAGGAATGTGCAAAACAAAGTGGAGGGGAAAAAAGTGTACATGACATCAAGTCTTGTGTTGGGCACCAGAACGTGGATCTACCTTCACCGAAAAGGGAAGAGGAGCACACAGTGGCCACGGCTCCTGCCACGGGACCGGGCAAGCCATGCAGGAGCTGAACGGCAGGCGAGCCCTGTCCCTGGTGCTGAACGTTCGGGCGCCACAAGCCGGGCCGGCGCAACCCCGCCGAGCACGCCGCTGGCTGCCCCGGGTCCCGCCGGGCCTTACCTGCTCGGCGCCCTGGAAGCAGATCTTGCAGATGGGCTGTTGGTGCTGGTGCCCGGCGCGCTGGTCGCCGCTGCTGCTGCTGCTGCGGCTGCTGCACACCGAGCGTGTCTCGGGCTGCCCGCCGGCGCCTCGCCGTTCGCCCTCCTCGCCCGCGCCGTCCTCGGGCTCCCCGGGACCGCTCTTCCCCGCCGCCGCCTCGGGGGCCGCCGCCTCCGGGAGGCGTCTGACGCCTTCCCCAGCGTCGCCGGCCGCCGACACCTCCTCCCCGATGGGCGGAAGAAGCGGCAGAGGCGGCGGCGGCAGCTCGTCCGCGCCCCGGCGCCGCGGGGCCACCTCCGGCGGCGGCTCGTCGGGCCCCGCGGCGCGCTCTGGGGGCGCGGGCAGCGGCGGCAGGTAGCGCGGAGGCGCGGGGGCCCGGGCCGGCTCTCCCGGCGGCGGCGGCGGCGGCGGGGAAGGCTGCGGGGGCAGCTCGGCGTCCCCGCTGTCCGCCCGGTGGCACCCGCTGCCGCTGTGGCCGCCCTCCAAGCTCATGGTGCCGCCGCCACCCTCCTGGCGGCCCGCTGGCCGGCCGGGCTCGGGCTGCAGCCCAGGGAGCGCGCAGGGGCGGGAGGAAGAGGGAGGGAAGGAGGAGGGAGGAGCGGGGAGGGGACGCGGCGGGCCCGGCGACGGCGGCAGAAGCGACTGCTCCGAGGAGCCGCCCGCTCGGCTCTGATGAAGGCGGTGCGGGATTCGGCTGCGCGTGAGAGCCGCTCCGTGGGGGGCGGGGGAGGAGAGGGGGCGGGGCGGGCTCGAGCTGGGGGGAGGGGCGGGCTCCGTGCGGAGGGGCCGGGCCGGGCCGGGGGGATTCCCCCACCTCCCCCCCCACCCACCCCCGACCCCGCCCCGGGCCGCTCACGTCGGTTCCGGGGCGGGTTACCTCTGTCTCCAAAGGGCGCGGCACTGCGGCTCTGTTGAGGGGTGGGGGTGGGGGTCCAGGCCAGCGGGGCCAGAAGCGGTTACTTGGTGGGCAAGTGGGATGGGCCGGTGGGGGCCGAAGGGTCGGACCCTAAACCTGTTTGGGAGTGGGAGCGTGGGCGCTGATGCCCTGAGAGCGCCCGAGCCGGGAGACCAGGGCCCGCGAGACCGGGCACTGTAACCGTCGCTCCCGGCGAGCGCTCCCCGCTCTCCGCGCCCTCTCCCTCAAGGGCACTCACTGATCCACCAGAGCCCTAAAACGAGTTTCTGGAACCTGTGTCCTCCCCTTGTCCGACTCGTCCCTGACTCCTCCCGGCATCCTCCTCTCCCCCACCCGCCTGCAGTGAGCAGCCAAGTTTATTTGTAAATACCTTGGCAACCCGGCGGTCGGAAGGTTATTTCCTGGAGTGGTTCCCTCCAGGGAACCCTGGTGCCAGGTTCTGTGGCATGTGTTCAGTTTCATCCTTGCTGTGTAAAGGACTCGAATGACACCTCCCCGTCCTCGGAAAAGTGGCTGCGACCTTCGATCTCCAGCGATTTTACGCACCCCGAAGCCAGTTTCTCTGTAACAACCCCGCAAAACCTCTCTGGCACACATGTTCCGGGCAGAGCCGCAGTACCCCGGGCCCTTTCCTAAACTCTCACCTGTAGGAACTGCATGGAACACCGTGTACGTGCAGTAGTTTCCAGATTCATGGAGTGTGAAATCTTAAGTACTGGATTTATGTTCCTCAGTGTGTCTATCTAAATCGGCGGTGATTTTCCCCGTCGTAACGCCTGGATGTCTTTGACACCACTGACTTGCTCTCCCAGGAGTCCTTTTTTGGCTGCATTTCATAGCTCGACACCCAGGACCAGAGAGGCTAAGTAAGGTGTTCAAGGTCACACAGGACTATTAACAAAAATCTTTTGAGCTCCCTGACTCCTGATTTTCTGGCACAAACTCTAAACGATTTTTTTTTTTTTTTCTCATCCTCTTCCCTGCCTCCTTACGTAGCATTGTAGTACACGGTGTGTTTGGTGGCAGTGACTTCCATCAATAATTAGGTGTTCTGAAATAGTTGAGATAAACTACCAACTTGAGTTAATTTTTCCATTTTACGCTTGGGCAGCAAGTTTGCTGTTTGTGTGGATGTGTATGTTTTTATCAAATAAATGTGCCAGGTCTTTTGACTGGAATTGTGTTGGTTAGAAAGCAGCAAGTAGATACGAAAAAAGGAATTCAAGATCATAAATGGCCCTGATGAAATAGTTCCAGGAATGTCCTCTATCACTTAGCCTCCTCAAGACTAGCTTATTTTTGGTAACTGCCTGGCCGCTGGGAAGCACGTTTTAAAAATAATAGTCCCCGAATGCCCTAGGAACTTACCACGTTGAAGAAATGTGGTTGTAGATATCCTTTCATTTCCAGCCTTCACCTGTCAAAATGACATTGGGTGGGTCTGGGTATTGCCTTAAAATAATCAATCCTAAGTCTTAATCGTAAATTCTTGAGATAAAAGGTGTCTACATTTGTATACGATCCTGAAATTAATTCAATGCATGACCAATACATTTCTACCAGGTGTGATAAAATAGGTTATTGTTAAAGAACATAAAAGCTGAAAGTTTTGTGTACACTTTGTGATTCAGACAGCAAAGTAGCATGACTAGAAGAAAATGCCACAGTCCTCTCCTTTGACAGTTTCTGAAAAATAAATAACTGGGGTAACTGAAAATTAAATTGCCTTGATATGCTGGGTAACCACATAAAAATATGATTTGCCCGCTTCGATGACCTCCCCAGCTGACCCCCTCTCTGAAGAAGCGAAACCTCTCTGTTTTCTTCAGTTAACCCATGAATTCGTCAATGGGTGAAGAAAAAACATCATCTTTGTAACTTTACCTCAGCTTTCATAAAAATACAGAATAATGGGGGACCCAGAAAGGATGAATCACTTCCTACTGCTGGCACCCAAGTGGAAGAGATAATGTAGACACAGATATCAGATAAAGACTGGCAGGGCTTTGACATCCACTGACAGCTCATGCATAAAAGCCCAGACATCTGCCAACTAAAAAAATGAAAGCGGGCAGAGGCAATTCCATCCATTTGAGCCAATACTGAAGGCTCATCAAACCTGCCTCAACCTATATAAATGAGGAAATATATATAAATAACTGGACAAATGCTTAAAAAGTCTCCATTCTCATGTCCAGCCCCACTTCCCACCTTCCACACACGTACACACCAACAAAACAAACCCAAATCCACTGCCCTCAAATTGATTCCAACTCGTAACGACCCTATAGGACAGACTGGAACTACCCATAGGGTTTCCAAGGCTGTCATCCTCATAGAAGCAGACTGCCACATCTTTCTCCTGTGGACAAGCTGGTAGGTTCGAACTTAAAGCTTTCAGTTAGCAGCCGAGCACTTAAGCACTGTGGCACCAGGGCTCCTTCACACACACACATAAAGAGGATAAAATAAAAGGAGTGTTTCATTATGAACGTGTAAACCCTTTAGATACCAAGAGTTTCTTGTGCCGAATCCAAGGGTGTAGAAGAGGCGGAAGGATCCCAGACAAGTTTATCCCCAAAAAGTCTGTAGTGATATTAAGAGATATTTATAAGATATTCTCCTTGAACTTCCCTAGTGACCAGATCCAAGAGATGTCCCCTGAAGTCACCTTGGGATGTGAGATAGAAAATAATCCAGTGAGTCAGTGATTTCAGAATGACCCTCAAGTTTTATCACGCATGTGACTTTGACATAACCTCCAAATAACAGATTTAACCTGGAGAGCTCTTTAAAAGTGCTGTTCAATTCCTTTAAGTATAGCTCTTAGAGATTTTCTAAAATTGCCCAGTGGGCACCTTTGTTGTTGTTTTTGTTAGGTGCCATTACATCAGTTTCGACTCAGAGCAATCCTGTGTGCAATAGAATGAAACTCTGCCCTGGCCTGGCCATCCACGTGATCATCGTTGCGGTTGAGCCCGTTGATGCAGCCACTGTGCTAATACACCTTGTTGAGGGTCTTCCTCTCTTTCACCAATCCTCTACTTTACCAACCATGATATCCTTCTCCAGGGACTGATCCCTCCTGATAACATATCCCAAGTATGTGAGATAAATTCTCAGCACCCTCGCTTCTAAAGAGCATTCTGGATGTACTTCTTCCAAGACAGATCTGTTCTTTCTTGTGGTGGTCCATGGTATATTCAATATCATTTGCCAACACCACAATTGAAAGGTGTCAATTCTTCTTCAGTCTTCCATATTCATTGCCCAGCTTTCCCATGCGTATGAGGCATTTAAAAATACCTTGGCCTGGGTCAAGCTCACCTTAGTCCTCAAAGTGACATCTTTGCTTTTTAACAATTTAATGATGTCTTTTGCATATGAGGTGATTAAAAATACCATGGTTTGGGTCAGGCTCATCTTAGTCCTCAGAGTGACACCTTGGCTTTTTAACACTTTAATGAAAGACATCTTTTGCCGCAGATTTAGGAAATGCAATATGTCGATTGATTTCTTGACTTCTGCTTCCATGGGCATTGATTGTGAATCCAAGCAAAATGAAATCCTTAACAACTTCAATATTTTCTTCATTTATCACTATTTTGTTTCCTGGTACAGTTGTGAGAATATTTGTTTTCTTTATGTTGAGGTAAGCCATACTGAAGGCTGTAGTCCTCTTCACTTTCAGCAAAAAAGGTTGTGTCATCTGTATAATGCAGGTTGTTAACGAGTCTTCCTCCAATTCTGATGCCACATTCTTCTTCGTATAGTCCAGCTTCTTGGATTATTTGATCAGCATGCAGAGTAAATAAGTATGGTGAAAGGATACAACCCTGACGAACACTTTTCCTGATTTTAAACCACGCAGTATCCCCTTGTTGGCACAGGACCGGGCAGTGTTTCGTTCTGTTGTGCATAGGATCGCTATGAGTCGGAACTGACTTGATAGCACCTAAAAACAACAACATCCTCTTGTTCTGTTCGAACAGCTGCCTCTGGGTCTATGTACAGGTTCCTCATGAGGGCAATTAAGTGTTACAAAATTCACATTCTTCACAATGTTATCCATAATTTGTTATGATCCACAGAATCGAAAGCCTTTGCATGGACAATAAAACACAGGTAAACATCTTTCTGGTATTCTCTGCTTTCAGCAAGATCCATATGATATCAGCTGTGATATTCCTCATTCCAAGTCCTCTTACGAATCTGGCTTGAATTTCTGACAGTTCCCTGTTGATGTGGAACCCTGGTGGCACAGTGTATAAGAGTTCATCTGCTAACCTAACCTAAAGTTTGAATCCACCAGCTGCTCCCTGGAAAGCCTACGGGGCAGTTCTCTGTCCTATAAGGTAGCTATGGATAGGAATTGACTCAATGACAAGGGGTTCAAACTGGTTCCCTGTCAATGTACTGTTGCAACTGATTTTTGAAATATCCTCCGCAAAATTTTACTTGTATGTGATATTGCTGATATTGTTAAGTATTTTCCAAATTCTGTTCAATCACCTTTATTTGGAATGTGCACAAATACGGATCTCTTTCAGCCTGTTGTCCAGGTAGCTGTCTTCCAAATTTCTTGCCATAGACTAGTGAGTGCCTCCAGCACTGCATCCATTTGCTTAAACATTTCAGTTGGTATTCCGTGAATTCCTGGTGGCTTGTTTTTCACCGGTGCCTTCAGTGCAACTTGGACTTCCTTCTTCAACACCATAGGTTTCTGATCATATGCTGCTTGCTGAAATGGTAGAACGTCTACCAATTCTTTCTCATACAGTTACTCTATGTGTTCCTTCCACCTTCTTTTGATGCTTCCAGCATCAATCGATATTTTGGCCATGGGTGTTATTACATGCCGTGGAGTCCATTCATCACCCTCACAATCCTTGCTGTACATGAGCCCATTGTTGCAGCCACTGTGTCAGTCCATCTTGTTGACGGTTTTCCTCTTTTTCGATGACCCTCGACTTTACTAAGCATGATGTTCTTCTCCAGGGACTGGTCCCTCTTGACAACATGCCCAAAGTACCTAGGGCAAAGTCTTTCCATTCGTGCTTCTAAGGAACATTCTGGCTGTACTTCTTCCAAGACAGACTTGTTCGTTCTTCTGGTAGTCCGTGGTATATTCAATATTCTTAACCAACACCATAATTCAAAGGTGTCAATTCTTCTTCATTCTTTCTTATTAATTGTTCACCTTTCACATGCATATGAGGCTATTGAAAATATCATGGCTTGGGTCAGGTGCACCAGAGTCCTCAACGTGACATCTTTGATTTTCAACACTTTAAAGAAATCATTTGCAACAGATTTGCCCAATGCAATGCGTTTTCTGATTTCTTGACTGCTGCTTCCATGGGCGTTGATTGTGGATTCTAGTAAAATGAACTCCTTGACGACTTTCATGCTTTCTCTATTAATAATGATGTGGCTTATTGGTCCAGTTGTGAGAATCTTTGTTTTCCTTACGTTAAGGTGTAATCCATACTGAAGGCTGTAGTCTTTGATCTTCAGCACCAAGTGCTTCAAGCCTTCACTTTCAGGAAGCAAGGTTGTGTCATCTGCATAACACAGGTTGTTAATGCATCTTCCTCTAATCCTGATGCCCCATTCTTTCTTCATATAGTCCAGCTTCTCAAATTATTTGCTCAGCATACAGATCGAATAAGTATGGTGAAAGTATACGCCCTGGCCCACGCCTTTCCTGACTTTAATCCATGCTGTATCCCCTTGTTCTGTTCGAACGACTGCCTTTTGGTTTATGTACAGCTTCCTAATGAGCATGATTAAGAGTTCTGCGATTCCCATTCTTTGCAATGTTATCTATAATTTGTCATGATCCACACAGTCGGATGCCTTTGCACAGTCAATAAAACACAAGTAAACATCTTTCTGGTATTCTCTGCTTTCAGCCAGGATCCATATGACATCAGCAGTGATATCCCTTGTTCCATGTCCTATTCTGAATCCCGCTTGAACTTCTGACAGTTCCCAGTTGATGTACTGCTGCGAATGCTTTCGAATGATCTTCAGCAAAATTTACTTGTGTGTGATACTCTTCAATAATTTCCACATTCTGTTGGATCATCTTTCTTTGGAATGGGTACAAATATGGGTCTCTTCCAGTCAGTTGACCAGATATCTTTCTTCCAAAATTCTTGACATAGATGATTGATCACCTCTGGTGCTACATCCTTTTGTTGAAATATCTCAGTTGGTATTCTCTCAGGTACTGGAGCCTTGTTTTTGCCATTCCCTTCAGTGCAGCTTGGACTTCATCCTTCAGTACCATCAGTTTTTGATCACATTTTACCTCAGGAAATGGTTGAACTTCAACCAGTACTTTCTGGTACAGTGACTCTGTGTATTCTTTTCATCTTCTTTTGATGCTTCCTGAGTCGTTCAGTATTTTCCCTGTAGAATCCTTCAATATTGCAACTCAAGGCTTGAATTTTTCTTCAGTTCTTTCAGCTTGAGAAATACCGAGTGTGTTCTTCCCTTTTGGTTTTCTAATTCCAGGTCTTTGCACATTTCATTACAATACTTTGTCTTCTCCAGTCGTCCTTTGAAATCTTTTGTTCAGCTCTTCTACTGCATCATTTCTTCTGTTTGCTTTAGGTACTCTACATTCAGGAGCAAGTTGCAGAGTCTCTTCTTACATCCATTTTGGTCTTTTTTCTTACCTGTCTGTCTTACTTATCTAGTGCTGCTGTAACAGAAATACCATAAATGTGTGGCTATGACAAAGAGAAATTTATTCTCTCACACAGTCTAGTAGGCTAGAAGTCCAAATTCAGGGCACCAACTCCAGCAGAAAGCTTTCTCTGTTGGCTCAGGAGGATGGTCCTTGTTATCAATGGTCCCCAGTCAAGGAGCTTCTCAGCTCAGGGACAGAAGTCCAAAGTACATGCTATTCTCTTGGCTTTTGTTTCTTAGTGGTGTGAGGTCCCCCTGTGTCTCCACTCACTTCCTTTTATATCTTAAAAGAGATGAACTTAAGATACAATGGTTTAGATGGAAACCCTAGTGGCGTAGTGGTTAAGAGCTATGGCTGCTAACCAAAAGGACGGCACTTCGAATCCACCAGGTACCTCTTGGAAACTCTTTGGGGCACTTCTACTCTGTTCTATAGTGGTCAGAATCCACTCAACAGCAATTTTTTTTTTTTTAATCTTGTAGATTGAGTCGTGCCTTATTAACATAACTGCCTCTAATCCTGCCTCATTAACATAGAGGGAGGATTTACAACACATAGGAAAATCACATTAGATGACAAAATGGTGAATAGTCACACAACACTGGGAATTATGGCCTAGCCAAGTTGACACACATTTGGGTGGGACACAGTTCAATCCATAACACTATCTTTTTAATGACTTTTTGCTTTCTTTGTGTATGATGTCCTTGATGCCATCCAACACGCCTCATCTTCAGTAATTAGTGTTGAATGCATCAAATCTATTCTTGAGATGGTTTCTAAATTCAGGTAGGGTATACTCAAGGTTGTATTTTGGCTCTCGTGGACTTGTTCTAATTTTCTTCAGCATCAACTTGAACTTGCATATGAGCAATTGATGGTCTGTTTCACAGTCAGCCCCTGGCCTTGTTCTGACTGATGATATTGAGCTTCTCCATTGTCACTTTCCACGGATGTAGTCAACTTGATTCCTCCGTATTCCATCCGGTGTGGTCCACGTGTATAGTGGCCATTTTTGTAGTTGAAAAATGTATTTCCAGTGAATAGGTCATCGTCTTGCAAAATTCTACCATGTGCTCTCCAGCCTCATATCTGTCACCAAGGCTGCTATTTTCCAACTTTCGCATTGCAGTCACCAGTAATTATCAATGCATCTTGATTTGCATGTTTGATCAATTTCAGACTGCAGAAAGTGGTAAAAAAAAAAAAAAAAAAGTTTCTTCGTGTTAGTCATTGGTGCGTAAATTTGAATAATAGTCATATTAACTGGTCTTCCTTCTAGGGGTATAGATATTATCCTATCGCTGACAGCATTGTACTTCAGGATAGATCTTGAAATGTTCTCTTTGACAATGAATGTGACACCTTTCCTCCTCAAAACTGGCCATTTTGAATCAGACTATCACATGGTCAGCTATCCCAGGAATGACAAATTGAAGAGGAATGGTTGGAACCTTCGAAAGCCACTAATTTTTCTGTGACCATGGATGACAACACAACATAGTTGAGTTCAAGTATCTGAGGGAAAAATTAAAAACTCTTAAGTAGTGTTATAGAGCACTAAGGTTACGCTGGGTGGGTGGGAGGTTGATTTTTAATGAGAATAGTGAAGAGCAATCTGTATACTTGTGCGTATACAGATTGTAGATTGTAGCTTTGTTATATACCAGAACTGAAGCTGTGTCAGCACCATACCAACCCCACACCATGTGCAAATGAGTCCGCAACTTACATTGCCCAATTTTTTGATTTAACTCCAGACTCATGTATCAAACTACCTCATGGACCGCTCTGCTTGGACATTTAACACCCATCGCAGACTTGTTAGGTGCTGTCAAGTTGGTTACGACTCATAGCGACACTATGCACAACAAAATGAAACAGTGCCTGGTCCTGAGCCATCCTCACAGTTGTTGCTAGGCTTGAGCCCATTGTTGCAGACACTGTGTCAGTCCATCTCATTGAGGGTCTTCCTCTTTTTTGCTGACCCTCTACTTTACCAAGCATGATGTCCTTCTCCAGGGACGGATCCCTCCTGATAACATGTCCAAAGTATCTGAGACAAAGTCTCTCCATCCTCCCTTCTAAGGAACATTCTGGCTGTACTTCTTCCAAAACAGATTTGTTCGTTCTTTTGGCAGTCCAGGGGATATTCAATATTCTTTGCCAAAATGACAATTCAAAGGTGTTAATTCTTCTTCGGCAATTCAAAGGCATCCATTCTTCTTCGGTCTTCCTTATTCATAGTCCAGCTTTTGCATGCATATGAGGCGATTGAAACCACCATGACTTAAAGGTGCACCTTAGTCCTCAAAGTGAAAATGCTTTTCAGCATTTTAAAGAAGTCTTTTGCAGCTGATTTGCCCAAGGCAATGTGTCATTTGATTTCTTGACTGCTGCTTCCATGGGTGTTGATTGTGGATCTAAGTAAAATGAAATCCTTGACAATCTCAATCTTTTCTCTATTCATCATTATGTTGCTTATTAGTCCAGCTGTGAGGATTTTTGGGTTTTTTTTTTTTATGTTGAAGTGTAATCCATACTGAAGGCTGTGGTCTTTGATCTCATCAGCAAGTGCTTCAAGTCCTCTTCACTTTCAGCAAGCAAGGTTGTGTCATCTGCAGGTCGTTAATGAGTCTTCCTCCGATCCTGATTCCCTGTTCTTCCTATAGTCCAGCTTCTGGGATTGCAGCCTAGCCAGGTCCAAAAGCAAACTTAACACCCCCGAGCCCACTCATCTCCCGGTCTTATTAACCAATAACCGGCTGCTCATTTACCCCTTCACTAAAGCCCAAAACTTTGGCATCATCCTTGACTTTTATTTTTTACATCATATATCCATTGTATAAAAAATTTCTTTTAGCCATAAAACAAAGCAAGGCTAAGTGGGTACACCTGCCCAGGGCAAGGACGAGAAGGCAGGTGGGGACAGGAAAGCTGGTAATGAGGAACCAAAGGTCGAGAAGGGGAGAGCGTTGACATGTCATGGGGTTGCCAACAATGTCACAAAACAACATGTGTGTAATTGTTTAATGAGAAGCTATTTTGCTCTGTAAACCTTCATCTAAAGTACAATAAAAAAAAATAAATAAAAATCTTTAAAAAAATTCTTTTGGGTATACTTCCAAAATATATGCCAAGTTTCACTGCTACTTTTCACCTTCATCCCTACCTTCCCAGTTCAAACCATCATGGTGGCAAACCAGGTGTTATGGGTTGAAGTATGTCTCTAAAAATACACATTGAAGTCCTAACCCCTGTACCTGTTAATGTAACCTTGTTGGAAAATAGAGTCTTTGAGACGTTAACAGGTTAACGTGAGGTCATGCAGGAATAGCCTGGGCCCTAATCACATCTGAGTGGTGTGTTACAAAAGAAGAGAACAGACATACAGACACAGACGTAGGGGGAAGATGCATCTACCCAAGGAGCCATGAGGAGGGAGGCCAGAACAGTTTCTCTCAGAGCACTCAGAAGGAATCAACATGGCCAATATCATGATTTGGACACCCAGCTTCCAGAACTGTGAGACAATAAATTTCTGTTCTTCAAAGCCACCCATTTTGTGGTATTTTGTGACAGAAGCCCTTGGAAACTAAGACACCAAGACTGCCAAAATAGCCTCTGTTTACCCTGCTTGTTACCCTTGATCCCATCCTCTATGGCTGCAAGGATGATCCAATTACATTGTAAGTAAGAACATGTTGTCCCCCATTCAGTACTGCCAGTGACTTCCCATGACACTTAGTATAATATCAAAAATCTTAGCATGCCCTACAAGTCCTCCGTCTAGCCCTTGGCTACCTCTCTGAAGATTCCTCCATACCCTCCTGCACCACCCCAGTCCTTGTTATTCATTCCTACCCCACTGACCTCCTTCCTCTTCCCCAAGCATACTGTCCCACTTCAAGATCCTCACAACTGGAGCCCTCTTCCTCCATTTACTACCAGTAAATACTAGTTACTCTTCACTCAGATCTCTGCTCAGATGTGTCTCATGCAAAAAAAAAAAAAAAAAAAAACCTAACCTTCCTATCTAAAGGAGAACTCCAGTGCCATTTTAACAGCCCAACTCTTGCCTAGTTTTACTTATTTTCATATCCATGTGCTATTCAAAAAAGCGCCTTGGTGGCACAGTAGTTAAGCTCTCAGCTGCTAATGGAAAGGTCAGATGTTGAAACCCACCAACCAATCTGCAGGAGAAGGATGTGGCAGTAAAGATTACAGCCTAGGAAACCCTATAGGTAGTTCTACTCTGTCCTATAGGGTTGCTACGAGTCAAAATTGACTGAATGGCAACGTGTTTGGTTTTTTGGGTGTTACTCATTGTCATATATTTATATAATGTGTTCTTTGTTTGCTTGTTTTGTCATTTAACTTCATCTACTGGACTATTGGCCCTATCAGAGACACCTCTCTGTCTCTAGTACCTAGAACAGTGCCTAGTCAGAGTAGTGCTCAGTCAGTATTTGTTGAACAAATATATGAATATTTCAGTCAGTGAGACAGGTAATTATTAATCAGCCTCTGTGTTTCAGACACTGTGCAGCTGGTTAAACCATAGTCCCCAGGTCAGTATGCAACCTGTAGAAAAACGAAGGCTGCAGTCACAATATTTTTATTTTGATGGACTCCATGTGAAATAAAAAAAATTTTCATTGCTTAACTGAGTTAACAAAAAGTATTCTGTTTTCTTATAAACTAGTCAGTGGCAAAGGCTGCCTGCACACCCAGGCAATCTTGCTCCCAAATCCTTTCTCTATCATATGCCTCCTGTGTCAGTTAATATCAGACGAAAAAAGAAACCTATGGAATTCATTGCTGCAGGAGAAGTAGCTTCGCCAGTTTAAAAAACTCTTTGAGTGTATTTCTGCAGTGATTCATCCAGGCTCTCCTGCTTGAGTCGACTGGTTCGTGAGGAGTTCCTCTAGGTTCCTGTGAGCCTCCCAAATCTCCGTCTTATTTGCCTTCCATGGGACCTTAAATTCCCAGCACTAGAGTCACTTCTTAAGTGCTACAGCTGCTAACCAAGGGGTCAGCAGTTCAAGTCCACCTGGCACTCCTTGGAAACTCTATAGGGCGGTTCTACTCTGTCCTATAGGGTCGCTGTGAGTCGGAATCGACTTGACAGAAAGGGGTTTGGGTGTTTTTGGTTTAGAGTCACTTCTTAGATTTACAGTGTTTCTTCCACATTAAAATGGGTCTCATTCAGCTTCATTTTCCACCTAATGACTACTATGATAACCAGCATTCTGGAATGTGTGTGAGGCAGTCTACCACCCCGTATGTAGAATTTACCAGGGAAATGACCAAGACCAACACTAGGACTCCCTCCCCCACCACGAGAAAGTAAGGATTGAGAAAAGACTTCTTTATAAAGAGCTGTTAGCACTAGAAATCAAAGAATCGTGAGGCAGGGGTGTGGTTCAGTGCTGTATCCTCAGCACACAGTCTGGCACACAGTAGGTGCCTAATAAATACTCATGGACCTTTGTCATGAGACCAGAAGTACTGGATGGTGCCAGGCTACTATTACTGAATGTTTTGATCAAAGATTCTATGGAAAGTTCTGCTCAAAAGAGGTAAAAGGCAGGAGAGAATTTCAAATTCTCATGGAATCCAGACTTCCTGGAACCATGGAGGCTGGGTGAGTCCCCAAAGCTATTTCCCTGAGATAAACTTTAACCCAAAACTATCCCCTGAAATATTCTTTAAAACAAGAGTTTAGCTTAATTGGTATAGGATGTCGCCTTAACCATTGTGCTGTTTAAAGAACTATGTATATGGAATGCAATTGACAACAGCAACTCTAAAGATTAAACAGGATACTTAGGGGGCAGTGAGTTTATGTTAATAGTGGAGGAATAATTTGAAGAGGGACAGTGAGAAGCACTGCCCAGCCTGAAGGATGTAATCAGTGTCACTGAATTGTACATGTAGAGACTGTTGAATTGTTTTATGTTTTGCTGTGTATAATTTCACCAAAAAATAAAATAAATCGTTTTTAAAAAGCTTTGGGGAAAAAATAATAGATGTGAGTCTGTTCTCTTTCAGTGCTTTGAGGGAAAGTTGGCTTTCTTCTAACCCCAAGCCTTGGAAATGGAGGCTTGCGGGAACTCCCCTCTTTGGTAAACCTCCTGGCCAATAAGAGACACAGAGGACCAGGCGGTGGCTGACGCACGTGTTATAAATTTCAAGTAAATGGTGCACTGGAATGGGACTCCTGCCGGCTACTCTAGAGGACTGGAGAAGAGGTAAATTCTTTAGTGTTGGAGCCAGGAGACTGCTGCTGCCTTGATCTTCCTGCACTTTGGGTCTGTATGGTCAGGGGATGCCTGAGCTTTCGCCTAGCTCAGATGTGAGCCTCAAAGGAGAGTCAGCATGGAGTCATCTTGGCTCCTGTCCTGTAGGACCCCTTGATGGAACAAGGAAACTTCAGTGGAAACAAGCTGGACATGAACAGCCAAATGACCATCCGGAATTGAGGTAGATCCATGCATGAGAGGGAGGCAGTAGACCAAGCAGGGATACTCCAAAGAGCAAAAGAAGTAGAAAGATATTAGCTTTGAGGGGTCTACTGGGGTCCCTGGCTTTAAGTACACGTGAGGCCCGGAAAGGACAAATCAGTCCTGCAAGTCAGCGCTCCCCTCTCCCCTTGCCTCTCCTCCTTGCCCCCACTGTGCCCAGGGCAGGGAGCTGAACAGCTGCTGAACAGCTGGGGAGGAGGAGAGAGGAGAGAGTGGAGAACCAAGGATCACCCTCCCTTCTCCCCACTGCAAGCTTCCCCAGAAGCACATCGCATCAAGGTAGTGGGAGACAGTTCAGCGTAAACAGAGTTCGAGATGTTGATGGTTGTCAGGCACTGGACTTTGTAATTACTGATCTGAGATTGTTGTTGTTAGTTGCCATCAAGTCAATTTTAAACTCGTAGGAACCCCATGTGACATGGTAGAATTGTCCCTTAGGGTTTTCTTACATCTTCCCAGATCTGCTCCTGAGTAGCAGAGAGAGTTAGGATTGTGTGTGTCTGGGAAGAGAAGAGGAGAGAGGAGGAGGGAACTACATGCCTGACATTTTGAGGTGTCATGAAGTGTCATGCTATCAGCAATTTTCCAGTTGTCTTTTTGATGCCCCTGGCAGAAAATAAGGGAGTAGAATTAAGAAATTAAGAAAGTGTGACATTTTCTAGGCGCTTTTCTATTTACTGTCTGAAAATATATTCTCATGTAAAAACCTATTCGCTTTAACGTTTCAGAGAAAAATGTGATTATAAATCATGATTGAAAACAGCAACACTGCCTGAAACTAAATTTGTGGTTCTCAACTGGGAACAACCTTACCTCCAGGGGATATTTGGTGATGTCTGCAGACATTTTTGATTGTCATAACTAGTTGGAAAAGTGCTTCTGGCAGCTAGAGGGTAGAGGGTAGGATGCCAAACATCCTACCAATACCTAGGTTACCATGCTCAGCTGCTAACCAAGAGGTTGGAGGTTTGAGTCCACCCACCAAAACCCAAAAACCAAACCCACTGATGTCAAGTTGATCCCAACTCATAGCGACCCTATAGGACAGAGTAGAATTGCCCCAGAGTTTCCAAGGAGCGCCTGGCAGATTTGAACTGCCAACCTTTTGGTTAGCAGCCGTAGCACTTAACTACTACACCACCAGGGTTTCCGAGTCCACCAGGGTTTCTGAGTCCACCCAGGGGCACCTCAAAAGAAAGGTCTGGTGATGTACTTCTGAGAAATCAGCCATTGAACACCCCGTGGAGCACAGGTCTACTCTGACACACATGGAGTTGCCATGAGTCGGAATCGCTGGAGGGTAATAGGTTACTGGTTAAAATGTCAATTCCCATTGCCATCAAGTCTATTCTGACTCATAGCGACCCTATAGGGCAGAGTAGAACTGCCCCATAGGGTTTCCAAGGAGTGGCTGGTGGATTCAAACTGTCCACCTTTTGGTTAGCAGCTGAGCTCCTAACCACTGCGTCATCAGGGCTCCAAAAGCCATCAATAGTGCTATGGTTAAGAGAACTCACTCTGAATAATAGCAAAACTCTTCCCAGGCTACGAGTATAGGAGAAATAGTTAAACTTTTAAATGCACCACTGAAAGAAAAATGATAGACCATACAAAGAAAGGCATTCTGGTGTTGAATAGGAAACAAGAGGCATCTTACTTTGATTTTAAGGTTTTTCTTAACCAGGAAACCAAATATTAACCGTAAAAAGCCTGCTCCTAACTTCAAAAGCCTGCCCGAAACTGCTTTATAACAATGTAAATTTGTCTTACCCTGCTAGAAAAGGATAGTTGTCAGACCGTTACCTCCTAATTTAAATCTGGAAAAGCCTCCTGGCTGCAGGTGGGTGGAGGGTCAAATGATTAGCAGCCAGGCCGGAAGTAACCTGATACCAGTGCATCTCAGTAAAGGGGGAAGGCAGTTTCAATCAGTCCTGTTAAGCTCAGGCAGTGGTTGATCTTGGAACTTTCTCCTTTTCTCTTTAGAAGCCCCACTGTACCTCGCTTCTTCTAGCAATTTGCTCGTTCTAGAATCAAAGTGGTCTTCCTACATGCAAAGAAAAATTGCTCAGAATAAACCTTATGTTCAACTTTCACTGAGTTTTGATTATTTTTTTACACTGGAAAAAAAGTTTCATGAAAAGTAATAAAATAAGAAAGAAAAGTTAAGTGTTAGTTTTTTTTTAATCTTGAAGGAAATAGAAACAATTAGGAAAAAGGACAGTGTCCAAAGACTAATTGGACAGGCTGTCCATCACACAAGAACATGTTTAAAATAAAAAGCAAACTTAAAATAGATTAAAAGCAATGCAGATGCAAGTGGTGATCCCTAACTGGTGACCGTCACTTTCTTTCAGCTTATTTTTCACCTTCTTCAATGCTCTGTGAAGAGACTTCCCACTGATTTCAAAGGATATTTTGGTTTTCAGATTACCTTTAGGGAAGCTAAAAATTAAACTTTAAAATACAGCAATTTAATGTCTCCTGGAATAGAGAGAGACATGCTTTTATAACTTCTGCTGAAATCTGTGAACCCAACAAGAACAAAAAATGTGGTGATAGTGATGGGGATTATGATTATTTCTAGAAGAGTCCGTGGTGGTAAATGATTCAGGAGATAATATTGAGGTCATTATTCCCAGCCCTGGAGCATAGAGAATGTGACCCGGCTGGAGCTGGACTCACAAGAACCAACAAGGACTCACAAGGACACATCAACTGGGCCCTGAGGTAAAAAGATAATAGCTAGGACAATATTGGAAGACATCTTGTAGGGAACTTTTCACATAAACAAATCGTAAACAGAGCACAAAAGACCCATGTACTTTCTACTCTTATCTTTGTCTATCAGCATTTAGGAAACAGTAAGATTTATTGGACCAATGAAGACCCTCCTGACTGTCATCACTGAAACCTATACCAATGATTATTAAAAAAGACAATTCAAAAATGTAGAATCATGGTGACTTAAGAGTTTCTAGACGATCTGTGACAAGGTGATGCTTTCAATGGTTTTCCTCATTTGTGATGTTAATATATACTGATGATTCCGTAATGTTCCTTGGACTTGGGCAGATAGGGCTGTAGCAGCGTGTTTGTCCATTTCTCACTTTTTCTCACTTTTGCCTGTTCTGTAATATTTCCTTGGATTCGGGCAGACATTAGCTCTGGCAGCTGGCTTGTCCGGTTCTCACTTTGAATATACGCTGAATAAAACTTTCTTTTTGCTTTACTAAACTTTGTGATGTTTTTACCCTACAATGTAAGAAAAAACAATTGACAATTATAGGAAGATGTAATCATAATAAAGATGGTTTAAAAGGAAAAACACACAGAAGAAATCTCCAACAGTCAAAGAAATCACAGTAAGTAACTCTTAAATGGACATGAAGAAAAACTTCAATATCACAGTGGTTATATTTTTCAGATTTTATCGTTTATATATGTTATTTGTTGAAATTCTGAGAAATATAGAAGACAAAATAGAGTAAGGAAAATTTTGGGTGACCCTTGATTCTACCAACGAGGAATAACAAATATGCACCTTTGTAGCAAAGCAGCTCTTCTCTTCATCCCAGTAGCCCCTTCCTAAGAGGGGTCTTTGGCACCTGGGAGAAAAGAGCCAGAGTCTGTTAGAACACAAATACTAGGAAGGCAAAGTTCAGTTTTGCACATGCTTTCTTTAATTTTATAAATGCTTCTTTAGAAGAACCAGAAGGAGTCCCTTTCTGGGCCTCAGGTCCAAGTTGGGGTAAAAAACTGGAAAGAGCCAATTGACTAGGCTATGAGTTGGAATCCCTTCAACAGCAGTGGCCTTGGTTTGGTGATGGGATTCAGTGTGGGGTGAGGGTTGGGGGGTGGTACCAGGGAGGACAGACAACTAATGCCTCCGAGAGAGAACTGAATATAGGGACAAAGGACATCTTTAGCATGATAAAGGATTCTTTTCAACATACTATTGTTACTGAGGAGCCCTGGTGGCTCAGTGGTCAAGAGCTATGGCTGCTAATCAAAAGGTTGGCAAGTTTGAATCCACCACCTACTCCTTGGAAGCCCCTTGGGGCAGTTCTACTCTGTCCTACAGAGTCTCTATAGGGTCACTATGAGTCAGAATTGACTCTAGGGCAACTGTTTTGGGTTCGTTGTTGTTGTTGTATTGCTGTCAAGTAGACTCTGACTCATGGGGAGCTTATGTACAACGGAAGGTACATACTAATCTTTAGGAATGCATTCTCATCTATCAAAACGCCTCACTTTGTTAACAAAGATTTTTTAGTTCACTAAGCCCTTCCAAATATTGTGGCTTGCTAAAGGGAATCCTTAAGGAGCCGTGGTGGTACAGTGATGAAGCACTCGGCTGATAACCAGAAGATGGGTGGTTTAAACCCACCAACCACTCGGTGGAAGAAAGGTGTGGCAGTCTGCTCCTGTGAAGATGACAGCCTTGGAAACCCTATGGGGCAGTTCTCCTCTGTCCTACAGTGTCCCAACAGCAATGGGTTTGGTTAGTTTTTTGGTTAAGGGTATTTTGGTAATTTTCTTCTAAAATACGCTTTTTAATGGTGAAATAGGACCACACTGCATGAATGTATCGTTTATTCATTTAGGTTATTACCTGTTATTTTCTTTTTTATGTCCTTTTTTATTGATGGTGGTGATGGGTAGGGGAAGGCCAGGGTTGTTATCAATAATGCTTGAATGGACATCAATAGAAAAAACTTTCTTTGCATTTTTCTGCTTATTTCCTAATTAAAAAAAAAAAAAAACTGCTAAAGTAGACTTCACGGCCCAAGCAGTATGAAGTCTTTTCCCTCAACAATAGGTCATAACTTTTTTAACAATAGAAATGGCACAAATTTCAAACCAAGCTGCAGTCACTCTTCTGGAACACCAAAAGCAAAACAAAAACAAAAGACCACCATCAACAAAAACCCTCCTTTTCAGATGGTTACACTGTCAGTTCCATCACAGCCATTTACAATATTGTTCCTGTTGCTCTTCAGGGCAGGACTGCCTTTGCTTGTAATACATCAGCCTGTGACGTGACCAACTCTATGGCTTCACTTCCACACCTGTTTCATCTACCTCTTCTTCACGCTGCTCTTGTACAATGGGAGTCTGTGTTTTGTTTGTTTGTTTGGAATGTTCCAGACTACTTCACCTTGAGCTTTGACTTACTCAAGCAGCTGCTAGCTGTGCTTGCTGAGATAAATCCTCGATCTTGGCTTCTGCAAAAACTACGTAGAAAACAGAAGTTGGGCTCTTGCATGCACCTGGCTTTGTGATGACAAAGATTTCCGGGTGGTGACTCTAGTAATCCCTGGAACCTATCAAAAACTCAGTTTGAAGATAGTCCTTGACACCTTCTTTTCCCTTGACTCGCTCTGCTTTCCCAACAGCTGGGCTTGCTTCGTGATTTCCTGTGTGCGATCCTGTTCCTTGAGTCTGGTGCTGATTCACCATTGCCAGAGGCTGTTCCAGGCTCTGGCTCTGCCTGGGGTGGTGGCCGCTCCTGCTCCACGGTAAAGACAGTTTCTATGGCTTCACCTGATGTTTTGTGAGTGGAACATGGAACCAAGATGGTGGCAGGAAGACTATGGGACTTTTTATGTTGATGTTGTTAGGTGCCGTTGAGCCGGTTCCGACTCATTGCAACCCTATGTACAACAGAACGGAACGCTGCCCAGTCTCGTGCCATCCTCATGATCGTTGCTATGTTCCAACCCATTGTTGTAGCCACTGTGTCAATCCATCTCATTGTGGGTCTTCCTCTTTTTTGCTAAACCTCTACTTTACCAAGCATGATGTCCTTCTCCAGGGACCGCTCCCTCCTGATAACACATTCAAAGGATGTGAGACCAAATGGCACTCTAAAAAGTTATCTTAAATTCTATCAAATGTTTCTTTCCGAACTATCTTAGGCTTTGCGATACATTACACCAGATTGCAATGCCTTCAAAGTTTGTTCCCGATTGTAAATAGCCCAGAGGCCGTTAGAAAAGGGGAACTAATAACTGATATGGATTGTTCCTTGAATATCACATCCTTCTGGTCAGAGCCTGAGCACGTGTTAGCACATGGAAAATAGCTTTTATTACTTACAAAGCAGACAGCATGCAACCGGAAAAGGTCCATGATGAGCAGGACCCCCAGCTCAAAAGCTGTCCTGGCAGAGAAGGAAACTTCTACATATACTTTACTATATACCATGGATGAGGAACTTAAACGGGATAGTTACACGACACGTTGGTCCCCCTGGCTTCTGGAAACTGTCCTGGTCGAAATAGGGAACTCTTCTCTGCCTGCCTCCACCTGGTCTCTTAAGTGAGGTGTTCAATGGGGCCTACCTTCTGCTGATCTCCCCCGGCCAGGCGGGCTGAGTTAGGTGGGCTGCACACTTATGTTGCATGTTCCGTGCCTAGCACCATAGGTAAGGAGACAGAGAAAAATTCCTCCTCCTACCATTTTATACCCCAACTCAATGTGACACATACAGGGCCAATGCAGATCTTCCCCCCACTCCCACCTGACCACCCTAGTAGGGGAGGGGGCCAGAGACGTTGGAGCCAAGCCCAGGAGTGTATCTCTTTAACCCCTGTGATATTTAGACAATCCATTAGACTTCAGGGGGAGGGAAGTTGTGTGGTAAATTGTTCCTGAAACCCAAAGATGCTAGCAGAGGGAGGAAAGAGGAAGCCATGGCCTCTAGGTTTCCCCACAGGACTGACCCCTCATAGGTATTATTATTTTCAAAGCTTTATGTTACTGTTGTTAAGTTCCATGGGGCGCTGATATATTCGAACCGCCGACCTTTTGGTTAGCAGCCAAGCTCTTAACCACCACCCCACGAGGGCTCCAAATAAAGCTGGAAACACCCTGAATGTTCACAGCAGGGGAATGAATAAACCAAAAAATTGAGGTCTATCCATACAGAAGAGTACTACTACTCAGCAATACAAAGTAACAAACTTCACTCATGCCACAACATGGCTGAATCTCAAGAACACTGTACTAAGCAAAAGAAGTAAGATATCAAAGTTGTTGTTGTTAGCTGCCATCAAGTCCCCTCTTCCCCCCACTCATGGAGACCCCACACATAACGGAACAAAACACTTCCTGGTCCTGCGTCATCCCCATGACTAGTTGTAGATCAGTCCATTGTGATCCTTAGGGTTTTCGCTGGCCGATTTTCTGAAGCATATCAGCTGGCCTTTCTTCCTAGTCCATCATAGTATGGAATCTCCACTAAAACCTGGTCAGCATCCTGGTAACACACAAGCCTCCGCTGGCGGATGGATGGTGACTGTGCATGAGGCTCATTGGCCAGGCATCAAATCCAGGTCTCTCCCATGGAAGGCAAGAATTCTACCGCGGCCTTGTATGGGACACTCTAGAGAAGACAAGTTTATGATGACAGGAGCCCTGATGGTGCAGTGGTTCAACACTCGGCTGTTGGCAGAAAGGTCAATGGTTCAAATCCACCCAGTGGCTCTGCGGGAGGAAGATCTGGCGATCTGCTCCCCTAAAGATTACAGCCTAGAAAAATCTGGGGGGAGGGGGGCAATTCTACCCTGTCACACAGTGTCGTTGTGAGTCGAAATCAGACAACAACAACAACAACGACAGAAAGCAGATCATTGGGTGCCTGAGGCCAGGGTGGCAGGCTGGTAGGCTAGGAAGGGGCAGAAAGAAACTTTCTGGGGTGATGGATATATTCCATATCCTAATTGTGGTGGTGCTTCAACAGGTACAAGATATATCTGTCAAAATTCACCAAACTGTACAGCTAAAATGAATGTGTTTTATTGTATATAAATTATGCCCCAATGAAGTTGATTTAAATAAAAAAATATGCCTACATTTTTATGTCTCTTCATGAATTTTGCCTGAGAAGTAATGGGCTACTTCTACTTAACGATGTCAGGTCTTTGTTGAGCTCAGGCAAGCTTCCCCCCAATTACTTCTGTAGTGGGCACGCAGAGTTTCTTTTTGGGACCCAGCATCTGAACACCCTTTTGTATGTTTGAAGAATCACCTACTGTATAGGAGTCTGTGTCCTTCTGCAGCAAATGGAAATGCCAGACAGCACACTTCATTGCCTTCCTAATAGCTAGCATACAGGTGCACTGTGGACGCTATCCATTCAGATGAACCCCATGCAAACTGGGAAACAGAAACCACGGATAGGAAGAGCCGGATGGCAGCCGAGCTCTCCCTATGGGAAAGTTCTGCTCTGTCCTGTAGGGTGGCTATGAGTCGGAATTGACTCAATAGCACACGACGACAACAACAATTTTATCTTTACATGGTTTTCTGTCTTCCCTGTTTCATCAAGTTACCTTTTTTATTTCCACCTACCTCTCAGATGTATCCCTTTCACGTAAGACTGGAATTTTCATTTCATCAGCAAGCTCTTAGTTCACAGAATCCATGTGCTCTTAAAGTTTATTGAGTTTGAAAGCAAAATACTTCCCCCAGTTTACCCCCGTTTTCCACAGTAAATAATCGTAAACGCAGCCTCTTCCCTCTACAGCTTACCTGCTCCATTCTCTTGCCATTTAAGGTACAAGCTCTTTTCAAAGATCCATTGTTGTTGCTTGTTTTAAAAACATTTATTTCTCAAATGAAGAGAAGGTTTTCCCATTTTAGGATGAGTTCTACCTCAGTATACTTACTGTTCACATGGCTGTTGCTAGAATCTTCTTAGATTTCACCTAGTGAGCACGCTGGTATGCACAGCCCCTACCACTTTTTAAAGTGTAGATTAAATCTAAATCCAGAACGAACATAATAAAACCTTTATAGAGTTGACTTTTAGACAGGAAACTTCAAGGTTAGAATAAAAAAAAAAAAAAATTAAGTTGCTTATAAAATCGGTTAACTATATTTAAAACAAAACAAAAAAAAAACAACCACTTTGGAAATCTATCTGGCGTTATCTTAAACAGTTAGAAATAGAACTACCATACAACCCAGAAATCCCACTCCTCGGAATATACCCTAGAGAAATAAGAGCCTTCACACAAACAGATACATGCACACCCATGTTTATTGCAGCTCTGTTTACAATAGCAAAAAGTTGGAAGCAACCAAGGTGTCCATCAACGGATGAATGGGTAAATAAATTGTGGTATATTCACACAATGGAATACTACGCATTGATAAAGAACAGTGATGAATCTGTGAAACATTTCATAACATGGAGGAACCTGGAAGGCATTATGCTGAGCGAAATTAGTCAGAGGCAAAAGGACAAATATTGTATAAGACCACTATTATAAGATCTTGAGAAATAGTAAAAACTGAGAAGAACATACTTTTGTGGTTACGAAGGAGGGAGGGAGGGAGGGAGAGGGTTTTTTTTGATTAATCAGTAGATAAGAACTGCTTTGGGTGAAGGGAAAGACAACACTCAGTACATGGAAGGTCAGCTCAATTGGACTGGACCAAAAGCAAAGAAGTTTCCGGAATAAAATGAATGCTTCAAAGGTCAGCAGAGCAGGGGCGGGGGTCTGGGGAAAATGGTTTGAGGGGACTTCTAAGTCAATTGGCAAAATAATTCTATTATGAAAACATTCTGCATCCCACTCTGAAATGTGGCGTCTGGGGTCTTAAAGGCTAACAAGTAGCCATCTAAGATGCATCAATTGGTCTCAACCCACCTGGAGCAAAGGAAAATGAAGAACACCAAGGTCACATGACAACTAGGAGCCCAAGAGACAGAAAGGGCCACATGAACCAGAGACCTACATCACCCTGAGACCAGAAGAACTAGTTGGTGCCCGGCCACAATCGATGACTGCCCCGACAGGGAGCACAACAGAGAACTCCTGAGGGAACGGGAGACCAGTGGGATGCAGATCCCAAATTCTTATAAAAAGACCATACTTAATGGTCTGACTGAGACTAGAGGAATCCCGGCGGCCATGCTCCCCAGACCTTCTGTCGGCACAGGACAGGAACCATCCCCGAAGACAACTCATCAGACATGAAAGGGACTGGTCAGCGGGCGGGAGAGAGATGCTGATGAAGAGTGAGCTAATTATATCAGGTGGACACTTGAGAGTGTGTTGGCAGCTCTTGTCTGGAGGGGGGATGGGAGGATAGAGAGAGAGGGAAGCTGGCAAAATTGTCACGAAAGGAGAGACTGAAAGGGCTGACTCAATAGGGGAAGAGCAGGTGGGAGTACGGAGTAAGATGTATGTAAACTTATATGTGACAGACTGATTGGATTTGTAAACGTCCACTTGAAGCTTAATAAAAGTTAATAAAAAAATAATTTAAAAAATCCACAATAACATGAACAAGGTTAAATTATGAATAGCAAATTGCAAAAAAAAAGAAAGGTAATATTTGTGTAAAGGTTAATGGTTTTAAAATATAAATAGATAATACAATAAATATTATTGACTTCTTGTAAATTTCAGTGAGGAAGAAACTTATAATTTTACACATGGGCAAAGGTTGTGAATAGACAGTTCAGAGAAAAGAAAATATAAGTATGTTTTATACTTACAAAAAGATATTCACCTCACTCAGAATAAGAGACTTGCAAACAATGTCATTTCTTACCTATCAGATCGGCAAAATTTGGTGACCGATCTGGTAAGTGTTTGGAGAAATATTCATGTTATACATTGCTATTAGTGGTATAATTTTTATACAACTTCTATAAAAGTTGTTGATATCTATTTAAAAAATTTTAATGTGTGTGCGTTTTGGCTCAGTAATTCCACATGAGAGCTTTTATTCTACAGATATAATTACATATAGACACAAAAGCAACGCAGTAGGCTATTAACTGCAGCATTTTCGATAATAGCAAAAGATGGAAAATAATCTAAATATTCGTCAATGGCAAAATAAATTCTAGCACATCACGTAATGGAATACTATGCAGCATTTAAAACAATGAGGTAACTCTAATTATAAAAATCACCTCCAAGATATGTTGGAAACAGGAAGAAAAGAAAACAAGATGGTGTATAATGTTTATATCGTGCTGTCATCTGAGTGGGAGAAATAAAAAGGATGTCTCTCTATACATACTTAGGTGTGTATGAACCCATTGCCATCCAACTCATAGCAACCCAATAGGACAGAGTAGAACTGACCCCAAACGGTTTCCAAAGAGCACCTGGTGGAATCAAACTGCTGACCTTTTGGTTAGCAGCCATAGTTCTTTAACCACTATACCACCAGGGTTTCCAGGTATGCCTTAACTATCTCTAAAAGGATACAAGAAAATATTAACTTTGTTGGTTCTAGGAAAAAAGCACTGGGGGACAGATGAGCAAGGATATGGAGCTACTTTTCATGGCATAGCCTTTTTAACACATTTAATACGTTAGGGATTGAAATAAGTGATAGAATCCTAACCCCTGTACCTATCAATGTGGTCTTGTTTCGTATGTTAACGAGAATCCATAGAGTGGATTCTGACTACAGGACAGAGTAGAACTGCCCCATAGGGTTTCCATGGAGCAGCTGGTGGATTCCAACCACTGAGTTTTTTGGTTAGCAGACTAATGCTTAACCACTGCACCACTAGGCTCCACCAGGATAGAAACAAACAAACAAACAAACCAAACTTATTGCTGTCGAGTCAATTCCGACTCATAGCAACCTGATAGGGCAAAGTAGAACTGCCCCATAGAGTTTACAGGGAGCACCTGGTGGATTTGAACTGTCTACCTTTTTTTTTTTTACCTTTTGGTTAGCAGCCATAGCACTTAACCACTACACCACCAGGGTTTCCAAGATACAGTGGGTCCTGAACCTAATAACTTATAAATTATAAAAAATGTCAGGATACAGAAATACACACACGAGGGAAGACAGAAGCCAAAGGAATACCAAGGGATGTCGAGGCTTGTAGGCAGACACCAGAAACTAGGAGAGAGGCTCACCAAAGGAGTTGATACAGCAGAGACCTCGATTTGGACTTTTAGCTTCCAGAACTGTGAGAAAATAAGTGTCTGCTCTTTAAACCCACCCACACTGGTGGTATTTCTGTTATGGTCACACTAGATAACTAATACACTTAAAATGGGTGTATTTTATTATATGTGAATTATGCCCCAATAAATTAACGAACATAAGCATAATTTCCAAAAAGATAATTATTAAAGTTTTAACGAGTTTGCATTGATGCAATTTCCCATTTTACATGTACGGTATTATTTCAACTGTTTTGCTTGGGCATTTTTATGATGAAAAAAAGGGAGGCGGAAATAATGTGAATTTCTCCCAGGTTTTAATCCCAGGATTCCCAAGGAAAAGCTTGATTTTATGAACTGAATAAAGGCTATTTTAAACACTAATGGAAGCAAAATTGTCAGCAGGGGTCTTTGGACGATAAATTCATTAGACAGTAAAATAGCTTTGAAGAGCAAGGGGCAGAGGCTGAACTGTTGTGTTGGTCCTTTGAAATTAAACTTGATTCAGAGCTTGAATTTATTACATTTAAAGAGCCTGTCCTGGCACAGGGCATAACATCGCATGTGTCTGGGTCAGTGATATGTTCTTTGGCTTCCTCACAAAATGTCTGTCCTTTGACCTTTGTTCCAAAATAAGTTCACCTGTGTGTGTTGACGATCTCACATAAAGAAATTATCTTGGTCTTCCTCATGCATTTTCTTTCATTTCTATTTTTCTTTACCAGCTGAATTTCATTGTATTTTTTCATTCCAGTGGGAGTTTACTCTTCATTAAGATTGCTGGACTGAGTTCATAATGTGCAGTTAATCTGTAAACCAAAACAACCAAATCCGTTGCCGCCGAGTTACTTCTGCCTCATAGCGACCCTATAGGACAGAGCAGAACTGCCCCCATAGCGACCCTATAGAACAGAGTAGAATGGCCCT
This sequence comes from Loxodonta africana, assembly GCF_030014295.1. NCBI lineage: Eukaryota > Metazoa > Chordata > Mammalia > Proboscidea > Elephantidae > Loxodonta > Loxodonta africana. Next base: position 19,694,514 of record NC_087343.1, read on the forward strand.
GTTAGGATTTCCAAAGCTGTAAATCTTTATGGAAGCAGGCTGCCACATCTTTCTCCAGAGCAACAGTTTTAAAATCATAAGCTGATATTTTTTAAGGATTACAGTTTTATGAATAAGAGCAGCTGCTTCATTTATAGTATTTAGAAAAAAATAAAATTAATAAAATAAACTTTTACTCTGTAATAGACTAAGAAGCAATTGAGTTTTGTTTTTGTTTTGAAGCACCTGTATCTAATGGGATGGCCATGTTCAGATATTTTGGAAATATTTTCACTCAGAACAGATGAGACACTAGGAATTCATTATTGTTGAAGTTGGGAGATAACTCAGGTGTTTATTAAGCTAGACTCTATTTTTATGTACATCTGTGGAAAGAGATGATAGAGAAACTCAACATCATCAGTCAAGATAAAGCCAGGGCCAACGGCAGGCAAATCTGCTGCTAAAGACACCTTCAAAGTTTGAAACAACAAATATGTCACTGTGATGACTAAGCTGTGCTAGAGCCAAGCCATGGTCTTTTTAATCCCTTCATATGCTTGCAGAAGTGAGACAGTAAAAATGAAGACAGAAGAAGAATTGATGCATTCGAATTGTGGCATTGGTGAAAAATATTCAATATTCCGTGGACTACCAGAGCAAACAAATCAGCCTTAGAAGAAATACAACCAAAATGCTCCTTAGAAGTGAGGATGGTGAGACTTCAGCTTGGTTATTTGAGCATGTCATCTGGAAAGACCCATCACTAGAAATGATATCATCTTTTGTAAGATAGAGGGCCCAGGAAAATGGGGGAAACCTTTAATGAGATGGGTGGACACAATACCCACAACAATGGATTCCAACACACCAACGATCGTGACGGTGACTCAAGGCCATTGTTCCTCTTTCTCTCCATCTGTGTTTTTTCTCTTTTATGAGGACACCAGTCATAGTGGATTAGGACCCATGCTATGCCAGTCCCCTATGCGCCTGTCAGTTTGTCCTACTCTGGGGGCTTGCATGTTGTTGTGATGCTGGAAGCTATGCCACCAGTATTCAAACACCAGCAGGGTCACCCATGGAGGACAGGTTTCAGCTGAGCTTCCAGACTAACACAGACTAGAAAGAAGGACCTGGCAGTCTACTTCTGAAAACACCAGCCAGTGAGACCCTTATGAAGAGCAGTGGAATATTGTCTGATATGGTACCATGTTGGAGAGGCCACGTGTAGGTGTTGCGGTCAGCAGTTCCAACTGGAGCCCAGCCTTCAAGTCACCCTCACCAAAGTGCTAGATGTGTCACTGAAGCCATCCCGGGCCCTCCAGCCCTAGCCTATCTGCCAGGGCAGTACCACTTAGTGACCTCAGTCAGTGTCACTAGTCGCAGAAGAATTACCCAGCTAAGCTCTGCTTGAATTTCTTATCTACAGAATCAATGAAGTTTACTAAAAAACACTGCTGTTTTAAGAGACTAAGATTTGGAATAAAGTGTTATATAGTGATAGTAACCAGAGCGCCTGTATAGATAAAACATCAACTAATAATGTTTTAATATAAAAAAAAAGGAAAGAAAATTAGCATTCATTGTTTGTCCTTGGATGTTACTGTTGTTAGATGCCGTCTAGTGGGTCTCAACTCACAGCGACCCTATGTACAACAGAGCAAAACACTGCCCAGTCCATCACCACCCTCACAATCATTGCTATGTTTGAGCTCATTGTTGCAGCCACAGTGTGTCACTCTAGAGGGTCTTCCTCTTTTTCAATGACCCTCTACCAAGCGTGATATCCTTCTCCACGAACCTGTCCCTCCTGATAACATGTCTAAAGTACCTGAGCCTTCTAAGGAGTATTCTGGCTGTACTTCTTCCAAAACAGATTGGCTAGTTCTTCTGGCAGTCCATGGTATATTCAGTATTCTTTGTCATAATCCAAAGGCATCAATTCTTCTTCAGTCTTCCTTATTCATTGTCCAGCTTTCAAGCATATGAGGCAATTGAAAATACCATGGCACCTTAATCAAGTGCACCTTAATCCTCAAAGTGACATCTTTGCTTTTTAACACTTTAAAGAGGTCTTTCGCAGCAGATTTGCCCAACGCAATATATCATTTGATTTCTCGACTGCTGCTCCCATGGGCATTCATTATGGATCCAAGTAAATGAAATCCTTCATAATTTCAATATTCTCTCCATTTATCGTGATGTTGCAGTCATGAGGATTTTTGTTTTCCTTCTGCTGTTGAAGTGTAGCAAGGCACACTTTTTTTCTCTGTCTCAAGAGGTTTAATCTTCTCATCTTCAACTTTTAGTTTCAGCGTTAGCTATCTGTAATTTTGGTATATGTTATTATAATTTTCAAAATCTACTCTTTCATTAAATTTTTTCCTTCAAAATTCCTTGTTTTGTCCAAAAAATTGAGAAGGCTTTCCTCACTTAACACACTGAATATGTGCACAAAAGCAAACAGATTCTTCTCATGCATTTTTTCTTAAATATTTTACTGAAGTGAGCTAACTTTATAACATAATGATGTTGATAGTTTTCATTTTGTTTAAGATATTCATGTTTTCAAGAAGACTGCACCCTGTCAAAGGTGGAAAACTTGCGAGACCCGGAAAAACAAGGCAGTCCCCTGAAGTCCTGGCTCCTACAGGTTTCACTATATTTGCAGCTCGAAGCACAGTGCCTGGCGTATAGTAGGTGCTCAATAAATGTCTTTAGTAAATAACGCCATCACACCTTCTACGAGAGCAGTTTGCCTGCACAGATTGTCTCCTCTGTTGGCCTGGAGATACTTTGAGAATAGGAGCTCTTTTTATTCAAATCTGCTTTCCACAGTATACTACCATGCTGTTTACACCCTAAACACACAATAAATGTTGAATTAAATTAACGTTAGTGTTTCATATGTTCAGAGAAACCTAAACGGTGTTCAGCAAAGACAAGAAAATATTCATTTTTACAATGGTGACCAACAACGTGATGCATGATCTCGAAACAGATGGTGAATTGCCACTTTTATAATCATACAGAATACATTCTTCCCAACACAAATTGCCGTAGAACCTTTTGGCATCTAGTTCACACTTAACAGTTTGCATTGTTTCTGTTAGAATTTTGCACCAAGGTGTCTGCTGTCTTCAATGGTGTCTACAAGGGTAATTCTCTCTAGCTAGAGCATCGAATCTACCACGGCCTGGATAAAAAGTCTACAGAACTATTCAACGCATTCTGCGGCAATTGTGTGCTCACCGAGCCTGCGCATTATTCATCTGGGGGGCGGGAGGGAGTGGGAGATCCTCATGGACCATGGTTAATCAGCATTAAGAAATTCTGATTCTCTTTTTGTGAAATTTCACGTATCTTTTAGGACATTAACCTTGACCTGCTGCAATTAATTGCATGAACATGGATTTTTTTTTTTTTTTTTTTATCATTTAATCTCCCCAATAGCTGATAAACACTCTTGCATCTAGATTGAGATGGGGAATCAAAAGAGGATTTTCATATGATTTCGAGGCCAGATTGCTTTAGCTGGTGGTTAATTTCATCCAGTTTATGTTTAATATTTTATAGTTTCAAATGTATATGGAGACGTTTTGTTGTTGTTAGTTTCTGTCAAGTCAGCTCCAAATCATGGCAACCTTATGTATAACAGAATGAAATGTGACCTGGTCCTATACTATCTCCATTTTTTTTTTTTTTAACTTATTGTGCTTTAAGTGAAAGTTTACAAATCAAGTCAGTCTGTCATACAAAAATTTATACACACCTTGCTATGTACTCCTAGCTTCTCTCCCCCTAATGAGACAGCACACTTCTCCTCTCCACCCTATATTCCCCACGTCCATTCAATCAGCTCCTGTCTCCCTCTGCATTCTCATCTAACCTCCAGACAGGAGCTGCCCACATAGTCTTATGTGTTTACTTGAGCCAAGAAGCTTACTCCTTACTGGTATCGTTATCTATCCTATAGTCCAGTCCAATCCCTGTCTGAAGAATTGGCTTCAGGAGTGGTTCCAGTCTTGGGCTATACAGAGGAGCCGGGGACCATGACCACTGGGTCCCTCTAGTCTCAGTCAGACCATTAAGTCTGGTCTTTTTATGAGAATTTGAGGTCTGCATCCCACTGTTCTCCTGCTCCCTCAGGGATTCTCTGCTGTGCTCCCTGTCAGGGCAGTCATCAGTGGTGGCCAGGCACCATCTAGTTCTTCTGCTCTCAGGCTGATGTAGTCTCTGGTTTATGTGGCCCTTTCTGTTTCTTGGGGTCATAGTTACCTTGTTTCTTTGGTGTTCTTCATTTTCCTTTGCTCCAGGTGGGTTGAGATCAACTGATGCATCTTAGGTAGCCACTTGGTAGCGTTCAAGACTCCAGACACCACTCACCAAAGTGGGATGCAGAATGTTTTCTTAATACATTTTGTTATACCAGTTGCCCTAGATCTCCCCTGCAACCGTAGTCCCCAGACCCATATCGCGGCTACTAAGGCTTTCGAAGCGTTTGGTTGTGTTCAGGCAACTTCGTCTCCATTTTTGTTGGTATGTTTGAGTCCGTTGTTGCAGCTATTATGTCAATCCATCTCGTTCTGGGTCTCCCTTGTTTTCACTGACCTTCTACTTTATCAAATATACCTTTTTCTAACAATTGGCCTTTCCTGATGACGTCCAAAGGATGTAAGCCTAAGTCTCATCATCCTCATTTCAAAGGAACATCCTGGTTGTATTTCTTCTAAGAATAATTTGTTTATTCTTTGGTACATTCAATATTCTTCACTAAAACTACAATTCAAATGCATCAATTCTTCTTCTGTATTCCTTTTTTTATTGTTTTCTTATAAAAGTGGGGGCCCTGGTGGCACAGTGGTGGTGCGGTGTTTGAGTGTTCAGCTGCTAACTGCAAGGTCAGCAGTTTGAACCTGACTACCACTCCATGAGAGAAAGATGTGGCAGTCCGCTTTCATAAAGCCTTGGAAACCCTACAGGGCAGTTCTACTCTGTCCTATAGTGTTGCTATGTGTTAGAATCAACTTGATGGCAACGGGTTCGGTTTGGTTTTGCATAAATAATATATATTCTATGAAAGAATAATCATTTTTAGCAGTGTGAGGTGTTTACATAATCAGGGGTCCACAGTATCACAAAAGTCATCTACAGATTTGTCCCAGATTTCACTCTGAGAAGAAGACCTGTTCATTGCGGGGTGGGACAGTGGGCAGAACCACCATAGCATTGTATTGTCTTCTCCTTCACTCTCTCACTCTGTCTTTTCTCTTTCTCTCTCTATCTCACTCTTTCTCTATGTCTTCCCACCCCCAAGTTACATAACTCGTAAAAGTTAAATGTCCATATTTTGTGACTGCGCTAGATCTTTTCTTCCTTATTCTTAATACTTTATTACAAACTCCACTAAAACCAAGAACATGCCTGTCAACTCACCCCATCCCAACAGTCTCCCATTTCTAATCATCACAAGTCTGATTTCTGTTCTGGAATTTTGAACCTTCCCTACTGTGGTAAATTGAATTTGTCTATTTGTTCTATATTTTAATGAACATAAAAGAGATTTCTGATGGCATTGTCTATGGCTCTATCTTCAGGACACTGACCATCTTCTTAAAAAGCTAATGGTATCCATTATAGTATGTTGTTGCTGTTGTTAGGTGCTGTCGAGTTGGTTCTGACTCATAGCGACCCTGTTTACAAAAGAATGAAACACTGCCCGGTCCTGCGCCATCCTCACAATTGTTGCTATGCTTGAGTCCGTTGTTGAAGCCACTGGGTCAATCCATCTCACTAATGGTCTTCCTCTTTTTCACTGACCCTCTGCTTTAGCAAGCATAATGTTCTTCTCCAGGGACTGATCCCTCCTGACAACATATCCAAAGTTTGTGAGACGTAGTCTTGCCATCCTTGCTTCTAAGGAGCATTTTAGTTGTACTTCTTCCAAGACAGATTTGTTTGTTCTTTTTGCAGTTCATGGTATATTCAATATTCTTCACCAACACTGTGTCAATTCTTCTTCATCTCCCTTATTCCTTGTCCAGCTTTCGCATGCACATAATGTGATTGAAAACAACATGGCTTGGGTCAGGCACACCTTAGTCCTCAAGGTGACATCTTTGCTTTCCAACACTTTAAAGAGGTCCTTTGCAGCAGATTTTCCCAGTACAATGCGTCATTTGGTTTCTTGACTGCTGCTTCCATGGGTGTTGATTGTGGATCCAAGTAAAATGAAATCCTTGACAACGTCAATCTTCTCTCCGTTTATCATGATATTGCTTATTGGTCCAGTTGTAAAGATTTTTGTTTTCTTTATGTTGAGGTGCAATCCATACTGAAGACTGTAGTCTTCGATCTTTATCAGTAAGTGCTTTAAGTCCTCCTCACTTTCAGCAAGGAAGATTGTGTCACCTGCATATCTCAAGTTGTTAATGAGTCTTTCTCCAATCCTTATGCACCGTTCTTCTTCATGTAGTCCAGCTTCTCAGATTATTTGCTCAACATACAGATTACATAGTATGGTGAAAAGATACAACCCTGACGCACACCTTTCTTGAATTTAAACCATTCAGTATCCTCTTGTTCTGTTTGAATGACTGCCTTTTGATTCATGTACAGATTTCTCATGAGCACAATTAAGTGTTCAGAATTCCTATTCTTTACAATGTTATCCATAATTTGTTATTATCCACACAGTCGAATGCTTTAGCATAGTCAATAAAAGACAAGTAAACGTCTTTCTGGTATTCTCTATAGTATATGTCTGAGAAAATACTCTGGGCTTGGGTATTGTGATATGGAAAACAGTCTGGTTACATATAACTGGGACTACTTGTAAGAGAGTCTAAGTTCTTTCTCTGAGAGATACTCCAACTTGCTTTCTAACTGAGCTTCTACTTAGAATTAAAATTTAATCAACCATCTAAGTGTTTCTAGCTTTCATTGATATACCCACTATGATGGCTAAGGATATGTGGCAACTTGGCCAGGCCATGTGTCATAGATTGAATTACATCCCCCCAAAATTGTGTGTATCAATTTGGCTGGGCCATGATTCCTAGTATTGTGTGCTTTTCCTATATGTTGTAAATCCTGTCTCTATGATGTTAATGAGGAAGGAGAGGCTGCAGCTGTGTTGGTGAGACAGGACTCAATCTATAAGACTGGATTGTGTCTTGAGGCAATCTCTTGAGCTATAAAAGAAAGAAGCTAGCAGAGAGACAGTGGGACCACATATAACCAAGAAAGCAGTGCTAGGAGGAGAGCACATCCTTCGGATCCAGGGTCTCTGCACAGAGAAGTTTCTAGCCCAGGGGAAGATTGATAAGATGGCCTACAGAGAGAGAAAGACTTCCCCTGGAGTTGACTCCCTGAGTTTGGGCTTTTAACCTATTTTACTGTGAGGAAATAAACTTCTCATTGTTAAAGCTATCCACTTGTGGTACTTCTATTACAGCAGCACTAGATAACTAAGACACCATGATACCCAGTGATTTGGCAGATATTATATAATCATTCTTCATTTTGTGATCTCACATGAACTGCCAATCAGTTGAAAGGGGAGTTTCCTTGGGGCTGTGGCCTGTATCCAATATATACGGATGTTCTGGCAAAGCACTCTCTCTCTTGATCCTGAATCTATCTCCTCATCATCTGACCTCCAGTTCTTGGGACGTGAGCCAGCAGCCTGCCATTTGACCTGCCAATCTTGGGTTCATCAGCCCTTGTAACCACGTGAGTCAGGAGAAGCCTCCAGTCTGATGCATGACTCACAGATTTGGGAATTTCCAGCCTTCACAACACTGTGAGCTATTTCCTTGAACTAAATCTCTCTCTATATGTATTTATATGTATATGTTTCACTAGTTTTGCTCCTCAAGAAAGCCCACTTAAGACACCCACTTTTTTTTTTTTAAGAAATTGTTGCTGTTGATGGGTGCCATTGAGTTGATTTTCAACTCATAGTGACCCCATGTGACACAGTAGAACTGCCTCATAAGGCTTTCTTGGCTGCAAACTTTATGGGAGCAAATCATCAGGCCTTTCCCCCATGGAGTCACTAGGTGGGTTCAGACCACCAGCCTTTAGGTTAGCAGCGAAGCTCTTAACCATTGCACCACCAGGGCTCCTTCTGCAAAGATTAAAGGACAACAACTAAAAAAAAAAGAAGAAGAAAAATGGATATGATGATTTGGGGAACCGTGACAACTGAAGTACAGAAGGGAAGATGATGAACACAGACACCTCTTAAATATTCTCAACCACCTTGAAAAGTGGGTGATATTGTTGCCGCTTTTTACAAAGGGAGAAACTGTGGTTGGAAAATATTTAGTTATTTGCCCAAGGTCATGCATAGGCAGTGGGAGAGCAAAGATTCAAACACCAATCTGTCTGACTCCCACATACCCATCTTTTCACTATACCATGCTAAATCATTTCCTATATTTTCTCTTTTTTTTTTTTCATGAAGTTGCTATCACATATTCTTATAGCATTTTTCCTAAGTAACTGAAGAAATTTGTAACTACTGATTCTGTTAAACAGCAAAGTAAGTGATCCATGTAGTTTAAGTTAGATAGTTACAGCACTCTAGCTTTTGAAATGCCTAGAATTCCTGAATATAATATTTTGAAAGTCTTTGTGAAATCATCAATGAGTTGGCAAGAAATCAGTTATCAGACAAGCAGGAGATCTGGTTTTCACCTGGGGGCTTTTGTCAAACCAGTTGTACTTGACTCAGCTTTCACAGCCTCACACACTAAGTATTATACAGAATATAATACTTAGTGTGTGCCTCAGGCGAAAGTGTAGTAGGTGACGGTCCAGATGAAGATGGGATCCCAAAAGGTTATATCCTAATACAAGAGAAAGCTAGAAATACTTGCCCTCACTTTCCAGTCTCAGAGTACAGCAGGGAAAGAAAATCAACTGTCTCAACCTTTGCCTCTCAACAGATTAGACGAAAAAGTCCCTGAGGATTTGCAGCTGCCTGTTGGACCTCATGAAGTAGAAAGCCCTGATACAAATGACCTGCAAAATCCAAAAAATCATGAAGGCAAAAATTTAATTTAGAATAAGAATAAATTTAATTTCATCCAGTGGGGGTACCACATCACACAAGAGAGATTTGAAAATACTCGGAGATGTTTTTGGGTTCTCATAATTACTGAGAGCACTATCAGCATATTGCAGGTGGAAACAGGGACAAGAAACCTCCATAATGAAAAAATGTCCCACCCAAAATGCTAATAGTGCACTCACTGAGAAATATTGACATAAAGTAGATGGGTAAACCCATACACCCATGGGCAATTGATTTTCGAACACAGTGCCAAGTCCATTCAGTAAGAAGAGTCTCTTCAATAAATGGTTTTGGGACAACTGATTTCCACATGCAAAGAATGAAGCTGGATGTGACTTAATTCAAAATAACCCCCAAAATGAAATGCACTCTGTAGGTGCTACATTTGATTGCCATAAAACAGTAGGGTGCAGAAGTGGGCTTATACCACTTATACATAGATAATATCAACTGACTTATGCATAACGTAAGGAAATGAAGATAAGGTATTACTCATTTCTTCCCAAGTTCAGGTTGAGTAACTTCACATTAGTAGCTTGAAATCAGCCACTGTGGGAATATTTAAACCACAAGGATGGATGGGCAAATGCTACAAATCAGCATTTTTGTTTTTGTTTTCTTAGAGATGCTAGTTGTTAAGCTTTTACCATCACACCATTGATTGTGATCCTAGTTGTTAATGCCCCTGGTCCTTATTTTGCCCATCTCTAAAGTGGTTGTAATACATCTGCTTTCCTTTCTTCTCAGAGATATTACTGAGATTTAACTGAGATAAAGGGGAAAGAAAATAAAGGCTTTAAACTCTTCATATGTTTAGTATTTTTGATAACATAAATTGGATAATTTGAATTCATTTCAATTAATCTTTAATTAATTTCAATTCACAACATTATTTATTAGTGCCACATTATTTAATGGGTAAATAGTTTACTTTTATGAGAACAGGACATAGTTTGGACATATATAATATCCACTGACTTATGCATAACGTAAGGAAATGAAGATAATAAAGGTATTACTCAGAACATACTATAAATGTAAGTGAGCAGAACCTCCATTCATTTTCTTTAGCAAGCTGCAACAACCTCCTCCTTTCCCCTGTCTCCCCCCCAAAAAATATCAGAGATAGGAGGAAACTAAGTTATCTCTTAACGTGCTCCCCTATCTCCATCACTGTAGGAAATTCAAAGAAATTTTCTCTGAAAGATTAAAACAACCATCCAGGCTGAAAGTGAGAAAAGCAACCGTCAGGATAATACATTGTTACTTAATATTTGTATACAAATATATTTTACAAAGTGAATTTATGTGCCTTATCTTATTTGATTCTGTTAGCATCTCTTTTTACTTTAGAGTCCAAATACGACTCTCACCTTGCTTTTTCTCTTTTACTTCCATTTAAAATACAGGTGCTCAGATAAAATATGGTCTGAATTTCAATTTCGGGAACAGGGTAAGGATTCGCAACTACTACATTTAGATCCGTATCTTGGGCTTTGTGCTGGGTGCTCACAACATCTGCATCAGCACTGACTCTCTATCCCTCATTGAAAATAGATGTTGAACCAGGACAGTGCGGATATTTACCACTTAAAAAAAAAAAAAAAGCGTAAGACAAGAAATTCAGATAACCTTGAAAAACTACAACAAACAGGTATTGTTATTATTTATAGGGTGCTTTGGAGACCATGGAAACCCTGGTGGTGTAGTGGATAAAACCTACAGCTGCTCACCAAAAGGTCGGCAGTTCGAATCCACCAGGTGCTGCTTGGATACTGTATGGGGCAGTTCTACTCTGTCCTGTAGGGTCGCTGTGAGTCCGAATCGACTTGACAGCACTGGCATTGGTTTTTTTCTTTTGGTTTGGAGAACATAAAGAAGGGGACAGTCCTTGTCCGCTGGGACTGCGGTGGAAGGACAAAACAGGAAGCAAGTCACACGCATGAGTCTGAAGGAGGATGAGCTTCACTGATGAGATATTAGGGCTTTGGGTGTCCTCTCTCTTCTCCTTCCTCCAGCCATCTGTCATCCCTTTGCCTCCTAGGGGGAAAGTTTTACTAGGTGACTGGATTCAGAAGATTTGGGGAAACATAATTCTGAAAACAGATTTGCAGGAAAGGGATTTTGCTGAGAAAAGCCTAAGAGAAAGATGCTTTTCACACCTAAGGAGCAGCCTAAGAAAATTTATAGAGAGAAAGGGAATGTCAAGACAGGGAAAAAAAAAAAAAAAGACTATATATGGGCAAGGGGGGACTGAAATTGGTCCAAGACGGGGAGGGAAAGGATGAGAAGGTGGTTATGATACATGAAGTAGCCTTATATATTTATTGGCTATCAGTTCAGAATTATGCAGCTCTTGTGGCCCACGTTGTCACTTCTGCACCAGGATGAAAATTGTGCAGGAAGTCGTATGCAGAAACTGCTTTTCTTCAAATTTTGTCCTGCTGTGTTTCTTCCCCCAGCCCCCTCTCCTAGTGCCAAATGCGTGTTTGCCCACCAGCCCCCTCCTCCTAGGTCCTTTATCTTTTACCCTTATCTTTGATTTGGAATGAAAGACCTTGCCCTGGTAGAGGAATTTCAGGCATCATTGAACAGTCACAGAAGGTTTTGCCCAAGCCCAGGCAATCTATCCATACTAGGACTGTGTATTCTGCATATTTTTAATTGTCTTGTAGTATTCGAAATGGAGTCCTTGGGTGATGCAAATGGTTAATCCCCTCCCCTGCTAACTGAAAGGTTGGAGGTTAGAGTCCACCTGCAGGCAACTTGGAAGAAAGGCCTGGAGATCTACTTCTGTAAAATCAGTCATTTAAAACTCTTTGGAGCTTAACGGCAAAAAGACAAACAACCCAATCAAAAAATGGGCAAAGAACTTGAATACACATTTCACCAGAGAGGATATTCAAACGACCACCAAACATATAAAAGGATGCTCAACGTCCTTAACCATCAGAGAAATGCAAATCAAAACAACAATGAGATATTTCAATCCCACTAGGATGGCTGAGGATATAGAGAAATTGGAATCTTTATCCACTGCTAGTGGGATGCAAAATGGTAGAGCCATTGTGGAAAACAATGTGGTCGTTTCTCAAAAACACTAAAATAGAACTACCACTGCTAGAAATATACCCAAGGGACCTGAAAGCAGCAACGCGAACAGACCCATGTACACCAATGTTCATCGCAGCCTTATTCACTACAGACAAAAGGTAGAAACAACCTAAGTGCTCATCAACAGATGAATGGATAAACAAAATGTGGTACATACATACAATGGAATACTACTCAGCCAGAAAGAAAAATGCAGTCTTGATATATGCTACAACATGGGTAGAGCTTGAAGACGTTATGCTGAGTGAAACAAGTCAATCACAAATAATGTATGACCTCACGTACATAAAAAGACAAGAATAGACAAATATATAGAGACCAAAGTTTACTAGTGGTTATCGGGGCGGGGGAGAGGGGATTAAGAGGAATTATTGCTTATGGAGCACTGAGTTTCGATTTACCTGCTGAAAAAATTGCATTGATAAAGGAAAAAGGGTTGCATAGCTGATTAATGTAATTGCTGTCAATAAGTTCTACACCTGTAAAAAGCTGAATTGGCAAAAATTGTGTGATAGATATGTTTACAACAACAACAAAAAGAGCAGCTGCTGAGGCAGGTTATATACATCCAAATACCTAATGCGATTTGGTTTCTTGGTTTGGAGTTTAGGGTCATGATTTCATGGGACATCTCAGTTAACTGGCTTAATATTGTGTTTAGTGCTTCTGTTCTACCTCCTAGTTTGTTACATAGTGCCTGGGGTCTTGAAAGCTGGTTAAGCAGCCATCTAAGACACAATAATAGGTCTCTATTAGCCTGGAGCAACAGAGAAAGAAGAGTCTGGAATAGGAGCAGGAAATAAAATGTGTGGTTAATTGCCCCCAGGAACAACTGCCCCCTTTGTCAAGAGATCAGAAGAACTAGATAGTGCCTAGCTACCGTCACTGAATGTTTTGATATAAGATTCCATAGAAGAACCCTGATCAAAAGGAGGAAAATGCAGAACAGAATTTCAAATTCTCATGGACTCCATAGAGGATGAATTAACCCCCAAAACTATTGCACTGAGATAATCTTTAAACCTTAAACCAAAAATATCTCCTGAAGTCTTCTTAAAACCAAACAATAGCTTAGCTTAACTAGTAAAGAATGTTTGCCTTGAGCGTTGTGCTCTTTTAAGAACCATATATAGGATCAAATTGACAACAGCAATTTGAAAGGTTAGACAGGAACCTTAGCAGGGAGTGAGTTTATGTTAATGGGGAGGAAAATCCAGAAAAGGAGGGTGAGAATGGTTGCAAGACTTGAAGAATGTAGTCAATATCACTAAATCGTACCCATAGAGACAGCAACAACAACAAATAAAATAAATTTAATAATTTTAAAAACCCTAAGGAGCACAGATCTACTCTGACACACATGGTGTCTCCACGAGTTGGGGTCAACTCAATGGCAACTGGTAGTATTTGAGACAAACAAACGGAAAAACACATGTATCCATATATATATATATATATATATATATATATATATATATATACATGTAGGAGTCTCCGGGTTACAAGCATCTGACTGACTTATGTACAACCCGTAAGTATGAACCAACCCCCGTAAAGTCTATTACATTTAAAAACTTGAGGTACATATGCTGGTCCATAATAACAAGTGGGCACTACCTTGTGACATGCATTGAAACATTATTATTATTGCATTGTTATGTTGAAGATGTTTTAGTGTATATGAAAGTGCTTCTTTAATGTTTTTTATGCATAGAAAAGTACACTATATAATACGTATATATAGACAAACATTTGACTGAAAGACTTCAGATACAAACTGTGCCCAGCTATTCTGATTGATGTACAAATTTGACTTAATGACAGATTTAGCAACAGAACTTGTACATAATCTGGGGACTGCCTGTGTAGACAGATAGACAGACAGACAGGCAGGCAGATAGATAGAAATATACAGTTATATTTATGTAACTATAGATATATATGTATTAAAAAAATCAGTGCAAAAATTTAAAAAAGAGTATCTCAGTGCAATAGTTTTGGGGGTTCATTCAGCCTCTACGGAGTCCATGAAAATTTGAAATTCTGTTCTGCATTTTCCCCCTTTTGATCAGGGTTCTTCTGTGGAATCTATTCTTGCTTCCAAGGATCACTCTGGCTGCACTTCTTTCAAGACAAACTTTGAAAGACCAGCATCAGTGAAGTGGTATAGATAGAAGCACAATTAACATGAGTTGAATGCTAAAGTTATTGTTCATTCTGTTATACATAGGGTCACTATGAGTCTGACCGACTCAGCAACACCTAACAACAACAGCAAGGAATCTGGAATTGAAAGTGAATAAGAAGGAAAGGAATGGTATGAGGCTTGTAACTAGGTGTAAAAATATGTTGGAATCATAAACGGAAGAACTGAGGAGGAAAAGTGCCTCAAGTGGAAGTAATCAAACAGGTGAGCTAAAAGGATGAGAGATAGAAGTCAAACATACATGCTTGATGTCAAGATTTTTAAGTGGTCTCCTTATTGGTAATGACAATGGCAAGGATGTGACCATGAGAGTGGTTTCCTAAGATGGATATAGGAAGAGGCTGGGGAACTGAAAGGCCAAAATGTATAATGGATCCTCTACATGGATGATGAAGTCATCAAGGATGGTGAGGGAATGAGACAAAGAGAGATTTGGGTGCTAAATTCATCAACAGAAAGGGTATGTAACAAGATATCAGTTGAAGATAATAATCAAAAGGGATTTCAGGCAACACAGTGTGATGGCAGAGACACAAAGAAGTTGGAGGTTTAAAAGAGGGGGAAGAGAAACTGGAAGTGGTGAGCAAGAAAAGTAAAGATTCTTATTCCTAGTACCCAGTCCTAAGCTTTCTGGGATATGAATGAATAAAAAGCCCTTATTCAAGATGGTTACAGGGAAAGCAGTATACTGGGGCAAGGAGAAAAGAAGTGAAGAAGAAATATAGCAAATGTTATTTAAAAAAATAAAGAAAAACCAAACCAGCTGCTGTGCTGTTGAGTTGCTTCCAACTCAAGGTGACCCCATGTGTCAGAGAGCTGTGCTCCACGGGGTTTTCAATGGCTGATTTTTTGGAAGTAGGTCATCAGGCCTTTCCTCAGAGGTGCCTCTGGGTAGACTTGAACCTCCAAGCTTTCATTTAGCAGCTTAGTACATTAACCATTTGCACCAGCCAAAGACTCCAGGATATGTTATACACTCCCCCCCCCAAAAAAAAGCCAAACCCATTGCCCTCGAGTCAATTCTGACTTATAGCAACCCTATAAGACAGAGTAGAATCTCCCTACAGGGTTTCCAAGGAGCCACTGGTAGATTTGAACTGCCAACCTTCTGGTTAGCAGCCTCAGCTCTTAACCACTGTACCACCAGGGCATAAGTTCATTCAGCTAATATTCATTAGTTTGGGTAGAGTCCTGGGTGCTGTGGACACAACAAAGGACAAGACAGTCATGGTCCCTGCTCTCATGGAGCTAGCATTTTGTCTGTTAAAGAAAAAAAAAAAAAAAATCAGGTACCGTTAAGGTAAAAGAAGAGAATTTAAGTAGTGTGACTGTGATCAAGTCTGACCAAAGGGCTACTCTAAGTCAGGTGTTGCAGAGGCACTTTCTCAGGGAGGACCTTAAAACAGGGCACAACAGAAGGGTTGGGACAGGTGGTGGGTAGAAACGCATTGAGATCAGGGGGTCTACAGAGCAGTGTGGGGTACACATTCTGGGGGATTCTGGGTCACTGGGAGACTTGGGTTCTGATGAGGATGCGGGTGAACCAAGATGTGAGGTATGTTTGAGGAGCACAGCAGCCAAAGGCTCTGCACAACTAGGCTGGAGTGGCCAGAACACAAAGCGTGGACTCTAGCAGGGTGCTGGCCCTGACTCCTGAGGCTAAGAATTGCTCCTTGTCTTCCACGGCATGGCGTTGCAGGATGGTGGTGAGGAGCGTAAAGTGCAGGGAGCTCTAGCTGTTAGCTCAGGCGGATTAGTCTCACAATGGGAGCAATAACAAGAGGCAAGGTGAGGAGAAGGAAACATACCTGAATCAGGATTATATCTCAACTATGCAGGTGACAACTTCTGGTGGCACAGTGGTTAAGCACCAGGCTGTAACTAAAGGCCTTCTGTTCGAACCTGCCAGCCGCTCCACAGGAGAAAGATGTGGCAGTTTGCTTCCACACAGTTTAACCAAAAAATAAAAATAAAGACCAAATTCATTTCTATCAAGAGGATCCCGACTCATAGTAACCTCAAAAGACAGAGTAGAACTGCTCCATGGGATTTCCAAGGATGTAACCTTTATGTTATGGAGCAGCTGGTGGGTTCGAACCACCAACGAACTACCTGTTGGTTAGCAGCTGAGTGCTTAACCACTGCACCAATCTTGGAAACACTAGGGGGCAGTTCTACACTCTCCTGTAGGGTTCTCATGAGTCGGGAATTGATTCGACAACAACAGGTTTGGTTTTTGGTTATGGGGCTGACACGCAGCCTCAGGAAGTCTTCAATGTCAAGTAGAAATAAGGTTCACACGCTCCACAGAGGTAAAGATGACAAAGGGAGTGAGGGAAGGTAGCATTGTACCTCCTAGAAACACATCTCTTAAATCTTCATGACGGAGGTTCTGATTGGTTATGAAGGCTTTTTCATGAAGCAAGTATTTATTGTATATTTATTATGTACAAGGAGTCCCTGGGTGGTGCAGTCAGTTCAGCACTTGATTACTAAGAAAAAGGTTGGTGGTTCGAACCCATTCAGAGGCTCCTAGGAAGAAAGGTCTTGGGATTTGCTTCCAAAAGATCATAGCCCTTGAAAACCCTATGGAGTGTCGTTCTACGCTGCACACATGGGGTAGCCGTGAGTCGAAACTGACTCAATGGCAACTGGCCTTTTTTTTTTTTTTAAATGTGGAAGCCACCAGTTGCATTGCTAAATTTCAAACACCTGACGGGACCTAGTGAAGAGCAGTGCGCTTTGGCATGATGCCAAAGACAGAGACTTTGCTGAGTCACTGTGGGCCTCACCCTTCCTAAGCATTAAGCAGAAATAGCATTCACCTTCTGGCATCCTGGCTTTAAAGAGACAAAAAATAAACCCATGCCTGGAAAGTTTGATGTTAACTATTTCTTAAGATGTTGTTGTTGTTAGTTGCCATCATTGAGTTGATTCCGATGCATGGACCCCCCCGCCCCACTCCAAGTTGCAGAGTAGAACTGTCCTCCATAGGATTTCCAATGCTGTGAACTTTCAGAACAGATCACCAGGCCTCTCTTCTGAGGCACCTCCGGGTATGTTTGAACTGCCAACCTTTCAGCTAGTAGTTGAGCTCTTAACCATCTGCACCATGCAGGGCCTCCTATTTCTTTACATATTGAGAAAAATAGAATTAAAAAAAAAAAAAAAACTAGCAACGCTATTCTGGGTACAGTAAATAGTGTTCCTCATGCCCTTTCTATCAACAGGAACTAAAATCCTTTCATCATCTTCCTTATGTCTTCTGGTTCTTACCTCATTCTCTATTCTGCTATCCCAAGGCATTTTCCATTTGATTGCAACATAGGGAATTATTTCAGACGCTGGATAACCAGTTTAGAAGCGTCTTGCAATCCGATTTCACCGTTGGCATTCAATTTAAACTATTCCTGGATGGTCTCCCTGGATGAGCAGACAAATTAGAACCAAAGGGTCACTTTGAAGGCCTGGTGGGGCTTAACATCTTTATTAACAACCTCGAAGAGCATGAAATCTGATTCTAAATTGGGATTTGCTGCAATGACAGAGAAATAAATTGAGGAGAAAACCACAGAGTAACTGCAATTCAACTTGGCAGGTTACAATCTAATATATCTGAGGACTCAGAGAAGAATTCCAAACCTGCCTTGTCAATGCATGAGAGAAGTCAGTCAAACATTAATGTCCTAAAAGGCCTGTGGGTAATGACAAAGCTAATCATACATGGTGGCGGAACTGAGCTGGGCTAGAAAATGATCAATGCTGTTCTGTACAGCAAGTAAAGAAGCAAACCAGAGAAGGATGAAGTAAAAGATTGGAGAGATGGGATCTAGAATTCAATATTGTGTTGGATGGGCTCTCACTTGAAAACTCCCTCAATTACAAGGACGTTAAAAGCATGCATCAAGGGACAAGTGGAAGGAGAGGACTGACATTGGAAAAAGCAAGTTGAATGGACGATTAAGCAGATAAATATGAGCTGACCATGTTAACAATTATTAAAGCCTACAGAAAAAAAAGTACTGTAGCACAGTGTGTAAGAACTGCAAAGTTAGACTGGGTTTGAGCCCCCCCCACTCTGCTACTTACTAGTTGTTTGACTTTGGACAAATTATTTGACTCTCAAAGTCTAAGTTTCTTGATCTGAAAATCTGAAGGAGTAGGAATATCTAATTCTTAGGGTTGTTTGAGGAATGAATGAAAAGTGGAAAGAAATTTGCGTTAAAGAATGCTGTTGTTTGTTGTTGCTGTTGTTGTTGTTAGGTGCTGCCGAGTCAGTTCCGACTCATAGCCATCCCATGTACCTTTGTACTACCTGGTCCTTTGCCGTGCTCACAATCGTTATGCTTGAGCCCATTGTTGCAGCTACTGTGTCAATCCATCACATTGATGGTCTTCCTCTTTTTCGCTGACCCTGTACTTTACCAAACATGATGTCCTTCTCCAGGGACAGATCCCTCCTGATCACATGTCCAAAGTGTGTGAGACGTAATCTCGACATTCTTGCTTCTAAGGAGCATTCTGGTTGTAGTCGTTCCAAGACAGATTTGTTCATTCTTTTGGCAGTCCATGATGTATTCAATATTCTAAGCCAACACCACAATTCTTCTTCAGTCTTCCTTATTCGTTGTCCAGCTTTCACAAGCATATGAAGTGATTGAAAACACCATGGCTCGGACTAAGACTAGAAGGACCCCAGAGGTCATGGTCCCCAGACCTTCTGTTAGCCCGAGACAGGAACCATTCCCAAAGCTAACTCTTCAGATAGGGATTGGACAGGACTGTGGGAAAGAAAATGGTACTGGTGAAGAGTGAGCTTCTTAGATCAAGTAGACACATAAGACTATGTGGGCAGCTCCTGTATGGAGGGGAGATGAAAGGGCAGAAGGAGTCAGAAGCTGGCCAAATGGACACGAAAATAGAGGGTGGAGAGAAGGATTGGGCTGTTTCATTGGTGGAGAGCAACTAGGAGTATATATCAAGGTGTATATAAATTTTTATATGAGAGACTGACTTGATTTGTAAACGTTCAATAACGTTCAAAAAGTACAGTAAAAACTAAAAATGAAAATACCATGGCTTGGGTCAGGCATACCTTAGTCTTCAAGGTGACATCTTTGCTTTTCAACACTTCACAGAGATCCTTTGCAGCAGATTTTCCCAATGCAATATGTCTTTTGATTTCTTGACTGCCATGGATCCAACTAAAATGAAATTGTGGATCCAACTAAAATGAAATCCTTGACAACTTCAATCTTTTCTCCGTTTATCATGATGTTGCTCATTGGTCCAGTAGTGAGGATTTTTGTTTTCTTTATGTTGAGATGCAATCCATACTGAAGGCTGTGGTCTTTGATCTTCATTAGTAAGCGCTTCAAGTCCTCTTCACTTTCAGCAAGCAAGGTTGTGTCATGTACATAACACAGGCTGTTAATAAGCCTTCCTACAATCCTGATGCCCCGTTCTTCTTCATGCAGCCCAGCACCTTGGGTTATTTGCTCAGCATACAGACTGAATAGGTATGATGAAAGGATACAACCCTGACGCACACCTTTCCTGACTTTAAACCACACAGTATCCCGTTGTTCTGTTTGAACAACTGCCTCGTAATCTATGAACAGGCTCCTCATGAGTACAATTAAGTGCTCTGGAAAAGAATGTTGCTAGGTGTCATCAAGTCGGTTCTCACTCAGTGACCCCGTGAACAAGAGAAAGAAACACTGTCCAGTCCTGCACCGTTTCACAGTCATTGCTATGTTTGCACCCACTGTTGCAGAATAAGTGTTAAGAAATTAATACAATTTCTGAAGGGACAACCTACAGATTGGGGGAAAATTTGGGGGGAACCATATATCTGATTAAGGTTTAATATCCAGAATATATAAAGACCTCCTATAACTTAACAAAAAAAAGACAAACCACCCAATTTAATATTGGACAAAAGAATTCAATAGACATTTCACCAAAGATGATGTACAAATGGCCAATAGGCACATGAAAAGATGCTCGATGTCATTGATCACTTGTTGTTGTTGTTGTTACATGGTACTGCCAAGTCGATTTTTCAACTCATGGTCGCCCAATGTGACAGAGTAAAACTGCCTCATAGGGTTTTCTAGGCTAAGCTTTACTTGAGCAGGTTGGTAGGTCTTTTCCTCCACAGAGCCCCTGGGTGGGTTCTTACAGCCAACATTTCAGTTAGCAGCAGAGTGCTTCGCCATTGTGCCCCCAGGACTAATGACTGTTCCATTAGTCATTAGCCCATTGCCATTGAGTCAATTCCAATTCATAGCAACCTCACAGGACAGAGTAGAACTGCCCCATTTGGTTTCTAAGGAGCGGCTGGTGGATTTGAACTGTAGATCTTTTGGTTAGCAGGGGTAGTCCTTAACCACTGTGCCACCAGGTCTCCTCATTAGTCATTCGGGAGATGCAAATCAAGACCACAGTGAAATAGGTACCGCTTAACCCCCACTGGGATGACTATTGAGCCCCCGTGACGCAGTGGTTAAGAGCATGGCTGCTAGGCAAAAGGTCAGCAGTTTCAATCCACCAGCTGCTCTTTGGAAATGCTATGGGACGGTTCTACCCTGTCCTATAGGGTCTCTATGAGTCGGAATTGACACAACAGCAATGGTTTTTAGAATGACTATGTAAAAATAAATAAATAACAGGTCGACGATAATGTGGAAAAATTGGAACCTTCATCCATTGCTGGTGGGAATGAAAAAGAAATTAATACAGTCCTTGATTTGTAATTTTAATAAATGTAACTATAATAAACAAAAAAAAGTAATAATGGCCCTCCGTAATAGGAGAGGTTTTTCATACTAATGTACATACATTTTTATTAAACACCTTACTTTCTGGTAGCCATGTTCTTTGCAGGGGAATTTTCCGAGAACTGACCTTCAACTTGTGGTCCCCACTCAGCAGTTGAACAGCCTCTCTACTAGCACAGTGCTAATTGCAAGTAGTTCACTGGCCCGCATCATCCTCTCTACCATCTGTCCTCACCGTCTCTTCTTAATCAGAATAGCCCTAATAGGCAGTCCTGGATCTAGTCATTTTCAAGCCAAGAGAATGTGGAATGAGAGCCAGATGGTAAATTTGAGCATATCTAGGACAATTGCTTTATTTAGCTACAAAAACAAACAATGTTGAACACTGGTTTCTTCATTTTATGCATCGGTTTCCCTAGCCAGGTATCTCCTTGAACTCTTTTAGGTGGCAAAAAATTTCCAGCCACTCATCAGGTTGTTATCATTAGCTGCCACAGAGTCCATTCCGACTCACGGCGACCCCATGTGTTACGGAGTAGAACTGCTCCATAGAGTTTTCTTGGCTGTAATCTTTATGGAAGCAGATCGCCAGGCCTTTTTGAGTTCAAACCTTTACGCCACCCAGGGATCTCACTCATCACGTACTTGTTGCCATCGAGTCGATTTCGACTCATAGCAAACCTATAGGACAGAGTAGAACTGCCCCTGCAGGATTTCCAAGGCTGGAACTCTCTGTAGAAGCACACTGCCACATCTTTCTCCTCGGATCCCGGTGGATTTGAACCACCTACCTTTTGGTTAGCAGCCGAGCGCTTAAACACTGTGCCACCAGGGCCCCTTCACTCTTCATGTAGTCTGTACATATAATCTCAAACCATGTTGTTGTTGTAGTGGGTGTTGTAGAGTTGATTCCGACTCATAGTGAGTCCACATGACAAAGTAGAACTTCCCCGTAGAATTTTCTTGGCTGCAGTCTTTATAGAGAGCAGATTTCCAAGACTTTCTCCCATGGAGCAACTAGGTAGGTTTGAACCTTTAGGTTAGCAACTGAACGCTTAACCGTTGCACCACTAGGGCTCCCTAGGATATTAGAAAGAGGGTGCTTTTTGGTTGTCCCTTTTCAAAGTCTCAGTCTTTGTGTAATTGTTTCCTATTGCCTGGGTCAGATCTTCTCTTTCATAATTTCAGGCTGAAGGGCAAATGGAGGTATTGTTTTTCAAAAGGTGAATCTTCGAAGGAAATTTCACATGAACTAAGGGATACCCTGACGAACAAATTGTGAAGCTCTCTCTCAGGAGAGTGAGTAAATCACCATGTTAAATAGAACTGCCTCCTCCTTGAAGTCGGCTTTCTGATTTACACGCTGCCCAGAGGCACAGAAGGTAGTGAAGTGTGTTCCAGAAAGGTCCTTTTCTGAGGTTAGACGTGTGGCTTGCCCCCTTGTAATCTAGAGGCTACCATAGTAATTAAGAAGACTTAATCCACATTCCCTTTTCATTTATAAACCAGTGTTCCAATGGCTTGATCAATTTATCCGATAACACTGGAACAAAATATCATTCTGCTTTCAAAGACGTTTTTCTGAGCAAAGAAATAAATGACATAATACTTCTAGACATTGTCCAGTCATGTCCATTCCTTTTCCAATTTGGACATTTTTTCAGTAAAAACCATCAAGTAGAATCTGGTGAGATATTACTTAGAGATAATAGCTCGATCATCTCAACCCTTGCTGTGTCATCTTGATTTTAATGCCACTGAAACCATGAACTCTAAAATGTTTCCATGGAGGCATCAGTCCATTTCTTAGGATACATAATTACTAAGAAGTTTTTTGTTTTTTATTTAACTTGGTTAGCTTAATAAAGGCCTCATTTCTTTTAACAATGTATGTCTCCACACAACATTAGAGACGACGATGCTTTAACATTTTTCATCAGAAATTCGTTTCTGCTGAAACTGTCTTCCTCAGGAAAAGGAAGAAAAAGCAGCACTCTTTTTTCAATAAGAATGAACACCAAAAACAAACAAACAACGTTCTACTTTGGGAGTCAGTCACATGAAAGAGACTTTAGTATTTAGGAAAGTATTTTCTTTATTATTTAGGAAAAGAAATGAAATATTTATTTTCTAAAATAAAAGATGCTAATATAGTCCAAAGCGGTATGGATGGTGTAAAGAGTTAAGTGCTCAGCTACTAACCAAAAGGCTGGAGGTTCAAAATCACCCAGAGGCACCTCAGAGACGGGCCTGGCGATGCTTCAAAAAATCAGCCATTGAAAACCCCAAGGAGGACAGTGCTACTCTGAAACACATGGGTTTGCCATGATTCAGAATCAACTTGATCACAACAGTTTTGTCTTTTTTTTTTTTTGTCTGCTTTTTATTTGAATCAATCAACTATCCAGCTCTAGGGCTGCAACTTCTTCGTTAACTTGTATGAGCTCTGTTTGACAGGGAACTGTTTACTTGTTTATTGAAATAGAAATGACAGAATGTCAATTTGCTCTCTACTTGTGCCCTATGTATAAGAATCAAATAAGCAATTACACAAGGCATACTGAGTTCTTTCCGGTTTGGGACATGCGGTTCACTTGGCTCTTTTTTGAGGTAAAGCAGTGCACAACAAAAGGATGAATACCTCTCACGGTTTTTATGACGTATCCAACCTGCTCTCCAGGTGTGGCAAACACGTGCCCATGCCTTGGTTGGTGGTTTTATGTCAATTTGGCCTCATTTTTCTGTAAATAATTTATCTTTGAGAGTCTGCCAATCAACTTGACCTTGTCCACTAGCAGTTTCTCATAAAGAGGGTAAAAATTCATTTTTGTTTTTGTAAGGTGTTTTACTGAGGTCTGTGATATGGCTGCTAACCAAAAGGTCAGCAGTTCAAATTTACCAGACTCTCACTGGAAACCCTATGGGACAGTTCTACTCTGTCCTGTTGGGTCGCTCTGGATTGGAATCGACTCAACCTCAACAGGTTTTTTTTTTTTTTTTTTTTTGGTATGCCGCTCTCTTAGTCAAGTGCTTTGATTGTTGTTGCTGATGTTAGGTGCCGTCCAGTCAGTTCCTACTCGTAGCAACCCTATGTACTACAGAACAAAATACTGCCTGGTCCTGCGCCATGCTTACAATCGTTGCTATGTTTGAGCCCACTTTTGCAGCCACTGTGTCAATCCATCTCATTGAGGGTCTATTTAGCTGACCTTCTATTTTACCAAGCATGATATCCTTCTCCAGGGACTGAACCCCACTGGTAACATGTCCAGAGTATGAGGACGTAGTCTCGCCATTCTTGCTTCTAAGGAGAATTCTGGCTGTACTTCTTCCGAGACAGATTTATTCGTTCTTCGGCAGTTCATGGTGTATTCAATATTCTTAGCCAAGACCACAATTCAAAGGTGTCGATTCTCCTTCAGCCTTCTTTATGCATTGTCTAGCTTTTGCATGCATATGATGCGATTGAAAGTACCATGGTTTGGGTCAGGCGCACCTTAGTCTTCAAGGTGACATCTTTGCTTTTCAACAATTTAAAGAGGTCTTTCGCAGCAGATTTGCCCAATGCAATGCATCTATCTTTTGATTTCTTGACTGCTGCTTCCGTGGCTGTTGATTGTGGATCCAAGTAAAATGAAATCCTTGACAACTTCCATCTTTTCTCCATTTATCATGGTGTTGCTCGTTGGTCCAGTTGTGAGGATTTTTGTTTTCTTTATGTCCAGGTGTAATCCATACTGAAGGCTGTGGTCTTTGATCTTCATCAGTAAATGCTTCAAGTCCTTTTCACTTTTAGCAAGCAAGGTTGTGTCATCTGCATAACGCAGGTTGTTAATGAGTCTTCCTCCAATCCTGATGCTTTGTTCTTCTTCATATAGTTCAGCTTCTTGGATTATTTGCTCAGCATATGGATTAAATAGGTATGGTGAAAGGATACAATCCCAACGCACCTTTTCTGACTTTAAACCAGCAGTGTTCCCTTGTTCTGTTCAAACGACTGCATCTTGATCTATGTACAGGTTCCTCAAAAGCACAATTAAGTGTTCTAGAATTCCCATTCTTTGAGATGTTTTCCATAATTCATTATGATCCATGCTGTCGAATGCCTTTGCATAGTCAATTAAACACAGGTAAACATCTTTCTGGTATTCACTGCTTTCAGCCAGGATCCATCTGACATCAGCAATGATATTCCTGGTTCCACGTCCTCTTATGAATCTGGCCTGAATTTCTGGCAATTCTCTATTGATATGCTGCTGCAGCTGCTTTTGAGTGATCTTCAGCAAAATTTTACTTGTGTGTGATATTAATGATATTTTTCAATAATTTCCACATTTGGTTGGATCACCTTTCTTGGGAATAGGCATAAATATGAATCTCTTCCTGTCAGATGGCCAGGCAGCTGCCTTCCAAATTTCTTGGCATAGATGAGTGAGCACCTCCAGCACTGCATCCATTTGTTGAAACATCTCAATTGGTATTCCGTCAATTACCAGAGCCTTGTTTTTTGCCACTGCCTTCAGAGCAGCTTGAATGTATTCCTTCAGCATCATTGGTTCCTGATCATATGCTACCTCTTGAAATGGTTGAACATCAACCAATTCTTTTTGTTATAATGACTCTGTGTATTCCTTCCATCTTCCTTTGATGCTTCCTGTGTCATTTAATATTTTCCCCTTAGAATCCTTCACTATCGCAACTCGAGCCTTGAATTTTTTCTTCAGTTCTTTCAGCTTGAGAAATGTCAAGTTGTTCTTCCCTTTTGGTTTTCTATCTCCAGCTCTTTGCACCTGTCATTATAATACTTTGTCTTCTCAAGCCTCCTTTTGAAATCTTCTGTTCAATTCTTTTATTTCATCATTTCTTCCTTTTGCTTTAGCTACTTGACATTCAAGAGGAAGTTTCAGAGTCTCTTCTGACATCCATTTTGGTCTTTTTTTCCTTTCCTGTCTTTTTAATGACCCATTGCTTTCTTCATGTATGATATCCTTGATGTCATTCCACAACTCAGTCTCTTTGTGCTTTGATTAGATGGAACTAATTCTAAATTTTATCTATACAACTTTTGTTACTAAAAACAAAAACAAAAATTCTATTCTTAAAGAATGTATCCTTAGAAGTAAGGATGGTGAGACTGCATCTTATATACTTTGGACATGTTGTCAGGATAGATCAGTCCTTGGAGAAGAACATCATGCTTGGTAAAGTACAGGGTCAACAAAGAGAAAGACCCTCAACAAGATGGATTGACACAGTGGCTGCAACAATGGGCTCAAGCATAACAACGATTGTGAGTATGGTGCAGGGCCGAGCAGTGTTTTGTTCTGTTGTACATAGGGTTGCTATGAGTTGGAACTGACTTGAGGGCACCTAACAACAGCAACAACATTCTTAAAGTGTCATTTGGAGTCCCTGTGCGGTGCAAACAGTTAACATGTTCGGCTGCTAACTAAAAGGTTAGAGGTCCACGTCCACCCTGAGGCAACTGGGGAGAAAGTCCTGGCCACCTATTTCTGAAAAATCAACCACTGAAAACCCTGTGAAGTACAGTTCTGCTCTGACGCACACTGGGTCACCATGAATTGGAGTTGACTCAA
Source organism: Loxodonta africana (assembly GCF_030014295.1). Taxonomy (NCBI): domain Eukaryota; kingdom Metazoa; phylum Chordata; class Mammalia; order Proboscidea; family Elephantidae; genus Loxodonta; species Loxodonta africana. The sequence goes on from NC_087343.1 coordinate 19,721,277, forward strand.
CAGCAGCTGATATAGGTGAAGTGTCATTTAGACTTCCTTTGGTGGAAGAAAATAACAGACTTCTTGGAACACCTAGGCTTTGTTCCTGTCTGTGTCAACAACTTACGTGATTTCATACCCTCATAGGGATCAAGGAGATAAAGTCTCCCTCATCTGCTGTCAGATGATCATGTCTGGGACAGTATGGAACGTTAACGAACTTTGGCCTGTATCAATATGAGTTATTATGCTCTGGATGATTGAATCATGTGTTTCCTGCTACATCTAGGCTATCCAGATATCTGGAACAAATTCCATTTGGTTGTAGGTAAAAGCAAGCTGTCTCACATTAGATCCGATAGCACAGCATTAAACGTCTGCTACCTTCGGGCGTTTTTCACTTTTTAGATTAAAAAGCCGATAAAGACATTTGTATATTTTCATTTACCACTTAGTGCCTACAACTTGGAAGTCTATCCTCCGAAAATGTCTTTGATTATGGGAGGAAGAGGTTGGAGACTGTATCTCTTCCGTCCTGGAGAAATTGGCTCCTTTATTTATGCCAGGAAGGCACTTCTTTCTGTCTTTAATTTGTTCATCTTGTAATTGATACATTGTCCTTTAAATGCTTTTACATTGTGAGTGCTGCGTTGCTTTGAAAACAGTTAAAAAGTATTAATGTGCCTGAAACTCTGTTCCATGAGGAAGGAATTAAAAAGACAGAAAGGAGAAGGAAGGAGAAAAGCTAGTTCTCAAAGCATTTAAAGTTCACTTTGAAAAAAAGAGAATGAAGAATGAAAGCAATGAAAGAATATGTTTAGTAAGGTGCTAAGTGATGGAATTCAGGATGTAGATTTAACTGGACATCTGAAAAAGCTCAAACCACGTGCACTGGAGGCTCCTCAGAGCCTCTCATCACCTGTATGGAAATTGTCTGGGTATTTCCTACAATGCAGGTTACAGGGCCCACCCCATTTTTACTGAAGCCCAAGAGCTAAGGAACCAGGAATATATAAGCGGCTCTCAGATCTCTTATATACAAGGTGATCTGAGACCCACTTATATATTCAGTTCAATGTAGCAATCAACACCCATGGAAACAGCAGTCAAGGAATCAAACGGCGTATTTTACTGGGAAAACCTACTGCAAAAGACCTCTTTAAAGTGCTAAAAAGTAAAGATATAACTTTGAGGACTAAGGTGTGCCTGACCAAAACTGCGGCCTTTTCCATCTCCTTATACACATGTGAAAGCTGGACAGTGAAAAAGGAAGCCCAACAAGGAACTGATGCATTCAAATCGTGTTTTTGAAAGAACACTGGATACCCTATGGGCTGCCAGGAGAACAACAAACCCACGCTGGTGGAAGGACAGCCCGAACGTCACTTATAAGTGAGGAGAGCAAGCAAACACCACTCGGCTACAGAGCCACCGGCACGCGGCCTTCCTGGGTCTGTGCCACTCCACGGACAGGCTCCCTCAGCGTCACTTGTTTTTTCTTTTCAGTTTTTTTTTTTTTCTCTCTCTCCCTGCCTTCCTTTTCTTTCTCTTGCCCAGCTAGCCCCATGCGCCATCCTCACCCCTTCTTGATGGGCTGTGCCATACCACTTGGCTAGAGAGCCACCAGTACATGGCCTCCCCAGGTCCATGCCACCCCCACCGGCAGGCTCCCTCAGCACCATTTTTTGGTTTGTTTTTTGCTTTCTTCTTGTTGTGGTTGTTCTCTCTTCCTCCATTCCTTCCTTTTCTTTCTCTCACCCCCCTAGGCCCATGAGCTACACCCCCTTTCTCAACAGGCTGTGCTGTACTGCTTGGCTAGAGAGCCTCTGACACACGGCCTTCCCAGGTCTGTACCACCCCCACAGGCAAACTCCCTAAGCACCATATTTTATATTTTTCTTTAACTTTCCCCTTCTCCCATTTTCTTCTCCCTGCCATCTAGGCCTTGAGATACGTCTACCCCTTCTTGATGGGTTGTGCCACTCTGCATGGTGAGAGAGACATCAGCTTGCTGTCACCCCAATTTCACCCTGCACCCAATGGCCAGCTCCCCCAGCACCATATTTATTTTTGTTGTTTTTGTTTGTTTGCTCATGTTTCCTTTATTGTTTTTTTTCTCTCTTTCCCTTCTTTCCTTTCCTTTTTCCTGACCATCTAGCCCCATGTGCCACCCATGCCCCTTCTCAACAGGCTGAGCTGAGCCACACCACTCAGCTAGACAGCCACCAGCACGTGGCCTCACAGGCTCTGCCATACTCTCACCAGGTGAATTCTACTGCATTGCCACTTTATTTAGTTTTGCTTGTTTTTTGCTTCAGTTCCTCCCTCTTCTTTCTCTCACTTAGCTCCACACATCATATCCTCTCCCTCCCTCCTGCCTATCTTCTCCGTGCAGGGAGCATCATACCCCAAAGCAGCACTGGTGCAGACCATAAGACCCCACCCTGCACTGCCCCCCTGTCCCATCCTGTTGGCCACAGAATATGTCATAAATGACCCATCCCTGCTCCTCCACCTTCACTGAACTTGCCCTGCTCCACCATAGCTGAGCACCTGGTCCTGTTCACCTGGTCTAGGTGATGAGAAGTATTATGCCCAAAGACAAGCAAGCAACAAAGCATTCTCAGCCCACCTGCCCAGGCAAAACCAAATAAAACAAGAAAGCAGGAAACTCAAACAAATGTACAATCAATAAACAAAGAAAATAATTCTTAAGTGTCCCAGAGATAGCAGACAACATTAAAATGTATTAAAAAAAAAAAAAGGACAGGATGTCTCCAGAAAGCACTCAAAATAAAACACCGGATGATCTTCCAATAGAAGAAAAGTCACTGGAACTACATGACAGGGAATTCAAACTCTAATATTCAAGGATCTCCAAGAGATGAAGGAAAAGGCAGACAAAATCAAGGAAAATACAGAAAAAATCAGGGAAAACAGACAAAGCCATAGAAGAACTCAGGAAAACAATACAGGAACAAAATGTCAAAATAAACAAACAACTAGAAATCATACAAAAATACCAATTAGAAATTCAAAAGGTAAACAACAAGGTTTCAGAAATGGACAGTGCAATAGAAAGTTTAGGAGCAAATATGAAACAATGGAACACAGAATCAGTGAAATTGAAGACAAATATTTGGATACCACTTTGTTAGAGATCAAATTAGAGGAAAAAACGAAGAAACCTTGAGAACGATGTGGGATACAACCAAAACCCAAAATTTGTTTGAAATTGGAGTTCCAGAACAGGGGGAGAAAATGGAAAGCATAGAGAGAATTGTTGAAGATTTGCTGACAGAAAACTTCCCAAATGTCATGAAAGATGAAAAGCTGACTCTCCAAGAAGCTCATCAAACCCCATATAGGATAGACCCCAAAAGAAAATCACCAAGGCATATCAAAATCACAATCTCTAAAACCAAAGACAAAGAAAGAATCCTGAGAGCAGCTTGGGAAAAACAAAAAGTCACTTACAAAGGGGAAACAATAAGACTAAGCTCGAATTACTCAGCAGAAAACACCCAGGCAAGAAGACAATGGGATGACATGTATAAAACCTTGAAAGAAAAAAATTTGCTAATCAAGAACAATATATCCTGCAAAACTTGCTCCAATATAATGGCAAAATTAGGACATTTCCAAATAAACAGAAATTAAGGGACTATGTAAATACCAAACCAAACTTAAAAGAATTATTAAAGGGAGTCCTTCAGTCAGAGAACCAATGACATCAGACAACAAACTGAATCTAGGACACAGGACCACATCAGCCAAATACCAACCTAGGTAATGAACTTTCAAGGATAAAACAAAACTAAAGGATTTACAACAGGAAACAAGAGAAGCCAATTTGTAAATGACGACAACGTCAGAACAGTAAAAAAACCAAAACAAAGAGGGAATAAATGCTGTAGGTACAGAACTTCCAAATGGGGAGAAAGTCAAGGTGATGTCAAATAATAAAAAACTGCTTTAAACTTAGGAAGATAGGAGTAAATTTAAGGTTATGACAAAGAAAGTTAACAAATCTACTCATCAAAATAAAGAAGAAAAACATAAAATCTACAAAAATGAAAGAAATAAAAAAAAATCCACAAACAAAAGGAATTCAGCACAGGAGAGTAAGAGGAATAAAGAAAACATCAGTACCACAAAAAAAAGCACTACAAAATGACAGCAATAAACTCACTCCTACCAATAATCAGACTGAACATAAATGGCCTTAATGTACCCATACAGAGAAAGAAAGTGACAGAATGGATAAAAAAACAGGACCCATCAATACGCCGTCTACAAGAGACACATCTTAAAAACAAAGACATAAATATATTAAAAATCAAAGGATAGAAAATACATATATCAAGCAAACAGCAACCACAAAACACCAGGAATTGCAATACCAATCTCAGTTAAAATAGACATTAAAACAAAATCCACCATAAAAGACAAATAAGGGCATTATATAATGATTAAAGGGACAATCCACCATGAGGACATAACCATAATAAATATCTATACACCCAATGAAAAAAAAAAAATGACAGGGCTCCAAAATATACAAAACAAACTCTAACCGCACTGAAAAGAGAAATTGACCGTTCCACAATAATAGTATGAGAATGCTACATACCACTCTTAGTAAAAGACAGAACACCTAGAAAGAAACTCAACAAAGACACAGATAATATAAATGTCACAATCAACCAGCTTGACCTCATAGACGTGTATAGAACACTCCACCCAACAGCAGCAAAGACCACATTCTTTTCCAAAGCACGTGGAACATTCTCCAGAATAGACCACATCTCAGGCCACAAAGCAACCTTCAACAAATTCCAAAACATTAAGACAGTACAAAGCATTTTCTCTGATCACATCATAAAAGTAGAAATTAATAACAGGAAAAGCAAAGAAAAAAAAAATCAAATACATGAAAAGTGAATAACACCTTGCTTAAAAACCCTGGACAAATGGAAGAAACTAAAGACAGAATCAGAAAATTCCTAGGCTCAAATAAGAATGAAAATACATCATACCAAAACCTTTGGGACATAGCAAAGGCAGTGCTCAGAGGTCAATTTATAGCAGTAGTTGCACACATCAGAAAAGAAGGGACAAAATCAAAACATTAGGTATACAACTCGAACAAATGGAAAGAGAACAGCAAAAGATGCCCCCAGCTACCAGGAGACAGGAAATAATAAAGATCAGAGCAGAAACAAACAAAATGGAGAATAGAAAAACAATAGAAAGAATCAACAAAACTGAAAGTTGGTTCTTTGAAAGAATCAACAAAATTGACAAACCATTGCCCTTACCAACAGAAGAAAAACAGGAGCATATGCAAATAACCCAAATAAAAAATGAAATGCAGGACATTACAACTGACCAAACAGAAATAAAAAGGATCACAGAGTACTATGAAAAACTATACTCCAACAAATTTGAAAACCTAGAGGAAATGGACAAATTTCTAGAAACACACTACCTACCTAAACTAACACAAATTGATGTTGAAAATCTGAACAGATTCATAATAAGAGAAGAGATTGAAAAGGTAATTTTAAAACACTCCCCACAAAATGGCTGCTGTAGTATATCGACAGGGAATTGCCAGAAATTCAGGCTGGGTTCAGAAGAGAACGTGGAAGCAGGGATATCCTTGTGTTGTCAGATGGATCCTGGCTGAAAGCAGAGAATACCAGAAGGTTGTTTACCTGTGTTTCATTGACTATGCAAAGGCATTCGACTATTCGGATCGTAACAAATTATGGATAACATTGCGAAGAATGGGAGTTTCAGAACACTTAATTGTGCACACGATGAATCTTTACATAGATCAAGAGGCAGTTGCCTGGACAGAACAAGGGGATACTGATTAGTTTAAAGTCAGGAGAGGTGTGATTCAGGGTTGTATCCTTTCACCATACTTATTCAATCTGTATGCTGAGCAAATAATCCGAGAAGCTGGACTTGAAGTTGTCAAGGATTTCATTTTCAACACCCATGGAAGCAGCAGGCAAGAAATCAAGAGACACATTGCGTTGGGCAAGTCTGCTGCGAAAGACCTCTTTAAAGTGTTGAAAAGCAAAGATGTCACCTTGAAGACTAAGGTGTGCCTGACCCAAGCCATGGTATTTTCAATCACATCATTTGCATGTGAAAGCTGGACAGTGAGTAAAGAAGACCAAAGAAGAACTGACGCCTTTGAACTGTGGTGTTGGTGAAGAAAATTGAATATACTATGGACTGCCAAAAGAACAAAAAAATCTGTCTTGGAAGAAGTACAACCAGAATGCTCCTTAGAAGCAAGGATGGCAAGACTGCGTCTTACATACTTTGTACTTGTCAGGAGGGATCAGCCCCTGGAGAAGGACATCACGCTTGGCAAACTACAGGGTCATCGGAAAAGAGAAAGACCCTTGACCGGATGGATTGACACAGAGGCTGCCAAAATGAGCTCAAGTATAACGATTGTAAGGATGGAGCAGGACCAGGCAGTGTTTCATTCTATTGTGCATAGGGTAGCTATGAGTTGGAACTGACTCGATGGCAGCTAAGAACAACAACAACAATGTGGGTGAAGGTTAAGACAGTACACAATACTGGGGAAGTCAGCACAACTTGACCAAGGCAAGCTCATGGAAGCTTCATAGACACATCCATACTCCCTGAGGGACCAGGTTACTGGGCTTAGGGCTGGAGACCATGGTCTCAGAGGACACTTAGCTCGACTGTCATAACATAATTTATAAAGAAAATATTCTACACCCTACTTTGGTGAGTAGCATCTGGGGTCTTAAAAGTTTGTGAATGGCCATTTAAGATATTCCACTGGCCCCGCCCCATCTGGAGCAAGGGAGACCAAAGAAAACCAAAGACATAAGGAAAAGCTTAGTCCAAGGGACTAAAGGGCCACAACTGCCACAGCTTCCACCAGACTAAGTTCAGCACAACTATATGGTTCCTGGCTACCAGCATCAACTGCTCTGACAAGGATCACGATAGAGGGTCCCAAACAAAACTGGAGAAAATTGTAGAATGAAATTCTTACTCATAAAAAGACCAGACTTACTGATCTAACAGGGACTGGAGAAACCCCAGGGTATGGATTACAGATACCCTTTTAATTCAGTACTGAATTCACTCCTGAGGTTCGCCCTTCAACCAAAGATTAGACAAGCCCATTAAACAAAACGAAACTAAATGAGCACACCAGCCCAGGGCCAAGGACAAGAAGCCAGTTGGGAACAGGAGAGCTGGTAATGGGGAAACCAAGGTTGAGAAGGACAGTGTTGACATGTCTTGGGGTTGGCAACCAGTGCCACAAAACAATACGTGTGTTAATTGTTTGATGAGAAACTAATTTGTTCTGTAAAACTTCATCTAAAGACCAATTTAAAAAAAAAAAATGTGAGGTTGGCAAAACTTTGTCTTGCTGATTTTGGACATGTCATCAGAAAAGACCAATTGCTAGGAAAGGACATCATGCTTGGTAAAATAAAGGGTCAGTGAAAATGAGGAAAACCCTCCATGAGATGGATTGACACAATAGCTCTAACAATGGGCTGAAACACACTAAAAATTGTGAGGTTGGCACAGGACTGGGCAATGTTTTATTCTGTTAAGGTCACCATAAGTCAGAGTTGACTTGACACCAACTTAATGACAACGACAACCTCTAACTGTCTAGATGGTCTTCAGTTTGACCAATAACAAACCAAATTTATCCCCTGCTTACCTCAGTTATCAAAATGCTCCACAGAATAAAACACTACCTGATAGCATTCTCATGAACAGCTCTCATCTCTCCTTGATAACAGTAAGTCTTCTTAAAGGTCTCCCCACTTCTATTCTTATCCGCTACCACCCAATTCCCCACAAAGTAGCCGGAATTTTTTTTTTTTTTAATGAAAATCATACTCTATTACTTTTCTGCCTAAAATGTTCCAGTGACTTTCTGAAACACCCCAGGTGAAATTTAAAATACTTCTCCTGGGCTGCAAAGCTACACGGGCTCTAACCACTGCCACGGCACCTATCTAACATCATTTCATAGCCTTACGCCTTACCTTCTGCTCATTATTTTCCAGCCTCAGATGCCTCCTTTCAGGTTCTCAAACATAACAAGTCTGTTTCTCCCCTCGCACTTTTGAACTGGTAACTGACTCACTGAACTGGTTTAAACTTGGGAGAGGATGACCAGAGAACAGTGTTATCCTTCTCCCAACACCACTCTGAGAAATGTTCTACTGGATCTCCTTTCCCTTCCCCGTACAGCTGTCTCAGGCAGTGCTCTTAGCTTTCTGCCCACTTTCTAAATAAGACAAGTGATCTCAGTCCCAGTGTAAAGCTTCTCCCTTGCTCCCAGCTCAGCTCTGGCCCTGTGATAGGGAACCAGCAGGATGGAGCAGCTCATATCCCCTTAGTCCTTCTTTTGCTTCACCTCCTCCCAGCTAAATTGGGGGCAGGGTGAAGAGAGATTAGAGGGAAAGATGTTAAAGCTTGTTCACAGAAGTGGAGCTTCTTGTTTCCAAAAGCCCTCTGTCCCGGTAGATAGACAAATGTTAGCTCCTCCACCTCGAGTGTTCTAGTGGGTCCTTCTGAAACTCCACCACCACCACCACCACCACTACGCAGGAACCTTCAGGCTGCACTGTTCCCTGATGTAGGTATGCAACCTTTGTGATTATTTGGATTCACCTCCACAGTTCATCTGTCCTGTGGAGCACCAATGGGATCCCCTCCCTCAGCAGGCAGCCTTTGGGTGAGACCCTCTCAGGTAGCCACTCGTTCTCCTCACACCACCATTGCCAGTTTCCCCAGTCATCTTCCTATCTTTAGGCTGCTCCAACCAAGAGTTGAACAACAGTCTCTTTGCCACCCTAATCCCAGATTCTCCAAGAAATTCCCTTCCTTCTTGTCTGGTAGCAGCAGGAGGAAAATCTCTGAGTTTCTGTAAGCAAATTCTCAGAGAGGGAGTAAAAGTCCAGTTTTCCCTTTTTGCAAACATCCGAGACCCCCAAGGTGTTCAGTTGCTGCCTCTTGCACAAGATGTCCACTGCTCATCCTTTGGATTGTCGTACTGCGGTGGCTTGCATGTTGCTGTGATGCTTGAAGCTATACCATCAGTATTTCCAACACCAAGGGACACCCATAGTGGATTGATTTCAGCAGAGCTGCCAGACTAAGACATACTAGGAAGAAAAGCCTGCCAATGTACTTCTGAAAATTAGCCAATGAAAATCTTATGAATCACATCACAACATTGTCTGACTCACTTGCTTTGGACACACCACCAGGAATATCAATTACTGGAGAAGGACATCATGTTTGGTGAAGTAGAAGGCCAGCAATGGTGAGAGACACCATCAGTGGGATGGACTAGTACAATAGCCTCAATGATGCAGTTCTGTTGTACATAAGGTCTCAATGAGGTAGAATCGATTTTTAATGGGAGCTACCAAAAACAAGCACATGATTTAGAGCAAAGAACAGTACTCATCTCCTTCTCCCCCACAGAAAAAGGAAAGGGAAACATGACAGACTTCTCTTCTCCTACAAACACATTTCAAAGCATTTTAACTCAGCAACTCTGAGTTATTTCTTATACATGCTGTCCACCTCCCAGCAAGTCCTAGATTGGGGTGCTTCTAGTGCCTCTTTTGGATGTGCTCTCAGTTTTGAGGATTTAATCAACGTATTTTTTTTTTTTTATTGAGAAAGTTTCACTCTTTCTGCTGTTATATTCTGATTGCTTCAGTTATCCTTTATTTTATAACAAACTACCCCCAAGAGTAGTGGACTAAAGCAACAAGTTATAATTTTTCCCAATCCTGTGGATGACTGGGCTCAGTTGGGTGGTTCTTCTCATCCATGTCCATTGTATTCACTCACTTGGTTGCACTTAACTGGGGGATGGGCTGGAAGGTTCATGAAGACTTCATTCACATGTCTAGCACCTATATGTTCCTCCATGTGGCCTCTCTTTGTTCCCTGGGCTTTTGGACAGCCTGGTAGTTTCAGGGTAGTTGAACTTTTTAAATGAAGCTTGCTTTGAAGAGGGAAAGCAGAAGCTGCCAGACCTCTTAAAATACAGGCCTGGAACTGGCACAGCTTCACATCTACCAGAGCAAGTAATAAGCCTAGAGTCAAGAGAAGGGGAAGACTCCAGTTTGTCATATGAAGAGTGACATGCATATAGGGAAAGAAGGAATTGATGGAAGTCATCTTCGGAGATAATTTTCATATTGATCCCTCTGCCAGGAATGTTCTCCCCTAAGATGTTGACATGGCCTCTGGCCACCTTCTCACCAGGTAGGTGTCAGTTTAAATGTCATCACTGACCACCATCATCAAGGCCATCATTGATCCCACCCATCTCAATTTGCCCTTTCATCACTCTGAGTTGATTTTCTTCATTGCATTTCTTGCTTCCTACTTGTTGTTATTGTTAGGAGCTGTTGAGTCGGTTCCAACTGATAGTGACCCTATGCACAACAGAACAAAACACTGCCCAGTCCTGAGCCATCCTTATAATCATTGTCATGCTTGAGCCCATTGTTGCAGCCACTGTGTCAATCTACCTCGTTGAGGGTCTTCCTCTTTTCTGCTGACCCTGTACTTTGCCAAGCATGATATACTTCTTCAGGGGTTGATCCCTCCTGACAACCTGTCCAAAGTATGTAAGATGCAGTCTCTCCATTCTTGCTTCTAAGGAGCATTCTGGTTGTACTTCTTCCAGGACAGATTTGTTCGTTCTTTTGGCAGTCCATGGTATATTCAATATTCTTCACCAACACCACAATTCAAAGGCATCAATTCTTCCTCGGTCTTCCTTATTCATTGTTCAGCTTTCACATGCAAATGATGTGATTGAAAGTACCAGGGCTTGGGTCAGGCGCACCTTAGTCTTCAACGTGACACCTTTGCTCTTCAACACTTAAAGAGGTCCTTTGCAGCAGATTTGCCCAGTGCAATGCGTCTTTTGATTTCTTGCCTGCTGCTTCCATGGTTGTTGATCGTGGATCCAAGTAAAATGAAATCCTTGACAACTTCAATCTTTTCTCCATTTATCATGATGTTGCTCGTTGGTCCAGTTGTGAGGATTTTTGTTTTTCTTTATGTTGAGGTGCAATCCATACTGAAGGCTGTGGTCTTTGATCTTCATTAGTAAGTGCTTCAAGTCCTCTTCACTTTCACCAAGCAAGGTTGTGTCATCTGCATAACGCATAACAATCCTGATGCCCTGTTCTTCTTCGTGTAGTCCAGCTTCTTGTATTATTTGCTCAGCATACAGATTGAATAGGTATGGCAAAAGAATACAACCCTGATGCACACCTTTCCTGACTTTAAACCATGCAGTATCCCCTTGTTCTGTCTGAACAACTGCCTCTTGATCTATGTAAAGCTTCCTCATGAGCACAATTAAGTGTTCTGGAATTTCTATTCTTCGTAATGTTATCCATAATTTGTTATGATCCACACAGTCGAATGCCTTAGCATAGTCAATAAAATACAGGTAAACATCCTTCTGGTATTCTCTGCTTTCAGCCAGGATCCATCTGACATCAGCAATGATATCCCTGGTTCCACATCCTCTTCTGGAACTTGCCTGGATTTCTGGCAGTTTCCTGTCGATAAACTGCTGCAGCCATTTTTGAATGATCTTCAGCAAAATTTGCTTGCATGTGATATTAATGATATTGTTCTATAATTTCCACATTCGGTTGGATCACCTTCCTTGGGAACAGACATAAATATGGATCTCTTCCAGTCAGTTGGCCAGGAAGCTGTGTTCCCTATTCCTTGTCATAGATGAGTGAGCACCTCCAGTGCTGCATCCATTTATTGAAACATCTCAGTTGATATTTCATCAATTCCTGGAGCCTTGTTTTTCGCCAATGCCTTCAGAGCAGCTTGGACTTCTTCCTTCAGTACCATCGGTTCCTGATCATATGCCACCTCTTGAAATGGTTGAACATTGGCTAATTCTTTTTGGTATAATGACTCTGTGTATTCCTTCCATCTTCTTTTGATGCTTCCTGCGTCATTTAATATTTTCCCCATAGAAGCCTTCACTATTGTAACTTTCTTTCAGCTTGAGAAACACCGAGTGTGTTCGTCCCCTTTTGGTTTTCCATCTCCAGCTCTTTGCACATGCCATTATAATACTTTACTTAGTCTTTTCAAGCCACTCTTTGAAATTTTCTGTTCAGTTCTTTTACTTCATCAATTCTTCCTTTTGCTTTAGCTGCTCGATGTTCAAGAGCAAGTTTCAGAGTCTCCTCCGACATCCATCTTGGTCTATTCTTTCTTTCTTTTCTTTTTAATGACCTCTTGCTTTCTTCATGGATGATGTCCTTGATGTCATTCCACAACTCATCCAGTCTTCGGTCACCAATGTTCAATGCGTCAAATCTATTCTTCAGATGGTCTCTAAATTCAGGTGGGATGTACTCAAGGTCATATTTTGGCTCTCATGGCCTTGGTCTGATTTTCTTCAGTTTTAGCTTGAACTTGCATATGAGCAATTGATGGTCTATTCCACAGTCGGCCCCTGGCCTTATTCTGACTGATGATATTGAGCTTTTCCATTGTCTCTTTCCACAGATGTAGTCAATTTGATTTCTGTGTGCTCCATCTGGTGAGGTCCATGTGTATAGTCGCTGTTTATGTTGGTGAAAGACGGTATTTGCAATGAAGAAGTCATTGGTCTTGCAAAATTCTATCATTCGATCTCCAGCATTGTTTCTATCATCAAGGCCATATTTTCCAACTACTGATCCTTCTTCTTTGTTTCCAACTTTTGAATAAAATCTCCAGTAATTATCAACACATCCTGTTTGCATGTTTGATCAGACTGCAGCAGCTGATAAAAATTTTCTATTTCCTCATCTTTGGCCCTAGTGGTTGGTGTATATATTTGAATAATAGTTGTATTAACTGGTTTTCCATGTAGGCACATGGATATTATCCTATCCCTAACAGCATTGTACTTCAGGATAGATCTTGAAATGTTCTTTTTGACAATGAATGCAACACCATTCCTCTTCAAGGTGTCATTTCCAGCATAGTATGCTATACTATTGTCTGATTCAAAAGGGCCAGTACCAGTCCATTTCAGTTCACTAATGCCTAGGATATCGATGTTTATGTGTTCCATTTCATTTCTGACAATTTCTAATTTTCCTGTATTCATACTTCATACATTCCAGTTTCCGATTATTAATGGATGTTTGCAGCTGTTTCTTCTCATTTTGAGTCGTGCCACATCAGCAAACGAAGGTCCCGAAAGCTTTACTCCATCCACGTAATTAAGGTCAACTCTACTTTTTTTTTTTTCTACTTTGAGAAGGCAGCTTTTCCCCAGTCATCTTTTCAGTGCCTTCCAACCTGGGGGGCCCATCTCCCAGCACTATATCAGACAATGTTCTGCTGCTATTCGTAAGGTTTTCGATGGCTAGTGCTTTTCAGAAGTAGACTGCTGGGTCCTTCCTCCTACTCTATCTTAGTCTGGAAGCTCAGCTGAAACCTGTCCTCCATGGGTGACCCTGCTGGTATTTGAATACCGGTGGCATAGCTTCCAGCATCACAGCAACACGCAAGCCCCCACAGTACAACCAACTGACAGATACGTGCGGGTGCTTATATAAATAACAATAAATAAAAATAGTGCTTATTGTAGATTGTTTATTTTTATATTGTCAGTCATTAACTCTCCACTCTCCACCAGAACGTAAGCTCTGTGTTTAAAAGGACCTTGCGTTTTTATTCTCTGTAGTCTCTTTATCATCTGGAAATAGACAAAGAACTCAGTAAGTATTTGTGAATGAATAAGCACCTAGATCAGTACAACATATGCAAAGGCAGCTCTCAGTAAATGTGCTTGATGCACTCAAAAATCCTCTTCTACCCAAAGTTTCATGTGAGCGTAGTATTTTAGAACATACATTTTATTTATTTATTTATTCTTCACTAGAATGATAGAATTTCTCAGTGAACATTTGATATAAAATCAGTATCCGGCCTCTTAATAACACATTAGTTTTTATCTGAATAAAACGGGCTCGTATTTAATGAAACTTCTGGGTATTAATAAATGGCTGTTGTGGATTAAATTGTGTCCCCCAAAAATATGTGTTGTAAATCCTAAATGTCTATACCTTTGGATATCATCTGATTTGGGAATAAAATTCTTTCTTATGTTAATGAGGCCATATCAGTATAAATGGTGTAACTTAAGCCGATCACTTTTGAGCCATAAATGAGTAGATTAGGCACAGATGAAAGCAGGCAGAGACGGGGAAAGACAGATGCCATGCCACGTGAAGATTGCCAAAGAATCGAGGAACAGCAGCTGAAGAGAAACAAGGACCTTCCCCCAGAGCCCACAGAAAGAGAAAGCCTTTCCCTAAAGCCAGTGCCCTGAATTCAGACTTCTATCCTCCAGATCTACGAGAAAATAAATTTCTGTTCTTTAAAGCTACTCAGTTGTGATATTTCTACTACGGTAGCCCTAAGAAACTAAGACAATGTCTGTGCAGAATTTTATTTTCTGAAATTAATAAGTAACCTGGGCAAAGTCAAGGGAGAGCATTCATGTTACATCTTTCATTTCCCTTCTCACAAGAGTTTAATGTTTTAGTAAATCAACAGCATTGAGAGGAACTTAAGACAGTGAGTGCCTTAAGACGGAAATTGAAACGTGAAAGCATTCATGGCATTATTTTTACCGGGGTAATAATGAGAAGAGCTACATGTCTTGAGTACTTGCTTCACGCCAAGTCCCACATTAAGTGCTTCACACGGACCAGAATAGTTTCTGCTGCCTCATGTAAGTGTCTCTGACCCTTTGGGAATACACCATTTACAAACATCACCTTTGAAAAATGTTCCTCCCGACCCTCCCTGTTGCAGATTTAATTGTTCCCCCCAAAATGTGTGTTGTAATCCCAAACCTTATTCCTGTGGATGTAATACAGTTTTTATTATGTTAATGAGACCATACCAATGCAGGGTGAATCCAAAACCCAATCACTTTGAGTTATAAAAAGCGCAGATTAGACACAGAGGTACACACAGGCATAAGAAGAGAGAGGCCATGTGAGGATCACCTACAAATCAAGGAACCAAGAAACTCCCAGGACTGCTGGCGAAGAAGGAACCAACACAGCTGAGACCCTGATTTGGACATCTGGCATCCAGAACTATGAGAAAATACATTTCTGTTCTTTAAAAGCACTTGCTTGTGGTATTTCTGTTTAGCAGCATTAAGTAACTAAGAAACCCTCCAAACCTTGAAAGAAAAGTGAGAGGTACTTTGATACACTCCTTTTCAAGGATGGATGAACGTCTACATTATAATGTACCTTATTTATTTAAACATAAGACTCATAAACAATTCTGTTTTTATTTTGAGGTGTTAGTCAATTCTTGTCCCTAAAATATTGTAGTGCCTACTTCAACAAAAAAAATGTCAATTACATGAGTTTGAGTTGTCTCTTTTAAATTGCGTTTTGATTTAATGGCATTTTTCTGTGAATGTCGTAGGGATAATTGCAAGTTCAATCATTCGTATGTATATTTGCTTACACCTTAAAGAAATAACAACTTTTAAATGTGAGCATATATTATATGATGTTAAATGCTATTCTAAAAATCTGTTCTTGTTAAAATTCTTCTAAACCAACAAAATGTGTTTTGGTTTTCCAAATTGACTGATTTGCTTAGGCTTTTCACAAATGCTATCTAATAAGGCTCAGAACTAAGAAATTCTTGGAAATATGTCCTTCCAGTGGCTTCCTCTCAATACCCAGCCACTTAGCTGACACTCCCCTGATGAAAACTCCAGTCTCAAGATCACTGTTCGTTTAATTGATGGCTCCTGTCATCATCACACAGCTGTTGGCCCATTAAAAAGATAGTTAATGAACTTGGCAATATACATTGTATTAACTTTTTTGCCCTAAGGTTAATCATGGGAAATACATTTAAGTGCACTTTTGATGCACTAAGCTTCCCTAATAAATATGATGAAGTAAAATAAGTTGAGAAGAAGAACATCAATTCAATAATGATTACTTAACATTAGGCAGTGGGTTTATATTGGAGTAAAGGGAAATATAGTGCCTGTACTTTCATGGTGGTTAAAGAGAATTTGGCTGTAATCCAGACACTGAGCTCTACCTTCATTGAGCTAAGCCAGAAAAACAGGGATTTATACATCAATATGACGGTCTTCATTGGGGTATTATTCAGGAATTTATTTTCACATAATATGCCTTTTTCCTGTTCTTCATGCCAAAATGAGCATTATAATTCTTTGCTGGAATATGAATACAGCATATCCTACGACCAAATCCATAAGGGCAAGAAACAATGTTGAACAAATTGTGTTTTATTAAAGAAACATTCTCCCAAAACTTGAGTAAACTTTATAGTAAATATTAAACCTTTCTGAAACAAAATCTGTTTACTTATTTTTTTGTAAAAAGAGCAATGAAAAATGTACTTGCTGCAGCGGCTATCGATTCCACCTACGCTGCTGTTGATGTTGTTGTTGAAGTTAGCTGCTGTCAAGTTGAGCCCTGACTCATGGCAACTCCATGCACAACAGAATGAAATGCTGTTCTACCCAGTCCTGCGCCATCTCTGTGACTGGTTGCAGATCGAACCTTTGTGATCTATAGGGTTTTCATTGGCTAATATTTGGAAGTAGATTGCCAGGCCTTCCTTCCTGGTCCGTCTTAGTCTGGGCGCTCCACTGAGGCTTGTTCAGTGTCATAACAACATGCAAGCCTCCACTGAGAAATGACTATGCATGAGGGGTATTGGCCAGGAATTGATCCTGGGTCACCCATGTGGAAGGTGAGAATTCTACCACTGAGCCACCAATGTCTCCAACCTTTACTGCTGCTGCTCTAATATCCATCCTTCTGAGTGCTATCATTGTAGCCCTTATTGATTCATTCAACATTAGACTAAACTCTAGGAGTAAAAATATGCTATATGGCATTTAGAACAACAAAGATTATACAGGTCAGTAGAAACATACTTAGCGATACTATTCCCCTTATTTTAGTTCCTATTAGTCTTATCAAGAAAAGCTGGTCTTTGGTTTAAACATTTTATCATTGTCTAGGTCTAAAATGCTCTTATTTGGGAACATTTTGATATAGTGGAATTCATCACGTTCTCCTATGCCAGTCAAAATCCCGAAATGACTACAATGGTGAGCATCAGTTTGAGGATGATGGCAACCACCATTGGAGAGAAGAAATTAATTTATATTTGAATGGGATCCATTTGTTTCCAAGTGAAAAGTCATCACCCTCTCCCCTCTTACCACAAAATGTACTTGCTGAGACAGAAAAATTCCATGTAGGCTTCCTGGTCTCAGCCTTCCATCTGGTTTAATGTTGGCTGAAGGAGAGAATCACAGAGTAGACATTAGTGAAGGAGAAATGTCTAGTCTCCTCTTGGTTTAGAGGAGAGGTGGCAACTTCTGCAGTAGCTTCCTTCTCCAAATACAATCTCCCTTTAGCGCGTTGTTTTAAGGGGCGTGGTATCACCGCATACATTTCTTCCATTTATAAAATGGCAGACTTTAGGCATCTGGAGTTTGTGTTGGAGGTTTTGTACTTTTCAAGAACAGCAAATTGTTAAGCCAAAGTATTCTTGTGTTTTAGAATTCTACAAGTAAGGGGAGCGGAACTAAAAACCCTCATGGTCACGTCAACAAATACTTAGCAAGTATTTACAGTCTATAAAGCGTCGTACAAATGCAGGGTAGGACTAGCGGAGTTGGGGAGATAGAACTGTTAAAAGCCTAAAGGCTTAGAGAAACAGCAAAACAGTGTTACAGAAAATATTTATTGTGAGTAGATACGATTAGAATTGGGCAGCTTCACCAGAACATGCCGGGAAGGCGCTCCCCAAAGAGAGGACAGTGAAAGCGGGTTATGTAGGTCATATTTATGCTAATTTACCAAGAGATAACATCAAAGCACAGGGGAGGTTACAAAAACAGTCACCAAGATCATGCGGTACAACCTAAAGCAGCCTCTAGTCAGACCCTGGAGTTCCTGCCTCTCAAAGCTGGCCGCGCATAGATAATTGTCCAAAAGCACCCAATGCCTAAGGCCAAATGTTTCCACTAAGCTGCTGACTATGCTATTGTTTGACCTGAAGGTGACTCCAGGGAACCAGTTCCTTCAAAGTTCAAAAGGGCACCTAAAGGCAGATGGCCTGGGTGGAGGTCACCCCAATTCCATGAACCCAGAAATTTAGGTTCCAGGAGAATCAAAAGGATTTTGCCAGAACCAAAAAATGAAAACATGAGGAAAAAAAATTATTCCTCTTTCTAGAGCTGACAATCTGGTGGGGGGGATTATTAACATATGCTTATAATCTGAGATAAACCAAATTGTGTTAAGCACTGCAAAGGAAGTTCTGATGTGACCTTGAAGATGAAGCTAGAAGACAAACAAATCTTTTATGTGCTAAATTGGAACATCCCTTTGCATAATGCTAAGCCGTTATTGTGCTAGAAGGCTCTCTTTTTTCTAATTTTACCAAAGATATTTCCCTGCTAATTTAGCTTCATATGAGTCAAGGTTCAAGAATGGAGCTAGCTATGCACCATGGCCCATGAGGAAGCTCAGTTAGGAGAAGAAGGTAGAGATGAAAAATAAATAGCTTCTTGCTACATTTAAATCCCCAAACTTAGTTATTAAGTGCTCACTATTTGTCAGTCTGCTGAATTTTCTTTATTATAACACTGGGACAAAAGAACGAAGTATTTCAACTTGATCTATATGCAATAAAGACTTATTGAAGAGTTTTGATCAGGAGAGGAATGTGTTCAGATTTGAGACTTTTTTGTAATTTATGTTATTTTGTCCTTGAGAATATACACAGCAGAACATAGAGGATTCAACAATTTCTAAATGTGCAATTCAGTGACATTAATTACATTTCTTCAAGTTGTGAGATTTGCTTTTAAAGAAATGTACTTCTGACAATAATGTACAATACAAACTGAGGTGGATAAAGACTGGGAGCAGGAAGAAAAGCCTGCGTGCC
The DNA here is from genome assembly GCF_030014295.1 of Loxodonta africana. NCBI lineage: Eukaryota > Metazoa > Chordata > Mammalia > Proboscidea > Elephantidae > Loxodonta > Loxodonta africana. The sequence continues at coordinate 19,740,345 of NC_087343.1, forward strand.
TTAGTTAAAAATCTGTGACAAGGAATAATCCCAGCCTAAACGTCATCCTCTTAAACGTCATCAGATAGCGTATATGGGTGCCATCTATGGCCCATGCAGACACCATAAATAAGCTCAGAAAGACAAGTTCTCCAAAAGGGGCTCACAGAATAGTGGGTTTGAAAGGGATGTAAAGAGTTTGCCTTAAGGCTGTATGCTACACGAGTACCACTCTGCTAACCATGCAGTATGCAGAGTGTATTGTCTAAGATGGCGGCCACAAGAACTCCAATTTTACGTTTCTTCTTCCTGTGTGATGCTGACACTCCTCCCACAGAAAGGTGGGATTTTTGTGACGGAATTAAAGAAAAATTTGAAGTGCCAGATATGATCTCAAATGGCCAATTTGAGGATTGGGTGCGATTCCCTGTTGGCGGTTCCATTTTCACCCTGGAGGCAGCCATCTTCCGTACTGTTCCTAAGAGACATAACTACACTGCGACTCCTCCCTGTCACATATTCGTGCAATTGCTGCACTGTAAACAATTTAAGAAAGAGAAGTATACCCTTTTAAGCCAATCGCCTTAAAGAACCGGGCACAGAAAACCCTGCCTTAAAATAATCGACTGCTATTGAGTAATACCTTTCAATGATCTAAGCCTATGATTACCAATCAAGTAATGCCTTTCGATGATCTAAGTTTGTAAATGCCAATCAAGTAATGTGTTTCATAGTCATTGTTCTCCTATAAAATGTCACTGCTGAGTGGCCTTTTTGAATTTCTGGATTCCACCGCTTGGAGTTCAGCTTACTCCCAGCTTGAGCTGTCTCTTTTCTTTCAATAACTCTCTCAATTTTACACTAATCAGATTATGAACGCTTACTCTATGACACTACGGAACTTTCAAAGCCATAAAAGGTGATACAGCTTGCACCTGGTCCTCTTGGGACTCTCATTTTTGAAACCCAGTCACCAAGCTGTGAGGAATTGGTAAGACCACACAGAAGCCTTAAGTCCCAGCTGAGGTCGCAGCTAACAGCCAGCATCAACTGTCAGACATGGGAGTAGGTGAGCTACAAGATGCCCCTTGCCCCAGTTACCATCTGACTGCAATAGCAAGAGAGGCTTCTCGCAAAAATCGCCTGACTAAACCTGGTCAACACTTGGCACCATGAGAGGTAATAATGAAGTAACTTTTATTGTTTGAAGCCACTAAGTTTTGGAGTGATTCATTATACAGCCATAGACAAGTAAATACAATGAATCCAAAAACAGGAAAAACCCAAGGTGTGGTTATTGTTCAATAAACTAGCAAAAAATAACAACAATTAATATGTCCAGTTTTACATTTATTTTTTAAGAGCTGTAGCCGCTAACCAAAAGGTCTGCAGTTCAAATCCACCAGGTGCTCCTTGGAAGCACTTTGGGACAGTTCTACTGTGTCCCATAGGGTTGCTAGGAGTTGGAATCAACTCAATGACAACAGGTTTGGTTTTTTTTTTAGTATTTTGAACAAAAAAAAACAAGTGGTCCAAAATCACTTTTAGGAACCACAATGTTATCTGCCTTTCCTAAGCATGCCACTAGAATTGACAGAATCCTGCTCCCTCCAAGGCAAGTGGCCTACACGAGCCACCAGGCTGGAAAAAATAACACATTATGCTCAAATTACTACTCATGTATTTAATTTAAACATAAAAATGTTGTCCATAATTCTGTGTGTCTAGGCAACTAGGTTTGTAGAATCAAGTCACAAGATATGGAATCTTAGAGATATTATTCGTTATTAAGAGTAACTTTGTAAATGCCTCACAATCGCCTCCTTATCTTTAACGTATTAATTCATCTTTTCTTTTTTTATTGATGAAGTCAAATATCTCCTGGGATCATTACAAATCTTCATCGGGCGCGGGCATGTACTTTAACCTGATAAAAGCAGGCACTCCAGCGGCCTATCATTCACTTGGATGCAATGAGATGCATGACTTAACAGGGCTACATTCATGGGCTAATTCTGCTATTCAGTCAACCTAGAGGCAGCTGCTTAAGCATGTCCAAGGATACAGAATGTGGCCACTCCAGCTTCCAAGACAACACCCACCCCCTTCATTCTCTGCAGACCACATTCTCTCCCACGTTAGGGCAAAGAATAGTATCATCGCCACTCTGGTTTTTGCTGCCCACTTCTTCCTCTCATTGTATAAGCACGCTCCTCTCTTCTCCTCCAAGATCTGAATATGACGTGTCTTTCTATTCAAAGACAACACCTTTATCTGATTTCTTAAACCTACCCCTTTCCACCACATCAGACACCTTCTCCATAAATCATTCTCTTTCCCCCATATCTTCAGCCTCTCTCTCTTTCTTGGCTCTCCACCTTCTGTCTATAAACATTCTGAAAAATTCCCTTCCTAAAAATTAGCTCTTTCTTGTCCTTGCATCTTTTTAGGTACCTCCTTATCTTTCTTCCCTTTCAACTAACCCTCTTGAAACTGTCATCCACATGTATTGTTTTCCCTTGCTCAACTCCTACTACTCATTGCTTGTTCTATTGCCATCTCACTTTTGCTCCCTCCTTATTTGAATTTTTAAGATTGCCAGTGATCTTCTGTAATTTTCAGTCTTCTCTGAACTTGATTTTTGTCAGGCTTTAGAGATTTTTTTTTTAATCGTACTTTAGACGGTTTACAGAAAAAACTAGCTTCTCGTTAAAGAGTTAGTACACATACTGTTTTATGACATTGATTAACAACCCCACAACATGTCAACACTCTCCCTTTGACCTTGGGTTCTCTATTACCAGCTCTCTTGTCCCCTCCTGCCTTCTCATCCTTGCCCTTGGGCTGGTGTGTCCCTTTAGTCTCGTTTTGTTTTCCGGGCCTGTTTAATCTTTGGCTGAAGGGTGAACCTTGGGGGTGACTTCATTACTGAGCTAAAAGGGTGCCCGGAGGCCATACTCTCAGGGTTTCTCCAGTCTATGCCAGTCCAGTTAAGTCCAGTCTTTTTTTTGTGAGTTAGAATTTTGCTCTACATTTTTCTCCAGCTTTGTCTGGGACCCTCTATTTTGATCCCTGTCAGAGCAGTTAGTGGTCACAGCCAGCCACCATCTAGTTGTACTGGACTCAGTCTGGTGGAGGTCGTGGTAGTTGTGGTCCATTAGTCCTTCGGACTAATCTTTTCCTTGTATCTTTAGTTTTCTTCATTCTCCCTTGCTCCCAAAGAGGTGAGACCAGTGGAGTATCTTAGATGGAAGGCTTTAGAGATTTTTGATTTTGATTATTTCCTCCTTTGAAAACCATCTTCCCTTTTTCCTTATCACTTGTTCATAGTTTGGCTTCTCTTTCTGCCTCCCTTCTTCCCTCCACACTTCTCTCCTTTCTTTGTTTCTTTCTTTTTTCCTGCTTTCCAACTTTCCTTCCTTCCATTCTCTCCAATGTATAGGGTTTAATTTGTCACATTCAAAAAGGAAGAGGTAACAAAAAGCCAAACAATCCAATCAAAAAATGGGCAAAGGACTCCAATAGACATTTCACTAAAGACAATACGTTGTTGTTTTTAGCTGTCATGGACTCAGTTCTGACTCACAGCAACCCAACTCAACAGAACGAAACACTGCCTGGTCCTGTGCCATCCTCACAATCATTGCTATGTTTGAGCCCATTGTTGAAGCCGCTGTGTCAACCCATCTCCTGACCCTCTACTTTACCAAGCATGATGTTCTTCTCCCAAGACTGGTCCCGCCTGATAACATGTCCAAAGTAAGTGAGACAAACTCTCACCATACTCACTTGTAAGGAGCATCCTGGCTGTACTGCTCCTAAGATAAATCTGGTCATTTCTTCTGGAAATCCATGGTATATTCAATATTCTTCTCCAACACCACAATTCAAAGGCATCAATTCTTCTTTGATCCCCCTTGTTCACTGCCCAGCTTTCACATGCATATGAGGCAATTGAAAATACCATGGCGTGGATAAGGAGCACTTTAGTCCTCAAACTGACATCTTTGCTTTTTAACACTTTAAAGAAGTCTTTTGCAGCAGATTTACCCAATGCAATACTTCATTTAGCTTCTTGACTGTTGCTTCCATGGGTGTTGATTGTGGACCCAAGTAAAATGAAATCCTTGACAACTTCAATCTTCTCTCTGTTTATCATAATGTTGCTTACTGGTCCAGTTGTGAGGATTTTTGTTTTCTTTATGTTGAGGTGTAATCAATACTGAAGGCTGTAGTCTTTGCTCCTTGTCAGTAAGCGCTTCAAGTCCTCTTCACTTTCAGCAAGCAAGGTTGTGTCATCTGCATATTGGAGGTTGTTAATGAGTCTTTCTGCAATGCTAATCCTGTGTTCTTCTTCATATAGTCCTTCTCAGATTACTTGCTCAGCATACAAATCAAGTAAGTACGGTGAAAGGATACAATCCTGATGCAAAACTTTTCTGATTTTAAACCACACAATAACCCTTTGCTCTATTTGAACCTCTTGTTCGATGTACAGGTTCTGGTTGAGCACTGGGATGATTAAGTTTTTGTGTCAACTTGGCTTGGCCCGGATTCTCAGTGGTTTGGCAGTTATGATGTAGTTTGGCAGCTATGTAAGATGTAATCGCCTCCATAAAGAGATCTGATATAATGTAATCATCTTCATGATGATATCTGCTTTGAGCAGCCATTCAGTCGAAAGGAGGTTCCTTGGGGGTATGGCCAGCATTCAATGTATGTGGACTTTCTGGCAAAGCTTGCTGGCTTTTGATCTCTCTGGATCCTGTCATCTGACCTCCAGCTCTTGGGACTTGAGCTAGCAACTTACCTGCCAGTCTTGGGATTCATCAGCCTCCGCAGCCTGTGAGCCAGCAGCTTACCCTTGTACCTGCTGATCTTGGGATTCATTGGCCTCTACAGCCTGTGAGCCACAGGCCTGCCTTCTTACCTGCCAATCTTGGGTTCATCAGCCCCCTGCAGCTATGTGAGTCAGGAGAAGCCTCCAGCCTGACCACGGGACTTGGGACTTTCTAGCCTCTACAACCACATGAGCTGTTTCCTAGACATAAATCTCTCTCTCACTTTCTCTCTCTCTATATACATATGTATGTATATATGCGCTTCCCTGGTTTTTCTTCTCTAGAGAACCCAGCCTAAGAAAAACACAATTAAGTGTTCTGGAAAAGACAATATAGAAATGGAAAATAAGCAAATGAAAAGATGTCATTAGGGAATGCAAATTAAAACCGCAATGAGATACCACATCACCCCCTGTAGGATGACTGTTATCAGAAAAACAGAAATCAACAAGTGTTGGCATGGATGTGGAGAAATTGGAACACTCATTCATTGCTGGTGGGATTGTAAAATGGTGAAGCCACTGTGGAAAACAGTTTGCCATCTCCACAAAAAGTTAAACATAGAAATACCATTCCTAGGTATATACACAAAAGACTTGAAAGCAGTGACTCAAACAGATACTTTAACACCAATGTTCATTGCAGCATTATTCACAATAGCCAAAAGGTAGAAACAACCCAAGTGTCCATCAACAGATAAATGGATAAACTAAATGTGATATATCTATACAATGGAATATTATTCATACATTGAAAAAATGAAGTTCTGATACGTGCTACAACATGGATGAACCTTGAAAACATTATGCTGCGTCAAAATGTCAGACACAAAAGGACAAATATTGTATAATCCCATGTATATGAAAAGGTAAATGCTTAGAGACCAAGTTTATTAGTGGTTACCAGGGATTGGGGGAGGGAGAAAAAGGGAGGTATTACTTAAGGGACACTGAGTTTCTGCTAAGGTTAAGGAAAAAACTTGGAAATAGATAGTGATGATGGATTCACAGCATGGTGAATGTAATGAATGTCACTGAATTATACACATAAAAATAGTTAAAATGGAAAATGTTTTGTTATGTATATTTTACAACAACAAAAAGGCAAAGATGAACAGGTCTAGAATGGCTTAACACAGCAGAAAACCCCGGAGGTGCCTCACTCTTTCCTCTCTGCTGTCCTCATCGTCATGCTCATTTCTTCAGAGTCCCAAAATGGATGCCACAGTTATAATGATCTTATCCTCAGATTTCTTTCTTGAGAGGCTGAAAACAGACAAATCCATGTCGTAGGTCCATTTTTTAAGAGCACGGAAAACAATAGCAGCCCTCAGACTTCCCCTTATTGTTCCTTAATCAGTACTACCTCATGTGCGCTAGGATTATCAAATTGCTGGCAAGAGGCATTTGCATAATTGGCGTAGTCTAATCAATATTCACCCTCCCTGGGGTAATGTTATTGTTGTTAGCTTCCATGGGGTCAGGCCCCACTCATGATGACCCTATGAATAACAGAGCAAAATACTCTCTCATCCTGTACTATCCCCATTGTCAGTTGCAGACAGAACCATTGCAATCCATAGGATTTTCATTGGCTGATTTTCTGATGTAGTTCGCCAGACCTTTTTTCCTGGTCTGTCGTAGTCTGGAAGCTCTATGAAACCTGTTCAGCATCACAGCAACAGGAGAGATTCCACTGACAAGTAGTGGCTGCACGTGAGATACATTGTTTTTGTTGTTGTTAGGTGCCATTGAGTTGGTTTTGACTCATAGCAACCCTACACAACACAGAACGAAACACTGCCCAATCCTGTGCCACGCTCACAATTGTTATGCTTCAGGCTGTTCTTGCAGCCACTGTGTCAGTCCATCTCATTGAGGGTCTTCCTCTTTTCCACTGACCCTGTACTTTATCAAGCATGATGTCCTTCTCCGGGGACTGATCCCTCCTGACAACATGTCCAAAGTATGTAAGATGCAGACTCGCCATCCTTGCTTTTAAGGAGCATCCTGGTTGTACTTCTTTCAAGACAGGTTTGCTCGTTCTTTTGGCAGTCCACAGTATATTTAATATTCTTTGCCAATATCACAATTCAAAGGTGTCAATTCTTCTTCAGTCTTCCTTATTCATTGTCCAGCTTTCGCACGCGTATGACGCAATTGAAAATATCATGGCTTGGGTCAGGTGCACCTTAGTCTTCAAGGTGACACCTTTGCTTTTCAACACTTTAAAGAAGTCCTTTGCAGCAGATTTACCCAATGCAATGCAACTTTTGATTTCTTGACTGCTGCTTCCATAAGTGTTGATTGTGGATCCAAGTAAAATGAAATCCTTGACAACTTCAATCTTTTCTCAATTTATCATGTTATTCCTTATCGGTCCAGTTGTGAGGATTTTTGTTTTCTTTATGTTGAGGTGTAATTCATACTGAAAGTTGTGGTCTTTGATTTTCATCAGTAAGTGTTTTGAGATACATTGGCAGGGATTCAAAGCCGGGCCTCCCACATGGAAGGCAAGAATTCTACCACTAAAACACTGTGATGATTAAGACTGTGTCAACATGGCTGGGCCATGATTCTCAGTTGTATGATGTTGTGATCACTTCACTGTTGAAATTTGATATGTAATCACCCCATGCTAGAATCTGCTGAGTGGTACCAGTCAGGAGTGGGGCCTGTGGCAGCTCACCACCCTTTCAGCTTTCATCCCTCTGCCCTCCACTGCCTACTTCCTTCCTGCTCACCTTGCCAAAGTTTTTGGCTTGTTCTGGATTCAGCAGCTGCCTCTTGTCTGACCTCTGGTTCTTGAGAACTTGAGCTAGCAATTTACCTATCAGTCTTGGGATTCCTCGATCTTCACAGTCTGCGAGCAAGAGTCCTGCTCCCAGACCTGAAGATCTTGGAGTGCCAGCCCCTGCAGCTACATAAATCAGAAGAAACCTTGCGGTCTTGCCTGCCAATCTTGGAATTCCTTGACCTTCACAGCCTGTGAGCAGGAGCCCTGCTCTGCAACCTGCTGATCTTGGGTTCACCAGCTTCTGTGGCTGAGTGAATTGGGAGATGCCTCTATCCTGATCCATGAACTTGGGATGTCCCAAACTCTACAATCATGTGAGCTGTTTCCTTGATACAAATCTGTCTATATATATATATATATATATTTATACACTTTACTGTGCCCACATTGAAACTTTAACTCTGCCAGGATTTCTTCCTTGGACTCATCTTCTCTCTCTAATGCTCCCTTCAGATAATCTTATTCATGTTCATTATTTTCATTTTACCCTTAATATTTTAAATTCCTAAATCATTCTTTCTAGTACAGATCTCTTTTCTTGGCTACAGACACATGTATTCAAATGTATTCCTAACATGTCTACCAGGATTTTCCACAATCACCTCAAAGTCAATGTATCAAAGAATGGAACTCATTGTTGCCACCCTGTGTTAGTTGTCTGGAAACCATGGTGGTGTAAATGGTTAAGTGCTATGTCTGCTAAACAAAAGTGAGCAGTTTGAATCCACCAGGTGCTCCTTGGAAACTCTATGGGGCAATTCTACTCTATCGTATAGGGTCGCTATGAGTCAGAATTAACTCAATGGCAATGTGATTCGTTATTTTGTTTGGTTAGTTATCTAGCACTGCTATGATAGTAGTACAATAAGTGGGTGGTTTTAACAAACAAGAATTAATTTTCTCACAGTTTAGGAGGATAGAAGTCTGAATTCAAGGCGCCAACTCTAGGGGAAGGCCTTCTCTATCGGCTCTGGAGGAAGGTCTTGTGTCTTTGAGCTTCTGCTCCTGGGAGATCTTCACGTAGCTTGGCATCTCTCTTCCTGCATCTCTGCTTCTAGCTTGCATTTAATGTCCTTTATATATCAAGAGATTGATTCAAGACACACCCTACACTAATCCTGTCTCATTAATGTAACAAAGACCGCCCATTCCCAAATGGGATTATAACCACCAAACCCAAAACAAACCCACTGCCTTGGAGTTGATTCCAACTCATAGTGACCCTATAGGACAGAATAGAATTGCCCCCATAGGGTCTCCAAGGAGCAGTTGGTGGGTTTAAACTACCCACCTTAGTAGCCAAGCTCTAAACCACTGTGCCACCAGGACTCCTACCACTGGCATAAAAACCAAAAAAAAAAAAAAAAACCTGTGGAGGCTGAATCGATTCTGAGTCATAGTGACCCTACAGGTCAGAGTAAAACTGCCCCATAGAGTTTCCAGGTAGTACCTGGTGGATCTGAACTGCCGACCCTTTGGTTAGCAGCTGTAACACTTAACAACTACACCACCAAGGTACCACTGGCATAAACCCGAAAAAAAAAAAACCCGTTGCTGTCAAGTCAATTCCAACTCATAGCAACCCTATAGGACAGAGTAGAACCGCCTCATAGAGCTTCCAAGGAGTGCCTGGTGGGTTTGAACTGCCGAGCTTTTGGTTAAGAGCCATAGCATTTAACCACTTAGCCACCAGTGTTTCCACCACTGGCATAGAGGTTAGGAATTACATCACATATTTTGGGGGGACATGACTTGATCCATAACACTCCCTAAACACCACTCATTTTCCAAATTTTAGTATTCCCTCTGTTGATTGGTGGCACCACCTCATAATCATTCAAACAAACTACCACCTGTCACCTTAGGTGCCTTCTTCTCCCTTGCCTACCACATCCACTTAGTTACCAATTCCTAGCAACTCTACTTCCTAAATATCTCACACATCTGCGCCCTCCTTTTCCTCATTAATGCCACTGCTTTTCGCCTCTGGCGTCATTTCCTACCACCTCCCTAGGCCTCTTAAAAGATTTAATCCAGGACCTGTTTGTATTAATGTCCGTAGCACATTCGATTTTATTTCTTTGATTGCGTAATTTTATCACTACTAGAGTTTAAGGTACAAGAAGGACGAGGACCTTCTTTTTTCCTTTTTGTACCCATTACAACTACAGCACATGGTATAGGAATCCGGCACATGGCAAACCCTTATGAAGCGAAGTTCAACTAAGTTGACTATATTAGTTTCCTGGGGCTGCCATAACAATTTACCACCAAGTTGGCAGCTTATAAGAACAGAAATAGATTTTTCTCACAGTTCTTGAAGTCAGAAGTCCGAAATCTAGCTGTTGGCAAAGTGAGCTCCTTCTGCAGGCTCTGGGGCAAGATCTGTTTCATGACTTCTTCCTAGCCTGTGGTGGTTGCTGGTAACTCATACTGTTCCTTGGCTTGGGACTTCATAACTCCATTTTCTGCCTCTGTCTTTATATGGCCTTCTTCTCTTTGTTTCTTCATATCTCAAGTATCCCTCTTCTTTGTCTTATAACAACATCAGTCATTGGATTTAGAACCCACCCTAAATTCAAGATGATTTCATCTCAAGATCCATAACTTACTTACATCTTCAAAGACCTTATTTCCAAATAACATTACTTTCACAGATACCATGGGTTAAAAGTTGGAGGTATCTTTTTGGAAGATGCTTTTCAATCCAGTACACTGACCAAACTCATACATACCGAAATGATAATACAGTCTGTCTCCACTGAGCTTTCCTTCTCATCTCAGGGGAAGATATTTGAGGGAAGAACTGCTATCATTTAACTTCTTCTGTAACTTCCCAAAATGCTGAGTACAGTGCTTTCCACTAATGCTGACAAAAGCATGAAGAAATATGAATAGATTAAATTACTCCTGAAAACAAAATGATATGTTTTATAGTAAAGGGTGGACATGTGTACAGACTCCCTGAGTGGGTCACCACCACAGAGCTTGATTCTTTAAAACGGAGTCTTGGCTCAGATTGTGTTCATGACCTCTCCGGGCTCTCATGTCCTAGAATTCTGTGCTTATAAGATTAGTGGCAGAAGCAAATTCTTTTGAGAGAAATATGCCCATTAAATGGGGGAAGGAAAAATGTTACCCATGATGATGCCCTGAAAAAATTGTTTGGCTCAACAACAACAATAATTTGTTTCTAGCAACATGGAATAAATCTCGACCATTGAAGATTCCAAACATACATTTGTAATTAAATATATTTGATTATAGAAATATATTCTTTTGAATTGGGGCCAAAATTTGAAGGCATAGCATCTGTGATTGTATCAGAATGGTTGTAATAAATAATAACTACTGAGAAATTTCTTTCTCAAAGAAATCTTGTCAGTGTAATCACTATTTCCAGAACACCCACCATAATTAAAATTAAGTTTAAAGTAATAAAAAGCAATTGATCACACCACATTGAAACATATTTTAAGTTGAGAGAAATTTTTTTTTTCTAAGAACACGCAAGCGGTTTTCAACTCATTTGTTATGAATAAGAACAAATAACGTTATCCCTTCCAAGTAAGTTCTATTTCCGTTCAATTATTGACTTTCTTGCTTTCGACTTTTTGCACTTGAAACTGTCATCTTTATTCGTACATTTGATTCATATTTCCCAAGGTATAGAGGCCTTCTGTTTATATAGTGTTCTGTAGTCTACAAAGTCCTTTCCAATCTTTTTAACTGTATCTGAACCACATGCCAATCTCATGAGGTAGATAAGCCAGATACAATTTCATAGATGAAGAAACTGACACTTTTACCCAAACTCACATGGTTAGTAAGTAACAGAGCCAGGACAAGACTCCATATCTTCTGATATTTAGCCTAGTGATCTTTGAAACTCATCAACCATTCCAAAGTTAAAAAATAAATCTCCCTCTGCCTTCTCTAAAACAGCATTAGAATTTCCCTGGGCTGTCCAGGGCGTAAGGCTGCTTGTGGACTGTTGATTATCCCATTCTTGCTGCCATTTCAGTTTGGAATTGGCAAACCTTGGGAAGGTTTCCAAGTTTCCGTCAGGGAAAAGTTTACTTATCAGGGCCTGGGAGAGTCTAGTCAACTTTGTCAAAATAGATGAAACTCTTCTTCATGTAATATTCATAAAACAAATGACTTTTTAAAACTTGCAAAGATGGCTATTACCTCAGAAGATCTATTTTAAAAAAGCATTGGAGGATTTTTTTTATTATAGTCATAACAGAGTAACCACTACTAGAATAGACTCTTTCTGACAAAAAAAAAGAAAAAAACAAACTGGAAGATTGGACAAAGTATATGAAACAATTATTTTCAGATGGTTGTCAAAAAGTAGCACAGGTCTGCAACCTATGAGAAAAGGGGAATAAATACAATGAGCCTCACAGTTACCTCAGCTTCCTGTCTGGAGTTACTCCCCTCCTTTGTATGTTTCTATAATGCTGTCAAACTACATAAGGTATATGTACTATAAATAGCAATATGATTACCTTTGTGACGTTCTCTAACACTGACTGACTATAAGTTTTCAGAAACCTGTAATTCATTGGAAAGTTATTTAGAAAATTTCTGAACTTACGCATAGAAGCATGTGAAGTATGTGAAGAATATAAATAACCTTGAAGTTGACTTCAAATCTGCACGCTGTGATAAAAGAAACCATAACATAGATAATCTTTGTAAACTAGCCTTGAGACATAAATCTAAACAACCTCCCTAATCTTTAGTCTTGAAGAAAAAATGTGGCATGTGCCTAATCTCTAACCCTGGAGAAAAGATATTACGTACTAGTCTTTGACATCATACTGGCCCTTATGGTGTGAGGCCAAGGTAAAAAATTTATATATGAACGCTGAATTTCTGCTCACTCAGTGAGAGAAGGCAGAAATGGGACCTCCCTCTGAAGTTTGACTCTTTTTGAAGACTGAGACTCTGGACCAAGATTCCGTTCACTGTACCACCCACAGACCCTGGCTACGAGGAACCTCCACTGATTTCAAGCAATGATTAAGCCTTCCTCCTGAGACCACTCATAGAAGGTGGATGTCTGAAGTCTAAAGATTGGGACTCTAACCGTTGAACTAACATTGTAATTGTAGTTGTTCTGATTCTCTGTTTCTGAATGAATGTCATGAAGTCTCACTTGTGTGCCTTGCATTGACTGCCTTGCAATAAAGTAAATGAGTTTATGCATGTCAAACCTGAGTACCTCGCTATGAATTTCCTCATTTATATTTAAGATAAGACCCTATATGACATCCCTAAACTGTGGTGCAGGGGGAGAGGAGCCAAGCAGAGTGCAGAGAGCTGCCTGAGCTGAGTAAGCAGATATCATAGCTCTGGGCTACTGAGGTGGCTTGAAATTATGGAACAGGAATGGAAAGAAGAGAACTGTGCAGAAAGAGGCTCCAGAATTCTCCTTAAGGGTCCCATTGGTCTTTGGTCCAAGCAAAGCTGTGTATGCACGGGGCAGGAATTCACAAGATGGGGGATGTCATAGATTGAATTACGTCCCCCCCCAAAATGTGTGTATCAACTTGGTTAGGCCATGATTCCCAGCATTGTGTGGTTGTCCTCCATTTTGTGATTGTAATTTTATACTGAGAGGATTAGGGTAGGATTTTAACACCACTCCAACTCAGGTCACCTCCTTGATCCAAGGTAAAGGGAGTTTCCCTGGGGTGTGGCCTGTACCACCTTTTATATCTGTAGAGATAAAAGGTAAGGGAAGCAAGCAGAGAGAGAGGTGGGGGACCTCATACCACCAAGAAAGCAGCACCAGGAGCAGAGTGCATCCTTTGGACCCGGGGTCCCTGTGCCTGAGGAGCTCCTTGACCAGGGGAAGATTGAGGACAAGTACCTTCTTCCAGAGCCAACAGAGACAGAAAGCCTTCCCCTGGAGCTGACTCCTTGAAACTTGACTTTTAGCCTACTTTACTGTGAGGAAATAAATTTCTCTTTGTTAGAGCTACCCACTTGAGGTATTCTGTTACGATAGCACTAGATGACTAAGGCAGAATTTGGTACCTAGAGAGTGGGGTGCTGCTCTAACAGATACCTAAGATGCGGAAGTGGTTTTGAAACTGTGAATGAATACAGGAGCAATGGCAGCAGAGGACTAGCACAGCATAGAACCCGCAGTGGCAGAGAAGTAGCAGCAGCAGCAGGGAGCCAACAGCAGCAGAACTGGGAGACCAGAGCAAGACGGTGCTGGAGCCGACACACAGAACTAGAGACCTGAATGCCTGTGTCCAGGAGGCTTCCTGGTGGAGTGCGGTGCCTCTGGGCACTTATCAGCGGAGCTACTGAGCTTTGGAACACTTGCCCCAGCAGATCAGATCGGGGCTTGAGGCCCTAGGAGCTGAGAGGCCAAGAAACCAGGAAACAGAAGCTGAAGAGACACGGAACATAAGAAGCTGAGCTGCCTCAGTCTCAAAAGGTATGGCCAGGACCTTGGGGGTTTCAAAGCGTGGAGCCATGGCCTCTGGTGTTTCTAAGGGTGGAGCCGCCACTCAGATGAACTAAACGAATTGTGCACCTAAAGCCGAGGGAGCAGAGTTGCAGTCCCAGGGGGCCTGGAAAGGGGAGCTGAAGCCCAGGGTGGAGGTGCCTCCACTCAGAATTCGGAGAGTGTGGTCAATACGTAGAGGCTGGAGGGCAGGGTTATTGTGTAAATTATCTCAGAGAACAGAGGATTATTTTCAAAGCTTTGAGGGCTAACGTAATCTGTTCTGCTGGCTTGTTCGGTGCCCGTTATGCCTTCTTTCCCTCCAATTTCTCCTATTTGTAATGGAAATGTCTAGCTTGTGTCTGTTCCGCCATTGTATCTTCGGAAGCAGATAACTTCTATTCTAGATTTCAGATGAGGAGGAATTTTTGGATTTTGGACTTGGTGTTAAGACTTCTGCTATGATATGATGGGATGAATATGTTTTGCATGTTGCAAGAATGTGATTTTTGGGGGACCAAAGGGTAGAATGTCATGGATTGAATTATGTCCCCCCCCAAAATGTGTATATCATCTTGGTTAGGCCATGATTCCCAATACTGTGTGGTTGTCCTCCATTTTGTGATTGTAATTTTATGTTGAGAGGATTAGGGTGGGATTGTAACACCATCCTTACTCAGGTCGCCTCCCTGATCCAAGGTAAAGGGAATTTCCCTGGGGTGTGGCCTGCACCACCTTTTGTCTCTCAAGAGATAAAAGGAAAGGGAAGCAAGCAGAGAGTTGGGGAACTCATACTACCAAGAAAGTAGCACCAGGAGCAGGGTGCCTGCACCTGAGAAGCTCCTTGACCAGGGGATGTTTGAGGACAAGGAATCTTCCTCCAGAGCCCACAGAGAGAGAAAGCCTTCCCCTGGAGCCGACACCCTGAATTTGGACTTGTAACCTACTAAAAATGTAACCTACTAGACCGTGAGAAAATAAATTTCTCTTTCTTAAAGCCATCCACTTGTGGTATTTCTCTTATAGCAGCACTAGATGACTAAGACAGGAGGAAAAAAAAAAAAATACTGCTGAGGAAAGAAAAACTACCAGGGAACTTTGAGCTGAACAATCATTAGAATTCATCCAGGTTTGAAAGGCATTTGAATACTGACCAGTCTTAGTGGAAACATCTCATGAAATAACTCTGGTATTTAGTAGAGCCCCAGGAAAGGCCATGTTTAAAGAGTAGGTTTAATCTAGTCCTACAGTAAAAACTACTCTAAACTTTCTATAACATAACTTAAAAACAAGCCTTCAAGTTATTGAGCTTATTTGCAAGCAAACTAAATGTCTCCTGGAACAGAGCTCAGTTCTATTGAGGAAGAATACAAAAGCCAGCTACTCACCAACGTGACTTTCATAGTAGCCAACATAAAATAAAAAAATTACTAGGCAGTGTAAAGAAGCAGGAAAATGTGACACATTACTAGAAGAAATGTCAGTTAATAATAATAGTAGGCAAGGATGTTAAAGCAGTTAGTATAAGTATATTCAAGTGTTTAAAGAAAGTCATAAAGAGGAAAGAAGATTTTAAAAAGGAATCAAATGGATATCTAGGAATCGACTCTACTATGAGTCAATAATGCACATAGTCAGGAGTACGATGCCGAAGGCAAAATGGTCTTTACTAGCATATCTAGAACATTCTTTGACTTAAAGGTTACTTTTAGAAACCAGTTCTCTCAATGCTCCTGGTTCAAAAGAACAACTCAGGGCAATGCCCTAGGTGGGTCATCCCACCTCCATGGACCTCAGAAATCTAAATTCCATGAGAATTAAAACTCTGTTTCTCAACTCATTAGAAACAATTCAAGTCAGACTACAACAGATCGACATCTTTAAAGTGGAAAAATGAAAACAAAAGAAAAATTTAATAACTTGTGAAACTATCCTTCAGAAATGAAGGGAAGATAAAAACCGTTTCTGACAAACGCTGAAAACATCTGTCATTAGCAGACAATCAGTGCAAAATACATTAAGGGAAGCTCTTCAGGCTAAAGAAAAATGATAATAAATGGAAACTCAGACTCCACAAAAAAATGAAGACATCTAGAAAAGATGAATGTATGAATAAATATAAATAAGTTTTTCTCATTGCTTAATTCTTTTAAAAGGTAATAATGATTTAAAGCAAAAATAAGAACAAATTATTGTAGGGTTTATAACATGTAGAAGTAAAATGTATGACAACAATAGCCTAAAAGATGGGAGAGAAATAAATGAAAGTATGTCATGGTAAAGTTACATACTTCACATTATACGGAATGTGGTATAATATTAATTTGTGTAGACCACTGTAAGTCAAGGATGTATTTTGTAAGCTAAAGATCAGCCAGTTTTTTTGAGAAAGGAAAAAAAATGCATAGCTAAAAAATGTCAGTACAGGACATAAAATGGAATTCTGAAAAATACTTAGTCCAAAAGAAAGCAAGAGAAGGAGAGAAAAAATAATAAAGATCTGATGGGACAAAAAACAAAAACAAATAGCAAGATGGTATATTTAAACATCATTATATTTGATAGTTACATTAAATGGACTATAAACAATCTAATTGAAAGGAAGATATTGTCAGACTAGATAAAAAAGCAAGACTCAACTGTGGTTATTGTTGTTGTGTGCCATCGAGTCAATTGTGACTCATAGCAACCCCATAGGACAGAGTAGAACTGCCCCATAGGGTTTTCTAGGCTGTATTTTTTAATCTTTACAGGAGCAGATTATCAGGTCTTTCCCCCCACACAGCTGCTGGTGGGTTCTAACCTCTGATCTTTCAGTTAACATCCACACTTTTAACCATTGCTCCACCAAGGCTCCGTAAGACTCAAATATATACTGTATGTGTGAAAGAAAGAATGGAAAAAATATGCCACTCAAATATTTATCATCAAAATTCTGGAGCTGATATGTTAATATCAGTCAAGTTAGGTTTTAGAGATATTTCTTAATGAAAACATGGTTGATTCATCAAGGAGACATTAAAATCATAAATGCGTATACAGCTAATAACAGAAATTCAAAATACACGAAAGAAAAACTGATAGAACAGAAGGAAGAAAAAGGAAATTACACAATTAATACTGGAAATTTCAATTCTCCTTTCTCAGTAACAGAATAAGTATACATAGCAAAATAATTTTCAAGGATGTGAAAGACTTGAATAGCACTATTAAACAATTTGATTAGCTCAACACACATTTTCTTGCCAAGTGAGCATGGAGCATTCATCAATATAGACCATATGTTGTTGTTGTTAGGTGCTGTTGAATCAGTTCCGACTCACAGTGACCCTGTGTACAACAGAACAAAACACTGCCCTGTGCTGCGCCATCCTCATGATCGTTGTTATGCTTGAGCCCATCGTTGTAGCCACTGTGTCAATCCATCTCATTGAGAGTCTTTCCCTTTTTCAATGACCTCTCTACCAAATATGATGTTCTCCTCCAGGGACTGATCCCTCCTGATTACATGTTCAAAGTATGTGAGAGGTAGTCTCACCATCCTTGCTTCTAAGGAGCATTCTGGCTGTACTTCTTCCAAGATAGATTTGTTTGTTCTTTTGGCAGTCCATGGGATATTCACTATTCTTTGCCAACACTGCAATTCAAGGCACTTCAAGTCTTCTTTATTCGTTGTCCAGCTTTCACATGAATATGAGGCGATATACTGTCCCATAAAACATGTTACAATAGATTTGAAGAACTGAAATCATATGGGATTTGTTCCCTGACAACAAAGTAATTATATTACAATTTGATTGAAAAAGAAAATATCAGAAAAGCCTCTAAATATCTGGTAATTAAGCAATCTAGCTCTTAAAAATCCTACATCAAGGAAAAAATTACTAGGGAAATGAGAGTATTTTTAATTGAATAATAATGACAACATCACACAATCCAATTTGTGGCACCAAAAAAAAAAAAATGTTTTTTTTTTTTTTAATGCTTGATGAAGATTTTGTATCTCTTCTTGCTTACATTAGAAAAGAGAAGACGATTGAAATCAACAATAGATTTTACCTTAAGACTCCAGGAAAAGAAGTGCATATCAATCCCAAAGTAAGCAGACTTTTTTTAAATTTTTTATTGTGCTTTACGTAAAAGTTTACAAAGCAAATTAGTTTCTCATTAAACAATTAATACAGATATTGTTTTGTGACATTGGTTGCCAGCCCCACAACACTCTCCCCTTCTCGTCTCGGGTTCTCCACTTTCATTCATCCAGCTTTCCTGTCCCTTCCCGCCTTCTTGTCCTTGCCCCTGGGCTGATGTGCCCATTTAGTCTCATGTACGTGGTTGAACTACATGTGTTTTTGTTTATTTTATAGGCCTGTCTAATTTTTGGTTGAAAGGTGAGCCTCATGAGTGACTCCAGTACTGAATTAAAAAGTATCCAGGGACCGTACTCTTAGGGTTTCTCCAATCTGTTTTACCAGTAAGTCTGGACTTGTGTGTGTGTGTGTGTGTGTGTGGATTTTGTTCTACATTCTTCTCCAGCTCTGTCTAGGACCCTCTATTGTGATTCCTGTCAGAGCAGTTGGTAGTGGTAGCTGGGCACCATCTAGTTGTGCTAGACTCAGTCTGATGGGGCTGTGGTAGTTGTGGTTCATTAGTCCTTTGGACTAATCTTTTCCTTGTGTCTATGGTTTTCTTCATTCTCCCTTGCTCCAGAACAGGTAGGACCAGTAGACGTGTCTTAGATGGCCACTTACAAGCTTTTAAGACCCAAGGCTATACTCATCAAAGTAGGGTATAGAATATTTTCTTTATAAATTATAAATTGTTATGCCAATTGAGCTAAATGTCCTCTGAGACCATGGTCCCCAGCCCTCAGCCCAGTAACTCAGTCCCTCAGGGAGTTTGGATGTGTCTATGGAGCTTCCACGAGCTTGACTTGGTCAAGTTATGCTGACTTCCCCAGTATTGTGTACTGTCTTACCCTTCACCAAAGCTACCACTTATCTATTGTCTGTTGTTGTTAGGTGCTGTTGAGTCCGTTCTGACTCATAGCGGCCCTATGTACAACAGAAGGAAAAACTGCCTATCCTGCGCCATCCTCACAATCATTGTTATGCTTAAGCCCATTCTTGCAGCCACCGTGTCAATCTTGTAGAGATGGATTGTCTAACTATTGTCTAAAGTTAGTGTTTTTTCCTCCCCACCCCTCCCATCCCTCATAACCATCAAAAATTGTTTTTCTTTCTGTGTGTAAACTTTTTCATGAGTTTTTATAATAGTGGTCTCATACAGTACTTGTCCTTTTGTGATTGACTTCTTTCATTTAGCATAGTGCTCTCCAGATTCATCCATGTTGTGAGAAGTTACGTAGATTCATCATTGTGCTTTATCATTGCATAGTATTTCGTTGTGTGGACATACTATAATTTGTTTATCCATCTATCTGTTGATGGGCACCTGGTTGTTTCTATCTTTTTGCTATTGTGAATAATGCTGCAGTGAACATAGGTGTGCGTATGTCTATTTAATACAGAGGTCCCCAGGCTGCAGAAAATTCCCCTGTAGCTTGCATGCCCAGCCTCGCCATTTCCAATTCCATTGCTTGGCCTGTCCAATGAAAATCCTAGCACCTGCGCAGTGATTAAGAATGTTGCTGACATAACTTGTATGAACTCCCTACTTGTCCACTCCTTAAAAGTAAATCTTTTCCCTCGTCCTCTCGAAGTACTCTTGGCAGCAGCAGCTGGATTACTTCCTTCCTTTCGCAATGAAATAAAAGGCACCATTACATTCTCCAACCTCAGTCTCTCATTTATTGGCCAATATGAGTCACGCCAAGCAAAGAGTGGGGTTTCCACCTGGTAGCACATTCATGTGACGGCTTATATTTCTCTAGGATATATTTCTAGGAGTGGAATTGCTGGATCACATGATATTTTTATTTCTGGCTTTTTAAGGAAGCACCATATCATTTTCCAAAATGGTTGTACCATTTTACATTCCCACCCATAGTGCATAAGAGTTCCCATCTCCCCACAGCCTCTCCAACATTTGTTATTTTCTGTTTTTTTGATTTGTGCCAGTAATGTCGGGGGAGATGGTATCTCGCCATAGTTTTGATTTGCATTTCTCTAATGGCTAGTAATCCTGAGTATTTCCTCCTGTGTCTGTTAGCTGCCTAAATGTCTTCTGTGGTGGTGTCTGCTCACATGTTTTGCTCATTTTTTAATTGAATTATTTGTCTTTTTGTTGTAGAGGTGTTGGGCTTTCCCATAGATTTTAGGCTTTAGACCTTCCTCATAGCCAAAATTTTTTTCCCCAGTCTGTAGGTTCTCCTTTTACTCTTTTGGTGAAGTCTTTGGGTGAGGATAAGTGTTTAATTTTTAGAAGATTCTAGTCATCTAGCTTATCTTCTGGTGTTTGTGTACTGTTATTTATAGTTTTATCCTATTTATGCTATATATTAGGCCCCTAGCATCGACGGCACTGGGTAGCACTGACCCTGTTTTTTTCTTCCATGATCTTCATAGTTTTCGGTTTTATATTTAGGTCTTCGATCCATTTTGAAATAGTTTTTGCGCATGGTGTAAGATAAGAGTCCTGTTTAATTTTTTTACAGATGGACAGCCAGTTTTGCCAGCACCATTTGTTAAAAAGACTGTCTTTTTCCCATTCGATGGACTTTGGGCCTTTGTCAAAGATCAGACGACATTAGGTGGATGGATTTACATCCGGGTTCCTGATTCTGTTCCATTGGTCAATGTGTCTGTCGTTGTACCAGTACCAGGCCGTTTTGACTATTGTAGCTGTATAGTAGGTTCTGAGGTCAGGTAGTGTGAGGCCTCCTACTTTGTTCTTCCTCTTCAATAATGATAAGCAGACTTCTTGTTCTGATTTAGTTCTGCCTCTTTTCTCAACCCCAAAATGGCTTCAGATCTCACTGGAATAAGACCCCGCATCCTTACCAGGGCCCACAAAGCTGTGTGATTGGGCCTCTGGCTACCTCTCTGACCTTCCTCTACCACTCCTCCCTACCACTCCATTCCAGCCACACCGGCTGTGTATTGTCCCTCAGAGCCCCAAAGCATGCTGTCTCCAGCCTTTGGACTTCCAGTTTCTGCTGCCTAAACCACATTTTCCCCAGAGAGTCCACAGCCTTCTCTCCCTTACGTCATTCAGTATTATGGTAGAAGCTTGCCAAATGAAAGAGTTCTCTGCAGACCACTCCATAGAGAAGAGCAAAGCCCTGCCCTTGTCACTTTATCTGCTTTACTTTTTGCAAAGGAAGCAGTCCCTTACCCAGCATGAGTTTCATGTCCTGCCATCTCCATGACCAATTAACTGTACCAAGTATGCGCCCCAGGGTATGCAGTTTCTCCTGGTGACTTAACCCACTGTATCATTAATGAGAAAATTCAGGCTTACAAAATTAATCTTGTAGCTAGAAGGGGAAGGAATGTTCCTTTTTGGTTATACACCCTGGTCACAGGATGGCTATGCTGATTGCACCTGAACAAAGACACCTTCCTGGCAACAGAATGGCCAGGCCACCTGCACCTGAACAAAAGCACCTTCCTCTTACCCCTTTTCCCATGCACTCCAGCACATATTCTCCTCCAGTTTAAGTCATAAAAGCCCTGAGTCCCTTTGTGCCTTCACTTTTCACTCACAATGCATT
The DNA here is from genome assembly GCF_030014295.1 of Loxodonta africana. Classification (NCBI taxonomy): domain Eukaryota; kingdom Metazoa; phylum Chordata; class Mammalia; order Proboscidea; family Elephantidae; genus Loxodonta; species Loxodonta africana. Next base: position 19,762,108 of record NC_087343.1, read on the forward strand.
GCTAGGTGTGCGTAGAGGAGGTTTTCCTGTCTACTCACCCTGGGATGCTGGCCTGAGGGAGACTGATACCATGAAAAAATCTTACCCAATTCCTCTTCTTCCTAATTATTGTATAAGTAATAAAGCTTGTGATCTCATCACTGGGTAATGTCAGTTATTTGCTGAGAGTTACAGCCCTGCCGGAGCTCATTTTTTATCTCAGCTAACTGCACTTGCGTTCATAATATTTGTCGTTACCTGGCTTTATATTACGTATTTGTTTGTTTTGGGTCCTTCTCCCATTAGACTGCAAGTTTCATGAGACCATATTTGACTCTTCTGTTTGTTGCTGACTTCCCCATTCCTGGCACAAAAGACAAGCTCAATATATATTTGATAGATGAGTGATTGATCATTTGTGCTCATATAGATATTAGCTTTACACTTACTTTATTGTCTGTTGGGCCCCAAAATGGTATATTTTGCAAGCACGTGTAGATGGGCAGGAGGAACTAAAAGTCCCCTAGAGGAAAAGAGGAAATGTCAGAGGGGAGGAGAGGATACAGAAAGGGAATTAGAGGAGCTTGGGAGGCAAGCATCTTATCTTTGTAGTTTGGCCTAGAATCAGTGCTCACAGGCACCGTGGTGTAGTCAGTATGCACTGGCGATTATAAAGTCAAATGTCATAGAGGTTTCTAACTGAGATTTTTTAAGGGTCCAAAGAAGGCTGCATGATGGCCTCAGTGTAGGCTCATGCCAAACTGCTCCTTCATGACAGTTCCTGGTACATAATACTTTTCCTTTTATGCATTCAACACGTATGTATTGACACTTCCTACGCGTCAAGCACCAGGAATCCTGAGGTTAAGGATAGTCACTGTGTAGAAGGAGTTTCCAATCTAGTGAGGGTCACAGACAGGAGAATGAAGGTAATAGAGGGCGATCATTGCCACTCCCAACACCTCATCCTTCTGCTCTTCCGTCACCATGATAATAGCCCACAAGTCTACAGTACGTTAAAGCCGTGACACAGTCTGACGTCCACTCTTCAACAAGACGCCTTTAATAATGTGGTGGTAGAATCGGAGTGGGATTTACTGTGACATTATTGACACTTAAGGTGGTCCAGTGGTTAAGCGCTTGGCTGCTAACTGGAAGGTGGACCTTTCAAACCCGCCAGCCGCTCCATGGGAGAACGATGTTGCAATACGCTTCCGTAAAGATTTACAGCCTTGAAAACCCCATGAAGCAGGTCTACCTTGTCCTATAACATTGATAAGAGTCGGAATTGACTTGACAGCAATGGGTTTGGGTTTTTTTGTTTGTTTTTATTGACACTTAAGTTTGCATTCATATGATGGTACGGTTTTCTAATATTTGCAAAAGCAAAATTTTAGAAATTGTTTTTCTTAAGGAGAACCTCCAAATTGTATGAGCTTCGGGCTCTACACAACTTGAATCTAGCCCTGGATAAGAACTATATTCCGAATTTTACAGATAATAAAACCAAAAAACCAAACTCAGTGCCGTCAAGTCTATTCCAACTCATAGCCACCTTATAGGACAGAGTAGAACTGCCCCATAGGGTTTCCAAGGAACAGCTGGTGGATTTGAACTGCTGGCCTTTTGGTTAGCAGCTGAGCTCTTAGCAACTATGCCGCTAGGGCTCCTTACAGATAATAGATTAATAAAATTAATTTTCTAAATTAAATTAATAAATTCCAAAATGGGTGCTCACACTCAGGTTTTCTGACATCCAGATTCCAGGCCCTTTCCTTACATAAGTGGCTCTTAACCGGGGTTGCAAGTTGGAATCCCCTAATGGGCAACCAGGGTTGAAAAGCACTGCATGGCACTACCTTTCCTAGCACTTCTTATAGTTAAATACAGGCTTAACTATTTCAAAAATACGTTCTCAAGGCAATTTAACAAAGGGTGGCATTCTTTAAGCTTATTTTTTAAATAATCTGTTAGCTGATGATCAAATGGTGCTAAGTAGTGCCAACATTTACTTGTATAAACATAAGATTTTTTTTTATCTCAGAAAATTCGGATATAGTAAACAGACTATATTTGTTCTACATCATTTATTTATAATTTTAATCACTTGGAATACATAATTAAATATCTATCAACTCTCTGTGTTCTAATCTACATAAGTTCGAACCGAACTATTTTGTTCAGGTTTTATTCAACTGCCCTTTGAGCCTTTCACCAAGGCCCACCACCTCCACTGGCATCCTCACTTTACTGATAGTTGCCTCTTTCCCCATGTTCTCAGCAGTCTATTGGTGGTGAAAATTGTTAGCGAGATGGGCTGCTAACTGAAAGGTTGGAGGTTCGAGTTCATCCAGAGGTGCCTTGGAAGAAAGGCTTGGAACTCTATTTCCAAAAAATCAACCATTGAAAACCCTGTGGAGCACAGTGCTCCTCTGACACAAACGCAGTCACCATGAGTTGAAGTCACTTTGATGGCAACTAGTTGGAGGTTCCCTACCTTCTACGGATGCAAGAGAGAAGCGTTTCCCTGACAGCTGAGTTTTTATAGCTTCCTTTCATTGCCCAGTTTAAGCCTTAACATTTCACATGAAAACTATTTTTTCAACTTATCTTTCGAACAATTAAATTTTATCTTTAATAAGGGGAGAGAAGCAAGAGCAATTATATGTGTGAGAAATCATTTGGATATTTTCAAATTCCCTTGTGATCCTTTTGGCAAATTGTCTGCCTTTGCTTTATTATTCTCTTATCCAGTTGTATAAAGTGGCATTTCTTGACTTCCATGTACAATTTTTCTTCTCTTTTTAAGTAACTCAGAAAAGCCTGTAGTGTTATGAGTAGAGTCGCTGAGTCAAAGACTTAGAGTCTGGTCCCAGCTTGGCCTCTGAATAGCTGTATAAGGTTGGCGAAGATGCTAATACTCTCCAAAACTGAATTTCTTCTCCATAAAATTAGAATATAAATATAAATCTTGTCCAACCCATGGAGTTGGTCAAAGACCAAAGTGATATTTCAACAATGTTCTATTTACCATAAAGAAATTTATTCATGGGGGTTCTTTGAAGTTCAAATCTTTGACTGAATACATACAAACTTACGAAGCTGTCAGGAAGTGTATTCCAAGCACATAATTTAGCCAACTAAGCTTTTCACCTGACTGTGGTAAACCACAAGAGGTCTGATGTATTTCTTCACTAATTGGAAGTGATTCTATCCACTCAGTATTTCCTTTCATTTATGAAGTACCTTCTAGAAAGACATTTATTGCCATAATTTGAGAATATGATGTGTCTGAAGGGTTTAGAATCTGGCTGACATTGAGTAATTTCAAGGCCTATTATTGATTACTAAACATGAGTATCTATAAAATTATCTCCTTCTACATTATTGCACAAAGCAACTTGGGTCAGTATAACCCAACCCAGTGCACTATAAGATCTCCCAATATGTGATGATGAAAATCACAGCAGAGCTAAATGTGCAATTAAAGAGCGGACCAAACAGATATTCATTTAGAGTCATTGAGCTGGACAGGAAACACAGGTATTGTCCAGCTAACCAAACTCCTCATTTTGCAGATCATGAAACAGAGATGAAGTGGTTTTGTCATGTAACAGTTTTGTTGTACAGCTGGGACTAGAACCCAAATCTCCTATATCCAAATCTGGAGCTCTCTCTACTATCCCACACTGACCATAGAAATTTCCTCCAATTTTTCATGCTAACATAGCCAATATTTAAAATGTAAGGGGGAAGGGGATGTAGAGAATATGTTTCAAATGTAAGGAGGACAGTGAATCTAGACTTTTGTCTATACTTTAAGAAATACAAGCTTCATTTTACAGATCGATATCATATAAGAAATGCCCTTTTCACACGTAATACCTGAATTCTTGGCCCCAGCGTAGATTTTCCAATTTGTCAGGGCCTAAAATTAAAACATATTTAATTTCGTTGATTACTCACATTTGCAGTACTTAAGTTGGAATTTAGTAATAGAAAAGATTATACTAAATTAATTTCATTGGACTTCATTTTATTATTCTTATGCAGCAAATTTTAAAAATTAACTTAAAGGAAAAAGAAGAACAATCTCATATAAACTCTTTCCCAGGGAATCGATTCATTTTTAAAATTCACTAAACGGCACGATGAGAGAAGCATTTTCCCTTATTCAGGCCAGAAAGTCAGCCATATATTTTCAAAGTAATGATTACCAAGATGTTAAAAAAAAAAAAGCATCCTTAAATATTTTTAATTCCCCAAAACTATGTGTTGACTGTTCTGCACATTTGAAATCTGTTCTGGACATTTGAAATCTGGACAAATTGTAAAGCAGGGGAAATCACCTAGATAATTTAGCAAAGATAACCTTGGCTTTTCCACTGAATGGGGGAGGAGGTGCTGTATGTCATTGCATGTGCTACAGCTGTTCCCAAATTCTTCGGTGGCAGTTATAAATAGGAATGCTTGCCTCATAAATGTTGAACTCCAGGGTTATGGCCCTTTCTGTAAGCAGTAGACTTCATCCCAGTTGTTCACTGTTAAGAGGGAATTGCAGTAGGTGGATGAATTCTTAAATATCAAAATAGATTTTTTTTTTCTGATAATGAAAATAGTCTCCCAACATCACAAAGGCAAGAGGACTGGATTAGGCTGTAGTCTTCGCGCTACAGCTTACTAACTTTGGGGAATCACATGACCTTCCCTGTACTTAGTTTCCCTCTCCGTAAAATGATGATCTCTAAGGTCTATTCTGGAGCCCTGGTGGGACATTGGTTAAGAGCTATAGCTGCTAACCAAAAGCTCGGCAGTTCAAATCCACCAGCAGCTCTTTGGAAACCCTATGGCGTAGGTCTACTCAGTCCTACAGGCTCACTATGAGTTGGAATTGACTCAACAGCAATGTTTTTGTTTTTGTTTTTTTAGTTAAGGTCCATTCTATACAAGCTTTGAATCCACCCAAACGTTCATCTTCATTGTTCAAGGCAGACCACTAAGTTCTTCACCAAAAACTGAGATCACACCACAAGTCAAAACTTTATTTTGTTAAGTTCAGGGTTACAGCCCTTTCTCTGTGAAGTAAGAAAGGAAAGAAGGAAGGAGTGAGGGTGGGAGAGAGGGAGGGAGGAAGGAAAGAAGGAACCAAGTACTTACATCAGAGGCAAGGGGAACAAGAAGCTTGGATATTGACTTAGGCTGGGTTCTCTAGAGAAGCAAAACCAGTAAAGCATATAAATATCTATATAAATAGATTTATATCAAGGAAATGACTCATGCAGTTGTAGAGGCTGGAACGCCCCAAATCTGTAGGTCAGGCTGGAGGCTTCTCCTGACTCACATAGCCACAGGGGCTGGTGAACCCAAGATCAGCAGATCAGACAGCAGGGCTCTGGCTCACAGGCTGTGAAAACCAAGGAATCCCAGGATCGTCAGGCAAGACCACAGGTAAGCTGCTAGCTCAAGTCTCAAGAACCGGAGGTCAGACGAAGAAGAGCCAGCTGCAGGATCTAGAGAGAGCAAAAGCCCTTGGGCCTTGCCAGTGAGTCCGTTTATATTTGATGCAGGCGACACCCACAAGGAAACTTCCTTTTAACTGATTGGCTACTCACAGCAGATCTCATCGTGGAGGTGATCACATTATCATATGACTGTGACACTACGTCATAACTGCCAAACCACTTAGAATCATGGCCCAGCCAAGTTGAGACACAACCTTAATGGTCACAGATATGTAGTTTCTCATTGTTAGAATGGCTAATAACCTAGACTACCATAAGACTTGTCAGATGTTAACAGAGTGAATAAAAAGCATGTATTACAGAAAGAAAAAATCTTCTCATTTGAGGTAAATTATTTTTGTGGAGTATATTGTTTTCTACTCTCTTTCTGTCTTATATACACAAGAAAAGCAAGTTATACTTTCATATAAAATCCACTCAGAAAACTAAATTAATGAATTCTAAGAAATGTGAAGGAGGAATTTAACTTTCTGCATGGGGAGAAATGTGAAAGTTTCCATTCCATTCATTACTAGAAATGAGTAGCCTATTGCAATGGCCATTATGTAGTCTAGAAATACCAGGACTGAGAGACGGGAAAACCTAGGGATCACAACTTTCTTGTTTAACTTGCATTCCTAGAGCTCAACACCAACCAAAAACCAAACCTGTTGCCGTCGAGTTGATTCTGACTCATAGTGACCCTATAGGACAGAGTAGAGCTGCCTCATAGAGTTTTCAAGGAGTGCCTGGTGGATTTGAACTGCTGACCTTTTGGTTAGCAGCCGTAACTCTTAACCACTACACCACTAGGGTTTCACAGTGCATGGCATTCAAGGAGTGCTCAGCACATGGCCCTGACTCTGCCCTTAGATAAACATCCTAGTCCAGGTTTCCTTGAAATTGAACTTGAGGTAGAGCTTGTGTGCTAAGGCTTCATCAAGGGGTACAATCTCAAGGCATCAAGAATGAGGGAGAAAGGATGGAAAACAAATTCAGAATGGCACCCTACTGAGCCAGCCCCATCTTCCCAGAAAGACACAGCTGTATCTCAGTCACACAGGATGCCATCCAGTTGGGCCATATAGAACCCCTGAGCCTCAGAACCACCCATCAATGGAAGGGAATTTACTTACCAGCTTTATCCAGTCTCTTGTCTCTCAATTCACCCCATAGGGCACTGACCTCACACGCACCTGAGTGGTTACCTGGACCCACTGGCCAGCTGCTTTAGATGCCATATTGCATTGCCTGTGGCACAGTGTTTCCTCTGAGCCCAGGAGAGGTAGGAGGAGGTGAACTTTAGCACAGGAGCAGTTCCTTCTTCAGAAGCATGATGGAGGTCATACTAAAGGTCAGTATCCCCACCCCCAAGCTGAGAGGGTCAGTGTGTGTCTCCACTGAGCAAGTAGCCAAATCCCAGGAGACAGGCAAGGTTAACTGAACCCACAGAGATGGTAACAGGATTGGATACAGTGTGATATTTTAGAAAATTATTTGACCCAAGTCTCAGTTCCTTCAGCTCTAAAATGGTGATCATAAGAGTATCATGAGAATTAAACGATGGACTACGTAACTTCACTCCCCTTGAGCCTCTCTGCCCTCTCTTATACCCACCCAGTAAAACTCCTGCTCAGGTCTTGCTAGGAAAAAAATCACCCAGTAGTCCCCCCTTGGAGTCCCTCAGTGGTACAAATGTTTAACAAGCTCAGCTGTAACCGAAAGGCTGGAGATTCAAGTCCATCCTGAGGTGCCACAAAAGAAAGGCCTGACCATCTACTTCTGAGAAATCAGCCGTTGAAAACCCTATGGAACACAGTTCTTCTCTGAAACTCATGGGGTTGCCATGAGTGAGAGGTGACTTGATGGCAACGGGTTTGGTTTTTTGGGTTTGGAATAGTCTGATCATCTGAGCAAACAGCTCATTTTAAGAACAACAATTTGATCACCTGTGCAAAGTCTGCTCATCAGAACCTTGTTTTGTTATGTTCATCAGGCCTATATTTTTATGTCATGGGCTTTGCAGTTCCACTTAGTGCTTGCCTTGAAAGACGCATCTTAAACCATTTGGCCCAGACCTCAAAATCCTATAAAAACCCTTTTCAGACTTCACCATTTTAAGACAAGGTGAGGTTCTCCCTTGCTACAGGAAGTTTAATAAGCTCAGCTTTGCTTAATCAACAGATCTTACAGCAGGAATTAATCAACATGCTATACTCGAAGATCACAAAACAAATAGTATTGTAAAAGCTAGAGTTACATGTCAACATAAAGAAAACAAAAATCCTCACAACTGAACCAATAAGCAACATCATGATAAACAAAGAAAAGATTAAAGTTATCAAGGATTTCATTTTATTTGGATCCACAATCAACACCCATAGAGGAAGCAGTCAAGAAATCAAATGGTACATTGCACTGTGCAAATCTGCTGCAAAAGACCTCTCTAAAGTGTTAAAAAGCAAAGATGTCACTTTCAGGACTAAGGTGCACCTAACCCAAGCCATGGCATTTTCAATCTCTTCATATGTATGCAAAAGTTGGACAACGAATAAGTAAGACCAAAGAAGAATTGATGCCTTTGAATTACAGTGTTTGTGAAGAATATTGACTATACCGCAGACTGCCAGAAGAATGAACAAATCTGTCTTGCAAGAAGTACAGCCAGAGTGCTCCTTAGAAGTGAGGATGGTGAGACTTTGTCTCAAGAACTTTGCTATCGGGGGGGACCAGTCCCTAGAGAAGGATATATTTGGAAGAGGGTGAGTGAAAAAGAGGAAGACCCTCAATGAGACAGATTGACACATAGTGGTTGCAACAATGGGCTCAAATATATAAACAATTGTAGGATGGTGTAGGACTGGGCAGTGTTTTGTTCTGTTGTACATAGGGTGAATATGAGTCAGAACCCACATGACGGCACCTAAAAACAACAATTGCAAACTTTATGGTGGTGTTCAAATGTTCTGTCATAAAGACATTGGCTGATATTGAACACTGCACATTATGAGATGAAGGATAGAGATAGACCATTGAAGTATACTTGGAGTTTATAGATAATGATGTTATAGAAATGTAAACTGAACTTTACCAGGCAAGTGCCATGTTTTCCTTATTGCTCTACATGACTATTCAATGCCACTCTTGGGAGAAGACTGAAACATGAATGAGTTTTGAATGTTTGGGCAATCCATCTTACCTACCCAATATTTTCTGCCCAGAATTGGCCCCAAGCAAAAACTTGGAATAGACAGAGTTTACCCTTGAAATTCCCATATTCTCTTCCTTAGAGTTTTTCTTCTCTCCACTCTTTCGGGAAATGAACACCTTCCTTTAGGCTTCTTGCTTCCATTCCCCATAGGCCTGGGCTTTCTCAATCATTCATACCCTGGTATGATTGGGCTTCCAACAGTGCTTTATCTTCCCCACCTCCCCACACCCCTTGCCTTAAACCCTTGCCTATGCTATCTCCTCTACCACATTCTCTCCCAAGATATTTTCACTGCAGATCTCTTTTATGTTGATAAAATGAAAGAATGTATCTCCTAAAAGAAGTTTCAGAAAACACTAAGAAATTTTCAGCAAGACCATGAAATTCCCTGATTTAACCCATTTAATGGGTTCTTTTAATTTGTCAGAAAGGCCGCACATACTGACACTAAGGTATTTGAGATTATTGTAGCAGGATGGGCAAAAGTAAGAAGAATAAGCTAAAACATGCTGTAAGAAATAACCAGACAAATCCAGGTGTAACATTCTGGAAGACACCTGGTCCAGATGCATCAACAGTTAAGTGTCATGAAAAAAGAAGACTGTTCTAGATCAGAAGTTGGCAAAACTTTTTGTAAAGGGACAGATAGTAAATATGGTAGGTTTGTGGGCCACATGGTCTCTGTTACAAGCAACTCTGTCACTGTAGATTGAAAGCAGAGATGAACAATACTTAAACAAATGGGAGTGCCTGAGTTTCCAAAAAGCTTTATTTACAAAAAACAGGAAGTCTGATGGATTTGCCCTGTGGCTCTCATTCTAGACTTAAGTGAAATAACAACAACATGCCATGTATGGTTCCAATTTAGATTCTTTCTGGGAAAACCAGTTGTAAAGACTTTTTGGGTATTGTTGTGATTACGTGCTGTGGAGTCAGTTCCAACACGTAGTGATCCTGTGTACAACAGAACAAAACACTGTCCGATCCTGCACCGTGCTTACAAATGTTGCCATGCTTCAGCCCATTGTTGCAGCCACTGTGTCAGTCCATCTCATTGAGGGACTTCCTCTTTTTCACCGACCCTCTACTTTACCAAGTGCTGGTAGCTTTGAGAGAATGGGAATTCCAGAACACTTAATTGTGCTCATGAGGAACCTTTACATAGATCAAGAGGCAGTCGCTCAAACAGAACAAAGGGATACTGATTGGTTTAAAGTTAGGAAAGGTGTGCACCAGGGTTGTATCCTTTCACCATACCTATTCAATCTGTATGCCGAGGAAATAATCTGAGAAGCTGGACTATATGTAGAAGAACGGGGCATCACTCATTAACGACCTGCATTATGCAGATGACACAATCTTGCTGAAAGCAAAGAGGACTTGAAGCACTTACTAATGAAGACCACAGCCTTCATTATGGATTGCATCTCAACATAAAGAAAACAAAAATCCTCACAACTGGACCAATGAGCAACATAATGATAAACAGACAAAAGATTGACGTTGTCAAGGGTTTCCTTTTACTTGGAGCCACAGCCATGGAAGCAGCAGTCAAGAAATCAAACGATGCATTGCACTGGGTAAATCTGCTGCAAAGAACCTCTTTAAAGTGTTGAAAAGCAAAGATGTCACCTAGAAGACTAAGGTGCACCTGACTGAAGCCATAGTATTTTCAATCTCATCATATGCATGTAAAAGCTGACAATGAATAAGGCAGACGGAAGAATTGACACCTTTGAATTGTGGTGTTGGAGAAGAATATTGAGTGTACCATGAACTGCCAAGAGAATGATCAAATCTGTCTTGGAAGAAGTACAACCAGAATGCTTCTTAGAAGCAAGGACGGTGAGACTGCATCTTACATACTTTGGACATGTCGACAGGAAGGATCCATCCCTGGAGAAAGACATCATCCTTGGCAAAGTACAGGGTCATTGGAAAAGAGGAAGACCCTCAGTGAGGTGGATTGACACGGTGGCTGCAACAATGAGCTCCAGCATAACAATGATTGTAAGGATGGCTCAGGATGGGGCAGTGTTTCGTTCTGTTGTGCATAGGGTTGCTATGAGTTGGAACCAACTTGACGGCACCTAACAACAACAGTAGCTTTGAGAGTAGAGTATTTTTGTTATTTTTATTTTTAAATTGTTTATAATGTGCATTTCCTGATTTTGTAAAATTTTATTTTTAATTTAAAATATACAAAATAAAAGCATTAACCCAAAACCTCAAAAACTAGTATGTACCTCAAGTGATTAAAATAAAGAAAGCCTGAAAATTAGACCTTTTTACTTTGGTATAGTTTGTATAACAGGAATATAAATACACTTACATTTTTAAGAATATTCTGTAGAATGAACTAAAACAAAGATGATTCCCCAAGTAAATAAATCACCAATTTTTTAAAAACTTTTTTCTACTTTTTGATGATTTTTGAAACTGTCCTCAAGAGAATAAGAAATAGACTTTGCACAATATTGTGACTTATAAATCATATTTATTACTGCTCACAGGAAATCCCAAGCTTAATGTATGCAATGAATTATATGTAGCAATAAATGTGTTCTATTAAAATATGTATAGCTATTAAATCTGGATTTTACATTTTATTAATGGAATTCTGTGATGCATTTCTAAGTGGCTGTCATTTAACATATCTGAGACTAAATTTATACAATGTAAGTATTTTAGAGAGTAGTGTATTATTTGACTGAGCTAGCTTTTGATTTTCTCTATGTTCTTTCCATAAAAAAAAATTGAGACTCTATAAGAAATTTATTATATATATATTTTATACATATGTACATATATACCTTGTCTTAGTCATCTGGGGCTGTTATAACAGAAATACCACAAGTGGATGGCTTTAACAAAGATTCTCTCACAGTCTAGTAGGCTAGAAGTCTGAATTCAGGGTGCCAGCTCCAGTGAAAGGCTTTCTGTCTCTGTTGGCTCTGGAGGAAGGTCCCCGTCGTCAGTCTTCCCTTGGTCTGGGAGCATCTCAGCGCCGGAACCTCAGGTCCAAAAGACTCACTCTGCTCCCGGCACTGCTTTCTTGATGGTATGAGGTCCCCATATCCCTCTGCTCGAGTCTCTCTTTTATATCTCAACAGAGATTGGCTTAAGACCCTACCTAATCTTGTAGATCTCATCAGTATGATTGCCACCAGTCCATCTTATTACATCATAGTGATTGGATTTACATCATACAGGGAAATCACATCAGAAGATAAAATGGTAAACAATCGTACAATCATACAAGGGAATCATGACCTAGCCAAGTTGACAGATTTTTGGGGGATGCAATTCAATCCATGACACACATATACATACATACATTTATATGAAATAATTTATATACACACATGTATATTTTTTACATGTATATATACACACATATATGTTTTATATATATATATACATGTATAGTTAGATTTAACAACGATTGTGAGGATGGCTCAGGAGTGGACAGTGTTTCTTTCCATTGTGCATAGGGTCGCTATGAATCGGAACTGACTCGACCGCACCTAACAACAACAACATATAGATACCTCAAGCCGGTTTGGACTTACAGTGACAACAGAGCGAAACATGGCCCAGTCCTGTGCCATCCTCACAATCGTTGCGCTTGAGCCCATTATTGCAGCCACTATGCCAACCCATCCCCTTCAGGGTCTTTCTCTTTTTCACTGACCCTCTCCCTTACCAAGCATGATGTCCTTCTCCAGGGACTGATTCCTCCTTATAACATGTCCAAAGTATGTAAGTTGAAGTCTCACCGTCCTTGCTTCTAAGGAGCTCTCTGACTGTACTTCTTCCAGGACAGATTTGTTCATTCTTCTGGCAGTCTATGGTATATTCAATATTCTCCACCAGTACCATAATTCAAAGGCATTAATTCTTCTCTGGTCTTCCTTATTCATTGTCCAGTTTTCACAAGCATGTGAAAAAAAAAAAATTTTTTTTTTTTGCATGTGAAGCGATTGAAAACACCATGCGTTGGGTCAGGCATATCTTAGTCTTCATGCATGTGACATCTTTGCTTTTTAACATTTTAAAGAGGTCTTTTCCAGCAGATTTGCCCAATGCAATGCATCCTTTGATTTCTTGACTGCTGCTTCCATGGGTGTTGATTGTGGATCCAAGTAAAATGAAATCATTGACAACTTCAGTACTTTCTTCATTTATCACGATGTTGCTTATTGATCCAGTTGTAAAGATTTTTGCTTTCTTTATGTTGAGGTGTAATCCATACTGTAGACTGTGGTCTTTGATCTTCATTAGTAAGTGCTTCAAGTCTTCTTCACTTTCAGCAAGCAGAGTTGTGTTATCTGCATATCACAGGTTGTCAATAAGTCTTCCTCCAACCCTGATGCCCCATTCTTCTTTATGCAGTTCAGCTTCTTGAATTATTCGCTCAGGGTACAGATTGAACAAGTATGGTGAAAGGACATATATATATAGATATAGATATATATATAGATATAGATATACATTTATATATAGTATATATCCTATTGATTTCTAATGCTTGCATCCCTACATTTATGTTCATCACAGTAATGAATAATAACTATCAGTTTCCGTTTTCAAGTCTAACTTTCTAAATTTGTCAATTATAATAACTACCAGTTTCCGTTTTCAAGTCTAACTATCTAAATTTGTCAATTACTTTTTTTTTTTTTTGTCAACATTGATCTTTTTCACATTTTCACGTTGAGTACAGAGTATAGCCAGATTTGTCTATTTTCAGTCATGGGTGGTTGAGTAATACTTTTTAATTATTTCAATTTAGAAAGGTTTCTTCACATGAAGCCACAGATTTGTAAGTTATTAGAGAAAGCTTTAAACCTGATGATAAGTTTAGCAGAGATTCATAAAATCCTATTTCATAACAAATGCAAGAAGTCACACTATTCCCCACATCTTTGGTATCTTTTCTAGCAGCTTTCCAAATTTCTCCCTCTACTGAAAAATTTTAAACACAAATAAAAACTCCTAGTGTTCACATTGAGGAGCCTTGGTGGTACAGTGGTTAAAGTAGTTGGCTGCTAACACAAAGGTTGGCAGTTTGAAGCCACCAGCTGCTCCACAGGAAAAAGATATGGTGGTCTGCTTCCGTAAAGATTACAGCCTTGGAAACCCTATGGGGCAATTCTGCTCTGTCCTATGAGTCAGAATTGACTTGAGGGCAACAAGTTTGGATGACGCATCCAAAGTAAGCAAGATGAAATCTGGCCATGTTTGCCTCTAAGGAACATTCTGGTTGGATTTCTTCTAAGATTGATTGTTTTGTTCTTCTGGCAGTCCATGGTATATTCACTATGCTTCACCAATATTTAAGAAGAGTCTATCATGGTTTGAATGCACCAGTTCTTCTCTATCTTTTTTCACATTGTCCAGCATACTACCAAACACTGTGGGGAGGAGTAATTGTTGATAACTGACATAATTTGGAATTGCTGAAGTATAGTGATAAAAAAGAGCAGGCCAACTTTTAGTTTTATTTTATTATTATTTATAAATTATCTATAAACAATTTATCCTCTTATTTCTTGTGCCCAATACTACTCCCATGGCCCTGACTTCAGTAAGCCATTGTCACGAAGTAGAAGAAAAATGAAAAGGGAAGTTTATGATATCTTAGTGCTTATTAACGGCGTGTCTTAGTTAACTAGAGCTGCTATAACAGAAATACCACAAGGAGGTGGCTTTAACAAACGGAAGTTCATTTGCTCACTGTTTAGGAGGCTAGAAGTCCATATTCAGGGTGCTGGCTCTAGGGCAAGGCTTTCTCTCTTTGTTGGCTATGGAGGAATGTCCTTGTCTCTTTTGAGCTCTGTTCCTGGGCCACCTTCATGTGACTTACCATGTCTCTTTCCCCAAATCTGCTTCTCTCACTTGCTTGTTTAATCTCTTTTATACCTCAAAAGAGATTGACTCAAGACACACCCTACACTAATCCTATCTCATTAACATAACGAAGACAGCCCATCCCCAAATGGAATTGCAACCACAGGCATAGAGGTTAGGATTTACAACACATATTTTGGAGAGACACAATTCAATCTGCAAAGCTGAAATATTTTGCCTTCACAGGGAAGGGATCCCTTGGGGTAGGTCCTCACTGACTTTGCAAATGATTCATTTGACATGGCACAGCCAATTCTTCCTTAGTGGCAAAATACTGAAGGGTGTATATCCAGGCTTGGGGTTTTTCTGTTTTTTTAATAAGACAGAATTAAAAAAAAATCTTGGATATTGATTTCTGTAAGCCATTGAAAAAGTCATGGAATTTTGTTTCATTTATTAACATATTTGCTTTCTTCTGGAGAATCTTCTTTTTGTTCCTGTATTATTAAAACATTTCAAAATCATTTGCTTTATGTTAGTATTCTGAGTCCCCAACCCCCAGCACATATATTTCCCCCTTTTCTCTCTAAATTTTAATTCCTTGGAAGATTTCTAGTCTTTTTTACATTATCAACAATATTTCTATTTTAATCAACAAAACTTCCTCCTGCATCTTCAACTCTTTCATGAAGTCCTAGGGTTTTTTTTTGTTTTTTTTTTTTTAACTTGTCCAGCTTTTCAAAAGATCGGGGGACTATTTAGCTGAAATTATGAGACCTTATAAAATTCTGGAAACCCTGGTGGCGCAGTGGTTAAGAACTATGGCTGCTAACCAAAAGGTCGGCAGTTCAAATCCATCAGGCGCTCCTTGGAAACCCTATGGGGCAGCTCTACTCTGTCCTGTGAGTTGGAATCAACTTGACAGCAATGGGTTTTGTTTTGTTTTTTTGGTTTTGTAAAATTCTGCCTTTCTTGCATGTCTAAAATGCTTTGTCCTCTTATATCTTGCTTCTCAATTGTCTTTAAAAATTTGAATATTGGTATCTCTCTTTCCCTCTTCCTTCCATCGCTTTAATATAGAAATCTTCTCCATCCTGTGGGAACTTCAGTATCATATCCATATTTACGCCACTCAACTTTTCTTGCTATTTGCCCATTTTAACACTAAGTAGTGAAGAGTCCATTAGCCAGAGCGGCATGGCTGTGTGCCAAAAGACCCCTGGCTTTATTACATAATAAAAATAATGTTAATGGTGTTTTATTTATGTGTAATTTATACCCTGACTACTGCCTAAAAGGCTTTGGGAAGTTTTCAGAGAAATTCACATGTTCAAGAGTCACATTTTGTAGTGACATAAAAGAAACTTTTTCGTGGTGGAGAAGTGTAGCACGTGGATTCTTACCTGAGTGACTTTGGGTATTCTCTTAAATAACAGTTTTAGGCAAGATGAAGAAATCTTTTTCATCCTTTCACTTAGGATTCAATCCCTACCTTATTTGAAGTGAAAATATAAAAGTATAATTAACTGAAGGCATTTCTAACAGAAACAATCAGATAGAGCCCAGGAATGAAGCTTTTTCACCATCTAATATGGTAGTGGAACTGAGAATAGAAAACCAAGAATTTGCATAAGTACTGTGCAGACTTATGGTGAATTAAGGAGTAAAGATTGGGGTCCTGGCAGGTAAAGGAATTCACTCAGGATGGTTCAAATAGGCTCTAAGGAAGAGATGGATTCCCTGGTGTCTTAGTCATCTAGAGCTGCTATAACAGAAATACCACAAGTGGATGGCTCTAACAAATTTATTTTCTCACAGTTTAGGAGGCTAGAAGTCTGAATCCAGGTTGCCAGCTCTAGGGTGAGGCTTTCTTTCTCTGTCAGTTCTGGAGGAATGTCCATGTCTCTTTGAGCTTCCGCTCCTGGGTGATCTTCGTGTGGCTTGGCATCTCCTTTCCTCCATCTCTGCTCTGCTTGCTCCTTTAATCTCTTTTATATCTCAAAAAAAATAAGCTCAAGTATACACTAATCTGCCTCATTAACGTAACAAAGACAATCCATTCCCAAATGAGATTATAACCTCAGGCATAGAGGTTAGGATTTACAGCACATGTTTTGGGAGACATAATTCAATCCATAACATCTGGGTTGTGCAAACTGTTAAGGCCTTGGGCTGCTAACTGAAAGGTTGGAGGTTTGAGTCTACCCAGGGGCACCTCAGAAGAAAGGCCTGGTGACCTACTTCCAAAAAATCAGACATTGAAAACCCTACAGAAAAGCAATTCTACTCTGACACCCATGGGGTCGCGATAGGTCGGAGCCAACTTGAAGGCGACTGGACTGGACTGCAAAGAAGGGACTGTGGGAAAACTGGTGTTCAGGGGTAGAATTCTTGCTTGCCATGCAGGAGACCCAGGTTGGGTTCCAAGCCAATGTGCCTCAAGTACAGCCACCACCCCTCTGTCAGTGGAGACTTGCCCATTGCTATGATGTTGAACAGGTTTCAGTGGAGCACCCAGACTAAAGCAGAGTAGACAGAAAGGCCTGGAGATCACGGGGATGGCGCAGGACCAGGCAGCATTTCATTCCACTGTGCATAGGGTCTTCAAGAGTCGGGGTTGACTCGACAGCAAGTAACAATAAAGAAGTGAGTATTCACAAAGTCAGGGAAAGGGTTAAAAAAAAACAACCAGGGATGCTGAGGCACCTAGCGATAGCAGTAAGTCCTTTCTAATCCTAGGACTAGAAGGGCAAGGACGGGAAGTAGTGTCAAATGAGCTCAGTAAGAGCTAGATAGAGCCTTGGAGGCGGAATCGTGGCTGTCATCATTGAGAGAATCAGCTGTCGAGAGAGTTACATCTACTGAGAAAGTGAGGAAGAAATACTCTGGCCTCTCTCTCCTCTCACCCTCTGACGCTGCCAGTGCTTCTCCTTGTCAAAACCCAATCAGAAGGACAGAGGAGCCCTAGGGTTGCAGTTACTCAGCTATTAGCTTTCCAGGGTAAGGAGCAGGGTGGGGGAGGTTAGGGAATGAATATAGGGTGTTCACTGAATTAGCTAGTTGACAAAACCAATAAGCACTAATTGGCTTCCATTTTATTGACTGTGTACAGGCATCATTTGGCAAACTTGGATACCTTAGCAATCATAGCTGAAGCTGAATAAGATGGCATAATTTCGAGTCCCCAAAACCAAACCAAACCCACTGCCATAGAGTTGACTCCGACTCATAGTGACCCTAAAGGACAGAGTAGAACTGCCCCATAGGATTTCCAAGGAGCAGCTGATGGAATCAAACAGTCGACCTTTTGGTTACTAGCCGAGCTCTTAACCACTGCACCACCAGGGCTCCAACTTTGAGTAACTTAGGCCTAAATCCGCATTTTAAAGTTCACAACAAAGTATGAAGGATTATTGAAAAATAGAAAGTAGACTTGAACAAAATATCTCCAAGGACTTGACCCACATTTAAACCACTTTTAAAATCACCGGGACAGGCCAAGTGTTCACCCTCTTATTGTCATCACTAATGCTTGTCTGATCAAAATAAACTTCTGATTATGTATTCTCCCATAGAAAGCTGTCTATATACTGCCAGGCCATTTCCAAAGTGAGTTCTTTCAAATTATCTCACCAGACCCTCACAGAGGTGGTGTGAGGCATATTGGATAAGAAAACAGAAGAAACGTATAAACCTCTGTTAAGAGGCAGGCCCTTTAAATGCTTGATTTCATGCGTTGCATCCAAATTCCTAAGAGAAAGTAAATTTCTCAAGGTCATACAGCTAATAATAATAGATAAAATCAAAATTAGAACCCAAGTCTGCCTACACCAGTGTTCTTTGCCTTTTACTACATCCATTTTAAAGATAAGGAAATAGGATCAGAGATACCATCTATTGTATCAAAATTGATGCAGGAAGAGATAGAGCTCAGAGCAGAACCCTCTGCTAGTGCTCTTTCTACTAGACCACATTCAGAGAAAAGAGGTTTGCAGAAAGAAGGAAGCCAGCCTGGAAAAATGGCCAAGAGGCTTTAAGTGAAAGGAGTCACTTTCCCCTTCCTTTTCACCACATTGTCCTTGGGTACCGCAAGCAATGTGACAAGTGTGGTTATTTCTGGCCTTAGATACTGTGTGCCTTCCACAGGACTCTGTCTTTGGGGGAAGCTAGCTCACACTGTGGAAATGGTCCCAATGGAAATCAAAGAAAAATCATGGCCCCAACTTACACTGCTTTGGTAAACTGTGAGATAAGTGTGGTAAAGATGATGGAATGATATCCTAGGCTGACATCCAAAATGGAAAAATGAAAACAAAAGGAAAATCACAGGGCTTCCCGTACCAATGAAAACTTAGGATAAACTAAGGCAAAAATACAGCATTAATGTGAAGATCTAAAAGTAAATAAACCAGAGATCCTGAAGAGTGCTTGTTCTAGTATACATATTACGCCTGTTAGTTTAATTGTCAACTTCAGGATAGATTGCTACTGAAAGTCCAGTGTGGTGAACAACTGTAATTTCTGATTCAGAGATGTTTCATGGGACAGCAGAGGAGATGTTTGTTGTTGTGTATCCCAGACCTGATTAGACTGGCATCAAGGGCAAAAACAAGGCATTTGAGGAGGGGAGCTTCAAAATGAGCCTTTACTGTATGTTTGTTCCAAGTAGATGATCTCTATTTTTGTCGTCGTCATTGTTGTTAGTTGCCATTGGGTTAGCTTCAACTCATAGTGACCTTATGTATCAAAGAACAAAATGTTGCCCGGTCCTGCACCATCTTCATGATCATTGGTAGATTTGAGCCCATTGTGGTGATTATTGTGTCAGTCCATCTCATTGAGGGTTTCCCTCATTTTTGATGGCCCTCTACTTTATCAAACATAATGTCCTTTTCTAGTGACTGTTTTCAAATACACTATGATCAGCAAAGAAACTTAGATTGGCTATCTTAAACAAAGAGAGCTATTACCAAACAGTAATAAGAAATCCGATTCCACTTCTCTTTCCAATGGTAATCAATATTTTTTAACCAAGGCCTCCTTTGCTTTTGACAGTCACCAGTAGCTCTTGGGAAGAGGAAAAGGAGCTGAATCTTGCAAATATATATAAATTTCACACACATTGCATTTTTGTAAGTGGAGCTTAACTAAAAAAGGATTCTCTTTATATCCACAGAATAAGAGCAGAACTTAAACCCTGGAGACCTGAATGGCTTCTTATCACAACAGAACTGGAAGGAGAAACTTAACAGTAAGTGTGTTAATTACGAAATTGCAAGGGAGTCTGGGAGGTTGAGGGGCCGACTTTTGACCCCTCTGTGAGCCAAGGAGGCACAACGTAGCAGCTGGAAGGAGACAGTTAAGCGGAATGTTTGTAAATGCAATCAAAGAAACCACTACATATGCATAAAACACTAATTTTCATCAGTGGGTCCCCAAGTGCTGTGTGCGTATGTGTAGACAATTTATTATTATCATCTCTATATATAACTCCAGTCAGTCTGAGCTAGTAAAGAACAGCTGTATCCCACGAAACAATGTGCCCCTGAGGAGTCCCTAGGCAAGTCTTAGCGCAAGGCAAAACAATCAAGGCTGATTAAAAGGATAGCATTTAACAGCAGCAGAGGCAACGCTGAAAAGGAGAAGGGGGAGAAACCATTACCTCACCTAAAATCATACTTGAATAATCCATAGGTATTAATAACCCCATAAGCATACTGATACGTGTTGACAGTCCTGATTGCTTGCTATAATAAGAGAAGATTAAGAAGTTCTTTGTCATATCACCTATCTGGTTAGGCAGATATAAAATCACGTTATGTTCCTAATACAGAAAGTATAATGTTCATCACCACACATTTGTATAAAGCATAAACATATCAGGTGTTAAGGCCTTAAATTATTGATATCCTCTTTAAAGTCATGCTCCTGGGAGGGTATAGCTTATTCCAGTGATGCTCTTTAAGCCTTTTTGAACTCCTCTTTGGGAGAAGTTTATCAGTCTTTCAAGGATTTAATCACTCACACCAGCTGATTATAATATGGTCACTCTAGTTTGTGTGTGTGTGATTATTTTTTGTCAGAATTGTATTATCCAAGTTGGTCCAATATCAATCAATTATAGTTCAGTTCTTTTTCTGTAATAATAAAAACCAAACCAAACCCCTTGTTACTGAGTTGATTCCAACATGCGACAACCCCACGTGTTATAGAATAGAACTGAGTCCCATAGGGTTCTCTTGGCTGTAATCTTTACAGAAGCAGATCACCAGGCCTTTCTTCTGTGGCACTGCTAGGTGGGTTAGAATTGCCAATTCTTCAGTTAGTAGTAAAGCACAGACCATTTGCATCACCCAGGAACCTTTCTGTAATAATGAACCCCGTGATACTTAGCTGGTGTTTAGGATGTGTCGCCAAGAATAGAGACAAATTTCTCTGCCTCCCATGCAGCTCGCTAAGCAAAGTCACATGACAGAATTCTGGCCAATGGTGTGTTAGTAGAAATGGTGCATGCAACTTCTGGATTGGTGCCTTTAGGCGAGGAGTATACAGTGCACCGTGCACTCTACCTTCTCCCCTTCCCCTTTTTTGCTGGATGGCGAGCCATTTTGGAACAGGTAATAATATTACGGTGATGACAGATCAACAAGATAGAAGGATCCTGGGACTGTTAGACACTTTGTAGCAGTCACAACACCAGCCCAGACTATTAAGTGAGAGAAAAAAGAACTTGTATCTTGTCTAAGATATTGCTATTTTAGAGCTTAGTCACTCAAGACCAAATGGATATCCTAGCTAACAGAGTTGTTTAAAAAAATTGAATCCATCCTCAGAGTAAAACAGCCTGCCATTACGATCACAAATATCCCAAAAGCTCTATGAAAAGCAATTCCAAAGAGGAGCTGTAGGAAATGTCCTGACCCCCGGAGTGCCATCAAATTGTGTGTTTGTCATCCATGTGAAAAGGATAGTAATCATATGGAGAGGTACATGTTAGTATGCGTTTAAAAAGAATCAGTTGCTCTATGTTTTCACTGTATGAGTAATGACACCTCTCAGCAAATGTAGACCATGAGTGTAAGCTATGTCTGAACACACCTGTGTTAGAATGTCTGTCATAACCAGGTGAGGGAGGAAGGAATTCAGGTTACCTCCACCAGATAAGCAAGGAGACTGATGCCTGTGGAATTTCAGAACTTTCTCCATAATTGTCTCAGTTATCTAGCGCTGCTATAACAGACATACACACATTCGTCACAGTAAAGTAGGCTGAATATCCAAATTCAGGGCGTCAGCTCCAGGGGAAAGGCTTTGTCTCTCTGTCAGCCTTCTCATCAATCTTCCCCCGGCCATGGAGCCTCTCAGTACAGGGACTCCAGGCCCTAAGTGCACGCTCTGCTCCCGACACTGCTTTCTTGGTGATATGAGTCCCCCTCACCCCCATCTCTCTGCTCGCTTCTCTCTTTTGTGTCTCAAGAGATTGCCTCAAGACACAATCCAATCTTGTAGATTGAGTCCTGCCTCACTAACACAACTGCTGCCCATCCTCCCTCATTAACATTATAGGGCAGGATTTACAACAGGTAGGAAAGTTGCACAGTACTGGGAATCATGGCCCAGCCCAATGGATACACACGTTTTTGGGGGGATGTAATTCAATCCATGGCAATAATATGTTAAATCTCTTAAAATTTCCATCCAGAATATGCCAAGCTGCCAAGCACTGCTTTTTGTTGTTAGCTGCCATAGAGTTGGCTCCAACTCATGATGACCCCACGTACAACAGAACAAAAAGTTGCTGTATCCTATGCCATCTTCATGATCACAAGTATGCTCAAGTCCATTGTTATGGCCACTGTGTATTCTGAGTGCCTTCCAGCCTGGGGGGATCCATCTCCCAGCATGGTATAGGACAGAATTCTGTCATAATCCATAGGATTTTCATCAGCTAATTTTTAAAAGTAGGTTACCAGGCCTTTCTTCCTAGTGTCTCTTAGTCTGGAAGCTCTGCTGAAACCTGTCCACCACGAGTGGCCCTGCCAGTATTTGAAATACTGATGACACAGTTTTCAGCATCACAGCAACATGAAAGCTGCCACAGTATGACAAGCCACGCACCACCAAACTTGTTGCAGTCCATGTTGCCCTGACTACTTGTCTTAATTACCTAGTGCTGCTATAACAGAAATACCACAAGTGCGTGGCATTAACAAACAGAAATTTATTCTCTCACTGTCTAGGACACTAGAAGTCCAAATTCAGGGCACTAGCTTCAGGGGAAGTCTTTCTCTCTCTGTTTGCTTTCGGGGGAAGGTCCTTGTCATCAATCTTCCCCTGGTCCAGGAGTTTCTCATCAAAGTGACCCCATGTCCAAAGGACAAGCTCCGTTCCCCAGCTCTTCTTTCTTAGTGGTAGGAGATCCCTCTCCTTGCTGCTTGCTTCTCTCTTTTATATCTCAAAAGACATTGACTCAAGATACACCTTAATCCTGTAGATTGTGTCCTGTCTCACTAACATAACTGCCTCTAATCTTGCCTCTTTCACATCTTAGAGTTTAGGATTTATAATACATAGGTAATTACATCAAATCACATAATGGAGGACAGCCACACAATACCGAGAATCATGGCCTAGCCAAGTTGACACACATTTTTGCAGGGCACAGTTAACCTATGATACTCCTAAAAGGTAAGCAGTATGTATCTTCTCATAAGTTGTTTTGATTGTTTTCATCTTCTTCTGATCCTGTTCAATCAATTGAACATGGAATTCCAGTTTCCAGTATGGATTTACTATTTCAAAAACTGGGGGAGCACCAGAAACAGGGCTGATAGTCAGGGGGTCCACAGTGGGAAGGCCTGTTGAGTTGTCAGCTGTCTGTGTCTGTACTGGTATTGATCGGCGTTCTCATCACTCTAGTTGTCATGAATTTTGAGTACCTTCAATATCTTTGGCATTCCTAGGAGGTGCCAACATTTAACAGGCTGTCAGCTGCTAAACAAAAGGTTGAATGTTCGAATCCACCCAGAAACACCTCGGAAGAAAAGTCTGGTGATCTACTTCCATAGTATCAGCTATTGAAAACCCTAGTGACCATAGCTCTACTCTGAAACAAATGGGGTTACCATGAGTCAGAGATGACCCAGTGGCAACTTTTATTTTAAAAGAGGGCTTTTAAAATAATTTTGGTAGTTTTTTTCTCCCTCTTGTTTGTTTTTTGGTATCAGAAAAGCTAGGGTGAAGTCCTAGGTCTTTTTGTGGTTGTTGTTCAAGCTTTTCAGTGGGGAAGCTTTTGAATATATACATAAATATA
The DNA here is from genome assembly GCF_030014295.1 of Loxodonta africana. NCBI lineage: Eukaryota > Metazoa > Chordata > Mammalia > Proboscidea > Elephantidae > Loxodonta > Loxodonta africana. Next base: position 19,785,965 of record NC_087343.1, read on the forward strand.
GAGAAAATAGCACGACGAATTTCCAGCTTCAGCAATTTTGTTTCGTCAATAACCACCATTCTCCATCCCCCAGACTATTTTAAAACAAATCCTGAGCAATCTTATCACTCCACACAGAAATGTTTCAGTGTATCCCTCTACAGTGTGGAAAGTAGAAAGTGAATTTGAACTTACAATGAGGAGAATATTTCTCCTATTCTTTGCAAAAAATGCAGTTTGGATTCTACTCTACAAAAAGACAAATTATTAATGTGCTTTTCCCTTTGGCTCACATTTTTCTGCCTCCAGAACAAATCCAGTCATGACAAATCACTTGACTTTCCTCCAGCCTACCCTACCAGCTGCTTAAAGGAAGTCAGGAAGGAACTGTGCTACATCGGTTCCTTTAAAAAAATACATGTAGTCCCCTTTCACACAGTTAAAAAAAAAAAAAAATGAGGCAGTTCTCACGTTGTATAAACAAACAATAAAAACCAGTAGCCTTTGGGTCAATTCCAGCTCGTGACAACCCCATGGGTGTCAAAGTAGAGCTGTACTCCATAGGATTTCCAATGGTTGTGACCTTTCGGAAGTAGATCACCAGCTCTTTCTTTCAAGGATCCTCTGGGTGGACTCGAACAGGCAAACTTTTGGCTAGTAGCTGAGCACTTAACCGTTTGTGCCACCCAGGCAGTCTTGTTTACATCTTACTTTAGCCGGGTCAGGTCAGTCCACTGCCACCATGTGGACTCCATCACAGGATGTCGAGGTCCTGACACGAATCTGCAAGTCCATTCCCTATCCTCTAGCCCTTCCTGCAGTCAGCTAAAGGGTCATGGGTCTCAAATACCATGCTCATCATGTCCTTGCTCTCCCTCCAGAACCCACATGGCTCCCTACTGCCTAGTAGTCTCCTATCTGACTGCTTGCTTGAAAGAGTCTCTGCTGGTTGTGACTTCCATTCATATCCATACATATCTGCGCTTCTTGTTTCCAACCAGGTCAAGCTCTTAACTGCAACAGCTGCTGTATTTTTACACAAATAACACACATGCTATGTTTTCCATCAATGGCGCAACCCCCTCACGCATTATTTTCCTAGGTGCGATAGGCAAGTTATATGTGTGTGCATGTCATTTACGTGGGCGTGTTATTTGTGAAAACACAATACACATTCTGCTCTTTCTATTGCCACTGTTTGTGCAATGAACAGCTGTTCCCTAGTGTGCAATTTTCTCCTTTGGATACAATTTTCCCCTTTGGGTGTAAATTTTCCCCTTTGGATGGTGACAAATAACTAAACCAAAAATTTTACCTCAATTAATTATTTAATAAAGGATACCACAGGTAAGAGTTGATGCCTTTGAATTACGGTGTTGGTGAAGAATATTGAATATACCATGGGCTGCCAGAGAATGAAAAAGTCTGTCTTGGAAGAAGTACAGCCAGAATGCTCCTTGGAAGCAAGGATGGGGAGACTATGTCTCGCATGCTTTGGACATGTTATCAGAAGGAACTAGTCCCTGGAGAAGGACATCATGCTTGGTAAATTAGAGGGTCAGCAAAAAAGAGGAAGATCCTTAATGAGATGGATTGGCAGAGTGGCTGCAACAATGAGCTCAAACATAGCAACGATTGTGAGGATGGCACAAGAGCGGGCAGTGTTTCGTTCTGCATAGGGTCACTATGAGTTGGAACTGACTCTACGGCACTGAATAGCAACAACACAGGTAAGAGGAGCCCTGGTGGTGCAATGGTTAAGTGCTTGGCTGCTAACTGAAAGGTCGGAGGTTTGAACCCATCAGTCACTCCGTGGTAGAAAAGACCCGGTGATCTGCTGCCATAAAGGTCACAGCCTAAGAAACCCTATGGGACAGTTCTATTCTGTCCTATCGGGTCGCTCTCAGTCGATATCGACTCTAGGGCACACAACAATGATTGTTGATAAATTATTCATTTGGGTCCAGAATCAAAATACGGGTATTGTCACATTAAAAGCTTTAATGAGTGGAAATCATATTTTTACACCAGACTGAAGAAAAGAAGAATGTTTACTTACTAACCTTATTATAGCAAGCTTTGCTTTATTAGTTTGGCTTTGTAAGTGTAGTTCTGTGAAACATAATTTGACACATAAATTACCTAAAATTGTACAGTGATAATTTCTGGCGTGTTATGAAAAAATAGGTCTCAGAGGCAAATGTTGAAATGGTAAAATTTTGGATATACTGGGTCAAATAAAACGCATTGCTAAAGTTAATTTCACCTGTTTCTTTTTACTTTTTTAACGTTGCTACTGTAACTTTTAAAATTACACAAATGGCTTGTATTTGTGACTCACATTTTATTTCTGTTGGTGCATGCTGTTCTAGAGGGGTGGGTGTGGCAGGGTAGCGAAGGTGAAGCTATTGAGATGTCAGGGTGGGTGGGTCATGTACACTTATGTTGAGATCACCTGGAATAGTGCTGGAGAAAAAGACCACGAGCCAGGTGGGAAAACCCCAGGGAATGAGGATGTCTTAGGATGTCAGTGGATGACTACAAACAGGAAAGGCAGCGGGTGAGGGATTCTGATGAGGAATTTAGGGACTTTTTAGGGCAAAGAGAGAAGACGTTGTCTGAAAGTGGTAATGAGGAGAAAAATGTCTCCAGCCCCACCTCCAGCCATGAGGTATATTGTGTGTGGGAGAAAAGCAGTGCCCTGTGAGTAGTTATAGAGGAATCCAGGCCCTTAGGGGGTGAGTTTCCATTAGATCTAGAAGCCAAAGGACCATTCAAGGAGGAAATTGGAGATACGGGATTTTGTTGATGGTAGACCAATAGTGCCAGTGAGGGGCAGGTTCAGACAAATGTGTAATTGGTTAGATTTGTGGATGGGTGGGAATTGGTGTCCTGGTAAAGATGGATGACCTGGGACACTTGGGTCTCTGATGGTACGTAAAACATGGTGATTAGGCTTGATGCATTCATGAAGTATATGGGAAATCAGGTCTAATTAACTCCCTCTTGGGCTTGGTGTCTAGGCATTCATGGGGGTGACAGAGGTGTTATCATTGTGTGGGGGGCATCACTGTGTGTCCTTCCCACAAACACAAGTGGCTTGCAGACTGGCTGAGGTCAAATGCAGAGAAAATTCTTATGAGCTGCCATTGGTGCCTAGGCTGTATTTTAAGAAGTGCTGTTCAGGTTGTTTCTGACATATTTGCTTAGCATAGTGGGTTGAATAGTGTCCCCCCAAAATTCATGTTCACCCAGAACCTTACAAGGTGATATTTTCTGGAAATGGGGTCTTTGCTGATGTCATTAGCCAAGGATTTCAAGATGAAACCATCTTGGATTTGGGGTGAATGCTAAATCTAATGAGAAGAGAACATAGAGACACACAGTTAAGAAGGTCATGTGAAGATGGAGGCAAAAACTGGAGTGATTCGTCTATGAGCCAAGGAACACCAAGGATCATCAGCTAGGAGAGAAGCACGGAATGCCTTCTCCCTCAAAGATTCCAGAAAGAACCACCCCTGCCCACACTTCGAACTACAACGGAATACATTTCTATCGTTTTAAGGCACCCAGTTTGTATAATTTGTTACAAACTGCCCAAGAAACTAATGTACTTGGTAATAAGTTTAGTGAGGTAAGGGATTTGAGTGTCAGTGTTGTATTCTGAGAGTTACCCGTGATACTAGGCATGTTGTCTGCAGTTAACAAACATATTTTGAATTATTCCAATCCCTCCTTAAGTCTATGGGCACAAAATTTTTCAGACCCTTAAACTGGCAATATAAGGGAAAATATTCTCAGGGAGTCATTTCTCTTCATTTCCCTACTCTAACATGCATGATGGGATTGACATATGTTGACAATAACCAATATTGTTTCAATCCCCTGGACACGTGAAGATAAATCCCTTAAAACACCTCATTTCTCCCCATTAGTCTTTCTATTGCGTTTGCACAGCTGAGGAACCTGCGTGTATTTTTATAAGTAGGTATTTTTCCATTGAGGTCAAGTGCCCTTATTACCTTGAGAAAAGTGAGTACAGGAATTCCATTAAAGTGCTGAGAAACGTTAACCTCCATCCACCCGAGCACTTTTACGAAGTCCATTTGTACTTCAGTATAGGAGAGGAGAATACAGCTGTAGTGGTGGTATTGACAAAGCCATTTTCTACCAAATGACCTCTTAAACTGCAATTTCTGGATATGGGAAATGGCAGCCCATGTAGGCTGACAGCTGGACTCTGTTCTCTTGAATGAAAGTACGCTTTTTACCACAACTTCATTGTTCACTTATAGGACTTCAGCATTATGAAAAAAATATTTACGAGATTTTTTTTTCTCATCAGTTCAGTTAGGTTCTCTCCACACATGCGTGCGCGCACACACACATACACACACACACACCCCCATACATGTACATCATACTCTTGTGGGCAGTTGGGGAGACCTGGAGAGCATCAGTCATTGATTAACCCAAAAAGGTTTGGGGGAAAACAAGACTGAATGACATAAAAGGAGACCCAGAATGCGTCAGCCCTGTAGGAGACAGCAATTGGGATGAAAGGAAGATGACATTCCTCGCCCAGCCTCATCCAAGCATGAACGTGGATATATTCACTCCAACTTGGTGCGCCCCCAACTGCCCTTCCTATGTTTGCTATTCTCCACTTTGAGGACACAAGGGAGAGTGGAAAGATAGGAAAGGGAATATAAACAGAGAAGAGAAGGAATGAGAAATGAGGCTGGGGCAGAGGGTAAAGACGAGGGGGTCAGATTTACTTTTTGTTTGAAATAAAACAATATAATAAAAGTCAAGAAAACTAAAGCTATGAGGTGATTTTTTTTTTCCTCTCCCAGCCTCTACTTTCCCCAAAAAGCCAAAAAACCCATTGCTGTCGGGTTGATTCTGAGTCATAGCGACCCGATAGGACAAAGTAGAACTGCCCCATTGGGTCTCCAATGAGCACCTGGTGGATTCGAACTGCTGACCTTTTGGTTAGCAGCTGTAGCTCTTAACCACTATGCCAAATGGCCAAAAGGTTGGCAGTTCCAATCTACCCAGAGGTACCTTAGAAAAAAGGCCTGGTGATCAGCTTCTGGAAGGCCACAACTGTGGCGACCCCCCTAAAAGGCAGCTTTACTCTACAACACATGGGGTCACCATGAGCCAGAATCAACAGCAACTGCTTTGGTTTGGTCTCTGTCTCAGGCATTGGTGACTGAGCAGCTGGCAGGGGGCCGAAGGCCATGTAAACCTGAATGATGGACATCTTGCTTTGATATCCTGTGCAAGAATGCCCCCAAATACCTGGTTCTAATTGGAACAGCAGGAATCCTTTACCCCCCTTTAGGTTTGGGAGCCTTGGGGTAGAATGAAGGAAACACAAGAAATGTTGATTTTATTGAATGTGGAATATACGCCTTTCTCTTCTGTCCCAAGCTTTTGGTTTTTGTTTTTTCATACTTTACTCTCACATCTGTTAAGTAATGACTTTTTAAAAAACAAACGATGCATTTGCACAAGAACATGAGAGCGAGCCTTTCAGAGCTGTCAACTGCGGAAGCTGTGTACCGATTCCACTGATGGAACGACAGCTAAAAGAGTTTTTCAGCTCCCTTCGCGAAATTGCTCTCAGACCCTGTGTCAAATTCTTTAGACTTGCTTCGTGGCAATAAGCCTTTAACCCTGGAGGATGGGTGAGTTTCCGGGTTAGACCTAGAATCAACAATGGAGTGTGGTGTGAGTTATTAAATTAGGTGATATCATTTTCTTAAAATAATATTTTATTGTGTTTTAAGTGGAAGCTTAGACAGCAATTTGGTTTCGCTTTAACAGTTTTTTTGTTTGTTTGTTTTGTTTTTTACAAATCATTCCCTGCCGTTGGTTATACTTTTACAATGTGTCAGTATTCTCATTATTTCCATTGTTTGTTTTGTTTCCAATGACCTAGCTACCCTTGCCCTCCTTGCCTTCTCATCTTTGTTTTTGGGTAAACGTTGACTGTTTGGTCTCATATAGTTCATTGTTTAAGGAAGCACATTACTCAGGGGTAATATTGTTCACTGTATAAGCCAATCTATTATCTGGCTGAAAGGTGACCTGCAGAAATAAATTCAACTCCAAGTTCAAAGACTATCTTAGGGCAATAGTCTTGGGGGTTCCTCTAGTGTCTATCGGTCCAGTAGGTCTGGCCTTTTTTAGAAATTTGTGTTTTGTTCTATATTTTCCTTCCATTCTATACAGACCTTCTATTGTGTCCCTGGTCAGAACAATCAGTAGTGGTAGCCGGGCACCATCTAGCTCTTCTGGTCTCAGGTTAGAAGAGGCCGTGGTTCATGTGGGCTGTTAGTACCACGGACTAGTTTCTTCTTTGAGTCTTGATTTCCTTCATTCTCTTTTGCTCCATGTGAGTATAGACCAATAGCTGTGTCTTCGATGGCCACTCGAAAGCTTTTAAGACCCCAGACACTACTCATCAAACTAGAATGTAGAACATTATCCTTGTGAACTACGTTACACCAGTTGACTATTTGTCCTCTGAGATTATGGCCCCAAGCTTTTTACCCAGTAAACTAATCCCAAGAGCTGTTTGGGTATGTCTAGGAAGCCTCGTAACTGTGCTGCCTACGTGCTTTATTAATATATGTGGACATATGTGCAGCACACACAAACGTGTATATACACACGCCTACTGTCTTATACTGTGCTACATCAGAAATACCACCAGTGGATGGCTTTAACGAAGAGAAATTTATTCTCTCACAGTCTAGGAGGTCCGAAGTCCAAATTTAGGGTGCCAGCTCCAAGGGAATGCTTTCTCTCTCTGTCGATTCTGGGGGAAGGTCCTGGTTATCAATATTCTGCAGTCAAGGAGTTTCTCAGTGCAGGGACCACAGGCCCAAAAGACGTGCTATTCTCCCAGCTGTTGTTTCTTGGTAGTATGAGGTCCCCCTGTCTATCTGCTCACTTCTCTCTTTCATAACTCAAAAGAGATTGACTTAAGACACGACCTTATCTTGAAGATTTAGTCCTGCCTCATTAACATAACTGCCACTAATTCTACCTCATTAACATGATACCAAAACAAAAACCCGTTGCTGTTGAGTCAATTCCGACTATAGGACAGAGTAGACCTGGCCCATAGAGTTTCCAAGGAGCGCCTGGCGGATTCGAACTGCTGACCTTTTGTTAGCAGCCGTAGCACTTAACCACTACACCACCACAGTTTCCATCCATTAACATGATGGAGGTAGGAATTACAACACGTAAGAAAACTATATCAGATGACAAAATGGTGGACAATCATACAATACTGGAAATCATGGACTAGCCGAGTTGACATACATTTTTTGGGGGGGGATGCAATTCAATCCATAACACCTACAGATACATCTTCTTTCTACTCTGCCTTAGTCTGGAAGTTCCACTGAAACCTGTCTTCCAAGGGTGATCGTGCTGGTATTTGAAATACCGTTGACAAAGCTCCCAGTATCACAGCAACACTAAAACCACCACAGTACGACAAACTGACAGACACTGACAACTAATACCCTGAGAAGCAGACTCTATGAAGAAGAACGTGGCATCAGGTTTGGAGGAAGACCCATTAACAACCTGCGTTATGCAGATGACACAACCTTGCTTGCTGAAAGTGAAGAGGACTTTAAGCACTTACTAATGAAGATCAAAGACCACAATCTTCACCATAAAGAAAACAAAAATTCTCACAACTGGACCAATAAGCAACATCATGATAAACAGAGAAAAGACTGAAGTTATCAAGTATTTCATTTTACTTGGATCTACAATCAATGCCCGTGGAAGCAGCAGTCAAGAAATCAAATGATGCATTGCACTGGGCAAATCAGCTGCAAAAAGATCTCTTTGAAGTGTTAAAAAGCAAAGATGTCACTTTAAGGACTGAGGTGTGCCTGACCCAAGCCATGGTGTTTTCAATTACCTCACATGCATACGAAAGCTGGACAATGAATAAGGAAGACCAGAGAAGATGCCTTTGAATTATGGTGTTAGTGAAAAATATTGAATATACCAGGGACTGCCAAAAGAACAAACAAATCTGTCCTGGAGGAAGTACAGCCAGAATGCTCCTCAGAAGCAAAGATGGCAAGGCTGCGTCCCACCTACTTTGAACATGTTATCAGTAGGGACAAGTCCTTGGAGAAGAACAGCATGATAGGTAGAGGGTCAGCGGAAAAGAGGAAGACCCTTAGCGAGATGGACTGACGCAGTAGCTGCAGCAATGAACTCAAGCACAATTGTGAGGAGGGTGCGTGACCAGGCAGTGTTTCACTCTGTTGTATATAGGGTCTCTCTGAGTCCAGCCGACTTGATGGCATCTAACAACAACAGCAGATACACCCATACACGCATGTGTACTTACTTACACCTGCCTTTCTATACACATATATGCATTCATGCCTACATACATAACCACACACCTATTTTTTTGGTTGTTTTTACTTGTTGTTGTAAAATTGTATGTTATACCATTTAACAAAATTGTTCCTTTTTCTTGTGTACTTCTTAGTGTCTTTATTTACTTTGGTCAAGTAGTGCTCACTTCACCCATATATGGTTTTATCATTTTCATCATCAAAAGTAGTGTCTAGTACTTAACAAGCGATTCCCTCTCCCTCTCCCTCCCATCCCCAGTAACCATGAAAGAACTTTGCTTTCTGTGTGTTTATGTATTTTAAACTTTTTATAATAATGGGACCATACAATATTTGTCTTTTAGGGATCGACTTATTTCACTCAGCATAATGCCCTCCAGATTCATCCATGTCGTGCGATGTTTCACAGATTCATTATTGTTTTTTATCATTGGGTACTATTCCATTGTGTGTATATACCATAGTTTCTCCATTCAGTGTTGATGGACACTTAGGTTGTCTCCATTTTTAGCTATTGTGAATAATGCAGCAATGAACATAGGTGTTCATGTCTATTCGTGTCACTGCTCTTATATCTCTAGGATATATACCTGAGAGTGGGATTGCTGGATCATATGGTATTTCTATTTCTAGCTTTTTAAGGAGGTGCCATATAGTTTTCCATAGTGTTGCATCATTTTATAGTCCCAGCAGCAATGTATGAGTTCCAGTGCTCCTACAACCTCACCAGCATTTGTTGTTTTCTGTTTTTTTGATCACTGTCATTTTTGCAGGGGTAAGATGTTATCTCACTGTAGTTTTGATTTGCATTTTTAATGGAAACCTGGTGACATTGTGGTTAAGTGCTATGGCTGCTAACCAAAAGGTTGGCAGTTCAAATCCACCAGGCACTCCTTGGAAACTCTATGGGGCAGTTCTACTCTGTCCTATAGGGTCGCTATGGGTTGGAATCGACTCGAGGGCAACAGGTTTGGTTTTTTGTTGTTGTTGTTGTTAAGGGGTAATGACCAAGAGCATCTCTTCGTGTATTTGTTGGCTACTGGGATGTCCTCTTTGATGAAGTGTTTGTTCATGTTTTCTGCCTATTTTTTTTATTGGATTGTTTATCTTTTTGTTGTGGAGTTGAAGTTTTCTATATATTTTAGAGATTAGACTTTTATCGGATATGTCTTTACCAAGGACTTTTTCCCAGTCTGTAGGTTCTTTTTTTACTCTCTTGGTAAAGTCTTTTGATGAGCATAAGTACTTAATTTTTAGGAGGTCCCTGTTATCTAACTTACTGCCTGTCATTCATGCATTTTTAGTTTTGATAGACTATTTATGCCCTAGTCTTGACTGTATGTTATCTTCCAGGAACTTTACAGTTGTAGCTTGAACATTTAGGTCTTTGATCCATTTTTAGTTAATTTTTGTGCATGGTGTGAGGTATTGATTGTGTTTCATTTTTTTTGCAAGTGGATATCCAGTTTTGCCAGCATCGTTTGTTAAAGAGACTGTTTCTTCCCCGTTGAGTGGAACTTGAGCCTTTGTCAAAGATCAGCCACCCGCAAATGGATGGATTTACTTCTGCATTCTAAATTATATTCCATTGGTCTATGTGTCTGTCATTGAACCAGTACCAGGCTCTTTTGATTACCATAGCTATATAGTAAGTTTTGAGATCGGAGCTGAGAGGCCTCCTACTTTGTTCTTTTTCTTCACTGTTGCTTTAGCTATTTGGGGCTTCCTTTCTTTCCATATGTGGAAACCCTGGTGGCGTAGTAGTTAAGTGCTAAGGCTGCTAACCAAAGGGTCAGCAGTTCAAATCCGCCAGGCATGCCTTGGAAACTCTATGGAGCAGTTCTACTCTGTCCTATAGGGTCGCTATGAGTCGGAATCGACTCGACAGCGCTGGGTGGGTTTTGTTTTCTTTCCATATAAAGTTGGATATTAGTTTTCCATTTCATTGAAGAATGTTGTTGGGATTTGTATCAGGGTTGCATTATATCCATAGATAGCTTTTGGTAGTATTGACATTTTCACAATGTTAAGGCTTCCAAAGCACGAGGTTGGAATGTTTTTCCATTCATGTAGATCTCTTTTAGTTTCCTGCAGTATTGTTTCATAGTTTCTGTTGTGTAAGTCTTTTACATCCCTGATTAGGTTTATTCCTAGATATTTTATCCTTTTGGAGGTTATTGTTAATGGTATTGTTTTCTTGATTTCCTTTTCAGAGTCCTCCTTGTTAGTGTGGAGGAATCCAGTTGATCTTTGAATGTTGATCTTGTACCCCGCCACTTTGCTGAATGCTTCTATTAGTTCCAGTAACTTTCTTGTGGGGTCTCTAGGTTTTTCTATGTATAGGATCATGTCTTCCATGAATAAAGATAGTTTTAGTTCTTCCTTTCCAATCATGATACATTTTATTTCCTTTTCTTACCTTATTTCTCTAGTTAGGACTTCCAATACAAAATTAAGAGTGGTGATAAAGGGCATCCTTGTCTCATTCCCATTCTCAAGGGGAATGCTGTCAATCTTTCTCAGTTGAAAATATTGTTGCCTGTCGATTTTGAATATATGCCCCGAATTCAGTTGAGGATTTTCCATTCTGTCCCTATTTTGCTAAGAGTTTTTATAAGGAAAATGTGTTACATTTTATCAAATGCTTTTTCTGCATTGATTGAGATGATCATATGATTCTTTTCCTTTGCTTTATGTGGTGAATTATGTTGATTGGTTTTTTAATGTTGATCCATCCTTGCATGCCTGGCATGAATCCCATTTGATCAAAAATCATGATGTATTATTTTTTTTATATGCTGTTGAATTCTGTTGGCTAGAATTTTGTCGAAAATTTTTGCATCTGTATTCATGAGGAATATTGGTCTGTAACTTTCTTTTTTATTGGTGTCTTTGCCTGGCTTTGGTGTGACAGTTGTGCTGGCTTCATAGAATGAACTAGGGAGCATTCTTTCATTTTCTATGTTCTGGAATAGTCTGAGTAGAACTGGTGTCAAGAATTCTCTGAATGTTTGATAGAATTCTCCAGTGAAGCCATCTGGGAGAAGACTTTTTTTGTTGACCTTTTAATTTCTTCTCTTGCTATGAGTCTGCACAAATTTTCTACCTCTATTTGTGTTAGTTTAGGTAGGTAGTGTGTTTCTAAAAATTTGTTTATTTCTTCTAGGTTTTCAAATTTGTTGGAGTACAGTTTTTATAATATTGTTTGTTCTATTGTAATGTCACCCATCTCATCTCTTCTTTTGGTTATTTGCATCTTCTCATTTTTTTCCTTTGTCAGTTTGGCCCCAACCAAATGCGAGGGGGAGAAAAGGCTCTCTAGTGTCCAGTCAGGTGGGGGATCTCCAAGCCGTCACTCCAGGATAAAAAGTGCTAAGCAGTGAATTCTACTTCAAATTTTTTTCTACAATTATATTTACATACTGTTTGAAAGATACAAGTACAAGGGTGTTCATTGTACCATTGTTTATAATGGCAAAAAAAAAAAAAGGAAACAATGGAGGCTCAATCAATAAAGGTCTTATTAATTAGTTATGATACATATATATACACACAAACTCTTCTCTCTATGAAAGGCAGTTCCCTGTGCTATCTCCATGAGCATCTTCAGTATGTAAGACAGAACCCATGTGGAGGACTTCTGGGTGGTAGCAGGCCAGTTCTGAAACTTTGGTTGTGTTTTACTTGTATGCAGGTCATGGTTTGAGAAGGTCTAAGAGCTGGAAGCAAACCATTTCAGAGCACCCAAGAGTGCCTGTGGAATTCACCACCTTTCTGATACTCAAATCATGAGTTTCTATCTTTAGTCTCTGTGTCTGAGGGAAGAAGAGAAATTAATAATAAGTTTTTTTTTTTTTTTTGGTTTTTTTTTTTTTAAAGTTAGAGCCATTGTCTTCTTTTAGTGAGTGGCATGAATGAGAAATGGGAGACTCTGCTCTTGACCACAGCCTGGGTGGCCACTGGAAAACGGTATCTTTGATGAATCTTGAGATGCACCCATTCTCTGTGCTTTGCGCCTTATCAGACATGTTAGCTCAGTGGGTAGGGCCCCTTACACCTGTGAATGGAATACAGTTGAGCATCATTACTCATGGATTCCTCTTTTTCAAAATCCTGATTTGCAAATTTGTGGTCATTCACAGACACATGCATGCCCAGTGGAGAAAAATTTGAGGTGCCCCAAGCACACATTCCCTGTTGAGGTAGAACAAGGCTGGTTTGCTATTTGCTAATTGAGTGTTTAAGGGAGCCCTGGTGGTGCAGTGGTGGTTAAGTGTTTGGCCGCTAGCTGAAAAGTTGGTGGTTTGAACCCTCAAGGTTCTCTGATGGAGGAAGATGTGGCAGTCTGCTTTCATAAAGAGTAACCAAAAAAAAAAAAAAAAAAATCCAAACCTGTTTCCTTCTAGTTGTTCTGACTCATAGTGACCCTATAGGACAGGCTAGAACTGCCCCCACAGGATTTTATCTGTTAAGATTACAGCCTAGGAAACCCTATGGGGCAGTTCTACTCTGTCCTACAGTGTCACTATGAGTTAGAATCGACTTGAGGGCAAAGGGTTTAGTTTTGCTTTGGTTAATTGAATGTGTGCTGGGACTTTATAGAATATACCACTGTGCCACCCGGGCTCCTTATAGAATGTAACTACTGCAAATAACAAGAATCACTCTTGTCGTTGTTGTTAGGTGCCGTCCAGTCAGTTCCAACTCATAGCGACCCTATGTACAAGAGAACAAAACACTGCCTGGGCCTGTACCAACTTCACAATTGTTATTATGCTTGAACCCATTGTTGTAGCCACTGTGTTAGTCTGTCTTGTTGAGGGTCTTCCTCTTTTTCACTGACCCTCTCCCTTACCAAGCATGATGTCTTTCTCCAGGGACTGATCCCTGCTGATAATATATCCAAAGTATGTGAGAGGCAGTCTCACCATCCTTGCTTCTAATGAGCGTTCTGGTTGTACTTCTTCCAAGACGGATTTGTTCCTTATTCTGGCGGTCCATGGTATATTCAATATTCTTTGCCAACACCACAATTCAAAGGCATCAGTTCTTCTTCAGTCTTCTTTTATTCATTGTCCAGCTTTCACATGCATATAAGGCAGATTGAGAACACCATGGCTTGGGTCAGGCTCACCTTAGTCTTCAAGGTGACATCTTTGCTTTTCAACATTTGTAAGAAGTCTTTTGAAGTATATTTGCCTAATGCAACGCGTCTTTTGATTTCTTGACTGCTGCTTCCATGGGTGTTGATTGTGGATCCAAGTAAAATGAAATCCTTGGCAACTACTGAAGAAGTATTAAGAAATCTCGTAGGCCTTCCTGTAGAAGCTTCTTATGGGAAAATCCCCTGCCTTAGATTATATTATTGTTCCTGGTTCCTCTCTGCCCTTCCTGTAAGAAGATGATACAGCCCTGCCTGCTGCCCTGTGACTTGCAATGTTTCCCTGTGGAAGGAGCTTACTTCTCTATCCCATGTGGCTTGTCCATTTGCTTTGCTTTGGCCAGTGGAATGTGAACAGAAGTGACTATGTGTCATGACAGGGTGAAAAACCTTAAAAGCCATCATGTGATTCCTCTCTTGTTCTTCGCCTTCTGCCACGAGAATGACATGTCCTAAATAAAGGCTGCTCTTTCAGTCTGAAAGCCCAAGAAATAAACCTTTGTCGTTGTAAGTGAGTGACATCTTGGGCTTATTTGTTACTGCAGCATACATGGCGAAAACTAACATCGTCTACTTCAGATACACCTTTCACACTATTTAGTCCACTGAAATATCTCCTTCCAGCTCTGGCTTCCAGTTCTGTGCATGTTCCACCAGCTTCATGCAAGTTTGACGTGATGGTACCTTGCTTAGGCCTGTGCACATCTCTCTTGATTTCTGCCTTGGGATGCTCTATCTCTGCAGCACGGGATGCCAGTGGAGTGCTCTTGCCCCTCTCGTAGGTGTGACTCAGAATTGCGAGGGGAGTTCCCTCCTGGCACTACTTTCCTGGTGGATGAGGTTCCCCTGTCTCTCTACCACAAATCCTGGTGGTGTGGCGTTTAAGTGCTATGGCTGCTAACCAAAAGGTCATCAGTTGGAATCTACCAGGTGCTCCTTGGAAACTCTGTGGGGCAGTTCTGCTCTGTCTTATACGGTTGCTATGAGTCGGAGTCAACTCGATGGCAATGGGTTTGGTTTTTTGGGTTTTGTCTCGCTGCTAGGTTCTCTCTTTTATATCTCAAAAGAAATTGGCTCAAGATACAACCTAATCCTGCAGATTGAGTCCTGCCTAATTAACATAACTGCAGATAATCCCACCCCATTAACATCATAGAGGTAGGATTTACAACACAGGAAAATCACATCAGAAGACAAAATGGTAGACAATCACACAATACTGGGAATCATGGTCTAGCCGAGTTGACACATTTTGGGGGGACACAATTCAATCCATAACAACAGTCTTGACTACATTTTTAGCCAGAGTAACAATATTTTATAATAAATATACCAAGTAACATCTCATTTGTCTGTAGCCTATGCAAGCGTTAATGAATTTTAAAGAAGTAGGCTGTACCCCATAGAGTGAATACAACTAGGTTTGCTCTTTGGGCAGGATACACAGAAGGCAAAGAGCTTTCATTTTCTTATGTTGCAAGTAGATAAAAAAATAGCATACCCAAAAGACCAACTTTCCTTGTGAGTCCTGTTGACAGGACCTGCCCACTTCAAAGACGAAGGCAGAGTTTTAGAACAAGTTGATGCACAAGCTACACAAGGATTCAGGCAGGGAGGCAAACCCCAGGGGTCCTTTGTCTTGGTAGACAAAGGGGCAAGCATTCCCTTTTCTATGCTTTATGTCAATACAATTTTATTTATCCTGTTTTTTTGTTTTTCTTTCTTTTTCTAAGTTTTTGGGGCTCTTTGCCTACTCTGTTGAATACAAGTTTTCATTTATTAAAAAAACATATTTAATAAACATACAGTCATAACTGCTATATAATTTTCTTTCATCACTGGAAATTGTTTTATGGTACTTTTAAGTTCTTTAGAAGAACTTTAGATAAATGTAGACTATTAATACCTTAAATACTGAATCAGTTTAAAGGCCCAAAATTTCAACAGGGATTTTAGAAAATATACTTAAACTAACATTAAAGAATAATACCATTTTTTTAATAGTAAGAATCTTAAAAAAAAAACTTGAAATATTTCCAATATTTCCCGGATAGTTTAAGCGGACTATTTTTACAAAGGCACATACTTTGTGACATTGTTAGATTTTTACAAGAACCATTTTCTAAAAACATGATTATTAAAATTATAATTTACCTTAAGTATAGTCCCAGGCTGACAATTATACACTCTCAAATATTTGCATAATAATAATTTATTTGACTTATTAAACAAATTTAAGGAGGTTCCATTTAATTTAGTCTTTGCACAGACACAAAATTTCCAAAATATTCTGTTTTAATTTTCCTTTAATGTAGCAGTAACTTACCCTTTCATCACAAAAGTAAGAATATATAGCCATCATTTAAAGTCCAAACTCACAAAATAATTTTTCAAATGATTTCTCTTCAGTGACTATATGATGTGAATCTTAAATTAAAACTTAGTAGCTAAAATTTGTTTTACCATGTGAAATTACAACCTTCTAATGCTTGGCTTGAAAGTCTTGATACAAAGTATTCTTAAATAAAACATTTCCAATTTGTTACTGCCTCAGATAGGTTGTTTTCTTCCCAGTCTTTGTGCCCCCAATAAAGAGACACCACTGCCCAATTTATAGAATTGGCAAACTCTACCTTATCTTTTAACCCTATGGGGCAGTTCTACTCTGTCCTATAGGGTCACTATGGGCCAAAATCAACTTGATGGCACACAACAACACCACCCCATCTTTTAAGATCCAATTGAGATGTTTTCCCAAGGTATGCTGGAGCCGGTTTGTACAGATTTACAAGAGCTATTGGAGTGGCCAGTTAGCTCAGTTGGTTACAGCACGGTGCTAATAATGCCAAGGTTGTGGGTTCAATCCCTGTACAGGCCATAGATGTTTGCTTGGAGCCTTGGTGGCATGGTGGTTAAGAACTACTGCTGTAAACCAAAAGGTCTACAGTTCAAAGCCAGCAGCCACTTCTTGGAAACCCTATACTCTGTCCTTGAACGTCTGTATGAGTCAGAATCAATTCAACAGCATATATATATAACAATAAAAAAAGAAAAAGACCCACAAATTTATTATCTTACCATTCTAGAGGTCAGAAGTGTGAAGTGGGTGTTACTGGCCTAAAATCAAGGTGTTGGCAGGGCTGCATTCCTTCTGGAGGCTCTAGGGAGGAGCCTTTCTGCCTTTTTCAGCTCCCAGAGGACGTGTATGTTCCTCGACCCCTCTCCATTCCTTAATCTTCCACACCAGGAGTGCAGCAGTGTCTTTAAATCACCTTCCTGCCTCTGAGCCCTGCTTCTGTTGCCACATCTCTTTTGCTTTTCTGTCTGCTGCTTCCTTGTTTTGGCCCGACTGGGGAATCCAGGATAATCTCCCTATTTTAAGATCCTTAGCTTAATCACATTTGTGAAGCCCCCCTCTTCTGTAGGAAGTAACATATCCTCAGACTCTGTGGATTAGAACATGGATGTATCAGGGGCCATTGTTCTTCCTTCCACATTTGGCCCACTAGGGCTTCTGGGAACATGGCAACAGCAGGGTAACTTTTCAATCTCTCTGGATCTTGCACACAAAAAAAGACCAAATTAATAATAAAACTAAAAACCAAACAACACTAGTGTATGAGGTATCCCCATGAACCCCAAAATACACTCAGTGAGGGCAAATCAATGATATTCGTAGTGGTGTCTGGACAGGAACACGCAGAGGTAAGCAAAAGGACAGGGTCTGATGGACCTGCGAATCTGTTACCATGGAGTCGATTTCAACTCATAGTCACCCTATAGGACAGAGTAGAACTGCCCCATAGGGTTTCCAAGGAGTGGCTGGTGGATTCAAACTGCCGATCTTTTGATTAGCAGCTGAGCTTTTGATCACTGCATCACCAGGGCTCCACGGACCTGAGAGTACCCCAAAATATCCAACAGATATTCCCTGGAAAGCAATGCCGGTCAGTCTGAGCATAGTCACTAATACTGGGAGTGAGGGTGGGGATAGGAACGGGCTCCCTCTCCAACCCCAGGGGAGCCCCAGACTGCAAAGAAGGAACTGACAAGGCAGGAGCTCCTTTCTAGGACAGCGCCCCACACTGACGAGAAACTGCCAGGAATGAAAAAGGAATTGAACAGGGTAGGGACAAGAGAGATGAAGAAAAAAGAAGGCCCAGACCAAAGCGGAGAAAGGATCAGAGCCAGAGAATCTCAGAAATGAAGCCATCATATCTTTGAACGTCCTATATTTTATACTCTATCTCAGAAGTTGGAAAAGCTTTCCTGGATCCTACTTTATTATACCAGTTGCCACTGAGTCAATTCTGATTCGTGGTGACCCCATGCGTGTTAGAGCAGAACCGTGTTCCCCAGGGTTTTCAACGTCTCATTTTGCAGAGGTAGGTTGCTAGACCTTTCTTCCGGGATACCTCTGGGTGGGCTTGAACCACCAGCCTTTCAGTTAGCAGCCAAACATTTAATGGTTCCATTCATGCCACGATTTTAAAAGTACAGAAAAACTAATTTAATATAAAAATAAGCAATAAAAAATATCAAGGCCAACTCCCATACAAATTTATCATAAGGAAAAATGGAATGAGGAGCAGAATAACATTTTCATAGGAAATAAAAACACATCCTACAGACATGCCACAGCACCGATCAAAACTGTTGCCTACAACTCTAAAATACACTGGAAATGTTACAAACGTGAAATAAAATTAGAAAAATTAAAATTGAGGTGACAGAATTCAGGGAAGAATTTGAAATACAAGAAAGCATCATCTTGGAAACAAAGGCTAATTTAGAAGAAACACATCAGTGAATAAGCACAAGAGACAGTTTTTTAAGAGAAATAGAAGATGAAAAAAAGGTCATATATATGGTTGAAAGACCTGAAGCTCGCTCTCAAAAATCAGTCAACAAAAACCGCACGGATCACAATGGCCTAATCTGCAACTGATCATGGGGATGGTACAGGGCCAGACAGTGATCAGCTCTATTGTGTGTGGCGAGTGGGGTTGCCGTGAGTTAGGGGCTGGTTGAGTGGCAGCTAACAACAACACCACATATGTGTGTGCACGCGCGTGTGTGTGTGTGTATGTTGTTGTTAGGTGGTGTCGAGTTGGTTCAGACTCAGTGATCTTATGTACAAGAGAACAAAACACTGCCTGGTCCTGTGCCATCCTCACAATCGTTGCTATGTTTGAGCACATTGTTGCAGCCACTATGTCAATCCATCTCGTTAAGGGTCTTCTTTTTCGCTGACCTTCCTCCTTACCAAGCATGATGTCCTTCTCAAAGGACTGGTCCCTCCTGATAACATGTCCAAAGTATGTGAGACTCAGTCTCACCCTCCTTACTTCTAAGGAACATTCTGGCTGTACGTATCTGTATATACCGAGACAGAAGACTCCACAGTGCTGTGTTAAAAAAAAGTCTGTTTTCTTTGCTTGCCCCCACCCCCACACAGTGTTATATTAAAAATCCTGTTTGCTTTGCTGAGCTTCCTCCCTCTCCCCACTCCCACCCCAGCTTTGCATTTGAATCCTGTTTTTGCTTGGAGTCTCTATGTAAACCCAACGGCACCTGTGTAGTAGTAGTACGATAAAGAGTGTTGCTGACCTAACTTGTATGAACTCTCTACTTGTACACCCCTTAAAAGTAACTTGCCTGCCCACCCTTGGAAAGCAGTCTTAGCAGCAGTAGCTCAGACTGACTCCTTTTCCTTGCGCAACAAAATAAAGGTGTCTTTCTTATTCTCCCACCTCAGTCTCTTGTTTTTTAGCCAATACGAGCCATGCCAAGCAAGAGCCTGGGCTTTCCAGGTAACGTATATATAACTATGTATATGTATATAAATATCTATGTATATCTGTGTACATATGGCACAATGGTTAAGAGCTGGGCTGCTAACCAAAAAGCTGGCAGTTCGAGTCCTCCAGCCACTCCTTGGAAACCCTATGGGAGGGTTCTACTCTGTCCTATAGGGTCATTATGAGTCAGAATTGACTCGGTAACAACAGGTTTTATACATATATATATGTGTGTGTGTGTATATATGTGTATGTATATGTATATGTGTTTATATATATGTGCATATATATGTATATATGTCTATAAACAAAAAAAAAAACCTAACCCGTTGGCATCGAGTTGATCGTGACTCATAGTGACCCTATAGGACAGAGTAGAACTGCCCCATAGAGTTTCCAAGGAGCGCCTGGTGGATTTGAACTGTTAACAGTCGCAGCACTTAGCCACTACGCCACCAGGGTTTCCATATACATATACATAGATAGATAGGGATATACATAGATAGATACACACATAATCGATTTGTTTTTTCATTTGCCTCTTCAACAACCATTCTTAGATAACACATATTTCCCAAGAAATCCACCAAGTATGGAGGGAAGAAAAAGGAGATGAAGTCCTCCGAGAATTTCCATCAGGAAAGCTGTTCATCTCTTGTGATCCCTCATCTTTTTTTTACAGAAGACGCACATTAGATATTGTCAGAAGCCCTGTGCGTTGGCCGACAGGTCACGGGTACCCTTTTCCTTGTGAAGGACGTGGCCGATCACTGATAACCAACCCCTCCAACGAGTTTTCACACCTACAATCCAGGGGAGCTTAGGCGTCCTTCATGCAAAGGGAAATTGGCTGCCCCTCAGAAGAAAAATGAATGGACTATCTCATAATTTTATAAAAAGAACTATTTTCTTTTTTTCATTCTTTCTTTCTCTTCCTTCTGTCAAAGAGGAAAGTTGATGGCAGATATCTTGCCTTGATTTTGGGGGTTTCTTATTTACGAAACCAAATATTCGCTTTACAGAAATTCCTGACCAAAATTAACTCTGCCAGAGGTTTTTCTTTCAGCAAAGCCTTTCTTTCCTCTTTGAAGCCAGGCTTGCTAAATTTGAATTTCAAAAGATATAGTTGAGCGGAGGGGCAGAGACCACCTTGTTGATCTCAGTAAAAGGGAGAGGGTGGGGTTCAATCAATCATATTTAAAAAAACCCACTGCATCGAGTCGATTCCGACTCATAGTGACCCTATAGGACAGAGTAGAGCTGCCCCATAGAGTTTCCAAGGAGCACCTGGTGGATTTGAATTGCTGACCTTTTGGTTAGCAGCCGTAACACTCAACCACTACGCCACCAGGGTTTCCATCAATCATATTAAGATTAGCCAATGTTTGACCTTCTGTCTTTCTCCCCGCTCTTCTCTTTATAAGCCTCATTGTACTTAGCTGCGTTGAGCTATTTGCTTTTTCCGAAATCAAAATGGTCTCCCTAGATGCATCTAGAATAACTGCTCAGGTTAAACCTTATGTTCAATTTCATTGAGTTTTGATTATTTTTAACATTTCCTTCGTTTCTTTCTTTAAAAGGAAAAAATAGGATTTAAAACAAAAATCTCCAGATGTTTAAATTTCTATACTTGAACACCAACTCACAGCAACCCTATAGGACAGAGTAGAACTGCCCTATAGAGTTCCCAAGAGGTGGCTGGTAGAGTCAAACTGCCGACCTTTTGATTAGCAGCCGAGCTCTTAACCACTGCGCCACCAGGGCTCCCTGATAAAAACAAGGAAATATAATTTGACCCAATTTGGTACAGACAACAGGGAAACTTGCTTTAAAATCGTCACCTTTGGGGCATAGTATTTGTTTTGTTCAAATCTACAAATTAAAAACAAATGTAAAACCTTACAGGGTAAATACATTGGTGGAATTCCAGATTGTTCATAAATATCAAAGAACATTGACAGTGTCATAGTGGAATTGAACAATATACTGCCTAATCAAATATTCTGTTGATTTGAAGAAGTGCTTTGCCTGGTACATGTGAGAAGGTGAAAGCCTCTGTGCTTGCATTTGGCCAATTATTGCAATAGATTTGGGTGGAAAAGTTAATATGCTCACTGCTAACAAAAAGACTGGCTGTTCAAGGCCCCTCAGAGGTACCGTGGAAGAAAGACCTGGTGATCTGTTTGTTCGAAATCAGCCACTGAAGACCCTATGGAGTTCTACTCTGACTCACGTGGTGTTGCCATTAGTCAGAATTGTTTGGATGGCTACTGGTAGCTGTAATCTGAGTGAAAACACAAATACTAAGCCATTTCCCTCAAAGACAATTGTATTACACAGTCACAAGTGTGATAGTTGCTTTCCTCTTTCATCACCTGCTCCTGAAGCCTCTTTCTTTTCCCACTACTCTCTTCAAAGTGAAAAGAAGAATACACTCCATTTCATTCACGTGCAAATTCAGGATCAAAGAATAGGAAACTTTTTGGTTTTTGAGGTTCACTGTGATCAGCTCTCTTTGGCAATTACACAGAGTACTACAATGGGAAATGCAAAAATCTGGGGACCCGCTGAAGCTTAATTACTCTCCATATTTACTCTAATCCCTGCCTAGCCGCCTACAACCCTGCCTTAATTCATAGCTAATAGAGGTCAGAGTCAGGGTTAATAGCCTGCAGCTCAACATTCATTAAGTCACTCACTGATCATTAAAACATCCTGAAAGGGTTTTGTGTTGAAGTTTTAATAGCAGCAATATATGATGACTTGCTGGTCTCAAATACTAATGATGCTCTTATATGACAGTAAGGAAGTGCATCCAACAGCTGACATCAATCTTGATTACCAGTTCTACTCTCTCAACCTGACTTCAAAAAGAGTTTTTTTTAAGAAAGCTTTCAGGAAGATGAGGTTTCATTTTTGAATTTTCAGATCCAGGAGCGAATGCATCAGTCTTTGGGGTCATTAGCACTCCTGGGGCTGAGAGGGCCAGGTATGGGAAGCTGCCTTGGAGCTGGCCTGGAAAGTTCCTCTGATCATGGCACTTGATTCCATCCATTCAGCAGACATTAACTGAGCTCCTACACAGAAAGGCCCTGGATAAGGGATGTTGTTTTCTGCCACTGAGTTGATTGCTACTCATAGTGACCCTATAGGACAGGGTAGAAGTGCCCCCTAGGGTTTCCTACGCTGTAATCTTTATGGGAGCAGATGGCTAGGTCTTTTTATACTTAGGAGCAGCTGGTAGATTCAAACCATCAACCTTCCTGTTAGCAGCTGAGCACTTAACCATTGCGCCACCATGACGTTCTTAGGTAAGAAATACCAAAACCAAATCAAACCCATTGCTGTCGAGTCAATTCTGACTCATAGCAACTCTATAGGACAGAGTAGAACCGCCCCATAGAGTAAGGGATAGAGTAGCCAAAAATTAAGACAACTTGAAGTACTTACTGATGAAAGTCAAAGACTACAGCCTTTAGTATGGATTACACCTGACCATAAAGAAAACAAAAATCATTATAAATGGACCAATAAATAACATCGTGATAAGATAGATGGAGAAAAATATTGAAGTTGCCAATGATTTCATTCTACTTGGATCAACAGTCAATGTTGTCAAAACCCAAATGCATGGAGAAACACTAAAAATCAGTGTCACAGAATATATTTATTGTGAGCAAGGAAAGTATCAGGAAGGCACTCCTAAGAGGGGACAATGAAAACAAGATATATAGGTCATTGTCACGGTAATTTCTCAGAAGATAGCACTGAAGCACAGGGAAAGTTCCAGGGTCGGTGAGTGTAAACACAGAGTCACTAAGGACAAGCCATGCACTTCTCCGGCAGACTCTGGGGTTCCTGCTCCTGGAACCTGGCTGCACATAGATAATTCTCTAAAAGAGCCCAGTGCCTAAGGCCAAACCATCTCCACGAAGCTGCTTACCAGGCTTTTGTTGGACTTGCAGGTGACTTTAGGAAAACAGTTCCTTAAAGACTCATGGTTCACAAGGACACCTAAGGTCAGATGGCCTGGGTGGGTCACTCAACTCCATGGACCCAGAAATCTGGATTCTAGGAGAATTAAAACAGTTTCTCAATGTGCATGGAAGCAGCAGTCAAGAAATCAAACAACATATTGCATTGGGCAAATCTGCTGCAAAAGACCACTGTAAAGTGTTAAAAAGCAAAAATGTCACTTTGGTGACTAAGGTGCACCTGACCCAAGCGATGGTCTTTTCAATAACCTCATATGCCTGTGAAAGCTGGACAATGAAAAAGGAAGACCGAAGAAGAATTACCCATTCGAATTGTGGTGTTGGTAAAGAACGCTGACTACACTGTGGACTGCCAGAAGAACAAATCAATCCTAGAAGAAATACAACCAGAATGATCCTTGGAAGTGAGGATGGTGAGAGTTTGCCTTGCTTACTTCGGACACATCATCAGGAAAGACCAATTGCTAGGAAAGGACTTCATGTTTGGTAAAGGAGAGGGTCAGTGAAAATGAGGGAAACCCTCAATGAGATGAATTGACAGCACAACCACAACAATGGACTCAAATATATCACAGAAAATGGAGATGGCACAAGACCAGCCAACAATTTATTCTGTTATACATAAGGTCTCCGTAAGTCAGAGCCAACTCTTCGGCAAGTAGCAGCATCAACAATGGTTACATCCAAGTTGGGGGTGGGGAGGGAAGCGCAGGAGGCAGCTATAGGAATCTGGACGGGGGGAGGAGGTCAAAGGAGACACCTGCTTTATTTGTAGGGTTCCCGGCTATTTATCTCAAAGTTCTGAGAAAGATCCAACATCAAGTCTGTTGTGTTCCTGCCAAAAATAAATAACTTGAATCTAATCATGAGGAAACATCAGTCAAACCAATTTGAGGGCATTCTACAAAATAACTGGCCTGTGTTCTTCAAAAGGGTCAAGGTCATGAATACAAAGAGGAGCAGAGGAACTGACTAAAGAGACACGACAGCTAAATGTAATTCCTGATCCTGGATTGGAGCCTGGATTCTGCGCCAGCAACAAAGAATAGCTGTAAAGGACATTACTGGGATGATTGGAAAAATTCGAATGGTCTGTGACTTAAATGATAGTGTTGTGTCAACGTTAAAGTTCCTGATTTTGATCATTAAAAAAAGGTCTTTATTCTTAGGGAACACACATAAAGTATTTAGGGGTAAACTAAATGCTATAAGGTATCCTCCAGTGGTTCAGGAACTAAATTACACACACACACCCATAAACAGAACGTAATAAAGCAAATGAAGTAAAATGTTAACAACCGATGTATCTGTGTATAAGATATAGGGGAGTTCTTTGTAGTGTTAGTCCAACTCTCCTTCAAGTTTGAAATTTCTCCCAAAAAGGTGACCAAAAATGGTAATATATCTATATATTACCTGCATTAATTGTTTGTAGTATCTACATAGAAAGAAAGGACCAGGAATAAATATGTCAAAATGTTGACAAAATTAATTCTGGAGGTAGGAGTAAGAATGATTGGGTTTTTAAACATTTTTTGTGATTTTATGTTTTTCACATTTCTAAGAAAGGGAAAAAAAACATGGGGGACTTATAGGAGAGCAAGTTAAGTCCAAGTACAGGTGAAATTCCATGGGGGTTTTGGGGAATCAGGGTGGGGTCTGGACATCCTAGGGCTCATCTCTTCACTCAATATGTTTACAACTCAGAGCCATTCTAGACCCATGCTGCCTGTCCCATCCCAAACCAAACCCGTTGTTGTCGAGTCAATTCCCACTCATAGCAACTTTGACAGAGTAGAACTGCCCCTGAGAGTTTCCCAGGCTGTAATCTTTACAGAAGCAGGCTGCCACATCTTTCTCCCATGGAGTGGATAGTGGTTTGGGGCCACTGACCTTTGGTTAGTAGCTGAGTACTTAACCACTGTGCCACCAGGGTTCTTTCCTATCTGTCTAGGGCCTCAGAAATACTCGTCATGGCCCAGGTGTACAGCTTTCCACAGGGTTGTGACCCTAATTTGGAGTGCCCTTGAGTCCAAGAGTGAGCTCATCTCCAAGCTGTCTGCCTGTAGGAATGTTGAGGCAAGGAGGCCTAGGTGGCCCTGGAGCCAGGCTGAGGGACACTGGGGCAGGGTGACCCAGGGTCCCAAGACCCAGATGTAGATTCCAGGTGGGCAGGTCCCCTTGGTACTGCGGATACCTCGCCCTGGGAGAAGGTGTACACAGTCAAGATCAAAAAGGGCCCCGTAAATGCGAGAGGCCAAATGCAGGGGTCTGGGCTCCCTGGATCTAAGGGCAATATGATCCCTGGTAGTGACATAGGTCCAGACTCAGGTGGATAACAAGAATCTCATGCTCCTGCTGCTGCAGAGAAGTCCTGAGGTTCTAATCACGTCTCCCTGGGCCCACCACTTACTTTCCTTTATTCTTTCTTGCTTCCTTTCCTGCATTCTCTCTCCTTTATTTTTCTTCTTTCCCAACCTCTTCCTTTTACTCTAACATTTGATTCTCTTTCTTCCTCTCTTTTCTCCTTCACCCCATTGCTTAGACTTGCAACTTCCCCACAGGGTGGTGTTCAAAGTAAGAGGCTTCCAACCCTTACCATTTGCCTCATAGACTCACTTACATAATTATGGCTATCGTGTGGAAGAATCGTCATATGACAAAGGCTCCCAAGCCACAATTTATTCATCTTTTTATTGATTCACTCTTCTTACATCCCTTTATCAAGTACCAACAAAATACCAGCTTTTGGATGCATAGCGATAGAAGCACACAGACTCTGCTCTAAAAAACAGAGTAAACAAACCAACTACTCCAGGTCAGTGGGGCCATTACCTGATTGCAGTGTGAGCAAGGAGCTATAAAAGAACAGACTGGAATCCTGGAAAGATGACCCTGGCTGAGTCTTGAAAGGAGTTGTTTAGGTCAAGAGGGGAGACAGAACATTCAAGAGTGATGAAAACTCTAGATGTATAAAATGTCAATATCCATTATGGGAAAAGGAAGTCTTTCTGTGTGCATCAAAATGTGAATGTGGGATGGCAGAAGAAATGAGGGTCCAGAAATAATGAAGAATTTAATCAAAGAGAGCCATACACACACATGCTTGAGTGCAGGTTTTCCTAAAAAAAAAAAAAGAAACCCAAACTTGTTGCCATGGAGTCGATTCCGACTCATAGCGACCCTATAGGACAGAGTAGAACTGCCCCATAGAGTTTCCAAGGAGTGTCTGGTGGATTCAAACTGCTGACCTTTTGGTTAGCAGCCATAGCACTTAACCACTATGCCACCAGAGTTTCCAGGTTTTCCTAAAGGTGAAGGGAATTGGCCATCGGTGGATTTAAAATTTTTTTTTTTCCCAATACAGCAGATTGAGGGGGACCAAACTGCAGGCAGGGAGACCCTTTAGGAGGCTACTGGAATAATCCAGGCAAGAAGGGATGAGGGGCTGGAGAAGAGGAGATGGATTTGGTAGATATTAAGAAGGGGGTATCTATAGGACTTGATACCTGACTGGATGACAGGTGGAGAAGGTCAATGAGACAGAGAAGTAAAGAAAATTGTTTGGTTTGTTGCTTAGGCAGCTAAGGTGATTGTGGCACTAATCTTTAAGTTCAAGAACACAAGGGGAGGAAGAGGTTTGAGCAGGACAGGAAATTCGGATTCAGACACGTACAGTTAGAAATGCCTATTGGCCAGCCAAGCAGTCTATTTAGACGCCAATTTGATATATGGACCTGTACCAGACCACAGAGATGTGGTTGGGTCATGCCAACAAGTTGTTATTGTTGTTAGTTGCCATCAAGTCGGTTCTGACTCACAGCGACCCTACGTACAACAGAATGGAACTCTGCCTGGTCCTGTGCCATTCTCGCAGTCATTGCCATGTTTGAGTCCATTGTTGCAGCCATCATGTCAATCCACCTCATTGAGGGTCTTCCTCATTTTCAATGACCCTCTGCTTTACCAAGCATGATGTCCTTCTCCAGGCACTGCCCCTCCTGATAACATGTCCAAAGAACGTGAGACTCAGTCTCATCATCCTGGCTTCTAAGGAGCATTCTGGCTATGCTTCTTCCAAGACAGATTTGTTTGTTCTTTTGGCAGTCCATGGTATATTCAATATTCCTTGCCGACGCTATAATTCAAAGGCATCAGTTCTTCTTCAGTCTTCCTTATTCATTGTCCAGCCTTCAAAAGCATATGAAGTGATTGAAAATACCGTGGCTTAGGTCAGGTACACCCTAATCCTTAAACCAACAAGGGAGACAATTTTTAGAAGGAAAATAAGTTGGCAGTTACAAATGCTGGATAGAAAGGCTAAGACTCCATCAAATGTGCCGATTCAGAGATCAACAATGGAACCAGTGGGAACACTGAAGTGGAAGCTGAATAGGAGGTGAGAAAGTGGAAACAGGTGTGTGAAGACTACTCTTTTAAAACCCTTCCCTGACAGCCCACTAACTTCCAGAAATATCTGACAAGCAAAGTAATATTTAACAATGGTTTGGATAGCTCTTTGGAGAGTCCTGAAAATAGAGTCTGAGACACCCAGAGGAAGGGGGAAGAGCCATTGGCTTAAACTCCACAGCTACCTTATCCGTGTGTTTTCACTTAACCACTCTTCCTCAGTCTCCCTTCTATAAAATAGAAATAATTAGCACACTTGGCTTACAGATATAGTTGGAAGATTAAATTGTATTTATATATTGTGAAAGTGACAGTAAATTGGAAACAGATGCAAATATAAGTAATTATTATAAGTTGCTATTCCTATTAATTATTTACACAATAATAAAAGGACCTTGCTGCCATTATTAGTAGCCATTGAGTTGGCTCTGACTCATGGTGACTTTACGTAAAACAGAACAAAACTTTGCCTGGTCCTGCGCCATCTTCATGACATTCGTATGTTTGAATCCACCATGGGTGACCCTGCTGGTATTTGAAATACTGGTGGCATAGCTTCCAGCCTCATAGCAACACGTAGGCTACCACGGTAAAATAAATTGACGTAAAGAATCTTAACTTCTAAGAATCTGATCAACCTTTATTTCAAGTCTATTTTATACTTTTTATAGGTAAGATTTGGATTTATTTCATAACTTGGTATATCATAGGCACAGATCTTGGGAAACTTAGCCTGTAGAAACATTTTTAAACATTGAAGTGTTATTTCCAATTTTTAATGAGTTAAAAGCCATGTAAGTAGCCTTTCCTCTTTTCATATTTATGAATTCAGAACTATGGTAGAAAAAGTTCAACACAAAGCCCTACTGGCATTCTTAGCTAATTAGGATCAGCAGTCTTTTCAATAATTTGAACCTTTTGTCATCTGAGCACAAAAGTAGCCAGGTTTTCATGAGATGAAGTTACAGACTGTTCATTTTTTTTTTTTATTAACTTGTATTGAGCTTCAAGTGAACGTTTACAAATCAAGTCAGACTGTCACATATAAGTTTATATACACCTTACTCCGTACTCCCACTTGCTCTCCCCCTAATGAGTCAGCCATTCCAGTCTCTCCTTTCGTGACACTTTTGCCAGCTTCCAACTCACTCTATCCTCCCATCCCCGCTCCAGACAGGAGATGCCAACACAGTCTCAAGTGTCCACCTGATATAATTAGCTCACTCTTCATCAGCATCTCTCTCCTACCCACTGTCCAGTCCCTTTCATGTCTGATGAGTTGTCTTCAGGAATGGTTCCTGTCCTGTGCCAACAGAAGGTTTGGGGACCATGACCGCCGGGATTACTCTAGTCTCAGTCAGACCATTAAGTCTGGTCTTTTTATGAGAATTTGGGGTCTGCATCCCACTGATCTCCTGCTCCCTCAGGGGTTCTCTGTTGTGCTCTGTGTCAGGGCAGTCATCGATTGTGGCCGGGCACCAACTAGTTCTTCTGGTCTCAGGATGATGTAGGTCTCTGGTTCATGTGGCCCCTTCTGTCTCTTGGGCTCTTAGTTATCGTGTGACCTTGGTGTTCTTTGTTCTCCTTTTCTCCAGGTGGGTTGAGACCAATTGATGCATCTTAGTTGGCCGCTTGTTAGCATTTAAGACCCCAGACGCCACGTTTCAAAGTGGGATGCAGAATGTTTTCATAATAGAATTATTTTGCCAAGTGCCTTAGAAGTCCCCTTAAACCATGGTCCCAAAACCCCCGCCAAGGCTCCGCTGACCTTTGGAGCCTTCAGTTTATCCCGGAAACTTCCTTGCTTTTGGTCCAGTCCAGTTGAGCTGACCTTCCATGTATTGAGTATTGTCCTTCCCTTCACCTAAAGCAGTTCTTATCTACTAATTAATCAGTAAAAAACCCTCTCCCACCTTCTCTCCCTCCCTGCCTCGTAACCACAAAAGTATGTGTTCTTCTCAGTTTATACTATTTCTCAAGATCTTATACTAGTGGTCTTATACAATATTTGTCCTTTTGCCTCTGACTAATTTCGCTCAGCATAATGCCTTCCAGGTTTCTCCATGTTACGAAATGTTTCACAGATTTGTCACTGTTCTTTATCGACGCGTAGTATTCCATTGTGTGAATATACCACAGTTTATTTAACCATTCATCCGTTGATGGACACCTTGGTTGCTTCCAACTTTTTGCTATTGTAAACAGAGCTGCAATAAACATGGGTGTGCATATATCTGTTTGTGTGAAGGCTCTTATTTCTCTAGGGTATATTCCGAGGAGTGGGATTTCTGGGTTGTATGGTAGTTCTATTTCTTTCTTTTTTTTTTTTTTATGGTAGTTCAATTTCTAACTGTTTAAGATAACGCCAGACAGATTTCCAAAGTGGTTGTACCATTTGACATTCCCACCAGCAGTGTATAAGAGTTCCAATCTCTCCGCAGCCTCTCCAACATTTATTATTTTGTGTTTTTTGGATTAATGCCAGCCTTGTTGGACTGAGATGGAATCTCATCGTAGTTTTAATTTGCATTTCTCTAATGGCTAATGATCGAGAGCATTTTCTCATGTATCTGTTAGCTGCCTGAATATCTTCTTTAGTGAAGTGTGTGTTCATATCCTTTGCCCACTTCTTGATTGGGTTGTTTGTCTTTTTGTGGTTGAGTTTTGACAGAATCATATAGATTTTAGAGATCAGGCGCTGGTCGGAGATGTCATAGCTGAAAATTCTTTCCCAGTCCGTAGGTGGTCTTTTTACTCTTTTGGTGAAGTCTTTAGATGAGCATAGGTGTTTGATTTTTAGGAGCTTCCAGTTATCTGGTTTCTCTTCGTCATTTTTGGTAATGTTTTGTGTTCTGTTTATGCCTTGTATTAGGGCTCCTAAGGTTGTCCCTATTTTTTCTTCCATGATCTTTATCGTTTTAGTCTTTATGTTTAGGTCTTTGATCCACTTGGAGTTAGTTTTTGTGCATGGTGTGAGGTATGGGTCCTGTTTCATTTTTTTGCAAATGGATATCCAATTATGCCAGCACCATTTGTTAAAAAGACTATCTTTTCCCCAATTAACTGACACTGGGCCTTTTTCAAATATCAGCTGCTCATATGTGGATGGATTTATATCTGGGTTCTCAATTCTGTTCCACCAGTCTATGTGTCTGTTGTTGTACCAGTACCAGGCTGTTTTGACTACTGTGGCTGTATAATAGCTTCTGAAATCTGGTAGAGTGAGGCCTCCCACTTTCTTCTTCTTTTTCTGTAATGCTTTGCTTATCCGAGGCTTCTTTCCCTTCCACATGAAGTCGGTGATTTGTTTCTCTATCCCCTTAAAAAATGACATTGGAATTTGGATCGGAAGTGCGTTGTGTGTATAGATAGCTTTTGGTAGAATAGACATTTTTACTATGTTAAGTCTTCCTATCCATGAGCAAGATATGTTTTTCCACTTAAGTATGTCCTTTTGAATTTCTTGTAGTAGAGCTTTGTAGTTTTCTTTGTATAGGTCTTTAACATCCTTGGTAAGATTTATTCCTAAGTATTTTATCTTCTTGGGGGCTACTGTGAATAGTATTGATTTGGTTATTTCCTCTTCAATGTTCTTTTTGTTGATGTAGAGGAATCCAAGTGATTTTTGTATGTTTATCTTACAACCTGAGACTCTGCCAAACTCTTAGTTTCAGTAGTTTTCTGGAGGATTCCTTAGGGTTTTCTGTGTATAAGATCATGTCATCTGCAAATAGAGATAATTTTCCTTCTTCTTTGCCAATCCGGATGCTCTTTATTTCTTTGTCTAGCCTAACTGCTCTGGCTAGGACTTCCAGCACAATGTTGAATAAGAGTGGTGATAAAGGGCATCCTTGTCTGGTTCCTGTTCTCAAGGGAAATGCTTTCAGGCTCTCTCCATTTAGAGCGATGCTGGCTGTTGGCTTTGTATAGATGCCCTTTATTATGTTGAGGAATTTTCCTTCAATTCCTATTTTGGTGAGAGTTTTTATCATAAATGGGTGTTGGACTTTGTCAAATGCCTTTTCTGCATCAATTGATAAGATCATGTAGTTTTTGTCTTTTGTTTTATTTATGTGGTGGATTACATTAATGGTTTTTCTAATATTAAACCAGCCTTGTATACCTGGTATAAATCCCACTTGGTCGTGGTGAATTATTTTTTTGATATGTTGTTGAATTTTATTGGCTAGAATTTTGTTGAGGATTTTTGCATCTACGTTCATGAAGGATATAGGTCTGTAATTTTCTTTTTTTGTGATGTGTTTACCTGGTTTTGGTATCAGGGAGATGGTGGCTTCATAGAATGAGTTGGGTAGTATTCCGTCATTTTCTATGCTTTGAAATACCTTTAGTAGTAGTAGTGTTAGTGTTATCTCTTCTCTCAAAGTTCGGTAGAACTCTGCAGTATAGACATCCAGGCCAGGGCTTTTTTTTTGTTGGGAGTTTTTGATTACCATTTCAATCTCTTTTTTTGTTATGGGCCTATTTAGTTGTTCTACTTCTGATTGTGTTAGTTTAGGTAGGTAGAGCTTTTCCAGGAATTCATCCATTTCTTCCAGGTTTGCAAATTTGTTAGAGTACAATTTTTTGTAATAATCTGATATGACTCTTTTAAGTTCAGTTGGGTCTGTTGTGATGTGGCCCATCTCTTTTCTTATTCGGGTTATTTGTTTCCTTTCCTGTATTTCTTTAGTCAGTGTAGCCAATGGTTTATCAATTTTGTTAATTTTTTCAAAGAACCAGCTTTTGGCTTTGTTAATTCTTTCAATTGTTTTTCTGTTCTCTAATTCATTTAGTTCAGCTCTAATTTTTATTATTTATTTTCTTCTGGTGCCTGATGGATTCTTTTGTTGCTCACTTTCTATTTGTTCAAGTTGTAGGGACAGTTCTCTGATTTTGGCTCTTTCTTCTTTTTGTATGTGTGCATTTATCGATATAAATTGGCCTCTGAGCACTGCTTTTGCTGTGTCCCAGAGATTTTGATCGGAAGTATTTTCATTCTCATTGCATTCTATGAATTTCCGTATTCCCTCCTTAATGTCTTCTATAACCCAGTCTTTTTTTCAGGAGGGTATTGTTCAGTTTCCAAGTATTTGATTTCTTTTCCCCAGTTTTTCTGTTATTGATTTCTAGTTTTATTGCCTTGTGGTCTGAGAAGATGCTTTGTAATATTTCGATGTTTTGGATTCTGCAAAGGTTTGTTTTATGACCTAATATGTGGTCTATTCTAGAGAATGTTCCATGTGAGCTAGAAAAAAAAGTATATTTTGCAGCAGTTGGGTGGAGAGTTCCGTATAAGTCAATGAGGTCAAGTTGGTTGATTGTTGTAAGTAGGTCTTCCGTGTCTCTGTTGAGCTTCTTCCTGGATGTCCTGTCCTTCTCCGAAAGTGGTGTGTTGAAGTCTCCTACTATAATTGTGGAGGTGTCAATCTCACTTTTCAGTTCTGTTAAAATTTGATTTATGTATCTTGCAGCCCTGTCATTGGGTGCATAAATATTTAATATGGTTATATCTTCCTGGTCAATTGTCCCTTTTATCATTATGTAGTGTCCTTTTTTTTTTTTAGTGTCCTTTTTTATCCTTTGTGGTGGATTTAAGTCTAAAGTCTATTTTGTCAGAAATTAATATTGCTACTCCTCTTCTTTTTTGCTTATTGTTTGCTTGATATATTTTTTTCCATCCTTTGAGTTTTAGTTTGTTTGTGTCTCTAAAAGTCTAAGGTGTGTCTCTTGTAGGCAGCACATAGACGGATCGTGTTTCTTTATCCAGTCTGAGACTCTCTGTCTCTTTATTGGTGCATTTAGTCCATTTACGTTCAGCGTAATTATAGATAAGTAAGTGTTTAGTGTTGTCATTTTGATGCCTTTTTATGTGTGTTGTTGACAATTTCATTTTTCCACTTACTTTTTTGTGCTGAGATGTTTTTCTTTGTAAATTGTGAGATCCTCATTTTCATAGTATTTGACTTTATGTTTGTTGAGTTGTTACGTTTTTCTTGGCTTTTGTCTTGAGTTATGGAGTTGTTATACCTCTTTGTGGTTACCTTAATATTTACCCCTATTTTTCTAAGTAAAAACCTAACTTGTATTGTCCTATATCGCCTTGTATCACTCTCCATATGGCAGTTCAATGCCTCCTGTATTTAGTCCCTCTTTTTGATTATTGTGATCTTTTACATATTGACTTCAATGATTCCCTGTTTTGAGCATTTTTTTTTTAATTAATCTTAATTTGTTTTTGTGATTTCCTTATTTGAGTTGATATCAGGATGTTCTGTTCTGTGACCTTGTGTTGTGCTGGTATCTGATATTATTGGTTTTCTGACCAAACGATTTCCTTTAGTATTTCTTGTAGATTTGGTTGGGTTTTTGCAAATTCTCTAAGCTTGTGTTTATCTGTAAATATCTTAATTTCGCCTTCATATTTCAGAGAGGGTTTTGCTGGATATATGATCCTTGGCTGGCAGTTTTTCTCCTTCAGTGCTCTGTATATGTCATCCCATTGCCTTCTTGCCTGCATGGTTTCTGCTGAGTAGTCTAAACTTATTCATTCTCCCTTGAAGGAGAGCTTTCTTTTCTCCCTGGCTGCTTTTAAAATTTTCTCTTTATTTTTGGTTTTGGCAAGTTTGTTGATAACATGTCTTGGTGTTTTTCTTTTTGGATCGATCTTAAATGGGGTTCAATGAGCATCTTGGATAGATATCCTTTCATCTTTCATGATGTCAGGGAAGTTTTCTGTCAGCAGATCTTCAACTATTTTCTCTGTGTTTTCTGTCCTCTTTCCCTGTTCTGGGACCCCAATCACACGCAAGTTATCCTTCTTGATAGAGTCTCACATGATTCTTAGGGTTTCTTCATTTTTTTTAATTTTTTTATCTGATTTTTTTTCAGCTATGTTGGTGTTGATTCCCTGGTCCTCCAGATTTCCCACTCTGCCTTCTAATTGCTCGAGTCTGCTCCTCTGACTTCCTAGTGCATTGTCTAATTCTGTAATTTTATTGTTAATCTTTTGGATTTCTATATGCTGTCTCTATGGATTCTTGCAACTTATTAATTTTTCCACTATGTTCTTGAATAATCTTTTTGAGTTCTTCAACTGTTTTATCAGTGTGTTCCTTGGCTTTTTCTGCAGTTTGCCTTATTTCATTTCTGAGGTCATCCCTGATGTCTTGAAGCATTCTGTAAATTAGTTTTTTATATTCTGTATCTGATAATTCCAAGATTGTATCTTCATTTGGGAAAGATTTTAATTCTTTTTGGGGGGGGGGGTTGTAGAAGCTGTCATGGGCTGCTTCTTTATGTGGTTTGATATCGACTGCTATCTCTGAGCCATCACTAAGATATAAAAAAAAAAGTAGTGATTTATTCTATATTTGCTCACTGAGTCTTATCTTGTTTTGTTTTCTTTCAATATACGTGTATGGGCTACTAGATTGTGCTGTCTTGTTTTTTGTAGCCCCTGACATATGACCTATTACCAGCTGTTTTGGGCTGTTGCCAGATATATATGCCTGAGTCTATTCACTATTCTTGAGTAGAATCTGATTTTGGGTCATCAAGTGTGTGCTGCACCCTAACACCTAACCACCTCGAGAAGCAGTGGTGATAGTTGTGTGCACCAGATTCTATTAGCAGCTGGGGTTCACACTCCGGGGCGGGGGGCAGGATGCTGACAGGCTTCCCCCAAGTGTCAGTGATGTAGGTGTGTCTCTATTCCTATAGCACCTTGGTGGTAGGGCACTGCAGCTGTACCTTAGGCCCCCAATGCAAGTACCTCTACTGATTGGTAGGTGTCACCCTCCTTAGACCCCTCAGGCAAGAGGTTAGGTGGTCTGGGGGGAGCTTCAGCCCTCAGTTCCCTGTTGTGGGTCAGTTAGGGCTCTGTTGAATGAGCAGAGATATCAGACCTGGGAAACTTGTTTTTCCAGTAAATCCACTAAAAAAAATGCAGTCAGATCCCTATCAGAATTGCCTTTGCATTATAACAGCCACCTTGCTCCCTGTAAGGATGAAAGCTGGAGATTTGGATCATATATGCTTGGCTAGAGCTGGTTCTGTGTTTTTAGTCCAATTAGGGAAGGATTTTTGGTCCCTGGGTTTTTTGTGGTTGGGTTAGGAAAAGACCAAAAAAAAAAAAAAAATGGGGAAAAGCAAAGCCGCTGAGCTGGAGCCGTTCTCCCTCTGGCTCAGGAAATTCCAATGTTAACGAAGCCACCTGGGAAGGGGAGGGGAGAGTTCAGAAAAATAGGGGAGAGTAGCACCCCGGAATATAGCCAAAGTTGCTTATCTTGCTTGGGATGACTATTTTATCTGAGATTCCAGAGGGGCGTGCCGCCTATGTGTGCTGGCTGCGTGGAGATTGTCCCTGAGGGTCTGGCCCACTGAAGCTGTGGTCAGATCCTCCACTGCCAGTCCAAAGCCCAGCGTCAAGGTTCCCCTGCTGGGACGTTGCACTCCCGGCTCCAAAATCAGTCGCTGCCTCCCGGGGACTTCTCGTCCTGCCAGCCACGTCGCCGTGCTGCCCCCGCGAACAGGCTGGGCCCCCTCCCGGGGTTAGTTCAGGGGAGTAGGGCTGCGCCCCATGTTTGTGCCATGACCGGGTGCTGTGTTCAGCTCCCCTGTGCCCAGTCCAAACCCGGCGCCAAGGTTCCCGGCTGGGATGCTGCACTCCTGGCTCCAAAACCAGTCGCTGCCTCCCGGGGACTTCTCTTCCCACCAGCCACGTGGCCACGCCGCCTGTGTGACTGGCTGGGCCCCCTCCCGGGGTTAGTTCAGGGGGGTAGGGCTGCACCCTGTGTTTGCGCTGTGACCGGATGCCGTGTTCAGCTCTCCCCTGCGCCCAGTCCTAAGCCCAGCGCCAAGGTTACCTGACTGGAACGCTGGCTCCAGGCTCCGAAAACAGTCGCTGCTTTCCTGTAGTTGTTCGTTCTCCGTCTCTGTCACTCAGGTCAACTCTTTAAATATGTGTTTGTTGTTCAAGGTTCGTAGATTGTCATGTAGGTGATCGATTCACTTGTTTTTCTGAGTCTTTGTTGCACGAGGGATCTGAGGTAGCATCTACCTAGTCAGCCATCTTGGCCCCCTTCCTTCCAGACTGTTCATTTTTTAAAATAATTTTTCATTAGTTTTTTTCCCACTGAAGCAAGTTACTTTAAATTCATTAAAAATTAAATATATACATATATATATTCAAAAGAAAATAGGTGGCTGACAAGCATGACTTTCTACTTTCTAAGGACACACCACTGATGGGCCATAGGGTAGACCAGGGATATGGTGGATTGGTTCTTTGATGTGTCAGTGTTTGCAAGAGGATGGCATCTGTGTCCTGGATATGCACATGAAGAATGAACATTTCCAGCACTTAGCAACCATCTCTGCTCCTTTAGTGGTGTCATGTCAGTTCCATAACTTGGGTGAGATTCATCCAGAAAACATTTATTGCAGACTTACTATGAGCCAACAATGTGCTCAAGCATAGCAACAATCGTGAGCATGGCACAGGACTGGGCAGTGTTTCCTACTGTTGTACATAGGGTCACTATGAGTCAAGATCATCTTGATGGTACCTACAACAACAACAATGAGCTGGCAACATGCTCAGCTGCTAACTGAAAGTTTGGAGGTTTGAGTCCCCTCAGAGACACCTCAAGAGAAAGGCTTCGGTGATTTACTTCCAAAAAACAGCCATCGGAAGCTCTGTGGAGGACAGTTCTTCTGTGACATACATGCAGTCACCATGAATTGGCATTGACTCGATGGCAACTGGTTTACCATGAGTCAGGCATGGTCATAGGTGCTGGGGATCCTGCAATGGACGAAATAAGGCCTCTGCTGCCATGGAACTCACACAGAATATATTCCGTGTCCATGAGATGCTTAGTTTTCTGCTAGGCTTCAGTGACACCGTAATGATCAGGGTTGTCTCTCACACACACACACACACACACACACGTACACACCGCCCAGTATCCATATAACACTCGTGTAAAAATTCTTCCTTGTAAGGCATGATAAGATTTGAGGACTTTATCATATGAGCAATGAGAACTCTTGAGGTGAGTTGAAGCAAGGAAGGAAGGTACTCTTTGTTTGCATATTCTAAATGATGGGAAATGTATTTATAGGGAGATAGGATTGGAGGCAAGAGACAGGAGGGAGCTGCAACAGCCATCCACAGGAGAAACGAGGGTGGTCTAGACCAGACAGTGGTCCTGGCCACGGCACAAGCTGTGTGGGTTAGAGAAATATCTGGACAGTAGAATCCAAAAGGTTTAATGACTGACTGAATAAAAAGGAGATGGAGGCATCTGATCATTAGTCAAAATAGTCGAACTGCTTTGAGCTTAGAGATTTAATGTCCATTTCCATGGTATGTTCGCTTCCTCTGATGGTTTTATATCCATATAACCTCCACTGGTTTTAAATGGTTAATAATTACAGTAAAACCTGTGTAAGGCGGAAACCAGTCAAAGAAGGAGAACTCAAATATTGTCCACTAAAATGAGCGATAGAAAAATGGTAACACTACACCCTGTCAAAGGCGGAAAACTTGTGAGACCCAGAA
The DNA here is from genome assembly GCF_030014295.1 of Loxodonta africana. Classification (NCBI taxonomy): domain Eukaryota; kingdom Metazoa; phylum Chordata; class Mammalia; order Proboscidea; family Elephantidae; genus Loxodonta; species Loxodonta africana. The sequence continues at coordinate 19,824,292 of NC_087343.1, forward strand.
AAACAAGGCCACCCATTTGAGTTCCGGCTCTCGCATCTTTCACAGTATAATGTCATTAAGTGATTTCAAAATAGTTTGCAGGAATATGTTAACTGCACAGAATGTGTTTTTTGTTTTAGTTTTAAATAATGCCTTCCTGAACTCCCTTCCGGAAACTCTGGTGGCGTAGTTGTTAAGGGCTACGACTGCTAACCAAAAGGTTAGCAGTCCAAATCCACCAGGTGCTCCTTGAAAACTCAACATAGTAGTTCTCCTCCCTCCTATAGGATCACTATGAGTCAGAATCGACTCGATGGCAATGGATTTGGGGTTTTTTTTTTTTGGTTGGATTCCCATTCACACTTCCTACCATTTCTGTGAAGCTCTCACTTGGGGTAGTATTCTGACATTTGGGAACTAATTCTAATATGTTATTCCCTCCCACATGTGAAAATTAAAACCGAATAAACACAAATTCAGATATGGTTCAAGCATGCCCTTACCATAAAAAGAAGTTATTGAGAGCAATAGTCACAGATGAATGACCTATTTGTAAAAACCATTCACAGATCAATACCTCATATTAGAAAACTTTCAATTTTATTTCTTTACAATTCACTGTTTCCATCTTTAGTAAGTTTAAAAATAAATTTCTCTTAATGATAACAGCAAGCCATTTGCAGTATGTTTCTAGGGAAAGATCACATTCTTCCGTAGAGATCTGTTTAGGCTAATGGACACTTTTAAAGGTTAAGTCTCAGGACCCTGCACCAGATTTGATTCGTGCTGAGTTATAATTGCATGCCCGTGGCTACCCTAGTTGGTTAGCACACCATGCTAATGAGGCCAGTGGCATGAGTTCAAATCCCCAGGCAGGCAATTTATTTTTCTCTGCTTGTGATGATGGCTGGAATACCTATCCCAAGTCAGGCGTCAGAAATGTGTGTCGATCATCGCAATGTCAAGACAGAGTACAAATGGCTTAATGAAAACCTATCCTTTCTATTGGAAAAACATCTCAAAGCACATGCCCAACTAATGGGAGGATAGTGGTGTCACCTTCAAATACAAAGAGTACACTATTCCTCACATTATTACAACAAACAAAGTTCCTGCCAGAAGCGAGTCATAAATGTCACCAAGAATGATGAGTTTAAATTGGATTCCACATGAATAATTTCTTCATTGCTCATCTTTGACCAAACAGCACTAAATTTGCCAGTAAGTAAAAATGATGGGAAGTGCACATTTACCTGCTTCCTTCCTGTCTCCCAAAATTGTCGAGAGTATGAATCAGATAGTATCTTCGAGGCATTTTGAAATAATAAAATATTAATCCAAATTGTCACCTTCTGACTCAGCGGGGGAGTAGATACATTGAATTTTCATGATATGAAAGCAATGGGTGATATGCAATTCTGCCTCCATCAACCAGTCGATTTGGAAAAGGAAAACAGAATTTCACATCTGTTATTAGAGTGGAACAGTTGGTTGAGTGAGCTAGATGATCAATTGGCAGCATGAGGTAGACAGCAATAACAACTAAAAAAAGTCATTGTGGAGTCAATTCCTTTGGTCTAATCTTTACCTCGTGTCTTTGGTTTTCTTCATTCTCCCTTGCTCTAGAACAGGTGGGACCACTAGACATCTTAGATGGCTGTTCACAAGCTTTGAAGACCCCAGGCTTTACTCACCAAATTAGGATGTAGAACATTTTCTTTACAAATTATGTTATGCCAATTGAGCTAGATGTCCCCTGAGACCATGGTCCTCAGCCATCAGTCTAGTAATCCAGTCCCTCAGGGAGTTTGGATGTGTCTATGAAGCTTTCATGACCTTGCCTTGGTCAAGTTGTGCTGACTTCCCCAGGATTGTGTACTGTCTTACCCTCCACAAACATTACCACTGATCTATTGTCTAGTTAGTGTTTTTTCCTCCCATCCCTTGTAACCATCAAAGATTGTTTCTTTATGTGTGTAAACCTTTTCCTGAGTTTTTATAATGGTGGCCTCACACTGTATTTGTCCTTTCGTGATTGACTTATTTCACTTAGCATAATGCCCTCCAGATCCATCCATGTTGTGAGATGCTTTGCAGATTCATCATTGGTCTTTATGGTTGCACAGTATTCCATTGTGTATATGTACCATAGTTTGTTTATCCATTCATCTGTTGATGGCCACCTACGTTTATTTCATCTTTTTGCTATTGTGAATAATGCTACAATGAACATGGGTGTGCATATATCTATTCATATGATGGCTCTTATTTCTCTAGGATGTATTCCTAGGTGTGGGGTTGCTGGATCATATGGTATGTCTATTTCTAGCTTTTTAACAAAGCACCGTATCATGTTCCAAAATTGTATCTTTTAACAAATAGTACCATCGTAGTGGTAGTCCCTGGGTGGTGCAAACAGTTAACACTCTCAGCTGCTAACCAAAAACTTGGAGGTTCAAGTTCACCCAGAGGCACTTTGGAAGAAAGACTTGGCAATCTACTTCTGAAAACTCAGCCATAAAAAATCCTGTGAAGAACAGTTCTACTAGGATACACATTTGGTCACCATGAGTCAAAATGCACTCGACAGCAACTGGTTTACTGGTACTACTATACTAGGGGCTTACGGGTTGGCTATAAGCCCTGGGAACAACCACCAGTGTGAATCCAGATACTGCCACTCCCCCCACACCAACCCTCTTCCTTGACAGTGAGCTCGAAGACAAGGAAAGGAGAGAGACAATCTGTCTCGATTTATCTGGGCATTTCTTTCTCTTGTGTGTGACACAGCCATTAATAAATGGAGATACAGCAGGCTGGGCCCCACAATAAGGTTGGGAGGATCTGGCTGGAGAATCATAAACAAAGACGGGTTTCAGTGACTCCATGTCAGCCAGAAGCCATTTGGAACCAATGTCCCACAGGAGATTGTTCTGAGATGAAACCAATGGCATGACCACTTACTAGTTTCATTTCCCTTCATACAGTAATGCCTACTACAATTGGCAGCTTGATGGAGTACTAGAAAAATGAAGAGTACTAATGCTTGCAAAGATTAAAGAAAGTATGAATCAGGAGTTGGGAGGAAGTGCCAACGTTTTGAAAGATAATCACCATTCCTAGTACCATTGACCACAAGGAAAATGGCAAGAAAGAAAGAGGCTCCACGCAACAGAGTCACTAGGTTGGGTGGGAATAAACATAGGGCAAGTATGCGATGGTGATGATGATTCATGTGTAGCAAATCTAGGAGTATCTGCTGAACCTGTCACTCCAACTTTTTCTATTCATTCATCTATTTAAAATAAATTGAACCCCCATCATTTGACCCTTTAAATATACTTGTTAAAGTATTCCCTAAGCCAAAAACACCGTATTAATGCCTGCTTTAATACTATTATCAGTTGATTCTCCTTGATAGCAGGGAAACATGTCATGTTAGGTGCCTTCAAGTCAATTCTGACTCACAGTGACCCTATATACAACAGAACAAAAGGCTACCCTGTACTGTGCCATCCTTACAATCATTGTTATGCGTGAGCCCATTGTTGCAGCCACTGTGTCAACACATCTCATTGAGAGTCTTCCTCTTTTTCACTGACCCTCTACTTTACCAAGCATGAAGCCCTTCTCCAGGGACTGGTCCCTCCTGAGAACATGCTCAAAGTATATGAGACAAAATCTCACCATCCTTGGTTCTTAGGAGCATTCTGGCTGTACTTCTTCCAAGACAGACTTGTTCATTCTTCTGACAGCCCATGGTATATCCAATATTCTTCACCAATACCATAATTCAAAGGCACCAAGTTTTCTTTGGTCTTTCTTATTCCTCGTCAAGCTTTCACATGCATGTGAGGTAATCTAAAAATAATGGCTTGAGTTGTTATCTTTGCTTTTTAACGCTTTAAAGAAGTCTCTTGCAGCAGATTTGCCCAATGCAATACGTCATTTGATATCCTGACTGCTGCTTCTATGGGCGTTGACTGTGAATCCCAGGAAAATGAAATCCTTGACAACTTCAATCATGTCATAGCCTTTTATAAAATTAATTTTAATTACATGAATAACAATAAAGTCGGTCTTTTTAAAAGAAAAAAATTAAGCATTAAAGGAAAAATAGGAGTTTACTATCCCTAATATAATTTATTGTCCAGACTAGGACACTCTTTAGGGTGAAAAGAAGAGCTACTAACAGTTATAATAGGGGTATGTAATATAGCAATACAAGTGTATAATAAGACTGACCCAACAAAGTGGGCCATTTGGTCACTGTACAGACAATAAATAACCTTAAAACTCCTTGAGAATATCATGCCTCCCCTCTAAGGCTGGGTTTTCCTGTCTTTCCCAAAGATCCCAAAGATAACTACTGTTAATATTTGAAAACATTTAAAATTTATAGAATATTTGATAGAAAGTCACAGAACTTCCTGAAGAGCCAAGGAAAGTAAAATTAAAAAAGAAAAACAGAAGTAAATGTCCCTTCCAGAACTTGACACAGCTTCAGCAGTTTTCCCTCCTGCCCACTTCTATGGTTCTCAACTGAAGCACTTCCTCCCAGCAAATTTTAGCTCTACTTAAAAATGTCTAAGTTTCATCAATTGGCCCTAAGATATACTGGCAAAAGAGAGTCGCCTAACTATGGGCAGTGTCTCAAAAACCCTTCTGCTCAATTCTGTTTCTGCTTTACATGACCTTGAAGGGCTGTTATTTCCATCTTTTGAAATAAGCCACTCAAGCTATTTCCCCACCCGGGTGGTTTTTAAATCTGAGATGCACTTGAATGTGGAAAGTCTTTTATTCCTAACTCCTTATGTTCTGAAGAGGGCAGGATATATGCATACAACTCTGCAGAAGGAAAAATTATTGAGGAAAGGCGCTCTCTCCCCTTCAAGCTCATTGCTCCCCTGGGAGCAACATCTGATTGGTGAGATGTGGAGACAGGGCTCCTTCTGAGAGATGATCACCATCAGACATTCTGATGGGGGAAGGGAGAGAGTTCACCTGTCCTCATCCAGCTGGGCCAGGAACAGGTAGGGTAACTCTTCGGAATACAAGGGAGTACTATTATGCCTATTTGGCCCACATTTGGAGCCCTGGAGGCACAGTGGTTAAGAACTCAGCTGCTAAACAAAAAGTGGGCAGTTCAAATCCACCAGCCACTCCTTGAAAACTCTATGGAGCAGCTCTACTCTGTCCTGCAAGGTGGCAATGAGTCGGAATCGACTTGATAGCAATGGGTTTGGTTTGGTTTGGTTGGTCTACATTTAAAGCTATGTTTTCCTATCAGCTTAATCAATAATAAAAAGAAGTTTCTTTTTACTCCCTCTCTGTCTATCTTCTCTGGCTCCAAGAGCAACAACAACAAAAAAAACTCCACTGCGCCAGAAGTCTATGCAGAGTAGATCTGCTCCATACGGATTTCAAGCCTGTGGACCTTTCAGGAGCAGATGGCCAGGACTGTCTTCCCAGGCACCTCTGGGTGGGCACAAATTGCCAACCTTTGGGTTAGTAGTGGAGTGCTTAATTGTTTGTGCACCTAGGGACGTCCCTCGTTTTTCCACTAGCTCCAAAATCTGGAGAGAAAGGTGTCATTTTTTAGTCCTTCAAAGCCCTACATGTAGCTGTGATCGATGAGACTTCATCAACTCGTCTTTATCGGTGACACCATGGCAGGTAGAGATGGTGGGGACCCTGATCCGTATATGCTGTTTCTCCTCGTCCCTCTGTGAGCAATATCACACATCTGCGTGCAGTTCTCAGGTCAGATGTGAGGTCAAGGGGGACAGGATAGAGTTTGTCATAGTCATTTAGTGCTGCTGTAACAGAAATACCACAAGTGGATGGCTTTAACAAAGAGAAGTTTATTCTCTCACAGTCCAGTAGGCTACAGGTTCAAATTTAGGATGTTGGCTCCAGGGGAAGGCTTTCTCTCTCTGTCGCCTCTGGAGAAAGGTCCTTGTGATGCATCAGTCTTCTCTATGTCTGAGAGCATCTCGATGCAGGAACCTCAGGTGCAAAGGACACGCTCTGCTCCCTGCGCTGCTTTCTTGGTGGTAAGAGGTCCCCAACTCTCTGCTAGCTTCCCTTTCCTTTTATCTTTTGAGAGATAAAAGGTGGTGCAGGCCACACCCCAGGGAAACTCCCTTTACATTGGATCAGGGGTGGGACCTAGTAACGGCGTTACAAGCCCACCCTAATCCTCTTTAACATAAAATTACAATCACAAAATGGAAGACAACCACAGAATACTGGGAATCATGGCCTAACAAAGTTAATACACACGTTTTTTGGGGGACATAATTCAACTCATGACAGAGTTCCTTTACTTAAAGCTAATAGCCACAGGAAGTGCAAACTTGTCATTCTGAACTTCTTAGCACCCCACACTACCCAGTGGTTCTTAACTTTTTAGAGTCACAGACTATTTGAGATTATCTTGTAGATATGGACCCTCACCCTAGGATAAAGAATCCATGCATATATTAAAAAAAAAAAAAAATTGGAATCCAATTTTATCAGCTTCCTGAAGCCCCTGAAATAAATGATTACCAATCATTTGTTCAGATGAGCGCATGACCCAACAGTCTCACTCCCGACTGGCTGATAGAGAAGGACAGAACCCTAGACTCTTAGGTAGTAAGGGACCTTATAGTTCATCAGAGCCAACATTCTCATTTTAGACGTGAGGAAAAAGATCTAGAATAACTTCGGTTAAGGTTGTGGAGTGCAAAACCCGTTAAGCTCCTTGAGATTGTGAGTATTTCAAATGCATGAAGCTCAGTGTCATTTTGTGTCTAATTCCTGACATATTTTCATCCCAAGCTTTATCACTTTTGTACTAATTTACTCTACACTTGGGAAAGCAAGAGACCCAAAAGAAAGTTCCTTCTGTTTTTCAAACAATCTATCCTCATAAGAATAGCTGATGGTAGGTAGCTGATGTTTTATTTTAAAACAAAACAAAACAAACCCAAATGTGAATGGCTTAAGAAAACATACATTGAACACAGTTCCAGGGCCCAGTAGGTGCTCAGTAAACGATAATTATCTGGCAATGGAAGCAATACACTATAAAAAATAGCCACTGTTGTTTGTGTTTATTATAACTACATATTTTATGTAAACATATTATTATATGCAAATCAGTTATACCCCTGAGGCTCTGGGCAAGTAGCCAAGGTGATTCTGTCCAGTAACTCCACACACTCGGCAAGAATATTAAATCATCCTGAGACATCTTTGCCTCTCCTTGCTGGTATGTGTTTTCCTCCTTTAGTCAACAGAACTTGACCTTCGGAGTTTCTCATTCATTCTTCCATGACCATAAAAATTGGCCCCTCCTGCCAGGGTTCCTCGCCCTTGGCACTGTCGACATTCTGGGCCGGATAATTATTTGTTGTGAAGGGTTGTCCCATGCGTCGTAGGATACTGAACTGCATCCCTGACCCCTACTCCCTAGATGCCAATAGCATCCCCCACCCCTGAGTTGTAACAAACAGAAGCCTCCAGACATTGCCAAATGCCCCCTGCGAGGCAAAATCACTCTTGCCCCAAGAGCCACTGCTTTAAAAGACTCTGCCAGAAACTCAGAAGCTATCTAAAATTTAAATTGGAGTAAGCACCTGCAAGTTGGAGGGCCCTAAGAAGATGTTTCACTTAAGGTAAAGCCAGCTGCTGTGGAGTCGGTTCCAACTCACGGCGACCTCAGATACGTCAGAGTATGACTGGGCTCCGTGTGGTTTTCCGTGGCTGATTTTTCAGTAGATTGCTAGGCCTTTCTTTTGAGGCCCCTCTGGGTGGATTCGAACTTCCAACCTTTCAGTTAGCAGCCAAGCGCAGCAACCATTTGAACCACCCAGGGAGGAGATGGCAAAACTGCCTGGAAATGGATGACTGCTTGCTTTCTTCTTGCTGATTTTCTTTTCCCAGGAGGCCTCTGTACACACAATTCGGTGGAAAGTCTTCTTTACCCCCTCAAACCTGTGCTGCTTTGCCTCAAGCCCATTTCCTTTTGTGGCATACTGTGCCGTCCTTGTTGGATCCGATCTGTTTTGTAATAGAAGCACTCTATGTTTGCGGGAGACAACCAAATTTATTTCATTCAGACAAATAATCAATGGCTGTGTCTTCTTAATGAAAGGAGCTGGGAAGACTTGGAAAAGAGTGGAGATGTGGCTTAGGCAAATACGCCTGGTCAAGGTAAATTTTCCTGATTAGCCTAGTAGTTGGGCCAGTGATTTTAGAAAGTTCTTTGCAAAGTTGGGTAACTTTGAGGTAGCACTCAAGATGCCAACCATTCATCTATGCAATCAGAATCCAGCCAGATGGAAAATGGGGGAGAGGTTCCAGCACGCCTGCCTCTATGGTACTTCGTTTGAATTCCCTCCATCTCACTGATTCACAGCAGAGTTCCATCCAACCCCAGCACCAAGACGCAATAACGCAGCTCGTTAAGAGCCACCAGGGAGTATTTAGGAAACATCCAAAAGGAACACTTCCTTTATTTCCTTTCCCTAGAGTCTTATTTCTACTCCAAGGTTTTCTCCATTTCTTCCAGTTTGAAAAATAGGCTGGGAAAAATAACTCGCCAATAGAACTCATCTCTTAGCTCGTTTTTTGTTTTCTTGTTAAACTTTTATGCTCCCTGCCGTGCATGAGATTCGGTTCCAATTCAGAATTCCAAATGAGCAAAATGAACTTGTATGTTTCATCTCCAATTAAATAATTCATTTCTCCAATTCTAAAGCACCTGATTCGGATAACGAGTTCTCAGGAACTCATCTACTGTCTTCACGAAGAATTCACCTTTCTTTCCCCCGCTGCCCTTACGATGTCGCCTCTCACAATCTTGGTGGCTGATTCTGAGTACATTGAGCAGGCACGATCAATACTTCATTAAGTTATTTCAAATCGGCAAACTATAGCTGGCTCTGAGCAAGAGCACGAAAACGTGGTTTCATCAATAGAAACCCAGAGTCACAAAGACAAAACAATTGGGTTATTTTATCAATTTCGTATTTAAAAAAAAATCACATGGGTTGTTTGGTATGAGATACACCAAACAATACCTTGCCTGATTTTTTAAAAGCCGTTTGTTTTTGTCAAGTGCACACTCACAGACCTGAGAGACTACCATGGTTTTCTGAGTCCATTTCTTTGAGTTCCTGTAAGACTCTAAGCAGAAGAATGCCTCTTCTATCCTCAATGCTGTCAGGAAATATTCCCTGCTAATTGCCCATGAGCACACACTTTCCTTACTTGACCTAAGCGTGAGAGTAACTAGCAATTAATCAGTGAAAACTGAGCACTTACTGTGAGTAAGGGACTTTGGTTGTTCAGTAGTAGAATTCTGTCTTCCATGCAGGAGACCCAGGTTCAATTCCCAGCGCTCGCACCTCAGGCACAGTCACACCTGTCTGTCATTGGAGGCTTGTGTGTTACTACGATGCTGAACAGGTTTCAGCATACCTTCCAGACTAAGACAGACTAGGAGAAAGGCCTGGCAATCTACTTCCAAAAATCAGCCAGTGAAAATCCTATGGATCACAATGGTCTGATCCACAACTAATCATGGGATGGCACAGAACCAGGTAGTGTTTTTTTTTTTTTTTAGTTGAACTTTAGATGAAGGTTTACAGAACAAACTAGTTTCTCATCAAACAGGTAGTACACACATTGTTGTATGACATTGGTTAAAAACCCCCACGACATGTCAGCACTCTCCCTTCTCAACCCTGGGTTCCTGTTACCAACTTTCTGGCTCCCTCCTGCCTTCCAATCCCTTTCCCAGGGCTGGTGCACCCTTTTAGTCTTATTCCATGGGCCAGGCAGTGTTTTGTTACATAGTGCATAAGGTCATCATCAGTGGTATCTAACAACACTGTAAGCAAAGCCGAAGGTTAGAGAAAAATTTTTAAAAGCTTATAACACATACGTTCTGCCCCCAAATAGTTTATGTCCTAGATCAAGAGCCAACACTAGCATACATGAAAAAAAACGAAACAAAACAACCTGTCTACAGCCCAAGGCAGAAAGTCACTCATTGGTAAATCTTGTGCATTAGCGTCTAATGTTGTAGGAATTCCAAAGAGAAGCCAGTCATTAAGGCTGGCAACATTTTCAGAAATATGTTAGTTAATAAGGTCTTTACCTAAGGTTGGGGGGTAGAGGTGACCTTTTCAAGACAGGGCTAGACGAGGTCACCAGGCAGTTTTGTATGTGTGGGAGGGTGTGGAAGGTCTCCAACTGCCCACCCAAACACTATCCCCTACTCTGGCGTCATGCCTTGTACAAGATGGGCTCTCAAAAAAATTGGATCTAAAAAGGAATGAAACAAAGCATAAGTGAAAACTACGAGGACTTAAGCTTTTGCTAATACATGCAGAGTGTGAGAAAGTTACTGAACAATTGTTTTTAAATCTCCAGGTAAAAAAAAATCTTCGCACCATTCCTTTCACCGTAAGCGTGTACATAACCAAACCCAAAAACCCAACCTGTTGCTGTCGAGTCATTTCAGACTCACAGAAACCCTATAGGGCAAAGTAGAACTGGACCATAGGGTTTCCAAGCAGCAGCCGGCGGGTTCCAACTGCCGACCTTTTGGTTAGCAGCTGAGCTCTTAACCACTGTGCCACCAGGGCTCCATGTCCATAACAGCCTCCTCCAAAACACTATCAGCCTTTCTAATCACTGTAGCCCCAAGAGCCTTGCATAATACCTGCTTCACAGTAGACAGTCAATGTCATTGTTGTTAGGTGACATTGAGTCCGTTCTGACTCATAGCGACCCCATGTGACAGAGTAGAACTGCCCCATAGGGTTTTCTTAGCTGTAATCTTTACGAGAGCAGATCGCCAGGTCTTTCTCCCGAGGAGCTGCTGGGTGGGTTCAAACCCTCAGCCTTTCAGTCAGCAGCCGAGCTCTTACCCGTTGCACCATCAGGGCTCCTCTGATACTCAGTAAACAAACAGAATCAATGGAAAATATTGGTTGCAGAAACTAAGATGATACATCTTTAGGATGCGGTGGGTCACATTAAACTTTAATCAAAGTCACTTCTTACCAGATTCACACATTTACTAGTTGAATACACTGATATTTTGGTTTAAACATAGGAAATTCTTATTTCCCCATTTATTGGTGAAGCCATCACTAATCTAAAGCTTTTAACCATTTTTGTGCTACGAATCCCTGTAGCAGTCTGATGAAACCTGTATTTGTAAATTGAAAGGAAAACTCCATTTCAGTTAGAGGTTTGATAAAGTAAGAATGCAATTTTTTCCACCCATATTTGCAGCTTCCCTGGACACGATGGCACACAGACACCTGGCGAAGCGGCCGGCCCTGACAAAATCCATTTGAAGCGTGTGTGTTATGTCCACGTTGTAGGCAAACTTCTTTCTTTTTTTCTGGTTCGATTTTTTTTTTTTTTTTTAATCTACCAGACTGGTTGCAAATATTCGCCCCATCTTGAATATAATCCTCCTACTCTTTCAAACATTTTGAAAATAAACATTTTCCATAATTAACTAATTTTAAATAATATTATGTGGTCTTTTCTCCAGCCTGATCACACTAGGTAGATTACCCGTATGCAGGCAAGAAGAAAGTCACTGCTGAAGACGTAAAGGTTTGAGCAGTGAGTGCTCAGACCTTCGCGTTTTTCTCTGTGGCCTTCCCTTTATTTTCTCTTGATCAGCCACAGTGTTACTCTACGTCTATAGTGATTCCCTAGCTGTTCCACCCTTAACAAAGGTGCTTGAGCCACACAGCTGAAACTTGAAATTAAATCCTCAGTACAATCTTTCAGTCATGCGTATGTCAATTCCTTGGTTTTTCTCTTCTTTCTCATTCACATATACTGGTTCATTTATGAAACATTCTTTTCATCATAGAGTGAGAATTTGCTAAATGGTCTGAGAACCACTTGGAAAATTTTAGCTCTGTTTACTTCTGTCTCTGGAGAAGATATTGAAGTTATCAATGACTTCATTCTACTTGGATTAACAATCAATATCCATGGAAGCAGCAGTCAAGAAATCAAATGGCATATTGCATTGGGCAAACCTGCTGTAAAAGATCTCCTTAAAATATTAAAAAGCAAAGATGTCACTTTGATGACTAAGGTATATCGGACCCAAGTCCTAGTCTTTTTAATTGGCTTGTATGCCTGCTAAATTTGGAAAATGAAAAAGAAAGAAAAAGAATCGATGCATTTGAGCTATGGTGTTGGCAATGAAAATTGAATATACCATGGAGTGCCAGAAGAACTAACAAATCCATCTCAGAAGAACCAGAATACTCCTTAGGAGGAAGGACAGTGAGACATTGTTTAGCTTCCTTTGGACACATCATCAGGAAAGACCAATCCCTGGAGGACATCATGTCTGGTAAAGCTGAGGGTCAGCGAAAACAGAGGAGACCCTCAATGAGATGGCTTGACACTGTAGCTACAACAATGGGCTCACACATACCAATGAATGTGAGAATGGTGCAAGACCAGGCAACGCTTTGTTCTATTGTACATAAGGGCGTAACGAATGGAAACCGACTCAGTGGTAACTAACAACAGCAGCAACGTTTGTCTTTGTTTTCCAGCAAATCCTAGGTAAATAATCACTCCTTGGTAAGTGGAAAAAGGACTGAAAGATGGTTGAAGATTATTTAAGCTGTCCCTAGACAAAAAATTTTTAGTATTCTTTTTTTCTCCAACTATTTTAAAGAGAAGGTCATTTGAATAAAGAAATCATGAAATTCTTTAGTGGCTTCTTTCTTACAAAGGATACAAGTGTTGCTGTTATATAACTTATGTAGTTAGGAGCCATGTAAACTAATCCGTCTTAGTTGTGTAGTGCTGCTATAATAGAAATGCCACAAGTGGATGGCTTTAACAAACAGAAACTTATTCTTTTACAGCCTAGGAGGCTAGAAGTCCTAATTCAGGGTACCAGCTCCAGGGAAAGGCTTTCTCTTTCTATCAGCGCTGGAGGAAGGCGCCTGCCATCCATCTTACCCTGGTCTAGGAGCTTCTCAGTGCAGGAACCCTGGGTCCAAAGGATGTGTTCTGCTCCTGGCACTACTTTCTTGGTGGTATGAGGTCCCCCCGTCTCTCTGCACACTTCTCTCTTTTATATCTCAAAAGAGATTGACTCAAGATACAACCTAATCTTGTAGATTGAGTCCTGCCTCATTAACCTAACTGCCTCTAATCCTGCCTTGTTAACATCATAGAGGTAGATATTGCAACATATAGGAAGACCGCATCAGATGACAAAATGGTGAACAGTCACACAATACTGGGAATCATGGCCGAGCTAATTTGACACACATTTGGCCGGGGGCGGGGGGGCACAATTCAACCCACAACACTAAGCCATTTCCTCAGATGGTATCCTTATCTTTAGTCCTTTCGGAAATAATAGAGGAGCTGAAGCAAGAAAAAATGTGCCCTTTTATTACTTTTTTTCCCTTTAAACTAAACCTGCTTGCAGTGATCCATGTCTGTATTTTCCAAGAGCACAGCTTCAGTTTCTGCTTTGAAAAATGGGCTCAGGCCATTTTGTCAATACACATTCTTCTCCACTAGCCATTTAATTTGTTCTGGCCTTTCTGGAAGGCATCACCACCCAGGGTTCTGCCAGCAGCCTGAACCGAGTGAAACCTTGGAACTTGCCATCAGGTTTGCCAAGGGGAGCAGCAGGCTTCATGGAAATTGAGTGGATACCTGGCTTTCAGCGGACGAGAATGCCGTCTGGGGTTCTCCATCCTGCACCTCTTGTTCGGGTCCTATGCAGTGCCGACATTCATTGCTTCATTAGCTGGGAGCAGCTGTCAGAACTGAGAGGCTGGCCAGAACCCTAACCCAGGGCCTATTCTGGTGTCATGGATTGAATTATGTCTCCCCGAAAATGTGTATATCAACTTGGTTAGGCCATGTGTGGTTGTCCTCTACTTTGTGATTGTAATCTTATGTTGAGAGGATTAGGGTGGTATTGTAATAGCATCCTTGCTCAGATCACCTCCCTGATCCAAGGTAAAGGGAGTTTCCCTGGGGTGTGGCCTGTACCACCTTTCATCCATCAAGAGATAAAAGGAAAGAGAAGCAAGCAGAGAGTTGGGGACCTATACCACCAAGAAAGCAGGACCAGGAACAGAGTGCATCCTTCGGACCTGGGGTCCTGTGCCTCAGAAGCTCCTCCATTAGGGGAAGATTGAGGACAAAGACCTTCCCCCAGAGCTGACAGAGAGAGAAAGCCTTCCCCAGGAGGTGATACCTTGAATTTGGACTTTTAGCCTACTTTACTGTGAGGAAATAAATTTCTCTTTGTTAAAGCCATCCACTTGTGGTATTTTTGTCATAGCAGCACTAGGTGACTAAGACGTCTGGCAATGAGTTTTTTTTAAGTGCTTGAAACAACACACAGGGTCTGAGACAATTATCAAGTGAGAATCTGTGTGATGATCACAGTGGTTTGCAGGAGAAGATCCACACCTCAATTCCACTCTCTATTCTTAACCTCTTCCTTAATGGTTTACAAAGTGGTGCTCTAGAGCAGATTATTTTCTTTAACAGATTTTATCATATTTCGATTCATCCCGTTTTCCCTTCCCATTCACACTGACCCTCCGATTATTACCTGAGGGGACTCAGGGTCAAGCCACCTAGCACAGAGCCAAGACTTGGGAGGGGAGAATGAGCTCATGCACAAGAGATGCTGAGGGAGTGTTGATTGCCACAGGATTCATTTATTTTGTGAAACTACTTCATAATATTCTCACCCATTGCCGTAAAGCTTAATTAAATCACTACCCAAGTTGAAAGACACCATGGCTAAACACAGCAAAATGAAACCCAAAGTAAAATTTTTTGTTTCCTATTCATTTTTTTTTATTCATTTAGACCAACCAGTTGGCATTGGGTTGATTCTGGCACCTAGCGACCCCATGTGTGTCAGAGTAGAACTGTGCTCCATAGGGTTTTTAATGACTGATTTTACAGATGTAGATTGCCAGGCCTTTCTTCCGAGGCTCTTCTGAATGGATTCAAACCTTCAACCTTTCAGTAAGTAGCTGAGCATTTAACCATTTGCACCACCCAGTTACTCCTCATTTAGACCAGAGAGTTAAATACATTTGTGCCATGGACCGTTTTGGGATTCCAGTGAAGTGTATGGACTAAGAATATTCCTTATAATTCATTTTAATATAATAAACGACAATAAACAGGATGATAGAGGAAACCAATAATATTGAAATATCATTACCAAAATATTAAAAAATAAATTTGCGCTATAGTAACGTATGCACTTCTTTATTAACCCATTAATGACAGATCTAAAAATAACCAAAATTGCAATGTAGCAATGAGTTTCAATGGTATTTTAAGAAATTTACATCAAGTTAGTATGATATGAACTCATACATAATTTCTATTGGTAATAAAGCCATAAAAGCCAACCCCCCTGCCATCGAGTCAGTTCCTACACAGGCGACCCCACAGGGTCTCCAAGGCCGTGAACCTCTACGGAAGCAGACTGCCACATCTTTCTCCTGCACAGCCCCTGGCGCTTTCCAACTGCTGAGCTTTCTCACCTTGACCGCTGTGCCAGGTGATGCTAATAGTACTGTGATTTTTTTGTCTACTTTTACAATCAAAGGAAAGATTATATTTCAGTTAGAGGCTAATGAAAATAAAGATGTAAATTTTTTCTTATGGAAGTTCACGAAGTCCCTGAATTTTATCCATGAACCTCTTGGGGGAATCTGTGGAACCCGCATCTAGACAGATCATTCTAAACAAATTGGGTAGATTTTATTATAAAGACAAAAGGCAGGGGCTATGAAGGGGCTATGGAACCAGCTCTGAAAACCAGCTGCAATAAATGTCACTGATAATCAGTTTTCGACTAATGTCAACCGCTGAAGAAAATGTTGCTTGTTTATGTCGTCTTTGGCAAAAGTTTTGGTTTCCTTGGCACCTCTGAAGTTTAAGCTATTAGGAGACCTCTTCTTTTTGGCTCTTACTGTTCTCCTTCCAGCCAGGGCGTCCCAGTCCTTGCCCCAGAGACAGATTGCATCTATGGTAACCTGTGCACTAACTCAGATGGAGTCTCTTTCTCCCTCCTTTCTTTTTTATTTTTGTTGGTGTTGAAACTATACACAACAGAACATATACCAACTGAACAACGTCTACATGTACAATTCATATGATTACATGCTTCAAGTCATGCAACCATTCTCACCCTCCTTTTCCAAATTATTCTTCCCCTTTTAACATAAAAATGATCCCCCCCCCCAAGCTTCCTATCTAACCTTTTGAGTTGCTATTATCAATTTTTTCTATATAGGTAGTTCTTTAAAAGAGCATAATGCTCAAGGCAGACATTCTTTACTAATTAAGCTATTGTTTGGTTTAAAGAAGACTTCAGGGGATATTTTTAGTTGTTTTAGGGTTTAAATATTATCTCAAGGCAATGGTTTTAGGGGTTCACTCAGCCTCAGTGGCTTCAGAAAGTCTGGATTGCATGAGAATTTGAAATTCTGTTCTACATCTTCCCCCTTTTGATTAGGATTCTTCTATAGAATCAGGCATCTCTTGATTGGTCCCATCTAGAAAACTTGCAGCCTTATTTCACCCACCTCCTTAGATCAGACATTGCTGCGGGCCCAAGTCAGATCAGAGACTCCTAACATAGCTTCTCTATTGACAAGCCCTTGATAGAGGGAGCCAGCCATTTCTTTATCTGCTGGTCATCCTTCCCTCCCACCACTTTCCACTCAGGAGTGTCGGTAACATAGGAGCTTGCATTGCAGAACTGTGACCTTGGACAAGTCACTTACTTTCTCTAACCTTTTGCAATGCAAGGACGTTAGAATTCACCAGAGATCCTCCAAGGTTCCACCTAGCTCCAAATTTTCTACGATAATGATTTAAATTTCCCCAACTGCCTACCTCGTCAAGTTATGACCCTGAAATAGAGATCAGAAATCAAGTCATCACACACTCAAGCACCTTAATATATGAAATGGAATGCAATGAGAGTTGTGCAAGCTCTCTATACACACGTATAAAAAAAAAAAAATGGTAACAAAGGGAGGATTTTCTCAAGGGAAAACAAGTCATAAAAAGAGAACAAGTCACAATAATAGTTGCCTACCTACCCACATATTTATAAATTAGCCATCTTGAATTTAGAACACTACTGGGACTCAGATGTGCCTGGGCTTTTTGCCAGAATTACACTGCGGAGCTGAGATCGTATGAAAGGGAGGAAAGAGAAATCAGGTAGAGCGGGTTTGGCTTTATCCAGACCCTTAGTAATCAAAGGGTGGGCCTTCTCACAAAAGCTGGTCCCGCTCACTCAGATTTGTCTCCCAGTCCGGGGCCCACTGCACTCATACCTGAGCCTTATGGGTGGTGGTGTTCTTAGCTGCCAGTGAGGCAGCCCCCAGCTCATGGCACCTCCATGTACAGCAGAATGAAATGCTGCTTGATCTCTATGTTATCCCCATCATCAGTTTCAGTCTGGATCACTGAGAGCCATAGGTTTTTATTGCCTGATTGTCAGGCCTTTCTTCCTAGTCCTTAGTCCAGAAGTGACGGTGAAACCTTTTCAGCATCTTAGCAACATGCTAACACTGACAGACTGGTAATGGCTACACATGAGGTGCGTTCTCTCGGAATTGAACCCAGGTCTCCCACACAGAAGGGGAGAATTCTACCACTGAACCCCCACTGCCCTCTTTGGGGAAGATTAGTTAAAAGGGTTCTGTGGACATTGAGTTATTGCTCCAAACTCTGTGCACCACCCCTGTAATAGAATCATCCACCCACACTTTCTGCCTGGTGAGTTTGTGTGCTTCCCACTGAAGGATACAGAGCATACCTACCTGACCCATTGAAGGTGGGCATGGCCATGGAACATTCTTTGGTCCATAGGATATGGCAATGTGCCAGTTCCAAGCTGTGGCTGTAAGAGTCATGGCAGGTTTCCAACAGCCCTCTCTAGTCTCTACTCTGCACCATGAGAAGAGCACACTCTAAGAGTCATGGCTTCTTCCAAGCATGGGTACCATATTGAAGACATACGGAGCACGTCTAGACCCAGCCTGATCAGCTGATCCCAGCCAAGAACAGCCAAGGTCAGCCAAATCACAACCAACCTGCAGACCCATGAGCATGACGAAGCTGCTAAGATTTTGTGGTTGTTGGGCATGCACTACTACCGTAACAAAATCTAAGATGAGCTATTGACTTCTAACCCTGCAGGACACTGGAGACAAGACACACTTCCTAGGTGCCTTCCTAATACAGTATAACATGGAATTGGAAGAACTCCTTTTTTCTGCTTTGCAATAGAGCCCAGCACAGTATCTCTAGAAATGGTAGTGGACATTGTGGTCCTTGGCTGGATGACATGGCCAGGGAGATGTGACTGTCCCAGTGGAGATTACAGCAGTCCCCAGGATGAGACACACACCCACTAGAACCAGCACAATGGCCAGCTGGCAGGGAGATGCCTTGTGTAGCAGGGAGAGGAGGGGAGCTAAGGGAAGGGAAAATCTCATGGCTGATGACCGAATCCTGACAAGCCTGCCCCTGAGCATCACTGATCTTCCACTGCCACCAAAACGTGGAGAAATACTTTGAGTAGACTCCGCAGGGAACTGGGGGTCAAAAGCCAGTGAGACTGAAGTCACATTGAACAGCAACAATAGGTAACACACGTTTCTTGCTCTGTGGTAGACACTGGTCTGAGAACATTACATACACAAACATTTAATTCTCATGACACAGCTTTGATGGAGCCACTACTATCACCTCCATTTAATAGAGGAGGAAACCAAGGCACAGTATGATTAAGAAACCTACCTGTGCATACGCAGCTGAAAGTGGCAGCACTAGAATTTGATTCTGGAAGCTCTTGATTCCAGAGTCCATGCTCTTAATCCTGATGCTCTACTGTGTCTCCAGTTCACTGAAAATGGCCCCAGGAATGAGTTCTAGTGGCCAAGTGACTGATCAAATTAAAAAAACAAAAAACCAAATCCACTGCTGTTGAGTCAATTCTGACTCATAGCAACCCTAAAGGACAGAGTAGAACTGCCCCAGGTTTCCCAGGCTGTGACCTTTATCAAAGCAGTCTGTCCCATCTTTCTCCCAAGGAGCGGCTGGTGGGTTAGAAACGATGACCTTTTGGTTAGCAGCTGCGCTTTAACTGCTGCACCACCAGGGCTCCTGACTGACTTAAAGAAGTTGCAGTTCCCTGGAAGCCTGTCTGCCACTCTCCCTGAAATACCCGAAAGAAATGCCTCCCATTTTGGCTACCAAGAGTCAGATGTCACACATATCCCCAGTGGACATTTAAATAATCTGAAACTTTTCACTTCTCCGAGCAGCCTAAGCTTCTAATAAAATAAAGGTAAATGCTTTCAGATGCTTGAGGTTCCCTCCAGGAAAATTGGCGGCTTGCGTAATTTTCATGTATTTATTCATTTAACAAATATTATTGGGTATAGACTATGTGCCAATGAGCCCTGGTGGAACAATGGTTAAGCGCTCAGCTGCTAACTGGAAGGTCAGCAGTTCAAACCCACAGGCAGCTCCTTGGAAGAAAAGATCTGGTCATGTGTTCCTGTAGAGATTACAGTCTTGGAGACCCTATGGGACAGTGCTCCTTTGTCATATAGAGTCGCTATGAGTAGGAATCGACTTGATAGCACACAGCAGCAAAAACTATGTGCCAGGTGCTGTTCTAGGCACAAGAATTACAGACACAATAAAACAGAGTTCATGTACTCATGGACTTACATTCTGGATGTGGGGTGGGGGAGTCAAAAAGGCAATAAATAAACACATAATACATCAGAAGATGAGAACCCAGGGGAAAAATAAAGGAAAGGATATTTATGACCACCAGGAAGGGCAGGTGCAAGACAAGCCTTTATTGTTTGAGAATTTCCAAAGGTAGATCAGAAAGGGTAAGTAATAAAATTCCACAGTTATGTAATTAGCCTTAGTCACAATGTTACACAGATTCAATTACTCCTCAGATCAAATCATGAGCTCTACAAAGGCCTATATACAAGGAAAATCTAGTGCCTGTAGTGGGTTGTATTATGGCCCCCAAAAAGGTATGTCTGGGTCCCAACCCCCGTACCTGTGAATCTGACCTTATCTGGAAGAAGAGTTACATTTGCAGACATAATGCAGTTAAGGATCTTTTTTTTCTTTTTTAATTGCGTATTAGGTGAATGTTTACAAAGCAAATTAGTTTCCCATTCAATAGTATGTACATAAAGCGTTTCACCGCGTTGGTTTCATTCCCCTCAATGTGTCAGCACTCTCCCCATTTCCGCCCTGGGTTCCCCATTTCCTTATGTCCTGATTTCTGCCCCCTTTTGCCTTCTCATTTTTCCTCTTCAGTAAATGTTGCCCTTTTGATCTCGTATAGTTGATTGGTCTAAGGAGTATGTTCCTCTCGGGTGTTATTGTTTATTTTATGGGCCTGTCTATGGTTTGGCCGAAAGGTGGTCTCTAGCAATGGCTTCAGTTCCAGTTCACAACCATGTCTTAAGGCCCTAGTCTCGGGGGTTCCTTCAGTCTCTGTCAGACCAGTAATAAGCTAAGGATCTTGAGATCATTCTGGACTAAGCAGGTGGGTCCTAAATCTAAGGACAGGCATCCTTCTAAGAGGAGGAGAAGACACAGAGACAAAGAGAAGGTGATGCGAAGACAGAAGCAGAGATTGGAGTTACGCTGCCAAGAGCCAAGGAATGCCTGGAGCCATGAGAAGCTAAAAGAAGCAAGGAAGGAGCCTCCCCTAGGGCCTTCTGAGGGCTTGTGGCCCTGCTGACGCCTTGATGTCAGGCTTCTAGTCTTTGTAACCCGAAACCCTGGTGGCAGAGTGGTTAAGAGCTACGGCTGCTAACCAAAAAGAAGCCGGCAGTTTGAATCCACCAGGCAGTCCTTGGAGACTCTGTGGGGTAGTTCTACTCTGTCCTGTAGGGTTGCTATGAGTCAGAATTGACTTGACAGCAATAGGTTTGTTTTTTTGGTGGGATTCTTCGTAACTGTGCATTTCTGTTGTTTTAAGCCACCCAATTTGCGGTCATTGGTTATCGTAGCCCTTGAAAACTAATACTAATAATATTTCAAAGGAAATATTATCCCCAAACAAAAAAGTATAAAAACATTGCACACTAAAAGAATTACTGCATGGATGTGTTTCATCTCCAAGTTTTTACTATACACAAAATTCATGTTCCTTACAAACCTATCCGCTTCTTTTTCGAACCCATGGTCATCTTGATATCAAACGTCCTGTTCAAAACCCAGAGTGGCTAATTATTCAAAGAGGAAAAAACAAACTTTAAATGCTAAAATAATTACAGAAGCTTGAAGTGAAGTTGTTTTACAATCAAAACCATTCTTCAAAAGAAAGCTCAAAAAGAAAATTTCTCCACAAATGTGTTTTCCTAGGGGTTTCTAATTTCTGGGTTCATAAGGCAGGAGATTGTGTGTGCTTCCGGTAACCCACTGTGGTTGGCACAATTTCTATGACTAGCCCCCAAGGGTCCACATCCTACTCCCTAGAACCTGTGAACGTGACATGATATCACCCTGTGACTGTATTATATTATATGGCACAGTTGACATCACAAGGAAAGGATTATTTGGGCTGGAAGTCCCTGGGTGGTGCAAACAGTTAAGGGCTCACTGCTAACTAAAAAGGTTAGTGGTTCAAGTCCACCAGGAGCCATCTTGAAAGAAAGGCCTGGTGATCTGCTTCTGAAAGGCCGCAGCCTTGAAACCCCTATGGAGCACTTTATATATATATATTATATATATATATTATATATATATATTATATATATATATAATATATATATATATATTTGAGCAGGCTTAATATAATCACATAAGCCCTTAAAAGCAGAGAAATTTCTCCTGTTAGTGGCAGAAGAGGAAGGCAGAAGAGGAAGTCAGAGATTCGAAGCATGAGAACTTAACATACTGTTGCTGTGTGAAGACAGAAGGGGCCACACGAGAGGGACTTAAGTTGCTGAGAGAGAAAGCTCTGGCTGACAACCAGGAGGAAACAGGAACCTCAATCCTACAACTGCAAGGAGCTGGAATCTGTCAAAAATTTGAATGAGCCTGGAAGTGGGTTCTTTCCCAGAGCCTCCAGAAGAGGACACAGACCTGTCAATACCTTGTCTTTAACCTTGCTAGCTCCTGAGCAGAGAATTCAGCCAAGGCTACCCAGACTTCTGACCTACAGAACCACGAGTTAATAGATGGGTGTTGTTTCAAGCCACTGTATTTGTGTTAAGGAACTCTGGTGACACAGCAGTTAGACGTTCGGCAGTTAACTGGAAGGATGGTAATTTGAACCCACCTAGCAGTTCCATGGGAGAAAGACCTGGCAGTCTGCTCCTGTGAAGATTACCAAAAACCAAACCCATTGCCATCCAGTTGATTCCAACTCATAGCAACCCTATAGGACAGAGTAGAACTGCCCCATAGGGTTTCCAAGGAGTGCCTGGTAGATTCAAACTGCCAACCTTTTGGTTAGCAGCTGAACTCTTAACCACTATGCCACCAGGGCTTCCTAGCCTAGAAAAGCCTATGGGCAGTTCTACTCTGTCACATGGGATCTCTATGACAGCATCTAACAACAGCAAAAAAAAAAAAAAAAAAAAAAACCAAACCCACTGCCATCGAGTCAATTCCGACTTATAGCAACCCTATAGGCGGAGCAGAACTGCCCCATAGAGTTTCCAAGGAGCACCTGATGGATTCGAACTGCTGACCTCTTGGTTAGCAGCCGTAGCACTTAACCATTACGCCACCAGGGTTTTCAACAACAGCAATATTTGTGGTTATTTGTTATGGCAACATAAAAAGCCAATAAATACACTCACTTATCCTATGTTAGGATCCCTGGTGGTACAATGGTTAAAAGCGCAGCCGGTAAATGAAAAAGTCAGCAGTTCAAATCCACCAGCCATTCCTTGGAAACAATGTGGGGCAGTTCTACTCTGTCTTATAGGGCAGCTATGAGTTGGAATCGACTCGATGGCAAAGGTTTTTTTTTTTTTTTTAATCCTATTTTATGGCAAATGAACAAAACTGTCTTGGAAGAAGTACAGCCAGAACACTCCTTAGAAGCAAGGATGGCGACACTTCATCTCACTACTTTGGACATGTTATCAGAAGGGGTCAGTCCCTGGAGAAGGACATGGTGCTTGGTAAAGTAGAGGGTCAGCAAAAAACAGGAAGACCTCCCACGAGATGGATTGACACAGTGGCTGCAACAATGGGCTCAAGCATAACAATTGTGAGGATGGCACAGGACTGGCAGTGTTTTGTTCTGTTGTACATAGGGTCACTATGAATCGGAACCGACTCAACGGCACCTGACAACAACAACATCCTATGTTATAGCAAATGACTCTAAACAATGTTTTCAATTTATATTGTTAGGACTGTTTTAATTGCGTTCACTCAACTGAACTACTTGTCACAGTATTGAAAACACAGTGTTGTCTCTGCTTATTACATTGACCTTGTAAGTCTTTCCGTGGCAGTGTTTTTTTCCTTGTGCTGGTACAACATTCATTAATTAGCGACAGACGTTTGCTCGGGGCTACTTTATGTTCTGTATTATCTGGTGCATTGTTAGCTGTGTTATCTCAATGTGCTTGAAATTTTATTAACCAGTGCTGTGGACTGAATTGGGTTTTCCAAAAAAATATGTTGAAGTCCTAACCCACAGTACCGGTGAGCATGACCTTGTTTGGAAATAGGGTCTTTGAAGATGTTATCAGTTAACATGAGGTCATACTGGAGTAGGGTAGACCCTAATCCCATTCAAGTGATGTTTTTGTAAAGGAGGAGAAGAAACGCAGAGAGATGTATAGGGGAAGACAGCCATGTGAAGACGGCGGTAGAGATTTGAAGTGATACATCTACCAGCCAAGGAACACCAAGGGTAGCCAGCTATCACCAGAAGCTAGGAGAGAGGCATGGAGCAGGTTATCTCTCAAAGCCCTCATAAGGAACCAACATGACCAACACCCTGATTATGGGCTCTTCGCCATCAGAACTGTGAGGAAGTCTTTAAGAAACCAAATAAAAGAACGGGTTGCGGAGTCCATGGTCACATTGGAATGAAATGAGGAGCAGTGGTAAAAGCAAAGCAGGCAATTATAGGGCTACAAGGAAAATTTAAAGTACAGCATTAAAAAGGATGAACAGCATATCTAGAAATTTCTCTTAAAAAGAAACAGTATGTGAAAATGTGGGTATGAGGATTTCTATGCCAGATTTGGTAATACGTGTTTAAAAAAATTGGAAATGATCTAAATGCTGAATGAGAGGAGCCTCCTCTTGCCCTCAGTATACAAGGCAGCTCTCAAACATGACCTTGGGGCTCTACATTTATTGTAATGGAAAGATGCTTGTGATCCATCGCCAAGTGAGAAATCAGAATGATGACGCTATTAAAAAGATGTCATGAGCACCTACTGTGTGTAAATTCCTGTGTTTATCTCATCTGAACCCCTGTAACCAGCCCCTCCACCACCAGTCTACTGGTTTGTCCTACTGTGGTAGCTTGCAGGTGCTATAATGCTGGAAGCTATGCCACCGGTATTTCAAATACCAGCAGGGTCACCCACAGTGAACCGGTTTCAGTGGAGCTAGCAGACTAAGACATACTAGGGAGAAAGACCCGGTGGTCTACTTCCAAAAGTTAGCCAATGAAAACCCTATGGGTCACAACAGAATATTGTCCAATATTGTGATAGAAGATGAGCCACTTAGGTTGGAAGGCACTCAAAATACACAGTGGCCTCTACAATGGACTCGATCATACCAACAGCGTGACGATGGCACAGGATTGGGCAACAATTCTTTCTGTTGTGCATGGGGTCGTCATGAGTCAGAGCCTACTTGAACGCAACTAACAAGGTGTACACATTATTGTTACCTAATTTCACACGAGGAAACTGGACCTGTAAGTGGTTAAGTACATTGTGTAAAGTCCCAGAACCAATAAGTAGCAAAGCTGTGGTTTCAACAGAGGTTTGTCTGGTTCTAAATTAAATGCTCTAAGCACTGTACAGAAAAGCATGCAGAATGTGATCTTATTTTCTAAAGAGAAAATACATTCATAGATATACAAAGTAAAAGATTTTATTTATTCTCAGATGCACATTTTTTTTTTCAATGTGGTTGCATCTTACAATTGTGTCTTCGAATTGCTGACAGTCTGGAGTACAGAAGTTTAGTTCTTCCAGAGAATATTTGGAATTGTTTCTACCAGTTTTTTAATTAAATTAAGTCTCTCCTTTAGGAATTTTGGACCACACAGGAGCTGTGAAATCAGACCACAACCCTGCATAGGTACCAGCTTGTGATTCAAGTTCTCAAGGGAGGATGTCTTGCCTTTTTCCACCTCGCACTAAATTAAGAATAAAAGTTTCCTTCTGTTTCCTCTTGTTGAGTGTGGACCTTGGTATCCTATATTTACTTGGGGCTGGCTCCTATTAGACCCCCATCTTGGTTGTTTTTATCTTTCTTGGTAGTATATCTTATAGTCAATGACTTTGTAGAGTCAATCAAATATGGTACATACATCAAAATGTTAACAAGGATCATCTATTTTGAGTAGCTTGTTCTTTCTGCTTAATTTATTTCCAAAGTTTTCCATAAAAAAAAAAAAAATACAGAATGAAGCCCAAAACAGATCATTGAATTTGATAATTAATGAAGGACACTCGTAACCTTGGCAGGGATAGTTTTGGGAGGATGAAAGTTTGGCAAGAATAGTTTTGGGAGTATGGGGTTAGAAGTCACATTGAAATGGGTCAAGGAAGGAATGGGAGTGTAAAAGTGGGTGGGGAGTGGAATACTCTCTTGTGAAGGCTGGCAGCAAAAGAAAGGAGAGAAGCAGAATAGTAATTTGAAAGAAAGTAGTTTAAAAATGAAAAAAATTTCAATAGGGAACAATTTCTTAACTTTATAGTCAGAAGAGAAGAGAGATGAAGGAAGTACTGAGGATGGAGGAAAGGGAGGGTAAGGTACAAGTTGTGGTGGGACAGAGCCTGGCACCCAGATGGAGAAGATGGCGGACCTTTCTTCCTCCAAGACAGGGGCTAGTTTCAATTCTAAAGTAGAAAAGAGGGAAGGTGTAGAGTGTTTCTCCAATAGGCCACCTTCTCTTTGGTAAAAGGTTACATCATCAGCTGAGAGATGAGTGAAAGTAGAGAGGTGATATGGGTTGGGGGCCATGCCAAAGATGAGAGACACAAAAAGGATTGTGGACCACTATTGACAGTCTTTGCAAGTTACCCTTTCCTATTTCTGTATTTAACTTCCATTCCTAAAAGGCAGCAAAATGGTGTAAGACCAAAGTGAGTCTGACCCAATCACCTCATATGCACACGATATCTGCATAGTGAAAAAAGTTGATAGAAGAAGAATTGTTATATTCAAATTGTGGTATTTGCAAAGAATATGGAATATATTGTGGACTACCAAGAGAACAAACAAATCAGTCTTAGAAGAAGTAAAACCAGAATGTTCATTGGAAGTGAGGATGTCAAGACTTCAGCTGGCTTGCTTTGGACATGTCATCAGGAAAGACCCATAGCTAGAAAATGATGGAAACCCTTAATGAGATGGGTTGACACACAGCCACAACAATGTACTCAAACATACCAATGATCATGAAGACAGTACACCAAACCAAAAACCAAACCCAATGCCGTCAAGTCGATTCTGACTCATAGCGACCCTATAGGACAGGGTAGAATTGCCCCACAGAGTTTCCAAGGAGCACCTGGCAGATTCAAAGTGCCAACCCTTTGGTTAGCAGCCGTAGCACTTAACCACTACACCACCAGGGTTTCCGAAGACAGTATAGGACTGGGCAATTTTTCATTCTATTATGCATAAGGTCGCCATGAGTTGGACAGAATTGACAGCAACTAACAGCAACAGAAAATACTAGGAGTTAGGTGAGGCTGGCTGGCAGAGGTGTGAGCTTTTCTCTAGGAATGTTTGCAACCCAGGAGCAAGAACTGAGAAACAGTATTGTGGTCTTTCTTTAGGAGTAGAGGTTGGCAGATCAGGTATGGAGGAAGAACAAGGGGATAAGGCCCAGGTGAAGCTGCTGTTCAAGTAACCATGGAGCCTCATTAAGTACAGAGGACAGCAATTCTTGGTTCATGCCGTCCTTACAAGATGCCCATCAAACAGACATTACCACATCCATTTTGCACATGAGTGACCTGAGACCCCCAAAATTAAATAATTTTCCCCAGGTCACCCAGCCAGGTAAGTGATGGAGCTGGGATTTTAACCCAAGTCCTATGCCTAGCAGCAGAGGCTAAGTACTCAGTATGAGGTACAAACCCAAGGTCTTCAACAGACATGTGATTGGCCCAGACTGCATCAATTCTGAAGGCCACTCCAAGGATTGATGGGTGCTCTGGTCTGGATGATACCAAGAACCTTCAGTGACTTTAGCTGAAGGCTCTTGCTAAATTCTGCTACTCAGGCAGCACCTGGCACAGTGCGATACTAGTTGACATGGAAGTTAAATATTGAATTAAGAAAGGCAGTAGGTCTTTGAAAGGGTTAAACAGGTGGGCTTATGGCATTAAGAAGTCAGCAAGCCCCAGACTTAAATGAAACGCTATTAGGCATCACTCCCATGTGAGCCATTCATGGATGCTGCAGGAAATCAAACAGCTCTTCTCTTTTGGCTTTTGTTTTGTTTCATTTGTTTTTAGTAAATTATACTCATGTCGGCTTATATCATGGGCTATTTCCTTGTCTTTTATCCACACCAATTATAAGTTGACAGCAAGAGATTTTTATTTAAAAAAATAGGTGGCTTCTATAAAGCACCACAATAAAACAGAGTAGTACAAAAAACAACAGAGCACACCTGTGCAGCAATCCACATCCATTTTGCAGATGAGGAACGTGAGACTCAGAAAAATTAAGTAATTTTCCCCAGGTCCCCCAGCCAAGTAAGTGATAAGGCCAGGCTTTTAACCCAAGCCCCATAGTAGCAGAGGCTAAGTACTCAGTATGAGAAACTAGTCAAAGGCTATTAACATACATGAAGTTGAGCCGGACTGCATCAGCTCTGAAGGCCACTCTAAGGACTGTTGGGTACCCTGGTCTGAATGGCACCAAGAACCTAATAAAAACTCAAGCAATTGTTTCTTTTTAGGAGAAGATTCCTACAATCTCCTGTCTTGTCTGGCTCTAGTCTTTTGGGTACTGCAGAAGAGCTTCATGGTTTGTCCTGGAATATGGTGTCATTCTTCAGAATGATGGCATTGAACCATATGACATTGAACTCGGAAAATTCCAGTCATTCCTCTACTTAGTAGATTGGAGAATAGATGGCCAGGCATCTTGCTAAATAGTTGTTACTTTACTTTCTTCTCCTTCACTCAACAGAATATTTTACTCTGCCCTGCCCCCCATCTAAATCAGACTTTGTTTCATTCCATACAAGGGACACTCCCAAAATGGCTAATGTGTATTTATGGGACTATAATGGGAGGAACCCAGTTTTAAGGGTGACATGCTGTGAGGTCTGCGTTTCAGCTTAATGGGAAATTCTTTCTAAAGACACTAGCCTGAGAAATCAATTTTGTTGAAGTTGTTTTACATTTGGAAAACAGTAGACAGTTTACCTCTTGATCCCAGTAGAGTTAACTATTCTCACGCCCATAGGCTGGAAGTGGTAACCGGTCACATCATAAAAAAAATACAAGAATGGCCCTAAGTTTAAAATAAATGAACAGCTCAATGCAGCTGGTTTTACACATTTCCCATTTACTTGCTTGAGACTTACAGCAGGAAGATCAACTGTCGTTTCCAACTATGGCAAGAATTAAAGCACTGAATTATATACTAACAGTTTATTATACAAGGTCAGAACGTTTAAGGTCCATCTTTGCAACATGCCTGAGTTGTAGATTTTTGTATAAACTGCCAAGTTCATCCAAAAAGTTAGAAGTGGGAAATGAGTTTCAGAAATAGAGATTTTTTTCTCCAGCCCTCCCAGAAATACTCTGTGTTGAGTGCAAACAGCCCCTATATTTCTCTGGTTTCAATGTTCCTCCACTTGCCTTGATTTTGTGGGCCCCTAGAAGGGAGAGCCACCACCCATCAGTCGGTTTGTTATACTGTGCTGGCTTATGTGTTGTGATGATGCTTGAAGCTGTGTCACCGATAATTCAAATATCAGCAGGGACACCATGTTGGACAGGTTATAGCAGAGCTTCCAGGCTCAGATTAGGAAGGAGGTAATCTACTTCCACAAATTAACAGTGAAAACCCTATGGGTCACAACAGAATACTGTCTGATATAGCACTGGAAGATGGGCCCCCTAGCTTAGAAGGCACTCAAAATATACAATGGCTACAAAAATGAACTCAAGCATACTCACAATCATGAAGATGGCACAGGACTGGGCAATGTTTTGGTCTGTTATACATGGGGTCACAATGAGCCAACTTCATGGCAACTAACAAGAAACAACCAGGACGGAGGCCTCCCCACCTTCTCATACCTGGGCCATACCTGCTGTAGCCAGTTTTCTCTTCTACTCCTTGCACTTCCTCTAGCTCAGTTTGAGGCTTGGCCACACCGCATGGTCAAGCTCTCGGAGTCTGATGGTCTCCATATGACACTGCCAGTACATCCCCCTCCAGTTCTGTCTGCCTTAGCTCTCCACGGGCCTCCAACTAGAAGGGAGTGTGACGCTTAGGCTTTTACTTCATCTCTGATGGTCACCTCCTGCCTGGCCTCCTGTCTCTGTCCCTGTGTTTTCTCTGGTCCCTGGTTGTTTCCTGCCCCCTGGCTTTCTCCCCTTTACTTCTTTGTTGTTGGCTTAACAGCTTAACAGCACTTATCTCAGACTGAAATTAAATAGTTTCTAAACTAGTTTACACTTTGTGAAGCCCACGAGAGCAGAGACCTCATTGGCTTTGCTTACCCCTAGATTGCCAATGCCTGGAACAGTGTCTGACAATAGTAGGAGCATAGTTGTTGAATCCCCCATGTGTCTGTCAGCTTGCCATACCATGGAGGCTTGCGTGTTGATGTGATGTTGGAAGCTATGCCACCGGTATTCAAATACCAGCAGGGTCACCCATGGTGGACAGGTTTCAGCTCGGTTTTCAGACTAAGACAGACTAGAAAGAAGTACCTGGTGGTCTACCTCTGAAAAGAATTAGCCAGTGAAAACCTGATGAATAGCAGCAGAACACTGTCTGATATAGTGCCAGAAGATGAGCCCCCCCAAAGTCAGAAGGCACTCAAATGACAACTGAGGAAGAGCTGCCTCCTCAAGGTAGAGTCAACATTAATGAGATGGTTGGAGATAAGCTTTCAGGACCTTCATTTGCTGAGGTGCCATGACTCAAAACAAGAAGAAACAGCTGCAAATATCCATTAATAATTGGAACATAGAATACAAAGTATGAATCTAGGAAAACTGGAAATCATCAAAAATGAAATGGAAAGCATAAAGATCAATATCCTAGGCATTAGTGAGCTGAAATGGACTGGCATTGGCCATTTTGAACCGGACAATCATATGGTCTACAATGCTGGGAATGACACCTTCAAGAGGAATGGTGTTGCATTCATTGTCAAAAAGAACATTTCAGTGTCTTTCTTGAAGTACAATGCTGTCAGTGATAACATCCATATGCCCACAAGGAAGACCAGTTAATATGACTATTATTCAAATTTACACACCAACCATTAAGGCCAAAGATGAAGAAATTGAAGATTTTTACTAACTTCTGCAGTCTGAAATTGATCAAACATGTAATCAGAATGCATTGATAATTACTGGTGATTGGAATACAAAAGTTGGAAACAAAGAAGAAGGGTTGGTAGTTGCAAAATATGGCCTTGGTGATAGAAATGATTCTGGACATTGCATGACTGAATTTTGCAAGACCAACAACTTCTTCATTGCAAATATCTTTTTTGACCAACATAAATGGCAACAAGACACACGGATCTCGCCAGATGGAATACACAGGAATCAAATCAACTACATCTGTGGAAAGAGACAATGGAAAATCTCAATATTATTAGTCAGAACCCCCACGTGTCTGTCAGTTTGTCGTACCGTGGGGGCTTGCATGTTGCTGTGATGCTGGAAGCTATGCCACTGGTATTCAGATACCAGCAGGGTCACCCATGGAGGACAGGTTTCAGCTGAGCTTCCAGACTAAGACAGACTAGGAAGAAGGACCTGGCAGAACACTAAACTCTGCTCATGAGGAACCCGTACATAGATCAAGAATCAGGTGTTTGGACAGAACGAGGGGATACCGAGTGGTTTAAAGTCAGGAAAGGTGTGCATCAGGGTTGTATCCTTTCACAATACCTATTCAGTCTGTATGCTGAGCAAATAATCTGAGAAGCTGGTCTGCGTGAAGAAGAACAGAGCATCAGAATTGGAGGAATACTCAATAATAACCTGCATTATGCGGGTGACACAACCTTTCTTGCTGAAAGCAAAGAGGACTTGAAGCACTTACTAATGAAGATCAAAGACCACAGCCTTCAGTGTAGATTACACCTCCATTTAAAGAAAACAAAAATCCCTCACAACTGGACTAATAAGCCACATCATAATAAACGGAAAAAAGATTGAAGTTGTTAAGGATTTCATTTTACTTGGATCCACAAACAACACCCATGGAAGCAGCAGTCAAGAAATCAAAAGACCCATTACATTGGGTAAATCTTCTGCAAAGGACCTCTTTAAAGTGATGAAAAGCAAAGATTTCACCCTGAAGACTAAGGTGCACCTGACCCAAGCCATAGTATTTTCAGTCATATCATGAGTACGTGAAAGCTGGACAATGAATAAGGAAGACTGAAGAAGAATTGAGACCTTTGAATTGTGGCATTGGCGAAGAATATTGAATATACCATGGACTGCCAAAAGAACAAACAAATCTGTCTTAGAAGAAGTACGACCAGAATGCTCCTTAGAAGCAAGGATGGAGAGACTGTGTCTTACATACTTTGGACATGTTGTCAGGAGGGGTCAGTTTCTGGAGAAGGACACCATGCTCGGTAAAGTACAGGGTCAGCAAAAAAGAGGAAGACACTCAATGAGGTGGACTGACACAGTGGCTGCAACAATGGGCTCAAGCATAACAATGATTGTAAGGATGGCACAGGACCGGGCAGTGTTTCGTTCTATTGTGCATAGTGTCACTATGAGTCGGAACCGACTCAACGGCACCTAACAACAACAACAACATCAGTCAGAACAAGGCTAAGGGCCAACTGCAGAACAGACCATCAACTGCTCATATGCAAGTTCAAGCTGAAACTGAAGAAAATTAGAGCAAGTTGACAAGAGCTAAAGTATGACCTTGAGTATATCCCACCTGAATTTAGAGACCATTTTGAGAATAGATTTGACGCGTTGAACACTAATGACTGAAACCAGACCAGTTGTAGAATAACATCAAGGACATGATACATGAAGAAAGCAAGAGGTTATTGAAAAGACAGGAAAGAAAGAAAAGACCAAAATGGATGCCAGAAGAAGCTCTGAAACTTGCTCTTGAACCTCGAGTAGTTAAAACGAAAGGAAGAAACAAAGTCAAAAAGCTGAACAGAAGATTTCAAAGGGCAGCTCGAGAAGACAAAGTATTATAATTAAATGTGAAAAAACCTGGAGATAGAAAACCAAAAGAGAAGAACACACTCGGCATTTCTCAAGCTGAAAGAACTGAAAAAAAAAAAAAAAAAAAATTCAAGCCTCAAGTTGCAATACTGAAGGATTCTACAGGGAAAATATTAAATGATACAGAAAGCATCAAAAAAAAGAAGGAAGGAATACACAGAGTCACTATACCAAAAAGAATTGATCAACATTCAACCAACTCAGGAGGTAACTTTGGCAAAAAACAAGGCTCCAGGAATTGACGGAATACTGATCGAGATGTTTCAACAAATGAATGCAGCGCTGAAAGTGCTCCTTTGTCTATACCAAGAAATTTGGAAGACAGCTACTGGCCAACTGACTGGAAGAGAATCATATTTATGCTTATTCCCAAGAAAGACAATCCAACCGAATGCGGAAATTATCTATGTTATTAATATCACACGCAAGTAAAATTTTGCTGAAGATCATTCAAAAGCAGCAGTACATTGACAGAGAACTGCCAGAAATTCAAGCCAGATTCAGAAGAGGATGTGGAATGAGGGATATTGCTGACGTCAGATGGATCCTGGCTGAAAGCAGAGAATACCAGAAGGATGTTTACCTGTGTTTTATTGACTAAGCAAAGGCATTCGACTGTGTGGATCATAACAAATTATGGATAACACTGAGAAGAATGGGAATTCCAGAACCCTTAATTGTGCCCATGAGGAACCTGTACATAGGTCAAGAGGCAGTTGTTAGGAGAGAACAAGGGGATGCTCAGTGGTTTAAAGTCAGGAAAGGTATGCATCAGGGTTGTATCCTTTCACCATACCTATTCAATCTAACTCACAAAAAAAGACCAGACTTATTGTTCTGCAGAGACTGGAGAAACCCTGAGAGTATGGCCCCCAGAGACCCTTTTAACTCAGTACTAAAGTCCCTGTTGAGGTTCACCCTTCAGCCAGAGGTTAGACAGGCCCATAAAACAAACAATAATACATGTAGCTCTACCATATATATGACAGTAAATGGGTACATCAACCCAGGGGCAAGGAAGAGACAGCAGGAGGGGACAGCTGGACAAATGGAAACAGAGAACCCAAGGTTGAGAAGGGGAGAGTGTTGACACATCACTGGGCTGGCAACCGATGTCACAAAACAATATGTGTATTAATTATTTAATGAGAAACTAATTTGCTCTGTAAAACTTCATCTAAAACACAATTTAAAAAAATGTTTTGCTATAAATGGAAGGAGAAGGATGAAGCAATAGCTGGAAGGTGAAATGGGGTCAAGAGAAGGATCTTTCCTTTTCTTTTTTCCTAAGAATGGAGAAATAGTATGCTTGTATGATGGTGGCTATTATCTAGTAATTATCTAGTAGAGCGAGGAAAATTTCTGTTGCATTAGAGAGGGGTTAAAATTGCTAGAATAAGATCAGTGTGTAGATG
Organism: Loxodonta africana; assembly: GCF_030014295.1. NCBI lineage: Eukaryota > Metazoa > Chordata > Mammalia > Proboscidea > Elephantidae > Loxodonta > Loxodonta africana. The sequence continues at coordinate 19,858,451 of NC_087343.1, forward strand.
CCAGCTAATGAGATATTCACAAAGAGGGTTCATCCACAATGAGAGAGAAGTAAGATTACATGGGCACAGGTGGTAGTTGTGGGGGGAACTTATGCAAGTTCTCTTTTTATTATGTCAACATTTTCAGGAGAATAGGAAGCTTAGATTTGGAGATCTGAGAGGAAAAAAGGTGAGATTGTCATCTAGGAGAACAGGAACGTAGATGACCTTGGGAAATCCAGCATGATGGCCAAGCAGCATGAATGGTAGACTTGATGTTGGTAAATATGACCACAGAATGAGACCATTCCTCATTGCTGCCGTGTTCATGGAGCCAAGGAAACATTACTAATCAAAAAAGGGAAATGGGAATGAAGATACATGCAAAGCAATGACTTTAATGAATGACTTGGGAAGTCAAGGAGGGAAGGGAAGTGAGGGACGGTGAAAAGGTCGTAGGACATTTGAGGATAGAGAGACTGTTGGATCATTGGAGTCAGGGCACCACAGGGAGAGAGTTACAAAGGCAAGAGTCGGGAAAGATGCAGAGTTTATAGCTGCCGAGTGACAAGGAGGGAGTGAGAGTCTGGGATGGGGGGTGGAGAAGATCATCAGCAAGAGGAAATCGAAGAACTGAGAGGCTAGGTGGACATGGGTGGACAGTCAAAAGTTAAGACTGGAGTACTGTTGGTGAGGAGTCTCTGGGTGGTGCAAATGGTTAACACACTTCTCTGCTAATCAGAAGGTTGAAGGTTCAAGTCTACCCAGAGATGCCTGAGAAGAAAAGCCTGGCAATCTACTTCCAAAAAACCAGCTACTGAAAACCCTATGGGGAGGCGGGGCCAAGATGGCGGACTAGGTAGATGCTACCTCGGATCCCTCTTGCAACAAAGACTCGGAAAAACAAGTGAATCGATCACATACATAACAATCTATGAACCCTGAACAACAAACACAGATTTAGAGACAGAGAACTAAAAAATACGGGGAAGCAGCGACTGTTTTTGGAGCTTGGAGCCAGCGTCCCAGCCAAGTAACCTTGGCGCCAGGCTTAGGTCTGGGCCCAGGGGAGCTGAACCCAAAATCTTGTGACAGCGCAAACAAGGGGCGCAGCCCTATCCCCCTGAACTGACCCCGGGAGGGGGCCCAGCCAGTCCGCGCGGGCGGCGTGGCAACGTGGCTGGTGGGAGAAGTCCCCGGGAGGCAGTGTGGTTTGGGAGCTGGGAGTGCAGCGTCCCAGTTGGGGAACCTTGGCGCTGGGCTTTTGACTGGGCGCTGTCACGGCACAAGCACGGGACATAGCCCTACTCCCCTGAACTAACCCCGGGAGGGGGCCCAGACGGTCCGCAGGGGCGGTGCGGTGAAGCGGCTGGCGGGAGGAGAAGTCCCCGGGAGACAGTGACTGATTTTGGAGCTGGGAGTGCAGCATCCCAGCAGGGGAACCTTGACGCTGGGCTTTGGACTGGCAGCGGAGGATCTGACCACGGCTTCAGCGGGCCAGACCCTCGGGGGCAATCTCCACACAGCCAGCACACATAGGCGACACGCCCCTCGGGAATTTCAGATAAAATAGTCATTCCAAGCAAGATAAGCAATTTTGGCTATATTCCGGGGTGCTACTCTCCTGTTTCTCTGAACCCTCCCCCACCCTTCCCAGGAGGCTTCATTAACATTGGAATTTCCTCAGCCAGAGGGAGAATGGCTCCGGCTCCTCTGCGGCTTTGCTTTTCCCTTTTGTTTTCTTTTTTTTTTTGGTCTTTTCCTAACCCATTCTTCCGACCTGAGAGAAGGAACCACAAAAAACCCAGGGACCAAAAATCCATCCCTAATTGGACTAAAAACACAGAAACAGCTACAGCCAATCATATATGATCCAAATCTCGGACTTTCATCCTTACAGGGAACAAGGTGGTGGTTATAATCCAAAGGCAGTTCTGATAGGGATCTGACTGCATTTTTTTCTTGGCGGATTTTCTGGAAAAACAAGTTTCCCAGGTCTGATATCTCTGCTTATTCAACAGAGCCCTAACTGACCCACAACAGGGAACTGAGGGCTGAAGCTCTCCCCAGACCACCTAGCTTCTTGCCTTAGGGGTCTAAGGAGGGTGACACCTACCAATCAGTAGAGGTACTTGCATTGGGGGCCTAAGGTACAGCTGCAGTGCCCTCCCACCAAGGTGCTACAGGAACAGAGACACACCTACCTCACTGACACTTGGGGGAAGCCTGTCAGCATCCTGCCCCCCCTCCCCGGAGGGTGAACCCCAGCTGCTAATAGAATCTGATGCACACAACTATCACCACTACTTCTCGAGGTGGATAGGTGTTAGGGTGCAGCACACACTTGATGACCCAAAATCAGATTCTATTCAAGAATAGTGAATAGACTCAGGCAAATATATCTGGCAACAGCCCAAAACAGCTGGTAATAGGTCATAAGTCAAGGGCTACAAAAAACAAGACAGCACAATCTAGTAGCCCATACACGTATATTGAAAGAAAACAAAACAAGATAAGATTCAGTGAGCAATTACAGAATAAACCACTACGATATCTTTTTTTTTTTATGGCTCGGAGACAGCAGTCGATATCAAACCACATAAAGAAGCAGACCATGACAGCTTCTACAACCCCCCAAACAAAAGAATCAAAATCTTTCCCAAATGAAGATACAATCCTGGAATTATCAGATACAGAATATAAAAAACTAATTTACAGAATGCTTCAAGACATCAGGGATGACCTCAGAAACGAAATAAGGCAATCTGCAGAAAAAGCCAAGGAACACACTGATAAAACAGTTGAAGAATTCAAAAAGATTATTCAAGAACATAGTGGAAAAATTAATAAGTTGCAAGAATCCATAGAGAGACAGCATGGAGAAATCCAAAAGATTAACAATAAAATTACAGGATTAGACAACGCAATAGGAAGTCAGAGGAGCAGACTCGAGCAATTAGAATGCAGAATGGGAAATCTGGAGGACCAGGGAATTAACACCAACATAGCTGAAAAAAAATCAGATAAAAGAATTAAAAAAAAATGAAGAAACCCTAGGAATCATGTGGGACTCTATCAAGAAGATAACTTGTGTGTGATTGGAGTCCCAGAACAGGGAGGGAGGACAGAAAACACAGAGAAAATAGTTGAAGATCTGCTGACAGAAAACTTCCCTGACATCATGAAAGATGAAAGGATATCTATCCAAGATGCTCATCGAACCCCATTTAAGATCGATCCAAAAAGAAAAACACCAAGACATATTATCAACAAACTTGACAAAACCAAAGATAAAGAGAAAATTTTAAAAGCAGCCAGGGATAAAAGAAAGGTCTCCTTCAAGGGAGAATCAATAAGAATAAGTTCAGACTACTCAGCAGAAACCATGCAGGCAAGAAGGCAATGGGATGACATATACAGAGCACTGAAGGAGAAAAACTGCCAGCCAAGGATCATATATCCAGCAAAACTCTCTCTGAAATATGAAGGCGAAATTAAGATATTTACAGACAAACACAAGCTTAGAGAATTTGCAAAAACCAAACCAAAGCTACAAGAAATACTAAAGGAAATTGTTTGGTCAGAAAACCAATAATATCAGATACCAGCACAACACAAGGTCACAGAACAGAACATCCTGATATCAACTCAAATAGGGAAATCACAAAAACAAATTAAGATTAATTAAAAAAAAATGCTCAAAACAGGGAATCATTGAAGTCAATATGTAAAAGATCACAATAATCAAAAAGAGGTACTAAATACAGGTGGCATAGAACTGCCATATGGAGAGTGATACAAGGCGATATAGGACAATACAAGTTAGGTTTTTACTTAGAAAAATAGGGGTAAATATTAAGGTAACCATAAAGAGGTATAACAACTCCATAACTCAAGATAAAAGCCAAGGAAAACGTAACGACTCAACAAACATAAAGTCAAATACTATGAAAATGAGGATCTCACAATTTACAAAGAAAAACATCTCAGCACAAAAAAGTAAGTGGAAAAATGAAATTGTCAACAACACACATAAAAAGGCATCAAAATGACAACACTAAACACTTATTTATCTATAATTACGCTGAATGTAAATGGACTAAAGGCACCAATAAAGAGACAGAGAGTCACGGACTGGATAAAGAAACACGATCTGTCTATATGCTGCCTACAAGAGACACACCTTAGACTTGGAGACACAAACAAACTAAAACTCGAAGGATGGAAAAAAATATATCAAACAAACAATAAGCAAAAAAGAAGAGGAGTGGCAATATTAATTTCTGACAAAATAGACTTTAGACTTAAATCCACCACAAAGGATAAAGAAGGACACTACATAATGATAAAAGGGACAATTGATTAGGAAGACATAACCATATTAAATATTTATGTACCCAATGACAGGGCTGCAAGATACATAAATCAAATTTTAACAGAACTGAAAAGTGAGATAGACACGTCCACAATTATACTAGGAGACTTCAACACACCACTTTCAGAGAAGGACAGGACATCCAGTAAGAAGCTCAATAGAGACATGGAAGACCTAATTACAACAATCAACCAACTTGACCTCATTGACTTATACAGAACTCTCCACCCAACTGCTGCAAAGTATACTTTTTTTTCCAGTGCACATGGAACATTCTCTAGAATAGACCACATATTAGGTCATAAAACAAACCTTTGCAGAATCCAAAACATCGAAATATTACAAAGCATCTTCTCAGACCACAAGGCAATAAAACTAGAAATCAATAACAGAAAAAGTAGGGAAAAGAAATCAAATACTTGGAAACTGAACAATACCCTCCTGAAAAAAGACTGGGTTATAGAAGACATCAAGGAGGGAATAAGGAAATTCATAGAATGCAACGAGAATGAAAATACTTCCTATCAAAACCTCTGGGGCACAGCAAAAGCAGTGCTCAGAGGCCAATTTATATCGATAAATGCACACATACAAAAAGAAGAAAGAGCCAAAATCAGAGAACTGTCCCTACAACTTGAACAAGTAGAAACTGAGCAACAAAAGAACCCATCAGGCACCAGAAGAAAACAAATAATAAAAATTAGAGCTGAACTAAATGAATTAGAGAACAGAAAAACAATTGAAAGAATTAACAAAGCCAAAAGCTGGTTCTTTGAAAAAATTAACAAAATTGATAAACCATTGGCTACACTGACTAAAGAAATACAGGAAAGGAAACAAATAACCCGAATAAGAAATGAGAAGGGCCACATCACAACAGACCCAACTGAACTTAAAAGAATCATATCAGATTATTACAAAAAATTGTACTCTAACAAATTTGCAAACCTGGAAGAAATGGATGAATTCCTGGAAAAACACTAACTACCTAAACTAACACATTCAGAAGCAGAACAACGAAATAAACCCATAACAAAAAAAGAGATTGAAACAGTAATCAAAAAACTCCCAACAAAAAAAAGCCCTGGCCCGGACGGCTTCACTGCAGAGTTCCACCAAACTTTCAGAGAAGAGTTAACACCACTACTACTAAAGGTATTTCAAAGCATAGAAAATGACGGAATACTACCCAACTCATTCTATGAAGCCACCATCTCCTTGATACCAAAACCAGGTAAAGACATTATAAAAAAAGAAAATTACAGACCTATATCCCTCATGAACATAGATGCAAAAATCCTCAACAAAATTCTAGCCAATAGAATTCAACAACATATCAAAAAAATAATTCACCACAACCAAGTGGGATTTATACCAGGTATGCAAGGCTGGTTTAATATTAGAAAAACCATTAATGTAATCCACCACATAAATAAAACAAAAGACAAAAACCACATGATCTTATCAATTGATGCAGAAAAGGCATTTGACCAAGTCCAACACCCATTTATGATAAAAACTCTCACCAAAATAGGAATTGAAGGAAAATTCCTCAGCATAATAAAGGGCATCTGTGCAAAGACAACAGCCAACAGCCAACATCACTCTAAATGGAGAGAGCCTGAAAGCATTTCCCTTGAGAATGGGAACCAGACAAGGATGCCCTTTATCACCACTCTTATTCAACATTGTGCTGGAAGTCCTAGCCAGAGCAATCAGGCTAGACAAAGAAATAAAGAGCATCCGGATTGGCAAAGAGGAAGGAAAATTATCTCTATTTACAGATGACATGATCTTATACACAGAAAACCCCAACAAATCCACCAGAAAACTACTGAAACTAATAGAAGAGTTTGGCAGAGTCTCAGGTTATAAGATAAACATACAAAAATCACTTGGATTCCTCTACATAAACAAAAAGAACACCGAAGAGGAAATAACCAAATCAATACCATTCACAGTAGCCCCCAAGAAGATAAAATACTTAGGAATAAATCTTACCAAGGATGTAAAAGACCTATACAAAGAAAACTACAAAGCTCTACTACAAGAAATTCAAAAGGACATACTTAAGTGGAAAAACATACCTTGCTCATGCATAGGAAGACTTAATATAGTAAAAATGTCTATTCTATCAAAAGCCATTTATACATACAATGCACTTCCGATCCAAATTCCAATGTCATTTTTTAAGGTGATAGAGAAACAAATCACCAATTTCATATGGAAGGGAAAGAAGCCTCGGATAAGCAAAGCATTACTGAAAAAGAAGAAGAAAGTGGGAGGCCTCACTCTACCTGATTTCAGAACCTATTATACAGCCACAGTAGTCAAAACAGCCTGGTATTGGTACAACAACAGGCATATAGACCAGTGGAACAGAATTGAGAACCCAGATATAAATCCATCCACATTCGAGCAGCTGATATTTGACAAAGGCTCAGAGTCAGTTAATTGGGGAAAAGATAGTCTTTTTAACAAATGGTGCTGGCATAACTGGATATCCATTTGCAAAAAAATGAAACAGGACCCATACCTCACACCAAGCACAAAAACTAACTCCAAGTGGATCAAAGACCTAAACATAAAGACTAAAACGATAAAGATGATGGAAGAAAAAATAGGGACAACCTTAGGAGCCCTAATACAAGGCATAAACAGAACACAAAACATTACCAAAAATGAAAAAGAGAAACCAGATAACTGGAAGCTCCTAAAAATCAAACACCTATGCTCATCTAAAGACTTCACCAAAAGAGTAAAAAGACCACCTACGGACTGGGAAAGAATTTTCAGCTATGACATCTCAGACCAGCGCCTGATCTCTAAAATCTATATGATTCTGTCAAAACTCAACCACAAAAAGACAAACAACCCAATCAAGAAGTGGGCAAAGGATATGAACACACACTTCACTAAAGAAGATATTCAGGCAGCTAACAGATACATGAGAAAATGCTCTCTATCATTAGCCATTAGAGAAATGCAAATTAAAACTACGATGAGATTCCATCTCAGTCCAACAAGGCTGGCATTAATCCAAAAAACACAAAATAATAAATGTTGGAGAGGCTGCGGAGAGATTGGAACTCTTATACACTGCTGGTGGGAATGTAAAATGGTACAACCACTTTGGAAATCTATCTGGCGATATCTTAAACAGTTAGAAATAGAACTACCATACAACCCAGAAATCCCACTCCTCGGAATATACCCTAGAGAAATAAGAGCCTTCACACAAACAGATATATGCACACCCATGTTTATTGCAGCTCTGTTTACAATAGCAAAGAGCTGGAAGCAACCAAGGTGTCCATCAACGGATGAATGGTTAAATAAATTGTGGTATATTCACACAATGGAATACTACTCATCAATAAAGAACAGTGACGAATCTATGAAACATTTCATAACATGGAGGAACCTGGAAGGCATTATGATGAGTGAAATTAGAGGCAAAAGGACAAATACTGTATAAGACCACTATTATAAGATCTTGAGAAACAGTATAAACTGAGAAGAACACATACTTTTGTGGTTAGGAGAGGGGGAGGGAGGGAGGGTGGGAGAGGGTTTTTTACTGATTAATTAGTAGATAAGAACTGCTTTAGGTGAAGAGAAGGACGATACTCAATACATGAAGGTCAGCTCAACTGGACTGGACCAAAAGCAAAGAAGTTTCCAGGATAAAATGAATGCTTCAAAGGTCAGTGGAGCAAGGGCAGGGGTTTTGGGACCTTGGTTTAAGGGGACTTCTAAGTCAATTGGCAAAATAATTCTATTATGAAAACATTCTGCATCCCACTTTGAAATGTGGCGTCTGGAGTCTTAAATGCTAACAAGCGGCCATCTAAGATGCATCAATTGGTCTCAACCCACCAGGATCAAACGAGAATGAAGAACACCAAGGTCACACGATAACTAAGAGCCCAAGAGACAGAAAGGGCCACATGAACCAGAGACCTACATCATCCTGAGACCAGAAGAACTAGTTGGTGCCCGGCCACAATCGACGACTGCCCTGACAGGGAGCGCAACAGAGAACCCCTGAGGGAGCAGGAGATCAGTGGGATGCAGACCCCAAATTCTCATAAAAAGACCAGACTTAACGGTCTGACTGAGACTAGAGGAATCCCAGCGGTCATGGTCCCCAAACCTTCTGTTGGCACGGGACAGGAACCATTCCCGAAGACAACTCATCAGACATGGAAGGGACTGGACAGTGGGTAGGAGAGAGATGCTGATGAAGAGTGAGCTAATTAAATCAGGTGGTCACTTGAGACTGTGCTGGCATCTCCTGTCTGGAGGGGAGATGGGAGGGTAGAGAGAGTTGGAAGCTGGCAAAATTGTCACGAAAGGAGACTGGAAGGGCTGACTCATTAGGGGGAGAGCAAGTGGGAGTACGGAGTAAGGTGTATATAAACTTATATGTGACAGTCTGACTTGATTTGTAAATGTTCACTTGAAGCTCAATAAAAGTTAATATAAATAAATAAATAAATAAAACCCTATGGCGCACAGTTGTACTCTGACACACACACATGGGGTTGCCATGGGTCAGAATCAACTCGGCAGCAACTGGTGTAGTGTTGGAGAAAAAGTAAGCCAAGAGCTAAAATCTTTAAGGAAGGGGACAAGGCAACAGTTGTCATGAGGAAGGATTATAGAGAACTGCCCCTAAAGGACCAAGTTTGGATTGGTTCGTCTGCTACAATACGCAGTTAGAGTGGATGAGACCTGACAAACCCAGCCACAGCAGGCTGGTTGTCCCCTGTGGGTGAACTGGGTCTGGTGGGTGGAGACACTCCGAATCCGCCAAGCCTTCCTGCTGTGACATACTGCATACACAGCAGCCTGGAGGCCGTAAGATCCTGACTGCTAAATGCACACCAGGATGTTGCCTTCCATTTCGCTCACAAACACCCACCCAAATCCACAGAATAAAATGAACAACCAGTTATGTGTTATTGGTAGGGGAATAGCACCGTCTTTCTCAAAATCCCATGAAGCTTTTTACAGCTTGACAACAATTGGAGGAAAGTGTTATTTTAACTACTTTCGTATGAGACCCTTTCAAAAAACCTCATGCAATCATTGTCACATAGCTTTAATTATTCATCTCTTTGTTCCAGTGATGAGCTTGCCGAAGCGTGTCATGCCAACGTTCTCTCCCACTGCTCTGCTCTCCAAATATGGAATACCCACTTTGCAAATTCTGAAACAGCCAAGTTTCCCAAAATTGGTGGTCACTGGAACAGGTGTTGTATCTGAAGTCAGGAAGCAATTGAATTCCTGTGGCCTCAGATCGTTAGTTTTAAGAGGAGGCATGTTGTGCCACAGGTAGGGTGGGCCACATGCACTTGATATGGCAACGCCCACCACATTCTCTCTCCTAGGTCTTTGTACTCATTGTTTCCTCTGCCTCAAGCGCTCTCCACTCAGATGTCTGCTTGGCTCACTCCTCACTTCCTTCTGGTCGCTGCAGAGAGGCTTTTCCTGGCCCACCCTGTCTAAAATGGCACTCTTATCCAATGCTTCTGTCATGGATTGAATTGTATCCCCCCAAAATATGTGTTGACTTAGTTAGGTTGTAATTCCCAGTGTTGTGTTGTTGTCCTCCATTTTGTGATCACATCCCTGACCCAATGTAAAGGGAGTTCCCTGGGGTGTGGCCTGCATCACCTTTTATCTTACAAGAGATAAAGGAAAGGGAAGTGAGCAGAGAGTGAGGAACTTCATACCACCAAGAGGGCAGTGCCAGGAGCAGAGCATGTCCTTTGGACTTGCAGCTCCTGCACAGAGAAGCTCCTAAACCAGAGGAAGATCGATAACAAGGACCTTCCTTCAGAGTCAACAGAGAGAGAAAGATTTCCCCTGGAGCCGACACCCTGAATTTGGACTTTTAGCTTACTGGACTGTGAGAAAATTAATTTCGCATTGTTAAAGCTATCTACTTGTGATATTTCTGTTATAGTAGCACTAGATGACTAAGACAGCTTCTATCACCTATTCAATATAAATCACCTATTTAATTTAATTACTCGATTTTATTTTTCGTCATAACCCTTTATCATTACCTGGGACCATGCCTGCTCTAGTCACTAGTGAACACCCAGTGTCTAGAATACCAGTCCACCACCTGTCTGTCAGTTTGTGCTACTATAGTGGTTTGCATGTTGCTATGACTCTGGAAACTATGCCACCAGTATCTCAAATACCAGCAGGGTCACCCGTGGTGGACAGGTCTCTTAGTTATCTAATGCTGCTATAACAGAAAAGTTACAAGCAGATGGCTTTAACAAGCAGAAAATTATTCTCTTACAGTCTAGGAGGCTAGATGTCCGAATATAGGGTGCTAGCTCCAGGAGAAAGCTTTCTGCCTCTGTTGACTCTGGGGGAAGGTGCTTGTCATCAATCCTTCCCTGGTCTAGGAGCATCTCAGCACAGGAACCACAGGTCCAAAGGACACAATCCACTCCCAGCACTGCTTTCTTGGTGGCATGAGTTTCCTCTGTCTCTCTGCTGGCTTCTCTCTTTTATATCTCTAAAGAAATTGACTCAAGATACAACGTAATCTTGTATATTGAGTGCTGCCTCATTAACATAAAACCTCTAATCCTCCCTCATTAACATCTTAGGGGTAGGATTTACAACACATAGGAAAATCATATCGGTTGACAAAATTGTGGATAATCACACAATACTGGGAATCATGGCCTAGCCAAGTTGACACACATTTTTGGAGGACATAATTCAATCCATAACAACAGGTTTCACCAGAGCTTCCAGATTAAGACAGACTAGGAAGAAAGGCCTGACAATCTAATTTCAAACGTTAGCCAATAAAAACCTTATGGATCACAACAGAATATTATCTGCTATAGTGCTGGAAGATAAGCCCAAGCATTATCATGATCGTAAAGATGGCCCAGGACTGGGCAACGTCTCATTCTCTTACATGTAAGTCACTGTGAGTTGGAGTCAACTCAAGTAACAACAGAACAATTGCATAAAGCAGGCACTTGCGCAACACCTACCGAATGAATGAGTAGATGGTACAGGGATGAACGAAAGAATGCAAGAAGTGCCATCCTGAGGAGAGAACACTTATGGAAGTGTTTTAAATTTATAACAACGCAAAATAGACTGAATTTCTATAAGCTCATATCCCTAAGACATGATAGTAATGCAGCAAAAGGAAATACAATAAAATCTCCTGTTGAAAAGGGAATTCCATTTAGCTAAGAAAAAGCAAAAAAAGAAATGTCAACCCAGAGGATAATTTTATTTGAAAGGCATGTACTGGAAAACAAAGTCTTACAATGAAGCATTTCATCAAGCACGTGGCTTGACTGACAAAGCACTTTCATTAGCATATTTTATGTAATAGTTGATCTGAGCATGTCAAGATACACACACATATTAAACACAACAGCTACGCAGAAAGGTACTCAGAACTCCTTCTTGTCTGGTTTTGAGAAAATAGGCAAGTCCTCCTCCTGGCTGATAATCGCATTGATATTTATGGGAATTACCGTGTTAAGTTACATGAGGGATTCCTTGCCAAAGGATCAATTTAACGTTCCACCCATCAATTGTCTGAATAATTTCCTCTGTACAGATTCAGGCAATGTGAGATAGCATTTTCAGAAATTCCTGGCCGGGTTCCAACCCAGTATTCACAAATTCATTGATCTGGTGGGGTACCAAGGGCGGAGGTTGGGGTAGGGTGGGGTAGGGGAAGCAGGGGACACAGCAGACAAAGCAAAGGGGCTGAATTGCTGCTTCCGTTTGTTGTATGGACCTACAAAAAATATATATAGTTCAGTTTCAGAAATTACACTACCTCCCTGTTATTTATTTTCCATTTAAAAGAAAGAGACTCTGCTAGTTTAGCAATATTATTTATAGACATTTGTCTGGCTATTCATCTCTAAATATATATACTATGCATAATTCACTTGGCCAAGATTTTGTCTCACTCTGTTATTCCAGAACCTAAGGCATCTCCCTAAGCAGAGATCTACAAATGCCTATCCACAATTTTTTTTTTTTTTTTTTTTTTGGTTTGGCTATCCTAAAAGGAAAATTTCATAAAAGTGAGGAAGAAAGAATACTATGTCTACTCTAGACATGGGAGTCCCCAGGTGGTGCAAATGGTTAACGTGCTCAACTGCTAGCAGAAAGATTGGAGAGTTCAGTTCGCCCAGAGGTGCCTCGGAAGAAAGGCCTCGTGATCTACTTCTGAAAAATCAGCCACTGAAAATCCTGTGGAGCACAGCTGTACTCTGACACACACGGGGTCACCGGGAGTTGAAATCGGCTCAGCTACAACTTTTTTTTTTTTGCTCTAGACATCACCCCAGCCAACTACTGCCAATTAAAACACTTCCACTATTTTACGAATATTTCTGTTTCTTAAAAGACTTAGAACTTGTTTTCAAGATTTTAATCCCTGCTCCTGACACACAGCCTGCAGTGAACTCTCAACGTTGCCCAAGCCGCAGAGGGGCTTCGTTCACAATTTTAACCTGATGGAACTTGAGGTTGACTCTGTAGTCTCAAAGGCAGCCCTCAGTTTTTTCAGGCTAAGGGCCTTAGAACAAAAAGAAGGCAAAACGTGTGTCTAGCCTTTCAGATACTCTTGCTTTAAGTGCTGGAAAATTTATCCACTGAACTCTGAAAGTTCATTCATTAATTCATTTTCATGCATTCATTCACTTATTCTTTTTTTTGTTCTTGTTCACCAAGGCTTTTATTAAGTACCTACTAATGCCAAGGAGGAAACCCTGGTGGCATAGTGGTTAAGTGCTACGGCTGCTAACCAAAAGGTCAGCAGTTCGAATCCACCAGGCATTCCTTGGAAACTCTATGGAGCAGCTCTACTCTGTCCTATAGGGTTGCTATAAGCTGGATTTGACGTCACAGCAAGACGTTGTAATGCTATGGAGGAGCCCTGGTGGCGTAGTGCTTAAGAGCTCGGCGGCTAACCAAAAAGTTGGCAGCTCGTATCTACCAGCTGCTCCTTAGATACCCTATGGGGCAGCTCTATTCTATCCTACAGGGTTGCTATGAGTCAAAATCAACTCAACAGCACACAACAACCACAGCACGGCTATGGGTGTATACCAGTGTCGAAACGCAGTGCCCAAAACAGAGCAAACGAACCCATTGCTGACAAGTCAACTCTGACTCCTGGCAAACCCGTGTGCTTCACAGTAGAACTGTGCTCCGCGGGGTTTTCTTGGCTGTAGTCTTTATAGGAGCAGGTTACCAGGACTATCTTCAGTGGTGCCACTGGGTGGATTTGAACTGCCAACTTTTTGGTTAGTAGTTGAGCACAGACAATTCGTGCCAACCAGGGACATGAAATACAGTATAGATCACCAGTAATGACTCCTGTTATGGGTTGAATTGGTCCCCCCAAAATCATGGTTAGGCCATGATTCCCAGTATTGTGTGGTTGTCCTCCGTTTTGTGACTGACGAGATTTTCCTGTGTGTCGTAAACCCTAATCTCAGCCTGTAACTAATGAGGCAAGATCGGGTTATGTTAAAGAGGATTAGGGTGGGAATTACTTACTCAGGTCACATCCTTGATTCAGTGTAAAGGGAGTTTCCCTAGGGTGTGGCCTGCACCAGTTTTTATCTTACAAGAGATAAAAGGAAAGCAAAGTGAGCAGAGAGAGTGGAACCTCATACCACCAAGAGAGCAGAGCATATCCTTTGGACCCAGGGTTCCTGCATGGAGAAGCTCCTAGACTGGGGGAAGATTTGTGACAAGAACCTTCCTTCAGAGCTGATGGAGAGGGAAAGCCTTCCCCAGAAGCTGGTGCCCTGAATTCAGACTTCTAGCCTACTAGACTGAAAGAATAAACTTCTCGTTGTTAAATCCATCCACTTGTATTTCCGTCATAGCAGCACTAGATGACTAAGACAATCCCCCATCTTATTTTCGCTAATAGCCCTCTCACCCTGGGAGGCATTGCCTCTTGCCTTTGTGACTTGCAGAAACTTAGCATTTCACATTCACCTACCAGACCTCTCAGAGAGGGGTCTCTCCTAACTCCAAGCATCAGACGTCTCTTCAGGCTTCTTATGCAAGTGGATGCCTAATGGCCTCTTGAGGCAGATGCTGCCTTTATTTTCTGTACTGTTGCCTGTTGTCTCTGGAAGATGCTCATGGAAGAGAATGAATTCACAGGCCCTTGATGGATTGGCTGCCTCCAGTTGTTCATTTCACTGCACCAGCCTGGACCCAGGAAATGGTCCTTCTCAAAAGGGTCAGATCAGATGTTCTATGGCATCTGATGTTTTCTTTACCTTCTTCCACCATAAATAATTTATCAAAAAGCATTCTCCAATTCTGAACAACACAAAAACGAAATGAATTATTAACTCGAGCTTCCCTGACCTCATCATTTTCTGCCCCTCTCTGACTTTATGTCCTTCCCCTTCTTCTTACCGTGACTCAGTAGAAAAGTCTCTATTCTGGGCTCTTCTGTCAAACAGCTGTGTACTCGAAATGTGTGTGTCTTGTTCCTTTATCTATACAGGGAAAGGTTGGATTAAATGATCTTATGGCCTGTCAGCTCTGATCATTTGTCATCTTTATATGGAGATTTAGGAGTAGGGTGGGGTTCCCCCCCCCAATGCAACCCAGATGCTTCCCTGAATGAGAATTTGAGAAATTTCCATCCAGCACTAGGTAGAGATGAATGCTGAGAGTAGAAGGATAAGTTTCCACTGGTTAATAGCATAATAGTGTATCCAAGTCATTGGGAGCACTAGTTCAAAACTGGAAGAAGATAAGGAGAAAATTAAGTGGAATATGAAAATTAGGGTTTGGCTGTTCACCAGAGAATTCCCTGGGAGAACGTTCTTCCTGTTCTTCTCTTGTATCTGCCCCTCAAGCTTCAGACCCTGCCCTTTACGTCAAAAAGTCTTTACCCGGTCAATACAATTTGCCTGTACTTCTTGCCATTTTCCATTTGATCACACTCTTTTCTATGCCCCTCCCCCCTTTATCTCCCTTTTCTTTTGTGCTACCAACCAATTGCTATTTTTGCCCATCTGAAACAAAGCTGAGAGACCAGGGAAAGAGAGAGAAAGAAGCTGAGGGAGGGCACTGTCTGGCGGAAATGGAGAAATGCAATTAAGAGCCAGGAATGTCTCTCATGCGTTTACTTCCTCGCTTCCCCTTGTTCCCAGTCCAAGAACTTTTCATTGAGCTGATGGGCACTGTGGATCCCGGGGGCATAAAATAAAACTTTCTGTCAATGGTGGATGTCTGGCCTCAGCACATCCTGTAATGAGCCTGCAGTCTAGCAGGATGTGGTGCCTTGGGGGAGCCAGGAGTCTGGGACTCCACAACGGCCCCTGTGCAGTCAGCAATCTGTCAAAGGGATGCAGGAGGAAGGGCAGGGAAGGAAGAAGTGAGATGGAGCCAGTAAGAGAGGGGAGGGACGGAAGAGAGCGCCTGCAATCTTGGCTTTGACAGGATATGCATCTCACCCAGGAGAACCACGCTTGGTCTGTGGTAGATGACATCAGACTTCAAAGATTTGTTTCTCTGCAGTACCTTTAAAAAGATAACTGCATCCACAAAAATTATCTTGACAATCTTATTAATTTACCCTGGATGACAGAACGGTATGTTGTAAAATTCAAGACATACTATGCATCACTTGAAAACACTGCCTCTGACATGCACAAGTTCCCAAAAGGGGTTCTCTAGAGAATTAAGATGGAGGCAGTGGTGGTTCAGTGGGAGGATTTTCACCTTCCATGCAGGAGACGTGGGTTCAATTCTGGGCCAATGTGCCTCGTTGGTAGCCAGCACCTGTCTGCCAGTGGAGGCTCGTGTGTTGTTGCTATGATAGTGAACAGGTTTCAGCAGAGCTTCCAGATTAAGATGGACTAGGAAGAAGGGCCTGGTGACCTACTTCCAAAAATCAACAAATGAAAACCCTGACAATAACAACCAGTCACACGGATGGCACAGGACCAGGCAGTGTTTTCTTCCATCGTGCATGGGGTCACCATGACTTGAGGGCCAACTTGATGGCAGCTATCAACAATAACAGAGGGTTATGAAGTTTAAACTAAACTTTGCTAATTTGGGTCCAGCATTTATTGTGAACATACTATGTGTCAGGCCCTGGAGCAATAAAGGAGGAAGAAGATGTGGTTCCTGCCCTTGAGAAGCAGAGAACCCTGGTAGGGTAGAGTGTCAGTCTGTCTTCCTGGTTACCACTCTAGCTATTTTCAGCAGAAAAGTATTTTTTAATAAGGTTACCGACTAGTTTGGAGAATCACCAAGAGAACTGGATATTCACACTGGAACTAAGAGAGGCTAACGATGCCGAAGTCATGTTGAAAGACAGTCTGGTTGGGCCACCACTTGTGGTACCACTGATGCCACTGAGATGCTCACTGTTGGATGCTACCACCATCATTGCCACTGGACAGCTAATGAATGTGAAACTTTCACCATGTTTGTTTGTCAGTTTCCCAAGATTAAAAATCTTAAGTCTAACCTAGCAAGGATCTGCTCCTGGACCTTCACCAAACTCATATAGTGGGAGATTTCTTCCTGAGTAGAAGGAGAATTAAATGCTGCCAACGAAAAAACAAAAAGGATAACTATGTACTACACAAATAGAGATACATATATAGATTTGTTCAATACAACGTGGAAAATGCTATAATGAGAGAGGAGAGGCTCCTGGCCAAGATCATCTGGGAAGCCTCCAAGAAGAAGCAGAGTTAGGAAAAAGTTAACCAAGTCAAGAGGGGTGGGAAGGGTATTCCAGGCAGAGGAAAGAGTATGAGCAAAGACTCAAAGACATGGAGCAAGATTGTTAATTGGGGAATCTGCAAGTGTTTAATGTCACTAGAGCAGAGGTTATCAACCCTGGCTTCTCATTAGACTCACCTGAGAGCTTCTTAAATTTCAGATGCTCAGGCCAACACCAAACCAGTTACTTTGGAATCTCTGGTGGTGGAACCCAGGCACCAGGTGACTACAGCTTGCAGCCAAGGTTGAGATTAGCTAAGGTTGCTCACACTCCCCAAAAGCCCTGCTCTTGTGAAACTCACGAGGGACTTCCACCTACATTTCACTTAAATGCTCTTGTCCCTCACCACCACCGTCATCATGGTTTTTCCGTAGGGAAAAATCAAGCCATGGTTCACTGAAAATCTAACTTTAGAAGTGAGCAAAAGGAAAAGAAAATATAAATTAAGATTTCTAGCTAGAAACAGAAATACCTTATGATACAGTAATCCCACTCCTAGGAATATATCCTAGTGAAATAAGAGTTGTCACACGAATAGACATATGAACACCCATGTTCATTTCAGCATTGTTCACAATAGCAAAAAGATGGAAACAACCTAGATGCCCATCAACAGAAGAATGGATAAACAAACTGTGGTACATACACGCAACGGAGTATTATGCAACAATAAAGAAAAATGATGAATTTGTGAAGCATCTCATAACATGAATGAATCTGGAGGGCATTATGCTAAGTGAAATAAGTCAATTACAAAAGGGTAAATATTGTATGAGACCACTACTGTAAAAACTCATGAAAAGGTTTACACACAAAAAGAAACAATCTTTGATGGTTACAAGAGAGGGGAGAGTGGAGATGGAAAAACACTTAATAGACAGTAGATAAGTGGTAAATTTGGTGAAAGGTAAGGCAGTACACAGTACTGGGGAAGCCAGCACAACTTGTACAAGGCAAGGTTATGGAAGCTCCATAGACACATTCAAACTCCCCGAGGGACGAAATTGCTAGGCTGAGGGCTGTGGGAACCATGGTCTCAGGGAAAATCTAGCTCAATTGGCATAATATCGTTTATAAAGAATGTTCTACATTCTACTTTGATGAGTAGCATCTGGGGTCTTAAAAGCCTGTGAGTGGCCATCACTGGTCTCATCCCTTTGGGAAAAAGGAAGAATGAAGAGAACTAAAGATACTAGGGACTCATGGACCACACATCTACCATGGCCTCCACAAGACTGAGTCCAGTACAACTAGATGGCGCAAGCTACCACCACGGACTGCTCTGATAGGGATCAAAATAGAGGGTCCCGGACAGAGCTGGAGAAAAATATAGAACAAAATTCCAACTCAAAAAGAAAGACCAGACTTGCTGGCCTGACAGAGGCTGTAGAAACCCTGAGAGTATGGCCCCCAGACACCCTTTTAGCTCGGTTATGAAGTCATTCCTGAGGTTCACCTTTCAGCCAAAGACTGGACAGGCCCATAAAACAAAATGAGACTAAAGGGGCACACCAGCCCGGGGGCAAGGACTAGAAGGCAGGAGGGGATGGAAAAGCTGGTAATAGGGAACCCAAGGTTTAGATGGGAGAGTGTTGATGTGTCATGGGGTTGTTAACCAATGTCATAAAACAATATGTGTACTAACTGTTTAATGACAAACTAGTTTGTTCTGTAGACCTTCATCCAAAGTACAATAAAAAAGAAGAAAAGGAAATATGAATTAAGTTTTCTAGTCATGGAGCTCTCCAAATTCAGGAGTAAAAGGTTTAATTTCAAATGTAACACTAGGAAATATGTATCTCTACATCCTACTTCACTGTGAAAATATTCTACGAAAGAGTAGGCAAGTCACCATAAAGAAAACAAAGCAGCATTCAAATCTTTGCTGTTTTGGAGAATCAATAAGCTACCACCCCTGTTCGCCCAGGGCTGAGGTGTTCTCAGGAAACAGGACTTTCAGTGCTAAAACCAGGAGAGTCCTAGACATACCCCTCCATCTCATGCGCTTCTACCCTGCTCTTGGAAAAGGGAAAAAAGAAAAGTGGACCCTCACCCGCCTTTGTTCAGTGGCTCTATTCCCAACCTGTTTTAGAAGCAGCTGGCTTATACAATTGCTGGCAACTGCTGACCTACTCACACTCTCCAGCACATTTGGGGTGCTTGCGAGGCGTGGCTGATGTTGTGGCAAAAAGAACCATATGTTGGTGGCTCTTCAACATTAACTTGAAGATTTCAATAGAAAACTCCCAAGATACTGCTTCAAGTGGAATCTCCGTGGGGCTGGTGTTTACATCTTCACTCTCTCAAATCTTTGAGACAAGGAAGCTGAATAGCAGACAGCTTTGATCCTGCCCAGGCCAGCACTGATTCTCGGCTGTCCCTCCCCCTCTTACGTCAGGGTGATCGTGCATATTTCCCAGACCTTCTCAGTGCCCCTCCTCTCTCCACATTATCCCTATCCAGATCTTTCTGAACTCTGTGACTGTGTTGCCTGGAACTGGATATGGCTGAACAAGTACTTTCTGGCATAAAATGGGCACCTATGCCCAGAAGTTACCACCTGTCTGTCAGTTTGCATGCTGACTTGCACGTTGCTGTGATGCTGGAAGCTATACCACTGGTATTTTAAGTACCAGCAAGGTCATCTATGGTGGACAGGTTTCAGTAGAGCTTCCAGACTGAGAAGACTACGAAGAAAGCTCTGGCAATCTACTTCTGAAAACGAGCCAAGGAAAACCTTACGGTTCACAGAATATTGTCCGAGACTTTGGGGCATGTTGTTAGCTGCCGTTGACTCCACTCCACCTTAAGGCGACCCCATGTACAACAGAATGAAATGTTGCCTACTTTAGATGTATCGGAAACCCTGGTGGAGTAGTGGTTAAGAGCTACAGCTGCTAACCAAAGGGTCAGCAGTTTGAATCCACCAGGCGCTCCTTGGAAACTCTGTGGGGCAGTTCTACTCTGTCCTATAGGGTCGCCACGAGTCGGAATCGACTCAACGGCAACAGGTTAGTTAGTAGTAGTTTAGATGTATCATCAGGAGAAACCAATTGCTAGAGAAAGTCATCATGTTTGGTAAAGAGGAGGGCCAGGAAAAGCAAGGGAGATCCTCAATGATATGGATCGACAAAATGGCCGCCAACAATAGGCTCTAACATACCAATGTTCATGAAGATAGCACAGGACCAGGCGACATTTCATCCTGTTGTACATGGGGTCACCATAAATTGGAGCTGAGTCAACAGCAGCTAACAACAACATGCCCAAAAGCATGGTCAGCACCTAAGTCCTGCTGGAAGGATTTCAAGAGCATTATAGTCATAGTTAGCATCCATGATCCCCAAAACTTATGCCCTCTCAATACCTGAGTATAGTGAATGTCCACAAAAGAAAGAGACTCCTTTGTCAGATTACGAGAGCATTTGAGCAAGCTTTTCACTTATTTCAGTGATGTTACCATTACTCAAAAATGTTTATAATTAGGCTCATGATTTTGGGTAGGAATTGAAACCAATCATTCAGGGGCCCAGCTGGAAGCAAATGGCGTACTCAAACTGGTGCACTTGGGAAGTTTAGCAAAGTGCCACTTTACAAAGGTGGAAGCAGGGTTTATGGGAATCAATAAGGACAGTACACTCTAAGACTTAAGTGGGTAAGGGGAAGACCAGTTACCAGATCCCACAGAGGAAGCAGAGAAGGCCATCTGCTAGGAGTCATGGCCGTTAGAAGAGGAAAATAATAAACCATGGAGACTTGGCAAGGAGAGAGGTGAAGGAATAAATGGCCTTTTCTGCCGTCTCCTAGCAATGTCCGCACTCCCATTGATCAAACCCACGCAGAAATCGGAGAGCTTCAATGCAGCTACACAGTTTACCTTCCAGGCAAAGAGCAAACAGATGCCCATACCTTTCCTCTTCCTCCCTAGTGTCATGGATTGAATATGTCCTCCCAAAAATGTGTGTATCAACTTGGCTAGGCCATGGTTCCCAGAATTCTGTGGCGGTCCTCCATTTTGTGATTGTAATTTTATGTAAAAAGGATTATGATGGGATTGTAACACCCTTACCAGGTCCCTGATCCAATGTGAAGGGAGTTTCCCTGGACTGTGGCCTGTACCACCTTTTATCTCTTAAAGAGTGGGGGAGCTCATACCACCAAGAGAGCAGCACCAGGAGCAGAGCTCATCCTTTGGACCCAGGGTCCCTGTGCCTGAGAAGCTCCTCAACCACGGGAAGATTGAGGACAAGGACCTTCTTCCAGAGCCAACAGAGAGAGAGAGCCTTCCTCGGGAGCTGATGCTTTGAATTTGGACTTTCAGCCTACTGTACTGTGAGGAAATAAATGTCTCTTTGTTAAAGACGCACACTTGCGGTATTTCTGTAACAGAAGCACTAAATGACTAAGATGCCTAGTTCCATGTCGTCATTATTTCTGGGCACACTAGAGAACCGTGCTTCCCCACACTTGACATGCAAGGAGACAGGAGTTGGTTAATCTAGCCCAGTCTCTTTGACTAAAATGTAAACTCGAGGAGGGGAGGGTTTTGGTTAGTTTCATCCACTGCCCTATTCCCACTTTCTAGGATAATACCTGGCACATAATAGGTGCTCTATAAATTTTCATTGAATGACTTGTTAAGATCATACTGCTCGTTAGTATCAAAGCTGTTCAGTAAAAGCCACATTTCCCAGCGCTCAATCCAGTACTTCCTTCTGTGAACGCAGCTTAGGTTTTGAGGGGTTTTCCCACAATTGATGAAGGATTTATGTGGATCCATTTGTACTGTTTACCTCTGTTTCCTTTGTGAGCAATGGCAGACTTCTCTTATTTCTTCTTCCTAAATCTTCTTGGCCAAGCTCATGAGTTCAGCTCTCACCTTTGTGCAACCGACCCCCAGAGATTTCTCTCTAGCTCTTTAATTTCTTGGGAGCATCAGCACTTGGATTTTCCTCTAGGGCAGAGATCCTCTAGAGCAGCATTTCAGCAGAGCATCCAGGCTGGACAGACTAGGAAGATGGTCCTGGTGATCTACTTATGAAAATAGCCAGTGAAAAGCTCCCCTAAAAAAAACCCTAACCAAACTCCCTGCTGTCAGGTTGATTCTGACTCATAGCGACCCTACAGGACAGCGTAGACCTCCCTCAGTGTTAGCTGAGCAGAGGTGGCCTTAAATAAGGGTTTACGGAGATAGCTCTCTGGGCCACACTCCCAATCTCTCTGAATCTCAGTTTAGTCATCTATAAAACGAGTTTTCCTGACTCCTTTGTGTCTTACGGTGACTTTTTCCTCTCAGGTGCCTTGCCCTCTCTCCAAGCAACCTGGCTCTGGCTGGACCCTCCTCGGTCTGTCAAACACACCTGCCTGTGCCCACATCCCAACTGTGGCCATGACTTGTGCCCCCAGCTTCTGTCTATGTGGATTCCTAGAAGGCGGGTAGTGCCAGAATTCGCCCTCCAGCCTTAGTGAAATCTCACTGAAATCTTTATTCCATTGCCAGCAACCTTGCGAGGAGATATTATTCTCTCCATTTTATTTAAAAGCTTCCGGCCTGAAATGTGGAGAAATTAAAACTAGTTATTTTATTTAGGTAACAGAATCGCAGGTAATTTTTTTCACTTATTTTTCCCATCATTGTTAAACTGTTACTTAGTTATAGAAAAAGAATAGACTCAACTGGAAACTCAAGGACACATTCTACCTGTCAGAGACTAGCTGACCAAATAGTACACATATGGAGGGGAACTTTTTTAACTAAGTCCCCTGAACTCTGAATTAAAAACCCCAGGATTATTGTCGTCAATGGCCTCCGGGTTGTCAGCTTTGCCAAGAAATCCATCACCTTATTGAGGTCAGAAGATCTCTACATATATTTATCCTTACAGTGACCTGTGGAGCCCTAGGTGACAGTCTCTACCACCCCCTTCATGTGTGCCCTCTCCTGTTGGCTCACTCCAGCCACATAGGCCTCTTTTTGTTGTTATGTGCAGTAGAATCGATTTTGACTGATGGCCACACCTTGGGCAGTAGAACTGCCCCATAGCATTTTCTAGGCTGTAATCTTTACGGGGGAAACCCTGGTGGCATAGTGGTTAAAAGCTATGGCTGCTAACCAAAAAGTCGGCAGTTTGAATCCACCAGGTGCTTCTTGGAAACCTTATGGGCAGTTCTACTCTGTCCTATAGGGGCTTTGTGAGTTGGAATTGACTCAATGGCAATGGGTTTTTTGGTTTTTTAATCTTTATGGAAGCAGATCATTTGGTCTTTCTCCTGCAGAGCTGCTGGATGTGTTCGAACCACCAACCTTTTGGTTAGCAGCAGGGCTCTTTCTGGGCCTCTTTCTGGTTTTGTAACTGCCTAACTCCCTCCAAACAAGGACCTTTGTACTCACAGCTTCCTCTACCTTCCAAGCTTTATGCTTTGATCCCTTACCTCCTTGGGTCTTCGCAAAATGTTCCCGTCTCAACGAGACCTTCCCTGATGGCCTTATCTGAAACTTATAACCATCCCTCCCCACTGCCAGTCCCTTTCCAGTTTTGTTTTCCTCTAGAGCACACACCACTATCTGACCTCAACACAATAACAGCAAACCTTCTAGAGGGCTCACTCTAGAGCAGGCCCTGTTCTAAGACCTCATCGAACCCTCACAGAAACAATGTAGGGTGGGTCCTCTAGTTACCCCATTCTACAGATGATGAAACTGAGGCACAGAGGAATGAAGTAGGTTGCCCAGGGCCAAACAATTACAAAGTGATGGAGCTAGGAGTTGAATATCAGGCAGTCTCTGGTTTGCAAGTCCATGGTCTTACCCACCACACTTTCATTGCTTATTTATTTTGCTTAGTTTCAGACACCACC
This sequence comes from Loxodonta africana, assembly GCF_030014295.1. Classification (NCBI taxonomy): domain Eukaryota; kingdom Metazoa; phylum Chordata; class Mammalia; order Proboscidea; family Elephantidae; genus Loxodonta; species Loxodonta africana. The sequence goes on from NC_087343.1 coordinate 19,882,462, forward strand.
CCCCCCCCATTATATGGTAAACTCCATGAAGTCAGAAAAAAACAAAAACCAGTTGCCATTGAGTTGATTCTAACTCATGGCAACCCCACATGTGTAAGAGCAGAACTGTAGCATAGAGTTCCAATGACTGATTTTTTAGAAGTACATCATCAGGCCCTTCTTCCAAGGTACCTCTAGGTGGACTTGAACCACTAACCTTTTGGTTAGCAGCAGAGCGCATTAACTGTTCACACCATCCAGGGAAGTTTTGTCTTTTTTTTTTTTTTTAATTGTTGTATCTCCAATGCTCAGAACAGTGGCTAGTCTGTAGTAGGTATCTAATAGATATTCATCAAATGAATGAATGAATGACTATACATCTCTAACACCCATGTCAGCAGCTGGTATAGTCCTGCACACACGTTAAGTGCCTACTAGATACTTTTGAACATGCCGTAAATCCCTAACTTGCATTTCCTTAAGTAACCGTGTTTCCCCTTTGCCCTGCCCTGGGAGAGGGCATGTAAGTGAATGTTAGAAAAAAAACTCTGTCTCATTTTTGGCTCAGGTCCCAAAGGCCAAGGACCAAACAGCAAGGGCCACGTTCCCCCCACATTCCAAGCAAGGCACTCAGCCAGTGAAGCAGGACAAACAGAGAGGGTTTGGGACACGTCTCCAAAGCTAGACAAGCAAGTGGAGGCCATGGAGAGAGGCTGGATTTTACTCTGAAGTCTGATACAGCTCTTCTCAGTTCCATAAACCAGACCTGACAGCAACAGCTGGTTTGGAGAGATGCATGTCAACTTTTATCTCTCTCTCTCTGCCAGGCCTAAAATATAGACGAGGACCACTCCTCAACACTTAGCCTCAAAGATGTACATCTCTCCTCAGGCTGGGGGCTGGGAAATTCAAGTGAACACTAACTCAGCTTCCTCTTCACCCTATCCTCTAAACACGCACACACACTAGGATCATACCATCCATCCCTCCAGGTATCCATGCTCTAACCCAGTGGCCACAAAGCTCTTCAAGCAGAATTACTAGGACTCGGCAGTCCATGCAGCCTACACTTCCCAGCCCTCTCCCCAGGCCAGTACCTGACTCATGGTGAGCCTGATGCTCCATCTGAGCAAATCCACTAGGATGTACAGCCTTTTCTGGAAAGTGCTTTAACTCGCGTTCACTCTGTTCCTCATTTGTGCAGCATCACCCAGGACTCCGGGCCAGAATCCCTGCCCCTGGTGAATACAAGAATTGTGATGAAGATCCAGGTCATTCTACTGCAATATTCGTCAGCCCACGGAACTCAGCAAGGTCAAAACACCCCATCGGAAGGCCTCTAGCCTCTTCATTAACGTGCTTGGCTACTGTCTTAATTTCCTGTTGTTATTGCTAGGAGCCGTCCGGTCAATTCTAACTTATGGCAATCCCATGTGTGTCAGGGTAGAATTGTGCTCTTAAGAGTTTTCAAGGCTGTGACCTTTTGAAAAGAGATCACCAACCTTTTTTTTTTTTTAATAATTTTTATTGAGCTTTAAGTGAACGTTTACAAATCAAGTCAGTCTGTCACATATAAGCTTATATACACCTTACTCCATACTCCCACTTACTCTCCCCCTAATGAGTTAGCCCTCTCCCTCCTTCCAGTCTCTCCTTTTGTGGCAATTTTGCCAGTTTCTAACCCTCTTTACCCTCCTATCTCCTCTCCAGACAGGAGATGCCAACACAGTCTCAAGTGTCCACCTGATACAAGTAGCTCACTCTTCGTCAGCATCTCTCTCCAACCCATTGTCCAGTCCCTTCCGTGTCTGATGAGTTGTCTTCGGGAATAGTTCCTGTCCTGGGCCAACAGAAGGTTTGGGGACCATGACCGCCGGGATTCCTCTAGTCTCAGTCAGACCATTAAGTATGGTCTTTTTATGAGAATTTGGGGTCTGCATTCCACTGATCTCCTGCTCCCTCAGGGGTTCAACCTGTCTTTTGAGGCGCCTCTGGGTGGACTCAAAATGCCAACCTTTCAGCCAGTAGTCAAGGACCTAACCATTTGCATCACCCAGGGACTCCTTTAGTCTCCTAGAGTTGCCATAACAAAGTACCACAGAGTAGGTGGTGTCGAAGAAGAGAAACGTATTGTCTCACAGTTCTGGAGGCTAGAATCTGAATCAGGGTATGGGCCACGTTGATTCCTTCTGGGAGCTTTGAAAGTGAAACTGCTCCTTGCCTCTCTCATAGCTCCTGGTGGCTCCTGACAATCCCTGGCGTTCCTCTGCTGCTCATGGATGCATCTGCCTCTGTTATCAATGACATCTGTCTTCCCCCTGTGTGTGTCTGTTCTGTGTCTGTCTTTGCCTTTTATAAAACCTTCAGAAGGCGTTAGGGTTAGGATCCTCATACTCTGGTATGACCTTGTCTGACTTAACTGATAATAAGAGAAAAACCCTATTTCTAAACAAGGTCATATTCACAGGTACTGCAAACCAGTTGCCATCAAGTTGATTTTAACTCAACTCAGTAGGACAGAGTAGAACTGCCCCATAGGGTTTCCAAGGAATGGCTGGTGGATTCAAACTGCTGATCTAATCTTTTGATTGGCAGCCATGCTCTTAACCACTGTACCACCAGGGCTCCATTCCCAGGGGTTAGAATTTCAACATTATCTTTTGGGGGGACCCAATTCAATCCATAACAGGCAGCAACGAGCTACTTTGGCTGTGCTTTGTCCGACCTCTGCAGTGCAGGCTCAGGAAAGGTTTAGTCCGGCTAAGCTGGGCAGCCTGCCCTTGCCCAGTTCCACTCTCGATAACGTCTCCATCTCCCGGCAACTGCCAGCCCGCCTCCCCATCTGTCCAGTCGATCATCTGCCCACCAGGAAAATGAGCCTGAGGTTTATCTCACCCAGCAGAGGCATCAAGCTGACCTGGGATTTGCTGGGCCGAGTAGCATTGCATTTTCAGATTCTGCACCTCTTGCTGGAAGCCCTTCTTCATCACACCTGCTGAGAATGGGGCTACTGGAAGAATCTGTGCACTCAATAGCGTAAGAAGAAAGTGTTACCCACAAGAGGGGTTGGTACAGCAATTAGTCCTGACCCAGCCACTCAAGTTCTGCTGAGCCTGGCGCCTTCAGAAAGCACAGTTTCCGCGAGCTCAGCTCGGGTCGTGTAGTCTATTCCTGCTATTTAGGGGCGTTGGTGGTTCAGTGAAAGGAGCCCTGCTGTGCAGTGGTCAAAGCACTTGCACCGAAAGGTCAGTGGTTCGAACCCACCAGCCACTCCGAGGGAGAAAGATGTGGCAGTCTGCTTCCGTAAAGATTTACAGCTTTGGAAACCGTATAGGGCCGTCCTACTGTGTCCTATAGGGTCATGATGAGTCAGAATTGACTTGACAGTAGTGGGTTTGGTTTTTGGTCTTTCAGGGGTAGAATTCCCGCCTTCCGTGAGGGAGACCTAGGCTCAACTCCTGGAAAATGCACCTCACGCCCAGCCAGCACCCGTCTGTCAGTGAGGCTTGTGTGTTGCTGTGATGCTGAACAGGTTTCAGTGGCGCTTCCAGTTGAAGACGGGCTAGGAAGAAAGGCCCGGCAATCTACTTCCTAAAAATCTGCCAATGACAACCCTCTGGATCATAACAGTCCAATCTGTAGCCATTCATGGGGATGACACACGACCAGGCAGTGTTTCATTTTGTTGTGCACAGGGTCACCATGAGTCATAGCCAACTAGACAGTAGCTAACAACATCCCTGCTATTGAAGTATCCAAAATCACCCAGGAAAGATTTGCAGATTGGGGAAGAAGTGGAGCAAGCTGCCTTGGTTGTCTCTTTGAGAACTCTGGTCACATGTCTGCATTGCAGAAATAATTAGAACATGGTGTCATTCACAGGACTGGGCAGCTATTTGAATTACCCATTTGCTTCATTGAATAACTGCTCAGCATATGGAAATCACCCTGCCCCAGACACCAAATTAGTGACATTACTATCAATTTGGTTTCTATCTCAGAGCAGAATGTTTGCCCTTTCAGGCAGGATGGGGGAGATAAGAGGGAGAAAGAGGGATAGAGAGAGGACAGTGAACTACACTGAGCAACGTGCAATAGAATAAGGATTATGATGGGCCTGTCTCTCTGTACCTGAGGTCATTTCATAAAACAAAGAGAGAAATATTTAGTTTCTAGGATACTTTGGGCCTCAATAAACATCCCCAGAGGTCTCTGCAACCCTGTCAAAATAACCAGGGAGCATTTAGGACCTTGGAGAGATGCTTACTCTCTACCACTTTGTGAGAGGAAAGCATCCTGTAGCATCAATACTGTCCTCGCCAAACTACACAGTGTCATTGAGAGGTGCCGGGGATGGAGCAAAGTAATGGGCACACTCCCAGGCATATGCTCCTTTGTGAGATCAGCAAAACACCAAAATAAGTTGCCATCCAGTTGACTCCAACTCATGGCAACCCCATATGTGCCAAAGTAGGACTGTGCTCCATAGCGTTTTTAATGACTGATTTTTCAAAAGATCACCAGTCTTTTTTTCCAAGGTGTCTCTGGGTGGGTTCAAACTTCCAGCCTTTAGATTAGCAGCCAAGCATGTTAACCATTTACACCAGAATAAACTGCAGTAAGCCCAATTCGGTCAATTTACAGTCCCACCCAAGACTCGGAGAATAGCCTTTCTGGGAGCCCAAGGAGGCTGATAGCACAAGACCAGGCCCAAGTGGGCCTTGCTTTACACTGAGGTCAGAGGAGGTAACCCCAACCCCGGTCAAGTCTCTGTATATTTCCACTTTTATCAGACAAAGAAATCATTAAAAAAAAAAAAAAAGAGTGGCAGAAATAACTCGCAATTACCTACTTCACAAATGCCAGTGGTTCTATAGATCAGTGTCCATAAAAAGGGAGCATGTTATTTTTAGGGCACACCTGGGCAGGGGAAACTCTGATTCAACACTTGCGTTATCCAAACCACTGCACTTTCAAGCTTTCTTTTGATCCTTCGCTTTTCTCTACTTCCTTTTCCTGTTATGCGCTTTGAAGACATTGTTTATCGGTGCTTCAGTGAGACTTAGGTTTATGATAGTCAATGAATTGACACTGCTGTTCAGTGATGCAAGCTCTCCCCAACACTTCCAGGCTGGGGAGAGAGGGCACCTCTCTTATTATGCTAGAATTATTTTCCCACTCCATGGGCAAGTTCCTGGTCACAGCTCCACGGTGTATGACACAGATCTCTGTTCACAGTTTGCTAGGTTGAGACCACGCATTTCCTTTCCTTCAGACAAGAAGAATGAAAACCAAGACACGGGAGGCCATTAAGTATATTTCCATCCATTAAGTTGGGCAGGAAATCACTTATTCCTTTCATTGACCATCTCTACATGCATTCAAATACTGACAAAACAGGCATGAATGTAGATTATGAAATACTGTTGATTTTCCAGCATCAGTTTGCCAACTTGAAAACATATTCAGCCTAAAATATAAATGATGTCTTATCAGAGGATCACTTCAGAGTCTCTTTCTTTCCTTTCAGTTAAAGGGGCTCTGCATCCCCGGGTGCTTTCTATATGGATTTAATGTCAGTGATAAAAGATCTTGAATCTTGAAGATCTTAAAGATCTTGAATTTAAAAAGGAACATTTGTATGGGAAAGAAATGGCTACACAGAGTTTGGAAAATGGCTTGTTTCTAAACTGCTTATTCCCGACAGCCCTTTTTTGTTATTATTTTATTTCATTGTTGTTGAGAATATACACAACAAAACACACACCAATCCAACTGTTTCCACAATTCAGTGATGTTGAGTACGTTCTTCAAGTTGTATAACAATTCACACCCTTCTTTCCTAAACTGTTCCTCCCCCATTAACATAAGCTGAGTGCCCCCTAAGGCTCCCATCTGGAAACCTTGGTGGCGTAGTGGGTAAGAGCTATGGCTGCTAACCAAGAGTTTGTATCTACTAGGTGCTCCTTGAAAACTCTATGGGGCAGTTCTACTTTGTCCTATACAGTCACTATGAGTCAGAATTGACTCGATGGCAATAGGTATGGGTTTTTTTTTTTTTTTTCTTTTTTTGGCTTAAGGTTCCTCGGTTCCTCTCAAATCTTTCAAGTTGTTGTTGTCACTTTGATCCCATATAGATAGCTCTTAGAAGAGCGTAATGCAACATGGTGGAATAGTCAGACCTTCTTGTCATCCCTCTTACAACAAAGACCAAAAAAAAAAAAAAAACAAGTGAATTGATTATACATGACAATCTAGGAGCCCTAATCACCAAAGGCAAAGCTGAAGAGTCAGACTGAGTGGCAGGCAGAAGGACAGACAATCCAAAGCAGCGAAGACGTGCTAGTCTCTTGGTAGCTGGCGCCCTGCAGGCTGGGTCAGCCTGCAAACATAAGCTGAGGTGAGCAGTAGAATTCAGGACCTGTCTCACCACTTCAGGAAAGGCCGGGTGGCGGCGGGTCTGCACAAGCCCCAGGAGCTCAGTGGAAGCAGCGCTGGACCTGCAAAAGTTAAGAGCAAGTGTCTAATCTACTGGGTGGGGGAAAAATAACCCTGTCCCCTCCGGGAGTTTCACGGCAGAAAAGTGCTTCCTTGCCCTCACCCACCCCCGCCCTGCTCTGTTCCAGCACCAGTCCGGCAGTATTCAGTAACTGCTACGTGCCCTAAGCCGGGAACCCAGGGCTATCTGTGCCCAGACCAGTTTCACGACTTTAAAAAACACCATGTTCCCTAAGCCAGGAACTCAGGGCAGGTTGGGAGGCCCTGCCCTTTTGTGTAGCCACTGGCCTAAGGGGTCCACAGACTCGCAGGGCCCTTCACCTCTGCCTAGACCTGTGTGGGTCAATTCAACACTACATGTCCTCATTAGCCTCTAACAACATGGCATAAACCTGAAGCCCATTTTTAACTGCAGCAGCCAAGGGGGTGTTGAAGATTCATGACATTTGACACCACCCTGCCCATTAAACAGGGACCTCACCCACCCACATCAGGGCCTGAGGGCTGGCGAAACCACCCACTCCATCTATCTACCTTTAACAGGAATCTGAGAATAAGTGGTGCCTCCCAGTCCCTCCAGCCAACAGCACCAGCTGCCCAAGGACCAGCTGTAATACTCATCCCCCCAACTACATGCTCCAGGGGACAGGGACACGCCCTTCACCCAGGCACCAGGGAAGAGCTGTCAGCCCCCTGCCTTGCTCCACACATAGCCCCCTACTGCAGCCAGATACCTGTGCTCCAAAAACCCCTATGCAGCCCTGCCCATCTAGGGCTGCAGGTGAGAGTCTGCACCACACACTCAATGACTGACAACATGCACACCGGTGCCACACTCACACAAGAAAAGTGAAGATACTCCCGGCCTCACACATTTGGTAGCCGCTCTAACCACCTGGAGACAGGACATAAGAACTTCAAATAACCAAAGTAGCTCACATGCCCAGCCTTCTTGGGCATATTTAAACAAAACAAAAAGCTAGGACTCAGTAAGCAGGAGGACATAACCATAATACATATCTATACATCTAATGACAGGATTCCAAAATACAAAAAACAAACTCTAAAAGCATTGAAAAAAGAAATAGCTTCACAACAATATTAGGAGACTTCAACACACCACTTTTGTGAAGGACAGAACATTTAGAAAGAAACACAATAAAGATATGGAAGATCTAAATGCTACAATCAATCAATTTGACTTCATAGACATATACAGAACACTTAGCCTAACAGCAGCCAAGTATACATTCTTTTCCAATACACATGGAACATTCTCCAGAACAGACCACATTTTAGGCTACAAAGCAAGCCTTAACAGAATCCAAACCATCAAAATATTACAAAGCATCTTTTCTGACCATAAAGCCATAAAAACAGAAATCAATAACGGAAAAACCAAGGGGAAAAAAATAAAATACATGGAAACTGAATAACATCTTGCTCAAAACCTACTGGGTTATAGAAGAAATCAAGGATGGATTAAAGAAATCTATAGAATCAAATGAGAATGAAAACACATCTTACCAGAATCTTTGAGACTAAGCAAAAGCAGTGCTTAGAGGTCAATTTATAGCAGTAAATGCACACATCCAAAAAGAGGAAAGGGCCAAAATCAAAACATCACCCCTACAACTTGAGCAAATTGAAAGAAAGCAGCAAAAGAAGCCCCTTAGCCACCAGAAGAAAGGAAATAATAAAGATCAGAGCAGAAATAAATGAAATAGAGAACAGAAAAACAATTGAGAGTCAACAAAAACAAAATTGGTTTTTTGAAAAGATCAACAAAATTGACAAACATTGGCCAAAGTGACAAAAGAAAAACTGGAGTGGAAGCAAATAATCTGAATAAGAAATGAAATGGACGATATCACAACAGACCCAACTGCAATTAAAAGGATCATAACAGAACACTATGAAAAACTATAGTACAAACCTAGAGGAAAAGGACAAACTCTAAAAACACACTACTTACCTAAATTAACACAAACTGAAAAACTAAATAAACCCATAACAAAAGAAGACATTGAAGGGGTAATTAAAAAAAAAAAAAAAAAGCTTCCAACAACAACAAAAAAGCCCTGGCCCTGACAGCTTCCCTGGAGAATTCTACCAAACTTTCAGAGAAGAGTTAACTCCACTACTACTAAAGGTATTTCAGAGCATAGAAAAGGAAGGGATACTCCCAAACTCATTCTAGGAAGCCAGCATAACCCTGACACCAAAATCAGGTAAAGACAACACAAAAAAAGAAAATAACAGACCAATATCCCTCAAGAACATAGATGCAAAAATTCTCAACAAAATCTTAACCAATAGAATTCAACAGCATATCAAAAAAATAATTCATCATGACCAAGTGGGATTCATACCAAGTATGCAGGGATGGTTCAACAATACACAACAATTGGTATAATCCATCACATAAATAAAACAAAAGATAGGAACTACATGATCTTATCAATTGATGCAGAAAAGGCATTTGACAAAGCCCAACACCCATTCCTGATAAAAACTCTCAGCAAAATAGGAATAGAAGGGAAATTCCTCAACATAATAAAGGCATTTACACAAAGCCAACAGCCACCATTATTCTAAATGGAGAGAGGCTGAAAGCATTCCCCTTAAGAGGGGGAACCAGACAAGGATGCCCTTTATCACCACTCTTATTCAACATTGTGCTGGAGGTCCTAGCCAGAGCAATTAGGCTAGACAAAGAAACAAAGGGCATCCAAATTGGCAAGGAAGAAGTAAAAGTATCCCAATTCGCAGATGATATGATCTTATACACAGAAAACCTCAAAGAATCCACAAGAAAACTACTGGAACTAATAGAAGATTTCAGCGAAGTATCAAGATGTAAGATAAACATACAAAAATCAGTTGAATTCCTCTATACCAACAGAGAGAACTTTGAAAAGGAAATCACCAAATCAATACCATTTACAATAACTCCCAAGAATATAAAGTACTTGGAATAAATCTAACCAAAGATGTAAAAGACCTAAACAAAGAAAACTACAAAACAATTACTGATAGAAACCAAAAAAAGACATACATAAGTGGAAAAATATACCATGCTCATGGATAGGAAGATTCAACATTGTGAAAATGTCAATTCTACCCAAAGTGATCTACAGATACAATGCAATCCCAATCCAAATTCCAATGGCATTTTTTAATGAGATGGAGAAACAAATCAACAACTTCATATAGAAAGGGAAGAGGCCCCAGATAAGTAAAGCATTACTGAAGAAGAAGAACAAAGTGAAGGCCTCACACTACCTGATTTTAGAACCTATTATACCACCACAGTATTTATAACAGCCTGGTACTAGTACAACAACAGATACATAGACCAATGGAACAGAATTGAGAATCCAAATGTAAATCCATCCACGTATGAGGAGCTGATATTTGACAAAGGCCCAAAGTCTGTTAAATGGGGAAAAGACAGTCTCTTTAACAAATGGTGTTGGCGTAACTTGATATCCATCTGCAAAACAATGAAACAGGACCCATACCTCACACCATACACAAAAACTAACTTAAAATGGATCTTTGATCTAAATATACAATCTAAAAAGATAAAGATCTTGAAATTAAAAATAGGGACAACACGTGGAGCCCTAATACATACCATAAATAGCATACAAACTAACAATGCACAAATACCAGAAGAGAAACTAGATAACTGGAAGCTCCTAAAATTCAAACACTTATGTTCATCCAAAGACTTTGCTAAAAGGGTAAAAAGAGACCCTACAGACTGGGAAAAAATTTTGGCAAAGATATATCTGATAAGGCACTAATCTCTAAAATCTACAAGACACTGCAACACCTCAACAACAAAAAGACAAATAATCCAGTTAAAAAATGGGCAAGGGATATGAACAGACACTTTACCAAAGAAGGTGTTCGAGCAGCTAATAGACACATGAGGAAACACTCGAGATCATTAGCCATTAAAAAACCAGTGCCGTCATGTCGAATTAGAGAAATTCAAATCAAAACTACAATGAGACACGTTCTTACTAAAACAAGACTGGCACTAATCCAAAAAACACAAGATAATAAATATTGGTGAGGTTGTGGAGAGATTGGAACACTTACGCACTGCTGGTGGGGATGTAAAATGGTACAACCACTTTGGAAAACGATTTGGCGCTTCCTTAAAAAGCTAGAAATAGAAATACCATATGATCCAGTAATCCCACTCCTAGGAATATATCCCAGAGAAATAAGAGCCATCACAGGAATAGACATATGCTCACCCATGTTCACTGAAGCATTATTCACAGTAACAAAAAGATAGAAACAACCTAGGTGCCCATCAACAACCGAATGGATAAACAAATTGTGGTACATACACAACGGAATACTACGCAAAGATAAAGAACAATGATGAATCCGTGAAACATCTCACAACATGGATGAATCTGGAGGGTGGGGAAGGAAGGGAGGGGGAATTCACTAACTAGATAGTAGACAAGAATCAATTTTGGTGAAGGGAAGGACAACACATAGTAAAGGAGTAGTAAGTCAGCACAACTGAACCAAAGCAAAAGCTAAGAAGTTTCCTGGACACATCCAAACACTGAGAGGGACAGAGTGTCTGGGCTTGGGGCCTGAGGACCATAGTTTCAGGGGACATCTATGTCAATTGGCATAAAGAATTTTATTAAGAAAATGTTTCTGCATCCCATTTTGGTACGTAGTGTCTGGGATCTTAAAAGCTTGCGAGTAGCCATCTAAGATGCATCAATTGATCTCATCCCACTTGGAGCAAAGGAGAAAGAAGAAAATCAAAGACACAAGGAAAATATTACCCCAAAGAGACTAAAGGACCACATAAACCAGAGACTTTACCAGCCCAAGACTAGAAGAACTAGACGGTGCCTGGCTACCACCAATGACTGCCCTGATAGGGAACATAACAAAGAGTCCCGGGTGGAGCGGGAGAAAAGTGTGGAGAGGAATATAAATTCACACAAAAAGACCAGACTTAATGGTCTGACAGAGACTGGAGAAATCCCTGAAACTATAGCCCCAGACAGTCTGTTAACCCAGACCTGAAACCATTCCCAAAGCCCACTCTTCAGACAAAGATTAGACAGGAGTATAAAATAAAAACAATACATGTGAGGAGTGTGCTTCTTAGTTCAATCAGATACACAGCAGATACACAAGACCAAATGGACGGCTCCTGTCTGGAGGCAGAATGAGAAGGCAGGAAGGGACAGGAACAGGTTGAATGAACATGGGGAGCCGAGAGTGGAAAAGGGGAATGTGGGGATTGCAACTAATGTCACAAAACAATATGCGTATAAATTTTTATATGAGATATTAACTTCAACTGTAAATTTTCACCTAAAGCACAATAAAAAAAAAGAAAGAGCATAATGATCAAGGCAGACGGTTTTTACTACTTAAGCTAAACTATTGTTTGGTTTTAAGACTTCAGGGGATATTTTTGGTTTAAATTTTAAAGATTATCTCAGGGCAATAGTTTCAGGGGTTCATCCAGATTTCATGGCTCCAGAAAGTTTCTGAGAGAAGAGATGGGCATGCCACGGTGTTTTTCTCCCAAACAGGACAAATGCCAATGCTAGAGAATTGGTTCCCAGTTAAACTTAAGTTCAAAGCTCAGGAACTACAGACAACTAGCATAGTCTGGAGAAGACAGAAGCTGGAAGATTTTCTCCACTTAACCTTCTCGCAGGGGACGTTGACGTTTCAGTGGCAGAATCCTTGCTTTCCACGTGGAAGACTTGGGTTCTACTACCGGCCAATGCACTTCATGCGCAGCCACCACCAGTCTGTCAGTGGAGGTTCGAGTGTTCTCTGATGCTGAACAGGTTTCAGTGGAGCTTCCAGACTAAGACAGACTGGGAAGAAAAGCCTGGCGATCTACTTCTGAAAATCAGAAAATGAAAACCTGTGGATAGCAATGTGCTGATACACAACCTATCATAAGGATGGTGCAGGACTGAGCAACCTTTCATTTCATTGTGCATGGGGCCCTTATAAGTCAGGACCAACTCTACAGCAGCTAAGAACAACTTTCTCCCAGATTTCTTCTGGTTCTCTGCTATGTCTAAGGTAAACTAATTTGCTGAGTTCTGGGAACTTGGTTTTGTCCAGAAAAGTTTCCCTAGGAGTTAGGGGTTGACTACTTTGCTCAATTTGGTAGTTGTAGGATCAGGACTTTGATACTTGTATACATTCTATTAACTCTTTAATCTCTTTAAAAAGAAAGGCATTAAAATGAAAGGCAACTCATTGAACCAATACCAGTTCCAAAACCCAAACCAACTATGCCCATTCCAGGAAGAAACAGCCCAGCAGTTCTCAAACTCTTTCCCTCAGACCACTAGGGGCCCCAGGAACTCTTTCAGAGGGTCTACCAGGTCAAACTAGTTTCCTAATAATGCTGTCGTTGTGTGCCATCAAGTTGAGTCAATTCTAACTTATAGCAATCCTACAGGACAGAATAGAACTGCACCATAGGGTTTCCTAGGCTGTAATCTTTACAGAGCTTGCTGAAATTGAAGAAGACTTGAAGCACTTACTAATGAAGATCAGAGACCACAGGCTTCAGTATAGATTGCACCTCAACATAAAGAAAACAAAAAACCTCACAACTGGACCAATAAACAACATCATGATAAATGGAGAAAAGATTGAAGTTGTCAAGGATTTCATTTTACTTGGATCCACAATCAACAGCCATGGAAGCAGCAGTTGAGAAATCAAAAGACCCATTGCTTTGGGTAAATCTGCTGCAAAGGACCTCTTCAAAGTGTTGAAGAGCAAAGGTGTCACCTTGAAGACTAAGGTGAGCCTAACCCAAGCCATGGTATTTTCAATTCCATCATATGCATGTGAAAGCTGGACAATGAATAAGGAAGACCGAAGAAGAATTGACGCCTTTGAATTGTGTTGTTGGTGAAGAATGTTGACTATACCATGGACTGCCAAAAGAACGGACAAATCTGTCTTGGAAGAAGTACAACCAGAATGCTCCTTAGAAGCAAGGATGGCAAGACTGCCTCTTACATACTATGGACATGTTGTCAGGAGGGATCAGTCTCTGGAGAAAGACATCATGCTTGGCAGAGTACAGGGTCAGCGGAAAAGAGGAAGACCCTCAAAGAGGTGGACTGACACAGTGGCTGCAACAATGAGCTCAAGCATAACAACGATTGTAAGGATGGCAGAGGACCGGGCAGTGTTTCATTCTGTTGTGCATAGGGTCACTATGAGTTGGAACCAACTCAATGGCACCTAACAACAACAACAACAACAATCTTTAAAGAAGTAGACTGCCACATCTTTCTCCCGTGGAGTGGCTGCTGAGTTCGAACCATCAACATTTTGGTTAGCAGCTGAGCACTTAGCCACTGCACCACCAGCGCTACTTATAGTGTTTCCTTGGCTATAAACACTACAGGAGCAGATCGACAGATCTTTTCTCCCTCAGAGTCCCTGGAGGGTTCAAATCAGGGATGGGTTACCCACTAGGCAAGGTAACCATGTGCTTAGGGCATCAACAAAACAGGGGCGCCGGGTGTCAAAAGCAATGGCCCATAGATGCCAAGCAGACAGGACACAAGGAAAAGGAAGCACCATAGTGGAAAGGAACTGACAGGGCACTAAATTAAATGGATACCATTTAAAAATTTTTGTATACAATGTTGCTGTTGTTAGGTGCTGTCGAGTTGGTTCCAACTCATAGCAACCCTATGCACCACAGAATGAAACACTGCCCGGTCCTGAGCCATCCTTACAATCATTGTTACGCTTGAGCTCATTGTTGCAGCCACTGTGTCAATCCACCTCTTTGAGGGTCTTCCTCTTTTCTGCTGCCCCTGTACTCTGCCAAGCATGATGTCCTTCTCCAGGGGCTGATCCCTCCTGACAACATGTCCAAAGTATGTAAGACGCAGTCTCGCCATCCTTGCCTCTAAGGAGCATACTGGCCGTACTTCTAAGACAGATTTGTTCATTCTTTTGGCAGTCCATGGTATATTCAATATTCTTCGCCAATACCACAATTCAAAGGCATCAGCTCTTCTTCAGTCTTCCTTATTCATTGTCCAGCTTTCATATGCATATGATGGAATTGAAAATACCATGGCTTGGGTTAGGCTCACCTTAGTCTTCAAGGTGACATCTTTGCTCTTCAACACTTTAAAGAGGTCCTTTGCAGCAGATTTACCCAATGCAAAGGGTCTTTTGATTTCTCGAATGCTGCTTCCATGGCTGTTGATTGTGGATCCAAGTAAAATGAAATCCTTGACAACTTCAATCTATTCTCCATTTATGATGATATTGCTTATTGGTCCAGTTGTGAGGATTTTTATTTTCTCTATGTTGAGGTGCAGTCCATACTGAAGGCTGTGGTCTTTGATCTTCATTAGTAAGTGCTTCAAGTCCTCTTCATTTTCAGCAAGCAAGGTTGTGTCATCTGCATAATGCAGGTTGTTAATGAGTCTTCCTCCAATCCCAATGCCCTGTTCTTTTTCATATAGTCCAGCTTCTTGGATTATTTGCTCAGCATACAGGTTGAATAGGTATGGTGAAAAATACAACCCTGACACACACCTTTCCTGACTTTAAACAAATCAGTATCCCCTTGTTCTGTCTGAAAAACTGCCTCTTGATCTATGTAAAGGTTCCTCATGAGCACAATTAAGTGTTCTGGAATTCCCATTCCTCACAATGTTATTCATAATTTGTTATGATCCACACAGTCGAATGCCTTTGCATAATCAATAAAACACAGGTAAACATCCTTCTGGTATTCTCCACTTTCAGCCAGGATCCATCTGACATCAGCAATGATATCCCTGGTTCCACGTCCTCTTCTGAAACTGGCCTGAATTCTGCAGTTCCCTGTCAATATAGTGCTGCAGCTGTTTTTGAATAATCTTGAGCAAAATTTTGCTTGTGTGTGATATTAATGATATTGTTTGATAATTTCCGCATTCGGTTGGATCACCTTTCTTGGGAACAGGCAAAAATATGGATCTCTTCCAGTCAGTTGGCCAGGAAGCTGTCTTCCATATTTCTTGGCATACACAAGTGAGCACCTCCCCCACAGCATCTGTTTGTTGAAACATCTCAATTGATATTCCATCTATTCCTGGAGCCTTGTTTTTCACCAATGTCTTCAGAGCAGCTTGGACTTCTTTCTTCAGTACCATTGGTTCCTGATCATATGCCACCTCTTGAAATGGTTGAATATCAAATAATTCTTTTTCGTATAATGACTCTGTGCATTTCTTCCATCTTCTTTTGATGCTTCCTGTGTCAGTTAATATTTTCCCCATGGAATCCTTCACTATTGCAACTCGAGGCTTGAATTTTTTTTCAGTCCTTTCAGCTTGAGAAACGCCGAGCATGTTCTTCCCTTTTGGTTTTCCATCTAGAGCTCTTTGCACATGTCATTATAATAATTTCCTTTGTCTTCTTGAGATACCCTTTGAAATCTTCTGTTCCGTTCTTTTACTTCATCAATTCTGTCTTTTGCTTTAGCTGCTCAATATTCAAGAGCAAGTTACAGAGTCTCCTCTGACATCCATCTTGGTCTTTTCTTTCTTTCCTGTCTTTTCAATGATCTCTCGCTTTCTTCATGTATGATGTCCTTGATGTCGTTCCACACCTTGTCTGGTCTTCAGTCACTAGTGTTCAGTGTGTCAAATCTATTCTTCAGATGGTCTCTAAATTCAGTTGGGATGTACTCAAGGTCATATTTTGGTTCTCGTGGCCTTGGTCTGATGTTCTTCAGTTTCAGCTCAAACTTGCATATGAGCAATTGATGGTCTGTTCCACAGTTGGCCCGTAGCCTTGTTCTGACTGAGGATATTGAGCTTTTCCATCGTCTCTTTCCACAGATGTAGTCAATCTGATTTCTGTGTGTTCCATCTGGTGAGGTCCATATGTACAGTCACTATTTATGTTGGTGAAAGAAGGTATTTGCAATGAGGAAGTCATTGGTCTTGCAAAATTCTATCATTTGATATCTGGCATTGTTTCTATCACCAAGGCCATATTTTCCAACGACTGATCCTTCTTCTTTGTTTCCAACTTTTGCATTACAATTGCAAGTAATTATCAATGCATCTTGATTCCATGTTCGATCAATTTCAGACTGCTGCAGCTGATAAATATCTTCTATTTCTTCATCTTTGGCCCTAGTGGTCAGTGTGGAAATTTGAATAATAGTCTCCCACATTTCTGTCAGTTTTTCATACTGTGGGGGCTTGTGTGTTGCTGTGATGGTGGAAGCTATGCCACCAGTATTCAGATACAAGCTAGGTCTCCCAAGGATGACAGGTTTCAGCTGAGCTCCAGACTAAGACAGACTAGGAAGAAGGACCTGGCAGTCTACTTCTGAAAAGCATTAGCCAGTGAAAATCTTATGAATAGCAGCGGAACATTGTCTGATATAGTGCTGGAAGGTGAGCCCCCCAGGTTGGAAGGCACTCAAAAGATGACTGCGAAGAGCTGCTTCCTCAAAGTAGAGTTGGCCTTAATGATGTGGATCGAGTAAAGCTTTCAGGACCTTCATTCGCTGATGTGCCAAGACTCAAAATGAGAAAAAACAGCTAAAATATCCATTAATAATCGGAACTGGAAGGTACACAGTACGAATCTAGGAAAATTGGAAATTGTCAAAAATGAAATGGAACGCATAAACATCGATATCCTAGGCATCGGTGAGCTGAAATGGACTGGTATTTGCCATTTTGAATAGGAAATCATATAGTCTACTATGCTGGGAATGACAACTTGAAGAGGAATGGTGTTGCATTCATCATCAAAAAGAACTTTTCGACATCTATCCTAAAGTACAACGATGTCAGTGATAGGATACTGTCCATAGGCCTACAAGGAAGACCAGTTATTGTATACAATAACAACTATATTTTCCTTTTCATTTGGGATCAATAGGGTATCACCTCATATTTAATTCTCTTTCATCAACCACATAAGAACGCACCAGTGGCACTATGGTCACATGACTCATGATGTATCTGGTCCCTTCCAAAGCCAACCAAAATGTGTCTTCAGATTGAGCATACCCTTGTATTTGTACAAAATGCTATTTGTGATTGCTCTCACCCTCTTCGAGTATTAGCAGTAATTCAATCAATGGTGAAAATACAGCATCAAAGGATGGAAAGGTAGTGCCCAAGTCTTTAAGTATTATTTCAAGATGAAAAACACTCATGGAGATCTGCAAAGGGCCCATCAACAAAGATCATAAAACAAAAGAGTGAAAGTATTTCCAACTGCCTTGTAAGTACTATTTCTTTTGATGACCTCAGACTTGAAGAAGCAAATTACATGCTCCAAATCAATTTTTTTCTTACTAATTTTCAAATATAAATTTTTATGTTAACATCCAAATTTGAATGTAAATTTTATTTGATAAATTTTACTTCTTTTATAAATTTTATTTTCAGTTATTCAAATTTATTTGCTATGCTAGAACCAAATTTAAAAAGTGGCATAATTTTTATGTCCAGGTAAAACAAAATGGCAACAACTAAGTGGAGCACAAAAATGAAAGCTCACAAAAGATAAAAAGAAAAGATTTGTGAACCCCTAAAGAAAATTCTAAAATTAACTTCCTTTTTAAAATGTAATGAATCACAAGAAACTTCTTCCATTGAACTCTCAAGTTTAATGGGTGCAAATCATTGTACTAGTGCTGCTAGTACTGAAAGTACTAATAGCAATACAAATATAACAGAATTTGTTGCACGTTCTGCATCCATTCCTTACTGTAGTAAAAAAATTAATAATGGTGTAGAAAGTAAAACTACTTTAGAATCTGAAATTGTCACATTTGCAAACTCCATACATAACAGAAATACAGAGTCTTTCTTTGTGGAATAATTTTTCTTCTAATGATGTAAATTGTTGGATTGAAAAAGGGCCTAGTGATTGTCAACATCACAATGGACCATTTGAAAATTCATGTTGAAAATTTCTGGATGGTAAACAAAAAATGTTCTGTAACCAGAATATATTTCTAGGGTGCAAAGCTAACTGTGAAAATTATAGGAGGGAAAGGCTACTGTATTCCCCAACAGTCACCTCTATATATTGTTTTGTTTGCAAACTATTCAATCCTAAATCATTTAATTCTTGATTTGCTATTCAATGGATTTAGCTATTTGTGCAACTCAAATATGATTGATAAACATGAAAACTGTTCAATTTCCAGAGATTGAATGTTGTTACATTTAAACTGAAGACATTATTTTGGTTTAACTCATGAACTGGAAACACAAATTAATGAAGAACATCAGTATTAGAAAGCTGTTTTGCAATGCATTGTTGCTGTCACTATAACAATCACTGAACACGGACTATCTTTTCAAGGACGAAATTAAGTGTTTGGGTCCTCACAAAATGAAAATTTGGGGGGTTTACTTCAACTTGTTGCTCAGTTTGACCCATTTTTAGTAGGTCACATCTCAAAATATGGTAATACAGGAAAAGGCAACCCATCATATATGTCTAAAACAACATGTGAAGAATTAATAAACTTAATAAGTGATAAAGTTCGACTATTTCCAGTAAAATAAGTACAGCCAAATATTTCAGTTTATCTGTAGATTCCACTCTGATCTTTCTTATACAGATCAGCTAGGTATTGTTTTAAGATACATATTTTAAACAGATGGAAAATCTGTCAAGCAATTTATCACATTTACTAGCTTAAAAATTCATACTGGTGAAGAAATTGCAAATCAAGTACTTCGATATTTATGTGAAGTTTGCAAAATTGGCTTTCCTAAGTGTGGAGGCCAGTCCTATGACAATGCTGCCAATATGTCACGGTGTTATAAAGGCACACTACAGAAAATATTAGAAAATAATGAATATGCGATTTTCATACCATGTGCTGTGCATTCACTTAATCTTGTAGGATGTCGCAAAGTAGATTGTTGTTCAGAGGCAGTTGTTTTTTTTCTGCTGTTCAGTTACTCTACACATTTTTTGCTGCCTGTACTCAACAACAGGCAGTTTTTAAAACATACTTAGGCAATGATCCGGTATTAAAATGTCTTTCTAATACACGTTGGGAAGTGTATGCTGTAGTAATGACTACAATCGTGGAATTGCACACTCAGATTCTAGATACCTTAGAAAATATTGCTGAAGACAAGACACAAAAAAGACATACCAAAAAAGAAGCTGAAAACATCATCAACAAAATGCAAAAACTAGAGCATGTATTTATGTTGGTTATGTGGAATAATATATTGCAGCATTTTCAGCATGAGTCAAGTTCTCCAGGATTCAGAAGTAAATTTAAAGACATGCACAGATCTCTAACAGTCATTAACAAGGTATTTATATAATTTTAAGAGAAGATTTTGAAAACAAATACTGCCCAATAGTGATTAGCAGGCAGTTCACCATCACAGCACCATTAGAAAGAAACACGTAAATAATGGGAGTGTTCCAGAAGTATCATTGAGTGCCAAAGATAATTTCACGTAAACACATACTACACTATCATCGACACACTTGAATCTTGCATGAAAAGAAGGCCAAAAGCGTATGAAGTCCTTTCAGATAGATTTTCCTTCTTAAACAATGTGAATATACTTGATAAAGAACGCATGAAATCATCCAAGAAATTAGGGTGGTCTTATCCCGAGGACTTAAATAGAAACCTTTACGGAGAATTGTGATAATTTCATTCTTACATGAGAACTAAGTTTACAGATTCAGGAAAGACAAATTTTACTCACATAGGCATTCATGATTCCATAATAGAAAATAAAATACAATGTGTATTTCCTAATGTCACAATTGCTTTGTGAATATTCCTAACTTTAATGATCACAAACTGAACAATAGAACACTCATTTACACACCTAAAGAGACTCAAAAACTCTCAGCATACAACAATAATTTAAGAAAGACTCGATTCATTATCCTTAGTGTGTATGGAAGTAGATATTGTTCACAGCTTAATTGTGATGAAATCATTGGAGAATTTGGAAGAGCAAAGAATAGAAAGAAATGTTTTTAATTATAACATGTTAGAGACGAAAGATCCATCTAAAAATAATAGACAGTAATTTATTGTAATATTTGTTTTCTGATCATTAAATTTTCTTTTACAACATCTTTTCATTTGGTCACTTATAATTACAGCGTTTATTGTGAAACAAGCATCAAAATTGAAGTATGAACCATTTAAAGCAAAACTGGTGAAAATCAAATTTTCTTTGTGGGAGATAACAGAATTTTACATTGATTGTTGAAATAACTACATTCACTGACTCATTTTCTTTGTTGCAGAGTATGTGGAATATTCTTTTTGTAGAAAGCGTGGTGTATAGTAAAAATCTTAGCACCCTGCATCCACTAAAAATTCTATAATTGAGTTCATCTTTTTTTTTTTGCTAAAATGGCATATGCTATTTTATCTTCAATCACTAATATTATAGTCGGATTTAAAAAGCAGTTGCATCATGGATAGCTAAAACACACAGGTGTGTGTGTATATATGTATATACATATATATATACACATAACACACATACCCTGTTCGAATGTGGGACTAAGCAGAGGAGGGAGCACACAGATTATCAGGCCTTAATCGGGCCCTGGCTTGAACTGCCAACATTTCAGTTCGCAGCCGAGCACTTAACCATTGCACCACCAAGGCTCCTTCTTCATATTAATAGTAAGATGATATTTGCCTTTTTCATTTGTCGACATTTGCACTGATGATGCAAAAGCAAGGGTGGACAAAAGTGCTGACATCTCAGCTCAAATCAAGGCATTGCCCCAAACTGTATGAGTAGTCATTGTATTCCTCACTGCCATGTACTACCAAAAAAATAAAGGTTTTACTTAAGAATGTCCTTGATGAAACTGGAGAAGTTATTAATTTTATTAAATCACATCCCTTGGGTACATGTCCCTTTAATATTCTGTGTGATCAAATGGGAGTCTTTCTTAGAGCATTTTTGCCACACACTGAAATACAAAGATTGTCTTGAGGAAAAACACTTAGGCAATTGTTTGAATTGAGAGCTGAACTAGCCCTTTCCTTTTTTTAATGAACACTATTTTTACTTAAAAGGATTACTATGATTATTCAAGGAGTCCCTAGGTGGTGCAAATGGTTTGTGCTCAACTGCTAACTAAAAGTTGGCAGTTCAAACCCACCCAGAAGTACTACAGAAGAAGTCCTGGCAGTTTGCTTCCATAAAGATTATAGCCAAGAAAACCCTTGACACATGGGGCCTCCGTGCGTCAGAACCAACTCCACAGAACTAAAAACAACAACAGCGATGGAGCACTTATTATAAGGCTAGCACTAAGACCAAAGCCTGGGGCACAGCAGCTGCTTAGTCAGTGTACTTACCACGCAGTTTTATTATTTAAAGAAAATAAAGATTTACTCACCATGAACAGAATTATTCACATCATAATTTGGATTTGGTTTTAAATGTTAACTATTGACTCCTCACCTAGCTTCCAAACTTGGAAAAAAGTATCGTACTCTATTTTAAGTTCAGAGATGGCCATGTGTAGTTCATCATGAGCACATGGATAAACTGCAATTTGAAGAATGAAAACAATTCATTTAACCTCATCCAGCCCATCATAGCTGGTAAGAGCTGGTGAGGAATGTATGCTATTTTATGTATTAGACCGTAATGTCACTGAATTAAATGAGATCACCAGTTTTGACCCACCCTTTCCCCCTTTAGATATCCTAACCCAACTCTGTCTTTACTTGGAGAGGCAAGGAACTGGATATACAGGTAGTCCCTGACTTATGACAAGGTTTCTTTCCAATGACTCCAATTTACGTTGGTTTTGACGTAGGTCAAATACCTCATTTTTTAAAAAAAAATTCATTTTCATTGCCTTTTATAATCAGTATCTTTATAAATCCAATCTTTGTCTTCGGGAGGTGGAAACATTACAATTAAACTTACAGATAAGATGATATCAGCAAATTACACACCGCAACATTGTATATAGTACCCATTCCTAACAATAAGATGTATTTTAAAAAAGGACAGTCATAAATGCAGCTCATCATAACTCAAATATGTTGTAAATTGGGGACTACCTGTACATTGTTAAGCCCTGTCAGAAGAGACTTGATATTTCAGTGGGAGGTGGAAACAGCTAAAGTGAAGTCAGGAAGGAGGCAGAACAGATGCAAGGAAAGCCGGGAGTGCAGATGAGAAGATGGATACAGTGAATATCTTCCGGTGACTCGAGAAATTTCCTGTAGATTATGATTTGTCGTTGTTAGGTGTTGTTCAGTCAACTTCAACTCAAATCAGCCTTATATGTAACAGAACAAGTGGTTGCCTGGTCCTGCACCATTTTTATAACTGTTGGTAAGTGTGAGTCCATTGTTGCAACCATTGTGTCAACCCATCTCAATGAGGGTCTTCCTCTTTTTCACTGACCCTCCACTTTAGCAAGCACAATGTCTTTCTCCAATGATTGGTTCCTCCCAATGGCATGTCCAAAGTAAGTGAGAGGAAGTCTTGCCATCCTTGCATCTAAGGAGCTTTCCAGGTGCACCTCCTCCAGGACTAATGAGCTTGAAATAGATCAACGAAACACAGGCTAGTGGAAGTCTAGGTGGGATTGTTTTAATGACTATTTAAGAATCACATATACTTAGGATATATGAATTGTTTACATACAATGAACGATTTTTAAACTTTTTAAAAATTGTATTAAGTTAAACAGTTTTCATGTTGTTACTTATCTTAGCTAAATAGTTTATGATTAATATGTGAAGATAAACTCCAGCCCAGCCTCTAGGCCAAATGATTATAAATTCCATATTTATTGCATTAGTTAATTGAACTCTGGGGTGTTCTTTGTCTCATTCTCTGTCCTTTCTCCTAACCCGTGCTCAGAGGATGCGCTCCATGAATTTACAACAAGGCATCCTCCATGAAATGGGCCAACTTCCGAGTTTGTGAATTTATTTTCTTTCTGTTCTTAATGTAGACATTAGTTTAACTCAAATGTTAATTCATTAGACATGTGCCAAACTTTGATGACTTTACCCACAAGGCCCAAGACCACAAAATTAAAAAACTAAAACCATTTCCCCTTGCCAAGTTAGTTAATGCTATATTAAATTGCCCCAAATAATACTTCCTGCTATGAGTTATTTCAAGTATGGAGACAGACTTAAAAAAAGTTTTTAATAGCCTTGCCTTCATACCACATCACTGGAGAAAGTGGGGTACTGCAGTTTAAGTTAACTTGTTGACTAGGAATGTTCTGAATAGCACAGTTTAAGTTAACCTGTTGACTAGGAATGTTCTGGATAGCACAATTTAAGTTAACCTGTTGACTAGGAATGTTCTGGATAGCACAATTTAAGTTAACCTGTTGACTAGGAATGTTCTGGATAGCACAATTTAAGTTAACCTGTTGACTAGGAATGTTCTGAATAGCACAGTTTAAGGTAACCTGTTGACTAGGAATGTTCTGGATAGCACAATTTAAGTTAACCTGTTGACAAGGAATGTTCTGAAGAGCACAGTTTAAGTTAACCTGTTGACTAGGAATGTTCTGGATAGCACAATTTAAGCTAACCTGTTGACTAGGAATGTTCTGGATAGCACAATTTGATTTTGAATCTACACAGTGACTACCTGAGTGCTGATTCCAGATTTATGAGTAGAACAACTAAAAAGACAGGGCTTCATTGCTATGATGGTTAAGATTCTGTGTCAACATGGCTGGGCCACGATTCTCAGTGTGTTGGCAGTTGTATAATGTTGTGATCACCCCCATGATGAAATCTGCTGAGTGGTACTGGCAGGCGTGGGGCCTGTGGCAGCTCACCGTCCCCTCAGCCTTCATCTCTCCGCCTTCCACCGCCTTCTTCCTTTCTGCTTGCCTTGCGAAGGTTGTTGGCTTGTTCTGGATCCAGCAGCTGTCTCCTGTCTGAACTCTGGTTCTTGGGACTTGAGCTAGAAGCTTACCTGTCCATCCTGGGATTTCCTGATCTTCACAGCCTGAGAGCAAGAGTCCTGCTCCCTGACCTGCCTATCTTGGATTTACCAGCCCCTGCAGCTATGTGACTCAGAAGAAGCCTTGAGGTCTTGCCTGCCGACCTCGGGGATTCCTTGATTGTCACAGCCTGTGAGCAGGAGCCCTGCTCTCTGACCTGCTCATCTTGGGTTCAAGAGCTTCTGTGGCTCTGTGAATTGGGAAAGGCCTCTATCCTGATCCAAGGACTTGGGACGTTCCAACCCCTACAATTGTGAGCTGTTTCCTTGATATAAATCTCTCTGTATGTATTTATATGCTTTACTGGTTTTGCTTCTCTAGAGAACCCAGCCTAAGACAATTGCCAAGCTGTTGATTGAGTTTACAGTTGTTAAAGTAACTGTCATTTTTGATGTGTACATAAAACCAAAGTGATGAAGACATCACTGAAAATAATTTCTGGACTTCAGCTACATAAAGAACAAATGTGATGATTTTGCGGACTCAGTTGATTAGATTAACTGATGCTTGCTTTAAAATGCATCAAGCCAGTTATTTCACTGAATTGACTCCTACCTCTTTTTACAAGAAGCCCTGGTGGTGCAGTGGTTAAGACCTTGACTGTTATCAAAAGGTCAGTAGTTCCAATCCACCAGCTGCTCCTTGGAAACCCTATGGGGCAGTTCTACTCCATCCTATAGGTTCATTATTATGTGGAATCGACTCAACAGCAATGGATTTGGTTCAGTTCTGTTTTACAAAATGAGTAAATTAGCCCTGTCTGTAGGACCTAAGGAAACCCTGGTGGCATAGTGGTTAAGAGCTATGGCTGCTAACCAAAGGGTCAGCAGTTCAAATCTGCCAGGTGCTCCTTGGAAACTATGGGGCAGTTCTACTCTGTCCTGTAGAGTCACTATGAGTCGGAATTGACTCGACAGCACTGGGTTTGGTTTGTTTGGTAGGACCTAAATTTCTATTCTGCATACTGCCATTGCCTTCCAAGATAGGTAGCTGTAAGCCTACCATTCATTAGTGCCTAATATTTGTATTTGCATGCTCCCTCATCCACCTCTGCTAGCCCAGATAAACCACACAGAATCAATGAAGAATCATTATGTTGTAATCGGTAGTAATGTCATGAAGTGCTATGACCGGGCATCCAGTGATCTCAGGATGCAAATGGAAGTTGAAAACAGGGAAATAAAGGTGTCAGTTCCCAGACAGGCGAATGAGGCCTCCCTATTGTCTTTGCTCAATGCTGGAAACCGTTATTCCCCAGATGGATACTAAGGAACAGCAGGAAAGCCAATGTGCCTCACTACAAATTAATGCCAACAGTGACTGGGAGTGTTAATTTGGTATCAGTACAACTGTATGAAAGTTATCAACATAATTTCCTCTGACAAGTGATTCATTCTAGGAAAAAAAAAAAAACTGTGAAGCCTCTACGGTTAGTTATCACACGTCTGCAAACTGTTTCTTCCTTCTCCCATCCAATCTGCAGGTATCCGGAATGGCTGGATAACACTAAAACTATGCAAAGGGAAATCTGTGATTTACTGAGACACTTGCTCTTGTATAAACACAACGAGGTTCATTATCACTTTTAGAAAGTGTCTCCAGCAAGGATGACAACTCACATTATAAATAGCGTTCTCTAAAGATCCAGAAACTATATGAACTGGGTTTGGGGTTTGGAAAAACATGGTGGGCAGACCAGGGAAAATTAGCATGCGCCCTCGAATTATCTCTGTCTCCTAATGGCGCTAATATTTATTTTTACTGGCAACTGGGAGAGGAAGACAATAAGTATAAAAGAGTGAAATTTGCCAGACAGACTTCAACATCCTGCCGGTTGCAGCATCTCCTGGGAGGCCACTGCATCAGCGCATAAGGGGAGGGAAAGGCGGGAGGCGCCATCTTCCTTCTGTTCTTTTGTTGATCCTTTTACTTCATGCTCGGAAGAAAGATGTGGAGGTCTGTTCTCGTAAAGGTTTACAGCCTTGGAAACCCTGTGGGGCGGGTCTACTCTGTCCTATAAGGTCTCTATGAGTCTGAACCCCCTCAACGGCAATGGGTTTGGTTTTTTGGTTTACTTGATAGTGTTGGGCCTCAGACTAACCCATGAGTCATCCTGTCTACGGAAAGGAGGATGGGGGTGGGAGCAGAGGAAATGGAAGCCACCCTCCCTTATCTATTTGCAAGGGCTGTATCTGAAAAAGCCTAAATATAATTGAAGCTAATATTATTAGCGTGCATCAACTCTTGGATTTTTTAAAGATCCATTTGTTTGATACGTTCATTTTCATAAAAGCTTTTGCATGAGTTTGATGCTTTTAACATTTACACTATTAACTGAAAATGCTCAGGAAGAAAATGAATATGACAGAACAGCAACGGGTTCCTGTTTAAAGATCTCTACCAGATCTCAGACTATACCACCAAAGCCCTGATTTTGTTGAGGGCACTTCAGTGATTCCATCCTAAACAGGACTGGCCCCCTCACTCTTAGAAGGGGTGCCCTTCCCGACAATGCTCTACATTTGGAAATGCAGAAGAAACGATTTGACAATTTTAAGATGGTTTACTGTCAGTCTAACAACAGTTAAACATCTGCCTTAATGTTCTTGGCAACATCTTTTCTTGAAGGCAGCAGGTGGTAAGTTCTGCCTGGAGAGCAACTGGGTTTCAGGCAAATAAATGTGTTCTGTGAGTTTCACTATTCAAAACAGAGTAGAAAAGGAGAGGCAGATGACCATCTCTCCATGGAAGGGAAAAAGGAAATGCTTTTTAAAGTTTTAAGGGTTTGCTGAGCCCAGAGAAGCAGCCTATTTTGTGGTTCAAATGATTTTAAGCTATTTACAACTGCCACTCTGAGGTGGGGAGGAGAGGAAGAAGAAACCCTCAGGGATAAAATCAAGCCCTCTGGGTTTCTTGCTTACGTCACCTCTTCCGTGGCTGTAGATACCAGTGGAAACAAAAGGATGGGAACCTAAAGTCAGGATTCTGCTAGACAGGAGCATATTTTCCAAATGGCTGGAACAGCTTCGTTGTTTCTAGCCATATTTTCACATTAGAACTACGTCACCACCAAACTGACAACTCAGGGACATGTGACCTAAGCTATTTTCCAGTGCAATTGAGCCACTGGGTCCTCTATAGGTAAGGAGTAAACCTCTCTTTCCTAAACCAGCAACATAATATCAAAATCACTGGGAATGTTTGAACTGAATGAGTCCAAACATGAATGGAGTTACCTAGAGGTTCGAATTCATAGCTCAGCTCAGGGACCTGTTAAAATGAAGCCCACACGTATGTTTGTCAAATATTTTCTCTCTAGCTTGTTCCTAAATTCGGTAGAGCACAAAATTTTGAAAAAGAAAACATTGCCGGAGGACAAGAGGGAAGAGGAGAAAAAAGCAAGAGCGTCTTGGACTCTCAGATGGCGCTGTCCTTTCTGTCTGCATGGTAAGTCCCAGGGGGCTGCAAGGGAAGAGAAGAGATGAATTGGCGTCACCGGGATGGAGAAATGAGAAGTGGGCCAGGAAAGAGAGTGCAAGTACAGAGGAAACTCCAGCTGCTGCAGGGGACAATGGGTCCACAGGGACATCTTTTTGATGCCCAGGCATTTCCCTGATTACCAATAGATGTACCTATCGCCTGTCTTCCTGCCTGATGTCTGCCTTCCTCCCTCTCTCCCTCCTTCCCTTTAACAAATATCACTAAGCACCCACTATATGCCACGTGGAGACCTGATGCTGCAGTGGTTAGAGCGCTCGGCTGCCTACAGAAAAGTCGACAATTCGAAACCACCAGCAGCTGTAAGGTAGAAAGATGTGGCAGTCTGCTTCCATAAAGATTTACAGCCTTGGAAACCCTACGGGGGCAGTTCTACTCTGTCCTGTAGGGTTGCTGTGAGTCGGAATCAACTCAGTGGCAATGGGTTATATGCCAGGTAGCTCCGTGGGTGGCGCAAATGGTTTGCACTAGACTACTAACCTAAAGGCTGGGGGTTCAATCCCACCCAGTGGTGCTGTGGAGGAAACGTCTGTTTCTGTAAAGATTACAACCAAGAAAACCCTCTGGAGCAGTTCTGCTCTGAAACACGTGGGGTTGCCAGGAGACAGAATCAACCCAATGACAACAGGTTAGGTTTTGCTATATGCCAGGGTTTACTCAGATCAGCAATCAACACTCACGGAAGCAGCAGTCATGAAATTGAATGACTTATTGCATTGGGCAAAGCATCAACGAAAGGCGTTTTTGAAGTTTTAAAAAGCAAAGATACCCAAGCCATGGTATTTTTCAGTCGTCTCATATACATGCAAAAGCTGGACAATAAAAAGGAAGATGGAAGAAAAATCGATGCATTCAAGTTGTGGTGTTGGCAAAGAACACTGCCTATACTATGGACTGCCAGAAGAACTAAGAAACCAGTCTTGGAAGAAATACGAACAGAATGCTCCTTAGAAGCCTGGAGGGAGAGACTTTGCTAACTCACTTCGGACACATCGCCAGGTAAGACCACTGGTAAGTAAAGGATATTGCGTTTGGTAAAGTAGAAGGTCAGCGGAAATGAGGGAAACCCTCAGTGAGATGGGTGGACACAACAGCCACAACAGTGGATTGAAATACACCAACAATCGTGAAGATGGCACAAGCCTGGACATTTCGTTCTGTTATACGTAAGCCCTCCGTGAGTCAGAGCCGACTTCACAGCAACTAACAACAACAACATACGCCAGGCAGTGCTAGGCGCTGGAAGTGATGATAATGAATAAGGGAAAGCTACAGTTCGTGCCAAAATTCATTTCCATACGCTACAGAACACTCTTACCCATGGATGCTATTACATCCCAAGAAAATCCTGTTTTATCAAGCAAAGCCCGGAATCCTAGTGGCTAGAATTCTAACTTCTTGTTCCTAGCATATAAAA
This sequence comes from Loxodonta africana, assembly GCF_030014295.1. Lineage (NCBI taxonomy): Eukaryota > Metazoa > Chordata > Mammalia > Proboscidea > Elephantidae > Loxodonta > Loxodonta africana. Next base: position 19,911,905 of record NC_087343.1, read on the forward strand.
ACGCAATTAACTTTTTATCTTAAGATTCTGTTCTATTCTAATTTATCTGTCTACTGTGGTTTTCAAGTAGCTATCTGAAATAATTGTAACTTCGTATCTTCCTTTCTAATTCTTACAACTTTTTTCATTTTGCCCACTGGCTACAATCTCTAGTACAGTGTTGTATGTAAGTGGTAATATGGGCATCCTGGGAGTCCCTGAGTGGTACAAATAGTTAAGCGTTCAGCTGCTAACTGAAAGGTCAGTGGTTCAAACTCACCAGCCGCTCTGCAGGAGAAAGCTGTGGCAATCTGCTTCCGTAAAGATTCACAGCCTCGGAAACCCTATGGGACAGTTTTGCTCTGTCCCATATGGTTGCTATGAGTCGGAATTGGCTTGACAGCAATGGGTTTGATTTGTGTCCCGCAACCGTATACCTAACTCATTCTAAGATTAGGGCAACGTTAAGGATATTAGCCCTTTGAACAAAATGGACGATATTTCCTTCATTGAGTCTAAACATTTTTTGCTCTTTCCTTACATTCTCTTGTCAAACTACAGGCTTGCATTTCTCAACTGCTAGTTGGATATTGCCACCTTGCTATCCCACTGACTCCTCAAACCAATCATATCTAAAACCCAAATGATCATCTTCTCCAGCAAAAGAACAAAGCAGTTTTTTAGGTTAATTGGAGAGTGCTTAAAACTCTGGTGTCATCCAAGACTCTTTCCTCTCCTTTATTTCCAAGTCCTATTGGCTACTCCATTTTGTCTTGATAAAGGCCGATTGCCAACAAGCGGACTCCAACTCATGGCGATCCAGTGTGTGTCAGAGCAGAGCTGTGGACTCCAACTCATGGCGATCCAGTGTGTGTCAGAGCAGAGCTGTGGACTCCAACTCATGGCGATCCGGCGTGTGTCAGAGCAGAGCTGCGGACTCCAACTCATGGCGATCCGGCGTGTGTCAGAGCAGAGCTGGGGACTCCAACTCATGGCGATCCGGCGTGTGTCAGAGCAGAGCTGCGGACTCCAACTCATGGCGATCCGGCGTGTGTCAGAGCAGAGCTGCGGACTCCAACTCATGGCGATCCGGCGTGTGTCAGAGCAGAGCTGCGGACTCCAACTCATGGCGATCCGGCGTGTGTCAGAGCAGAGCTGCGGACTCCAACTCATGGCGATCCGGCGTGTGTCAGAGCAGAGCTGGGGACTCCAACTCATGGCGATCCGGCGTGTGTCAGAGCAGAGCTGTGGACTCCACTCATGGCGATCCGGCGTGTGTCAGAGCAGAGCTGGGGACTCCAACTCATGGCGATCCGGCGTGTGTCAGAGCAGAGCTGGGGACTCCAACTCATGGCGATCCGGCGTGTGTCAGAGCAGAGCTGCGGACTCCAACTCATGGCAATCCGGCGTGTGTCAGAGCAGAGCTGGGGACTCCAACTCATGGCGATCCGGCGTGTGTCAGAGCAGAGCTGTGCTCCTTATGGTTTTCAGTGGCTGACTTTTTAGAAGTAGATCAGTAGGACTTTCTTCTGAGGAGCCTTTGGGTGGGCTCAAACCTCCAATATTTCAGTTAGCAGTGAGCATGTTAAATATTTGTACCACCCAGGGACTAGTTTGTCCTGATATTGGGAAGGTATCCTCTCCTCCAACTGACGTGGTCATGCCTAAGAGCTACAGCTGCTAACCAAAAGGTCGGCAGTTCAAATCCACCACCTGCTACCTAGAAGCCCTATGGGGCAGTTCTGCCCTGTCCCATAGGGCCATTATGAGTTGGAGTGGACGGGACGGCAATGGGTTGGGTTTGGTTTTTGGTTTTATCTATCCTAGATTATTGCATTCATTCTCTTAACTGCCTGTGTTCCGTTGTTCACATTTTGCTAATGAAATGAACATTCACTATGGTTTTATGTAAGTAAGAGACCAGCCTTCACAGTGAGGTTAAATTCGAGATTGTTTAAATGCATTTCCGGGATGTTGCTATCAGATTAGCCTAACACAAACAGCACACACAAAGAAACCAGTGACAATAAACCTCACATTTCTTTTCATTAATTTGTACAAATTAAAGCTGCTGGCAATACGTCGGTCATTATTATTGATCATCTCCTTAGCACAGGGCACTGGGTGAGGTGCTGAGATGTGTAAACAAGAACCTTGTAATCCAGAGAGGACATAATCAATTGTTCTATTGGTTGAAATCGTGACTATTTGAAATCTTTGTTATGTTTATAGAGATTAACAGCCAGAATGGGGTATCCCCTATTGCCTTGGCTTTAGCCTCTTAATTAACTGGACCCACTAATGTACTACACACACCCAGTTCGTAAATCTCAGCCACAAATAGTCACTTTTGTACCTTAGTTCAAAGGATGTTCTGGTTCATCCCATCCCTAACCTTGAGGACAACAGAACGGAGATCTCCTTGAGAACCACCCTAAATGCCTCTCCCTAGCTATCTTATAAGGAGGAAGGAGTCCTGGTGGTCCAATGGTTAAAGTGCTCGGCTGTTAACTGAAAGGCTGGAGGTTCGAACCCACTAGCAGCACCACAGGAGAAAAGATTTGTTGATCTGCTCCCATAAAGATTACAGCCTAGAAAACCGTACGGGGTAGTTCTACTCTATCCCATGGGATCTCTATGAGTCGGAGTGGACTCGAAGGCACCCAACAACAAAGCCGTCTTATGTGGAATCCCTGGGTGATGCAAATGGTTAATCCAGCTGGCTGCTAACTGAAAGGTTGGAGGTTTGAGTACACCCAGAGGTGTCTTAGAAGAAAGGCCTGGTGACCTTCTTCTGAAAAATCAGTCATTGAAAACTCTATGGAGCACAGTTTTCCTCTGATAGACAGGGGGTTGCCATGAGGGAGAGCGGACTGTGTGGCAACTGCTGGTAGCCATCTTACGTACAGCACACATCTGCAGAGAACTGATTTTAGCAGCTGTTTAAGGGGAAAACTTGGACACTTTTGCCCTTAAAAGGCATTGCCATAACCGCGTGCAAACAAAATGTGCAGAAGCCTACATTTCCATGCTAGAAAACACAACACTTTTTTGTAAGGCTGGGGAGTAGAAAATTGTAATTGCAGAGAGTTGATTGGGTAATTTGGTTCTCACTCAGGGAGCTGGGTGAGATTATTTCTGCTCTGGGAGCAGGCTTGCCAGGGAAGTAATTACACAAATGTGCCTGGCCCTCAGAGCTCTTGCTGACCCACCTGGAAGCAGGATCTGGAGTTTCTGATTTCTCCGGGAGCCGGGCGTGGAAACTCTCGGCTACGTCACCTGATCCAAAAATTACTCCTTTCTGTTTTCGATCACACGATCACAAAAATAAGTGAATCACTAGTGGTGTGTCAACTAGAAAAAGCGTAAGGTGGTATGGGAGATGGAGCCCAATGCAAAGCAGTCAGGATTTTGGGGGACCATTGAGTATCCTGAAGGCTGGCAGCTACTGCGCCTTTCATCACAACCCCTTAACTGACTATATAGTTTCTTACTAGGTTCAATTTTTTAAAAAAGCTGCTGTCAATTCCTACTCATGACAACCTCATGTTTAAAGTAGAACGGCACAATGGCAATGTAGAGTTTCCAAGGCTGTGACTTTTCAGAAGCAGATCGCCAAGCCTTTCTTCCTAGGTACCTCTGAGTGGGTTTGAACTGCCAGCCTTTCAGTTAGTAGTCAAGCACTTAACGGTTTGCATCATCCAGGTTTGCATCAAACCCAAATCCGTGGCCATCAAGTAGGTTCCGACTCATAGCAACCCTATAGAACGGAGTGGAACTGCCACACAGGGTTTCCAAGGAGTGGCTGGTGGATTTGAACCGCCGACTTTCTGGTTAGCAGATGAGCACTTAACCGCTGCAGCACCAGGGTCCCCTATGTTCAATAGGGTGCCACCCCCCATAAAAAGGTACCTAATGACTTGGAAACTCCTTATTTTAGACCAATTTGTAATGAAAAGGGAAAAGATTTTGAGAGCTTACAAAGAGATGTAAACTGATTATAGGGTGACCAACTCGTCTAGGTTTACCTGGGACTTCCCTGGTTTTAGCACAAAAAGTTCCGTGTCCCAATAAACCCCTCAGTTCCAGGTAAACCAGGGTAGTCCTAGTGGGTAGATCAGGACTTACAAACTCAGGGTTGAATTGATAGTTTTTTCCTCTTGAAGAGAAAACATTTTTACAAAAGGTGAAAAAAAAAATGGATTTGGTGAATGAATTCAAGGTTTACTCATTGTCTTTCTCAGTAGACCATAATCCAAGGCAAAGCTGTGTCATACTACCAACGACAAGGCAGCTACAATAAAAATGTGTTTTGAAAGTTCAATAACAAGCTCACCATTGTGAAGGTGATGAGGCTTTTGTGACCTGGTCCATGAGCATGTATTGAAAATTCCAACATTAGTGATTAAACAGAGAAGAGCATTGCCGTTGCCAGTCAATGTTCTTCCCTGAACAGGCCCTTTGAAGACTATTTCCTTGACTGATGACCAGTGAATCTGTTAACAGTCCACCCCACAAATCAAGTGGCTTAACCTCTCTGTAAGAGACCCTTGTCCTGCCAAGATTTCACTACCCGTGGCTGAAAATGTGGCATCAGGTCAGCTCTTTGGCCACATTCTGGGCCTCTGTTCTTAGTCATTACCTTGGCATAGCTTGTCTAGAAGTGAAGTCACTGCTGTCATTTTTATTTGAGTCTAAGTTCTCAAAGGAGTCCCTGGGCATCACAAATGGCTAAGCCCTTGCCTATTAACCAAAAGGTTGGCAGTTCAAACCCATCCAGAGGTGCCTCAGAAGGAAAGTCTGGTGATCTGCTTCCAAAGGGTCACAGCTATGAAAACCATATGGAACGTGGTTCTACTCCGCACACATGAGGTTACCATGAGTTGGAATCAACTCAACGACAACTGGTTTTTTTTTTTTTTTAAGTTCTCAAAATGTTATGAACCCATCAGAGCAGAGATATTAAGCTCTGAATCTGATATTGAATGTGAGTTCTTTTCAACTCAGCCTAGGTTTCCAGAAATTATGTATTTGATTCAATATTAATCAAGATGGGTAGGAAACTTCTGTCTTATTTCCTTTATTTTATCTTATTATAACAAACAGGAATTTTATGGTATACAATGCAAACATGCATGAATGTTAATTTAAAATGAGAGACTTACAGGAAAATTTTTCTTTCTGTAAGCTCTTGGGGCTATATGCCCCAGAGACATGTTTATACTTTTTTGTCATTGGAAAGAAACGTCAAAGAATTGGTGTGGGTGCCTCGTCTAGCTCTTCTGAGAGTTCTTGGCCAACTTGAATAGGAGATTTTCCATTGGTATCTCAATGAAGCTGAGCCCCAGCCTGGCCACTTGGTATGCTTAGGCAGGATAGCTTCAGCTCCCTTCAGTGAAGGGAAACAGTGAAGGGACCCATGTAGACAAGGCAGTTGACCATGTCTGCAGAGTAGAGGCCTGAGTCCAAGGTTTCCGCTGCACTGCACCCCACCTCCTGGCTGTAGAAAGTCAACAGAGGGAGACACAAGGAAAGGTAAATCCTATGCAGAAATCCATTACTGTTAAACAACCTTAGGACGAGTGTACTTGGCAAGAGGAATCTTCAAAATAGTGTTTCCAATAAAAACAACAGCATAAGACATTCATCCTACAAACATTTATGGAGCACTTACTACATACCCCTCCACTTGTCTGTCTGTTTTTTACACTGTGGTGGCTTGTGTGTTGCTGTAATGTTGGAAGCTATGCCACAACTATTTCAAATACCAACAGGGTCACCCATGGTGGACAGGTTTCAGCAGAGCTTCCATACTAAAACTAGGAAGTAGGGCCTGGTGGTCTACTTCCAAAAATTAGCCAGTGAAAATCTTATGAATCACAACAGAACATTGTCCAACTTGCTTGCTTTGGACAAGTCATCAAGAAAGATCAATTGCTAGAGGAAAACATCATATTTGGTAAAACAGAGGGCCAGCGAGGGTGTGGAAGATGCTCAATGAGATGGTTTGGCACAATAACCACAATAATGGACTTGAACATGTTGGCAATTGTGTGGCTGATGCAGGACCAGGCAATGTTTTCTTCTGTTGTACATAAGGTTACCATGAGTTGAAGTTGACTCAACACAGCTCTGTGTCCATATATCTACTACACTGAATATATTATTGGATATTGAATATCCCATGGACTACAGAAAGGATGAACAAATCCGTCTCCGAAGAAGTACAACCAGAACGCTCCTTAGAAGGGAGAATGTCGAAACTTTGTCTCACATACTTTGGATGTATTGTTAGAAGGGGCCAGTCCCTGGAGAAGGACATCATGCTTGGTAGAGGGTCAGTGATAAAGAGGAAGGCCCTCAGTGAGATGGATTGACACCATGGCTGGAACAATGGGCTCAAGCATAACAATGATTGTGAGGATGGTGCGGGACTGGGCAGTGTTTTGTTCTGTTGTGCACAGGGTCCCTATGAGTCAGAACCAATTCGACAGCACCTAACAACAAAAACAACTACATACAAACAGCACTCTACTAAACAACTGGGTTTGGGTTTAGGTTGTGTTTGGTTCTTGATCTTAAGAGATTTATTAGGATTCAAGCAGACATAAAAGTCTGAGGGAGAACGATCAGCAGCAAGCTACATCTTAAGTGTGTTTGTTACGTAATTGAATTTGATCATCCATTTTAAGGCTTAGTGAAAAACCAATTGAAGAAAGCCTTTAATTTAAAATGGAAAAACTCAGTGATTTCCTCCTGCTGGAAATTTAGGGGGGGAAAAAAACCCCTATTATCTAATAAATTATCTGCATTAAAAGTGCATTAGTAGTCAATCTTCATAACATCTGGTGACAGCTACATTGCTTATTAAAAAAACAATACAGCCTCCTTTCTCCAAGCATGCTTTTTATGGTTCTTCTGAAAGAAACTCATTAAACCCAACCACAGAACAAAGTAAACTGCTTTATCATAAATTAGTATGTTATAAATAAGAGAATGCTTTGCATAATATTTTAATTGCTATTTTAATTTAAAGCCTAATGCATTGCTGCCCAAAATGACTACAGTAATTGTAATGTATTATAGAAACCTAAAGAACATAGTTCTTGCTGTTGATTGGTAAACCCTAGAAAGAAGACTAGGTATAGCATTTATTCTTCCCTAGTCTTCTAACTGAGTGGCAGAGGACTCTAAAGTACTCTGTAGATTATTCACAGTAAATGACATTTCCTCCTTCTTTTGAAAGCTCATTCAGCCCAGTTCTCCTTGAGGTCTACGTTATTTACCCTTAGAAAGACAGATGCTTAAGAAGGTGCATTCGTTCTTGTATTTTAGTGCCCCATCTGTTGCCATGGTTCTTAGCACAAAGCATCAGGAGGCCCAAAAAGTATCATAAAAACTAATTAGTTATTTCATCTCACTCCAACAAGGCTGGCATTAATCCAAAAAACACAAAATAATAAATGTTGGAGAGGCTGTGGAGAGATTGGAACACTTATACACTGCTGGTGGGAACGTCAAATGGTACAACCACTTTGGAAATTGATTTGGCGCTTCCTTAAAAAGCTAGAAATAGAGCTACCATATGATCCAGCAATCCCACTCCTTGGAATATATCCTAGAGAAATGAGAGCCTTTACATGAACAGATATATGCACACCCATGATTATTTCAGCACTGTTTACAATAGCAAAAACATGGAAGCAACCAGGGTGTCCATCGACGGATGAATGGATAAATAAATGATGGTATATTCACACAATGGAATACTACGCATCAATAAAGAACAGTGAGGAATCTGTGAAACATTTCATAACATGGAGGAACCTGGAAGGCATTATGCTGAGTGAAATTAGTCAGTTGCAAAAGGACAAATATTGTACAAGACCACTATTATAAGAACTTGAGAAATAGTTTAAACTGAGAAGAAAACATTCTTTTACGGTTATGAGAGGCGGAAGGAAGGTAGGGTGGGAAAGGGGCATTCACTAATTAGGTAGTAGATAGGAACTACTTTAGGTGAAGGGAAAGACAGCACACAATACAGGGGAGGTCAGCACAACTGGACTAAACCAAAAGCAAAGAAGTTTCCTAAATAAAATGAATGCTTCGAAGACCAGCGTAGCAGGGGCAGGGTTCTGGGGACCATGGTTTCAGGGGACATCTAAGTCAATTGGCATAATGAACTCTATTAAGAAAACATTCTGCATCCCACTTTGAAGACTGGCGTCTGGGGTCTTAAACGCTAGCAAGCAGCCATCTAACCCACCTGGATCAAAGGAGAATGAAGAACACCAAGGACACAAGGCAATTATGAGCACAAGAGACAGAAAGGGCCACATGAACCAGTGACTACATCATCCTGAGACCCGAAGAACTAGCTGGTGCCTGGCTACAACCGGTGACTGCCCTGACAGGGAACACAACAGAGAACCCCAAGGGAGCAGGAGAGCAGTGGGATGCAGACCCCAAACTCTCATAAGACCAGGCTTAATGGTCTGACTGAGACTAGAAGGACCCTGGTGGTCACGGCCCCCAGACCTTCTGCTGGCCCAGGACAGGAACCATCCCCGGAGCCAACTCTTCAGACATGGATTGGACTGAACAATGGGTTGGAGAGGGATGCTGGTGAGAAGTGAGCTTCTTGGATCAGGTGGATCCTTGAGACTATGTTGGCATCTCCTGGCTGGAGTGGAGACGAGAGGGTGGAGGGGGTTAGAGGCTGACGAAATGGACGCGAAAAGAGAAAGTGGAGGGAGAGAGTGGGCTGTCTCGTTAGGGGGAGAGTAATTGGGAGTGTGTGGCAAGGTGTATATGGGTTTTTGTGTGAGAGACTGACTTGATTTGTAAACTTTCACTTAAAGCACAATAAAAATTATTAAAAAAAAAACTAAAAACAAAAAAGCTAATTAGTTATGGATTGTTTTGCCTAGTTTCAGATGAATGTGTCATTTCTATATTTGGCTTTGGAAAGGCACTATTTATAAAATGTTGTTGTTAGGTGCCATAGAGTCGGTTCTGACTCACAGCGACAACAGAACAAAAACTGCCCAAGTCTGTGCCATCCTCACATTGTTATGCTTGAGCCCATTGTTGCAGTCACTGTCAATTCATCTCTCTGAGGGTCTTCCTCTTTTGCTATGACCCTCTATCAAGCATAATGTCCTTCTCCAGGGACTGACCCCTCCTAGCAACATGTCCAAAGTATGTGAGACGAAGTCTCGCCATCCTTTCTTCTAAGGAGTATTCTGGCTGTACTTCTTCCAAGACAGATTTGTTTGTTCTTTTGGTAGCCCATGGCATATTTAATATTCTTCGCCAACACCATAATTCAAAGTCATCAGTTCTTCTTCGGATTTACAAAACAACAGATGTCAATACCCCAAAGGTGACTAACTCCTTCTAGAATCCGACAGCCCACCCTTCTGTCTCAGTGCCCCAAAAGACTGGGCAGGAAAGAAGTCCCTGTAGCAGAAAGGCTGAAGAGCTGCCAAATTACACCACATTAGACCTAGTAACAGGAAGGTCGAGATAAAAGGGGTAAGAAGAAGGGATAATTCAGGACTTTGGCTGAAAGCGGTCAAGGGGCATTTCTCTCACACAGTTGGGAAGCTAGAACTCAGAGGAATGACATGAGTTAAAGAAGTAAGCTGTAATTACGGAAATAATAATGAATAAATGAAGACAAATTAATAAGAAGGTTTTTCTCTCATTTTTAATAACCCTCTCCTTCCTCTCCTTCTAATCAAGCCCCGTGTATATTCCTCTTTTCTCTCCAGTTTCCACTTCTTTTGGGTACAGTTCCCTGTGGTCGGTGTCCCTTTACTTTGGAGGTCAGACATACTGGATCATAAACAAAAATAGAACCTTGGTTCATTTCCCACTTCCAGCATTTATGGACTTAGGACTGTGGACAAACTGCATCTCAATTTCTTAAAATAGGGACGCCAGCACACACCCAATATGGTTGTTGTTGGTGTTGTTGTTAGTTGCCATTGAGTCGGCTCCAACTCAACATGACCACCAAGTAGAACAGAACAAAACGTTGTCCAGTCCTGTCCCGTCTTCCTGGTCATGCTCCAGTCTGTTGTTACAGCCACTGTATATTCTCAGCGCCTTCTAACCCTGGGGGCTTATCTTCTAGCACTACATTGGACAATATTCTATGCGACCAATAGGGTTTTCACTGGCTAATTTTCAGAGGTGATTCACCAGCCCTTTCTTCCTAGCATGTCTTATTCCAGAAGCTCTACTGAAATCTGTCCACCATGGTGACCCTGCTGGTATTTGAAATGCCTGTGGCATGGCTTCTCCATCCAATAATTCTGGTGGTTAAGGTCTTGGCTTCTAACTAAAAGGTTGGCAGTTTGAATCCACCAGCCACTCCTTGGAAACCCTGTGGGGAAATTCTATGCTGTCCTATAACGTTGCTATGAGTTGTAATCAACTCGATGGCAATGGGTTTGGTTTTTTGGTTTATCAGGTTTAGACCCCATTCAAGTTCTAATTCCCTGTGAAGATAACTGGCCCAGACTAATAATACTTGCTCTCTGGGGCCAGACTTTTTGGTAACCAGTGCTGTTCTAGAATGGGGCATTGGTGGTTCACTGGTAGAATTCTCACCTTCCATGTGGGAGACCCATCCTCCATCCCCGAATAAGGCACCTCACGCGCAGCCACCACCCGTCCGTCGGTGGAGGCCTGCGTGTTTTATGATGCTGAACAGATTTCAACAGAGCTTCCAGACTGAGGCTGACTAGGAAGAAAGGCCTGGCGATTTACTTTCAAATATCAGCCAATGAAAACCCTATGGATCCCTACAGTCCAATCTGCAACCTATCATGGGGATGGCGCAGGACCTGGCAGCATTTCACTCCACTGTGCATGGGGTCACCATGAGTCAGGGCCAACTTAACAGCAGCTAACAACAACACTGTTCTAGAAGCCCATCTTGGCGGTCTCCTTCCACTGGACATGGCTGGGTTCTCCTTTTCCACATGTGTTGGGATCATGCCTGATTCTAACTCTGCCCCTTCTCACACTGACCCATCCTCTACACTTTATGCTCCCAAGTCCAGCTTTTCCACAAGCCAAGACATTATCTTCTCTCCCTGGAGCTTTAGACATCTGATTTCCTACATCTGGGCCCATATCTGACTAAGTCAAACAGTTCTGTGTTTAGCTCTTATTCCAGATTACATGGTTACTTTCTCCCAAGGCTTCCGTCCTTCGCACTGCATCAATCAGTCCTTGTAATTAGTCATAGCAAATCCAGATTAGCGGTTCCCCTTTCCTGACCCCACTATAAATGTCCTCTGTCCCTTGTCAAGAGCAAGCCATTGGGGCATCTTTAGCCCTGAAAAGCAAATTCAGCCTGTTTTGAATTTGCCTCCTAGCTCTGAGTCAATGGAATGTAAATGTTTCCTTGGCAAATGTCTTGGGAAAAGCCTGCCAATCCCTAAATAGAGATGATAGGATGCCGCCCACATAGCTGTAGAGCATCTCATTCCTTACCCAGACTCTCACAGCTCAGAGCCAGTCACTGCCCTTGGCACTTTAAATGTTCGCTTTTTGTTCCTCTCATCAGTATTCGTAGGGCACATAATACACACACACACACACACACACTGGACTAACAGAAAGTGAATCGACACTGTGTGTGTGTGTGTCTATGTCTATCTATGCCCACTCTCACTGCTGTCGAGTCGATTCCGACCCATAGCGACCCTATAGGAGAGAGAGAGAGATGTCTATCTATAGAGATCTGTAAAAACCAAAACCAAACCTATTGCCATCAAGTTGATTCCGACTCATAGCCAACTTACGGGACAGAGTAGAACTGCCCCATAGGGTTTCCAAGGAGTGGCTGGTGGATTTGAACTGCTGACTTTTTGGTTAACAGCTGAACACTTTAACTACTGGGCCACCAGGGCTCCATAGATACATATACAAAAACAAACAAACAAACCCATTTCCGTCGTGTCAATTTTGACTCATAGCGACCCGATAGGACAGAGTAGAACTGCCACACAGGGTTTCCAAGGAGTGCCTGATGGATTCCAACTGCCAACTTTTAGTTAGCAGCCATGGCTCTTAACCATTGTTGTTGCTATTAAGTGCCGTCGAGTCAGTTCTGATTCACAGCAACCCTATGTACCACAGAGTGAAACGCTGCCCAGTCCTGCACCATCCTTACAATCGTTGTTATGCTTGAGCCCATTGTTGCAGCCACTGTGTCAATCCATCTCATCGAGGGTCCTTCTCTTTTCTGCTGACCCTGTACTTTACCAAGCATGATGTCCTTCTTTAGAGACTGATCCCTCCTGTCAACTTGTCCAAAGTATGTAAGACGCAGTCTCACCATCTTTGCTTTTAAGGAGATTTCTGGTTGTACTTCTCCCAAAACAGATTTGTTCATTCTTTCGGCAGCCCATGGTATATTCAATATTCTTCGCCAGCACCACAATTCAAAGGCATCAACTCTCTGGTCTTCCCTATTTATTGTCCAGCTTCCCTATGCATATGATGCCATCGAAAATACCATGGCTTGAGTCAGGGGCACCTTAGTCTTCAAGGTTACATGTTTGCTTTTCAACACTTTAAAGAGGCCCTTTGCAGCAGATTTGCACAATGCAATGCATCTTTTGATTTCTTGCCTGCTGCTTCCATGGGTGTTGATTGTGGATCCAAGTACAAAAATCCTTGACAGCTTCAATCTTTTCTCTGTTTATCATGATGTTACTTACTAGTCCAGCTGTGAGGCTTTTTGTTTTCTTTATGTTGAAGGCTGTAGTCTTTGATCTTCATCAGTAAGTGCTTCAAGTCCTCTTCACTTTCAGCAAGCAAGGTTGTGTCATCTGCATAATGCAGGTTGTCAATAAGTCTTCCTCCAATTCTGATGCCCCGTTCTTCATATAGTCCAGCTTCTCAAATTATTTGCTCAGCATACAGATTGAATAGGTATGGTGAAAAGTTACAACCCTGACATGCACCTTTCCTGACTTTAAACCATGCAGTATTCCCTTGTTCTGTTTGGATGACTGCCTCTTGGTCTATGTACAGGTTCCTCATGAGCACAATTAAGTGTTCTGGAATTACCATTCTTTGCAATATTATCCATAATTTGTTATGATCCACACAGTCGAATGCCTTTGCATAATCAATAAAACACAGGTAAACATCCTTCTGGTACTCTCTGCTTTCAGCCAGGGTCCATCCGACATCAGCAATCACATCCCTGGTTCCACGTCCTCTTCTGAAACCAGCCTGAATTTCTGGCAGTTCCCTGTCGATATACTGCTGCGGCCGCTTTTGAATGATCTTCAGCAAAATTCTCCTTGTGTGTGTTATTAATGATATTGTTCAATAATTTCCGCATTCGGTTGGATCACCTTTCTTGGGAATAGGCATAAATATGGATCTCTTCCAGTCAGTTGAACAGGTAGCTGTCTTACATATTTCTTGGCATAGACAAGTGAGCACCTCCAGCACTGCATCCATTTGTTGAAACAACTCAATTGATATTCCATCAATTCCTGGAGCCTTGTTTTTCACCAATGCCTTCAGTGCAACTTGGACCTCTTCCTTTGGTACCATTGGTTCCTGATCATATGCTACCTCTTGAAATGGTTGAATATCAACTAATTCTTTTTGATATAGTGACTCTGTGTATTCCTTCCATCTTCTTTTGATGGTTCCTGCATCATTTAATATTTTCCCCACAGAATCCTTCACTATTACAACTCCAGGCTTGAATTTTTTCTTTATTTCTTTGAGCTTGAGAAATGCCGAGCGTGTTCTTCCCTTTTGGTTTTCTACCTCCAGGTCTTTGCACATGTCATTATATACTTTACTTTGTCTTCTCAACCCACCCTTTGAAATCTTCTGTTCAGTTCTTTTACTTCATCATTTCTTCCTTTTGCTTTAGCTGCTCAATATTCTAGAACAAGTTTCAGAGTCTCCTCTGACATCCATCTTGGTCTTTTCTTTCTTTCCTGTCTTTTCAAAGACCTCTTGCTCTTAACCATAGATGATATAAATACAGATGATGATGGAAATATAGCTATACATGTAGATATGGGGACAGTAGTGGTTCAATGGTAGAATTCTCATCTTCTGTATGGGAGACCGGGATTTGATTCCATACCAGTGCACCTCATGCATAGCCACTATCCTTATACCAGTGGAGGCCTGCATGTTTCTTTGATGCTAAACAGCTTTCAGTAGCACTTCCAGACCAAGGCAGACTATAAACAAAGCCCTGGAAATCTACTTCTGAAAATCAACCAATGAAAACTCTATGGATCACAATAGATCATGGAGAGGGTGAAGGACTGGGTAGCGTTTCATTCCATGGGGTTACCATTAGTCAGAGGCCTACTCGACAGCCACTAACAACAGCAGCATAGATATAGATATATTGTTGTTGTTAAAAGGTGCCATCAATTTGATTTCTACCCCTGCTAACCCCATGTGACAGAGTAGAACTTCCCCATAGGGTTTTCTTGGCTATAATCTTTACAGAAGCAGATGACCTGGTTTTTCTCCTACAGAGCCACTGGGTAGGTTAGAACTGCCAACCTTTTGGTTAGCAACTGAGCATTTATAGATAAACATACTCAGGTCTTAAGCCTGGTGCCAAAAGAATCATGCCTGGAGTTGTGTGAGTGTTCAAGAAGAAAAAGCTATCTGAAGCCTAGCTCCAAGGAGAGTGAGCATACAAGGGAAGTTGGGGAAAGAATGTACTGGCATGTTTTCAGCTGCAGGTAACAAAGTACTCAATTAAAAGTAGATCTAACTATAAGGAAATTTATTGCATAAGCAAGAAGACCAGAGGAAGGGTAAGTCCCAGGTAGGTGCAACAGTAGAGTGATGGCACCCATGACTTTTTCTATCTTTTCATACGCTACTTCACAGTGTTGTAATGTTGACCTCATAGCTGCCAGATGGCTGCAGCAGATCCAGGCATCACCTTCAGCCATGATTACGTCTAGTGAAAAAGATAGGTGCTTCCTCCTGAGGGTCTCTTGCTATGAAGGCATCAACCTTTCCTTAAGCCTCCACACTCGCACACATATACATACAGCACCCTTTCCTCTTGGGTCTTGTTAGTGAGACTAGGCCACAAGCTCTCATCTTAGCTTCAACAGTACATAAGAAGTGAGCATCCATGGTGGGGCAGAGATATATTACCCAAAAAGCAAGGTATGCGCACTCTTATTTGTGCTTACTTACTAGTCTCTTGAGCACTAATAACTGAAGACCAGACGAGTTGTAGAATGACATCAAGGACATCATACATGAAGAAAGCAAGAGGTCATTAAAAAGACAGGAAAAAAGAAAAGACCAAAAATGGATGTCAGAAGAGACTTTGAAACTTCCTCTTGAAGGATGAGTAGCTAAAGCGAAAGGAAGAAATGATGAAGTAAAAGCACTGAGCAGAAGATTTCAAAAGGCAGCTTGAGGAGACAAAGTAAAGTGTTATAATGACATGTACAAAGACCTGGAGATAGAAAACCAAAAGGGAAGAAGACACTCAGCGTTTCTCAAGACGAAAGAACTGAGGAAAAAAATTAAGCCTCAGGTTGCAATATTGAAGAATTCTATGGAAATATTAAATGACCAAGGAAGCATCAAAAGAAGATGGATGGAATATACAGAGGAGCTATATCAAAAAGAATTGGCCAACGTTCAACCATTTCAGGAGGTAGCATATGATCAGGAACCAATGGTACTGAAGAAAGAAGTCCAAGCTGCTCTGAGGGCATTGGTGAAAAACAAGGCTCCAGGAATTGATGGAATACCAATTGAGATGTTTCAACAAATAGATGCAGTGCTGGAGGTGCTCACTCGTCTATGCCAAGAAATTTGGAAGACAGCTGGCTGGCCAACTGACTGGAAGAGATTCATATTTATGCCTATTTCCAAGAAAGGTGATTCAACCGACTGTGGAAATTACCAATGTCACTAATATCACCCAAAAACAAAAACAAAAAAACATGTTGCCATCGAGTCAATTTCGACTCATAGCGACCCTATAGGACAGAGTAGAGTGGCCCCATACGGTTTCCAAGGAGTGCCTGGTGGATTCGAACTGCCGACCTTTTGGTTAGCAGCCGTAGCTCTTAACCACTATGCTACCAGTGTTTCCCATTAATACCACACTCAAGTAAAATTTTGCTGAAGGTCCTTCAAAAGCGGCTGCAACAGTATATCCAAAGGGAACTGCCAGAAACTCAAGCCAGATTCAGAAGAGGATGCAGAACCCGGGGTATCATTGCTGATGTCAGATGGATCTTGGCTGAAAGCAAAGAACACCAGAAAGATGTTTACCTGTGTTTATTGACTATGCAAAGGCATTCAACTGTGTGGATCATAACAAATTACAGATAACATTTCGAAGAAAAGGAATTCCAGAATCCTTAATTGTGGTCAATGAGGAACCTGTACATAGACCAAGAGGCAGTCATTCAAACAGAACAAGGGGATACAGCATGGTTTAAAGTCAGGAAAGGTGTGTGTCAGGGTTGTAATTTTTCACCATACCTATTCAATCTGTACGCTGAGCAAATAATTTGAGAAGGTGGACTATATGAAGAACGGGGCATCAGAATTGGAGGAAGACTCATTAACAGCCTGCATTATGCAAATGACACAACCTTCTTGCTGAAAGTCAAGAGGACTTGAAGCACTTACTGATGAAGATTAAAGACCACAGCCTTCAGTATGGATTACACCTCAACATAAAGAAAACAAAAGTCCTCACGACTGAACCAATAAGTAATATCATGATAAACAGAGAAGAGACTGAAGTCGTCAAAGATTTCATTTTACTTGGATCCATAATCAATACCCATGGAAGCTGCAGGCAAGAAATTAAAAGACGTATTTCACTGAGCAAATCTGCTGCAGAAAACCTTTTTAAACCATTGAAAACCAAAGATGTAACCTTGAAAACTAAGGTGCACCTGATCCAAGCCATGGTATTTTCAGTCGCATTATATGCATGCAAAAGCTGGACGAAGAATAAGAAAGACCGAAGAAGAATTGACGCCTTTGAATTGTGGTGTTGGCAAGGAATATTGAATACACCATGGACTGCCAAAAAAATGAACACATCTGTCTTTTAAGAAGTACAATCAGAATGCTCCTTAGAAGCAACGATAGCGAGACTACGTCTCACATACTTTGGACATGTTGTCAGGAGGGATCAGTCTCTGGAGAAGGAGATCACACTTGGTAAGGTAGAGCGTTAGTGAAAAAGAGGAAGACCTTCAACAAGATGGATTGACACAGTGGCTGCAACAATGGGCTCAAGAATAACAATTGTGAGCATGGCGCAGGACCAGGCAGTGTTTTGTTCTATTGTGCGTAGGGTCACTATGAGTCGGAATCGACTCGATGGTACTTAACAACAACAACAACTAGTCTGTAGTGCGCAATTTCACCTGGGTTTCACCACATCAAAGTGAAATTGTGCACTACGAATTAGTAAGTAAACACAATTAAGGCCATGAGTACCTTGCTTACTGTAAGCGGGTGCATACTGTGTTCACCAGTTAAGCCGTCCCTGGGTGGGAGGCTGGATCTGCCAAGAAATTTGAAGCCACAGGTCAGGATCAGGGGTAGAATGGCTCTTGAGTCAACAGCTAACACCAATGTCACAGGAACTCAGGCCTGAATGAGGAGCATAGGGCCGTCTTTCCTGCATGAACCTTGGATGACCCCCTTGGTATTACTTTGGAGACCATAAAACATTACTCTCCCTGCATGTCTAGACACGTACTTCAGAGGTGAAGTTTCAGATACTCAGGAGTCACCACTTTTGGTCACCACTCAAGGACATTGAAAGCATTTTGCATTTTCTTCGGCACCAGGAGAGACCTGGGAAGGCGTGATATTCTACCACACTACCCAGACACAAAAATTCTGTAAAGGCTGAACTGAAGGGAGGAGGAATGGGTTTGTGCCAGTGCCTGGACTTCTGGTGACTAGTGGGCAGAGTCCACCAGCCACCCCGAGTAGTTTCTGAGGCTGATCTGCGTTTCCACAGAGGGTGGTGGAACTGAAAGGGGATGGATGAAGACAGCAACGATTACAGAAATTCATTTCACTCTA